>NC_064642.1:180109130-180748588 GCF_023864345.2 Schistocerca serialis cubense
CACATTATGAATCATAAAATACATTTTGGTTACCTTGTCCATCATTAAATAAAAGAAATGCATACATGACCTGTAACAACCTTTAGTTTGAATAACTCTCAGTAAGTAGGTACAACTAAGGAGTGTGAATGATAGTAATATTTCACAGTGTGTACACCACTTCAAGAATCATGGCAAAACAGAAGCAAACATGTGGAGTATTTCTTGTGTCAAGTGTCACTTGCTATTTCAATTGTCACGAAGAATTCAGTGTAATAACTGTTAATGGTCTAAACCTTGTGTTGGTATGTCATGTCGTTAGCTTCCTTTCTATTATCACAAATTTATACAGCTTCCATAAAACCTCCAGCTCATGTGACTTCAATGAAGTTTCTTGTACCAATGTCGTTCGTAGAATTATAGCAGTTCATTTTCTTATCTTAAAATATAAAGCACTGAGCGTAAGCAAAACATGCAATAGCGAGTAAATATACCAGTAGAGAACAGAATGTCAACAAGTGGATGCAGCACAATCCCTATAACGAGGCTCTGCCAAGCGATAATTAATCCCATAGTGTGACCTAAACTAAATGTTCGTACACAGTATATCAGCATTTCTATATACCAAATAAAGAGTAGTTATGACAACAAAACAGAAATGTGTAAATATGCAATCCATACGCAAAGCAGCAAACATATATCTTACATAATAAACAGGTCATTAGCAACATATCAGCATAAGCAAATAAATGTTCATATGTAATCTTAATAAGTAAACATGAAGGCGCAAGCAGATACATCACAAAGTGTAACCTACATACATAATCATATCAGCACAACTAATCAGGTTACAATTGCAATTTAAATAAATAAGCACAGCAGGCACATAGTAAGAAAAAAATGTGACATCAGTGAAAAAGCATAGCAGTCAAGCGATGCATAATACACACAAGTAACAACCCTGTTCATTAATAAAACATTGTCAAAACCGGCAAATGTACGCAAGCACGTCGCTTCACAAGTAAATTCATAGAACATAAAATTTAGCACACAGTATAAATCACGTAATCGCGAGCAGCAAATTACGTCTAAAGTACGTACCTAAGTGGAAATATGTTACCTGAAAAATAAACTCAATTAATAGTTACCTTTTCAGTTTATTAGTTTCTTCTTCGAAATTATATTCTTCCTGAAAATTTCTCGATAGCAAGTCCTGTTAACGTCGGACACACACAGAATTTACCAGAAGTTCTTAAATATTGTATACAGCTGTATCCTGAAAAAACTGAACGTTTATAACACAATTTATCAAGTCACTATAGCTTTATACTGGAATTATTAGGAGAAATTAGAGTGTGCATTTGTTTACGGCTGTCAGTGCATTCGCACTGAGCGCTCGATCAGCTGCAGGTACGCGTGACGTAGGGAGTAATTGTTTGCGGTCAACGACTGCCTTGTGCGGCCCGCAGTATTGACTGTTGCTTTGAGTATGTGCCGCCGCCAGAACACGGTGCGGTATCCTTATATTCTCTGCATGTTTACGTATACCTGTTAATTTCTCAAAAGTATGTCACTCCATAAAATTTTTTACGTTCGATATATGATGTATTCCCCCAGAGCGCCGAGAATTAAGAGTTTCTACTTCGACAGTGATATCATGAATAATTTTGCGAACTTTATATGGACCGTTATAAAGCAGAAAAAATGTGCGACACAAGCCTTTTCCTTTGTGAGACAAACGATGAGACTTAATTAACACCTTTTGACCAACTGACAAGGTTTTTAAACGACCAGGACGTTTAGCCGATTTCTCTCTTCTAGCAGCCGCAGATGCAATATTTTGCAGAGCCAGGTTCACAACTTAAGAATGCCCCAGTTTCCGTGTAGGCGGAGAAGGAACGATTTCAGAAATGCGATTTGTCGGTGTATTATTTTTTTATATCAATATAGGCGGTAAAGAAGTTGAATCATTAGGGAGTTCATTCAGAATGTTTTGAAAAATATGAAGATACTGATCCCACGGTCTGTGATTCTGATGACAATAAAGTCGATACAATTTATTGATTTCCTTCATCCATCTCTCTGAAGCGTTAGATTGGGGGTGAAAAAGTTAAATGAAAATTGGCTTTATCTTACGACGCCGTAGAGTACGAAGCCAAATTTTAGAGCGAAACTGATCCATTATCTGATGTAACTTTATCAACATGACCCACTTCCTTAAGAAAATGTTCGATGAAAGCATTAGATACTCAACGAGCTGTTGCTTTGCGTAAAGGTGTAAAACACACATATTTGGATGTGAATTCCACTGCTGCCAGAATGTACGCAAAACCCCTAATAGAACGAACCACTGGACCAAACAAATCGACTGCAGCCATCTCCTTTAATTTCGCTGGAATGATAGGAAACAACGGTGCTCTCCGAGAAATAGTTGGCGGCCTAGCCTTTTGACATAATTTGCGTTTGTCAAGAACAGATCGAATACGTTTTTCCATATTACTGAAGTAGCAATTTTCTCGTAATTTATGAAAGCATTTTCTAGGACCAAAATGTGCATAACTGAAATGAGTATACCAAATCAATTTTTTAATCCACTCATCAGGGATGCAAACTAACCAAACAGAGTTGTCGACCGATTTTCGTTTAAAAAGAATATCATTGCGAACTAAATAATACTGTCTAATCGCTACGCTTTCCTTTCTCCTCCACTTCTCCTTAATGTCCTTCCAGATTGGATCCTTATTTGGCTCCTTAGCGATGTGCTGGAGCGAAGAAGAAATAAAATTTTCAAACGCAACACCTTGAATATACATCAAACAATAATTGTTTTCCTTGCAGTCCTCCTCAGCACTTTGTTTCAAACCCATAGGTGCACGTGATAAAGCATCAGCAATAATATTTGAACAACCCTGTATGTAAACAATACTAAAGTCAAATTCCTGTAGATACAGCGCCCATCCTGACAATCTTCCATGAGTTAATTTTGTTGACATAAGAAATTCCAGAGCACGATGATCGGTGTAAACCTTAGTATGTCTCCCATACAAAAATGTCCGAAATTTTGTGAAAGCCCAAACAACAGCCAAGGCTTCAAGTTCCGTAATCGAATAATTCTTTTCTGATTTAGAGAGAACACGTCTTCCAATGCAATAGTTTTCTGTACTACAACGCCGTTTTCTTCCATCTCTTGAAATAAGTGTGCACCTAGGCCTTTGTATGATGAGTCCGTCGCCAAACAAAAATCTTTAGATAAATCCGGATGTGAAAGAAGTGGAGCAGCAACTAAAGCATCACAGAGTTGTTCAAATTCTGATTGAGCTTCCTCATCCCAACACCAATTGGAATTCTTTCTAGATAGTTCACATAAACGAGGTATGGCCAAATCGTCCAATCTAACAAAGCGTCTAAGAAAATTACAGACGCCAAGGAAACTACGAACATCACGTTTTGTAGTAGGAACAGCATAATTACGGACAGCGTCTAGTTTCTCTGGATCAGGAAGAATACCTTCTGTAGAAATAATATGACCAAGAAATTTTACCTGAGAACGACCTAATTCAGGTTTTTCCAAGTTCACTGTAATGCCAACCCTTGCCAAAAATACGTAATAAAGAATCCAAAATTTTGTTGTGCTCACTCCAAGAACGTTTAGCAATAAGAATATCGTCAACATATGAAGTAATATTGTCACGAAGATAAACAGGTAAAATTTCGTTTAAACTACGAATGAATGCTGCTGAAGGTACAGTAAGTCCAAACGGTAATTTCCAAAATTGGTAACAGTTACCAAAGGCTAAAAAGGCAGTGTATTTTCTATAACCAGGGTGGAGTTCTATTTGCAAAAAACTTGCGCGCATATCAATAGTGGATAAAACTTTAATTCCATGGAAATGTTGAAGAAGTTCATCTAAATTTTGTGGACGGTCAGTTTCAGAAATGATGAAATTATTTATCCGTCTGGAATCCAGAACCAAACGAATTGACCCATCCTTTTTAAGAACGACATGTAATGGGCTGGTATAAGGACTGACTGCTGGCTCAATAATGCCTTGATCTAACATGTATCGAAGTTCACTCTTAACCTTGTCTCTGTAAGCCAAAGGAATAGCGTACGTTTTTCCTCGGAATGGTGTGTGTTCTTTTACTTTAAATAAATATTGTAAGCCTTGTATAGTTCCTGTGTGATGACTAAATACTGTAGCATGTGAAGTCAAAATTTGGTGCAGTTCTTCTCTTGCAACGTCATCTGGCACTTCAGCTTTCTTAACCTTTTCATTAATTAATTCTTCGCTGTTAATTATATCATCCATCGCGTCTCTGTATCTATTGTCGTTGTCATGAATGAACACATTTTCGTCATGATGCTCAGCGAAAACATCAGAAGTAAGAAACCATAAACATTTTGTGTCTGATTCAGATTTTGTTAAACACTCGAAAAATTTCAAACATTTCGGCATTCCGGCAACAGTCAAATTCACACTTCCTTCTTTAAAGTTTAAAATTGCCTTATGTGTGTTAAGAAACTCCATACCTAATATAATTTGTTTACTGAGTAATGGAACAATAATAAAATTAGCAGAAAATTCGTATCCTGAAATTTAGGTTGGTCTGTTGTTTGACTTCCACACTTTTTCCAGATATAGCTCCTCGAATTGTAGTTTTAGAAACAGGTAACATAGGACAAGCAATAGTTCTTACACATATACGAAAAACTGATTCACTAATAACATTCAATGGGCTCCCAGAATCTAAAACCACAGTGAACTTATTCTTACCCACACATACTTGAATAACAGGATGTAAAAATGCGTCTACATTATTTTCCTTTTCGTCTAGCAAAATGTCTCTCATGTCTTCCAGGCGTACGTAGTGTAAAGTCGTAATGTCATTACTTTTTGAACTGTCTATATTGCTGCCAGAAACCGAAGCTACAAGTAATTGTCGATTGTTTGCGTCACGTCTTTGATTATTCGCGTCATTTAGCGGATCAATTTCTACGATTTGTACTTGACTCTCTGAATTTCTGTCACGTGGATCATGCCAATTAGATCCCTCCTGTCTGTTACATGTAAATTCTTGGTTGTGTCTGTTATTAAAATTTCTATTTTCCAGTCTATCTGCATGACGACTTCTTGTGTAATTTCGATTGTCACTTCTGAAATTATTGTTATAACTACTACCCTGCTTCTTTCTGTAGTAAGAATTTCTATTATTGTATGAATAATTTCTGTCTTGATGATACCGATTACTGTTTCCGTATGATTGATCATTCCGGTAGGAATTTCTGTTATTATAATTGTCTGTGTAATTTCTGTTAGAACGTCTGTTATTGTCATAAGGCTGGTATCTATTGTCCTGTCTGTTTCGTCTGTCATTCTCAAAATTACCCATATAACGTCCGTTCCGATCATTATCCCCTCTCACTGAAAATCTATTGTGATTACCGTTACTGAAAAAATTGCGAGAAGTCCCGTCGTCGTTGTCATACTAAAGTTCTTATAGCAAAATCTTAAAAGTCTCAATGTCGTCTTTAGATCTTCCGGCTAAGGCAATTTGTCTTATCGATTGTGGCAGCTTAGTTAAACAAAAGCGAATTAATTCAGTCGGGCTATAAGGGTTGGCAAGGAACTGATTCTTTCGAATGATGTCTTGAAAGTATTCTGCTGGCGTGCGGAACTCAGACTGTTTAAAATTACGCTGCATAATAAGACTATGTTTGACTCTGTCTTGCGCCGGCCGAAGTGGCCGTGCGGTTAAAGGCGCTGCAGTCTGGAACCGCAAGACCGCTACGTCGCAGGTTCGAATCCTGCCTCGGGCATGGATGTTTGTAATGTCCTTAGGTTAGTTAGGTTTAACTAGTTCTAAGTTCTAGGGGACTAATGACCTCAGATGTTGAGTCCCATAGTGCTCAGAGCCATTTGTACCAACACTGTCTTGCGTTTTCGGACCAATATGCCGATAGAAATGCATGACAAAAATCATTTAAATTATTACAATCTCTAACAAGTGCGCGCATGCGCGTCGCCGGTTCGTTTTCTAAATATCCACACATAAATTCCAGTTTGTGACTTAGTGGCCAATTTGGTGGAAGTGCGTACATAAATTGATCTAACCATGAACATGGATGTATGTCATTCTTAGAATTGCGAAAGATTATAAATTTCCGAACAGTTAAAAAGTGTTTGTAGTTAAAGTTTTCGCCTCGTGGCGACAAAGACCTACTGCGTCTGTCCCATTCCCGATTATTTTCAAGTTCGCGCGCCTGGCGCTCTCTTGTTGCATCTCGTAAATGAAATACATTATTATCTTCGAAACCCGCTGCTATCGATGATTCCAAATTTCTTCTATCGTCTTTTCCTACGATTTCGCTTTCAATTTGTTTGACTTGCTTTCGTAACGCCTCAAATTCCCTTTTAAAGCGTTCATTAAATTTTCCCTGATTTTCAACATGTTTATTTATGTTCTGGTACTCTTGGGTTTCTGCAAATGGCAATGGAGCTGTATCATCTGAATCTCTCTCCCCATTTAAACTAAGACTTGTCAGTTTATCTGAAATCTGCTCAACTCTTTCCGATAACTCACCTATTTGTTCTTTCTGTTTATTTACGTCTTCTGTAAGTGTCACGACTCGGGTTTCGGTATTGACACATTTAGTAGTTAACTGTTCACACTGTTGCGTTAGGTTATTTATTCTGTCAATTGGTACTGATTCTTTCAAATATTTCTTCCTTATCGTGTGCAAGTTGTAAATGTAACTCTGAAAATTTTTGTACTATCACGCGATCTCTTTCTTCCTGTTCTCTATCCTGTTCCTTTTGTCTAATTTCTATTGAAATTAATCTATTATTGTGAGCATTGAAAATTGGTTGTACTTCTTCTCTAATTTCTTTCTTTAATTCATCTTTCATGTTTTTGAAACATGTCCCTATTCTTGAGTCTAACCGTGTTTCCATTGTTTCCATCTCTGTTTTAATTGTTCCTATTTGTGAATTTAACCGTGATCCCAAATTTAATATTGCACTCATCAACTGCTCCATATTAACTTTTTCGAAATTCTTGTCGCCCCTAACATTTCCCGTAAAACTAACTTCATTCGTCATAGCAGTAAAGCTATCTGTGTTCGATACTGTTCGAGAATCTTCTGTCGTTAATCTCGATTTCTGAAAATTTTTTCACTGTGAAAAATTTTGAACTGGTTCCGGACTATTTTCCCGACTTATTAAATTGTTTTCTACTTCATTATTCATCATACTGTTCTCCTGTGTTGGCGAGTTCGCCATGTTAACAATTTCGTCATTCTCACTATCCATCATTTTTGTCTTTTTCATCGATCGCGTAATCATTTACAAAACATACAAAACTCGTCACTATACGAAAATTACACACAATATAACACTTTATCACCCGTAATACCATTCACACGAAATGCTTCCCGACAAACACGCCTAACGAACGATTAAAATCTTCATAATTGCACAAAATTGTCAAACCCGTATACAAGGCATCAAAAATTGAATTCTGCAAAAATACCATTAGAAGAATGACAAGACAACTACAAATGTTCAATTACCAAATCTACACATGCAATATAGACTACAATTACTAAACTACAAATTACTACAACAATCATACTGTCTACTATTTTTACTATCAAAAGAATTCCAAGGGACGATCCGAAGCAGCGGTCACCATGTGCATTGGGGCTTAATTAAATAGAATGCAAATATTTTTAGTGGCTGTCTGACCGGCTACGAAGTCTCGTAACCGGTTGGCCCTGACTAGTATTACTCCGCAATCTGACTGCATAGAATAACAACAAAGAATGAAAGGAAATTTCCGTTAACACAATTAATTAATTAAGTCCCCAGCTACTTTAAAACCTACGAAACAACAAAGCACAAGTGTAACTGTTCTGTGTGTGGAAGTGTGAATCAACGTACACATCTGGCACGGTTCTTCCTCAATACGACAAGATGCTTTAAACGCCATTTACAATGAAGTAATTAAAAAAAACAGAAATACTATGATTGCACATAGAAATCAGAATTACACTCAAATACATGAACACAAGCCAGATGCATAGTTGACTGAACCTGTGACCAAGAAGCATTGTTATTTAGGAAATTTGAAATACAAAAAAAAAAATTTTTTTTACCTCATATATATTGACGTAAAATACACTCTGATCATTACAACATCCCCAATCGAACAGCATCGGCTGTCTAGCCCATCAGAACAACTGCACACGACATGCTCACAACTAGTACTGTTATCAACATCGTCTCAACAAGCACTGCCCACGGCAACCTCCGAACTACTACTACTGCCCACAGCAACTTCTGAACAAGCACTGCCAGTGGAGGCGGCTGAATAATACTCTTTGGCACAGTCTCTGGCGCTGTGACTCAGTGTAGCCACCTTTCAAGACGTTATTCATTCAGTTATCATTCAGATAGATCTCTGTATGAATAACACTCAGTCTGTGGCATCTTTATGCGTCCAAGACGATTATTCTCTTCCATCGGGTTTGCTACAGCCCCACTAGATTTCCTCTTCCATGAAAGTCTTTCCAAGTAATGAAGTAATGGGCAGTTTAATGATTATAAAGAATCCGCCTCGATTGCAAATAGAAACCGGATGTTGACCTAGGTTTCCTGGCGGATAACCACGCCTTCTTCGGAACACACTAAAACTACATACTGCCTAAAGAGGCATGGTCCAACATTAATACAGAACGCCCAAAAGGGCAAAAGACTCGCATAAAATGTAAAATAAACGGTACGTGTACGCCATGTCAATAGCTGTACTTAGCTCCTCACCCCAGCCAACGTTCGGTGGGCCGCGGGCTCTCAGGTAAACTGAGGTGGTGCCGGCAGTTACGCTGTGAGAATGTCAGAAAGGAACGCGCATCCGCAAATTGAGAAATCGTCTTCTACCATGTGATTGACTATAATGTGTTATGAAAATGATCCGATGACGGGGTCAAAGGCGCAGGAAGTTAATGCGTGTGTGTATAATGTTCTAGCTCGAAGATATAAGTCAATATACAAGTGTACCTGTTCATCAAACCCTCCGGATTTTAGAATGCAATTTACGTCATCATAAGAGAATATCGGACATCGAAATTGATGAGCTAATGAATTTGCTACAGATTGTGTTGAAATCTCCTCTCCAAATTTACCCATAACCCATGAAATGGTTTTGGGTAAATTTGCAGAGGATATGGAGGCCAACAGGAACGGGAAACAAACTCTTGGATTTCAGTGCCAGTATGGGCTTAGTAATCACAAACTCCTTTTTTAAACATAAGAACATTCACCGGTATACTTGGGAAGGCAGGGGAACCAGATCTGTCATTGACTATATAATAACAGATCAGGAATTCAGGAAGGCTGTGAGGGACACACGTGTATTAAGGGATTCTTTGATGACACTGATCATTATTTAATCTGCAGTGAAATTGGGATTGTGAGGCCGAAAGTGCAGGAGGTCAGGTCCATATGTAGGAGGATAAGAGTGGAGAAACTTCAGGTTAAGGATATCAGGCACAAGTATACAACAGCGATCTCAGAAAGGTACCAGTTAGTTGAATGTAGTCAATTATAGTCATTGGAAAAGGAATGGACAAGGTACAGGGACACAGTACTAGAAGTGCTAAAGAATGTCTTGGAACAGTAGTGTGTAAAAGTAGGATGAAGCAAGCAGCTTGGTGGAATGACACAGTCAAGGCAGCCTGTAAAAGGAAAAAGAAGGCGTATCAAAAATGGCTACATACTAGAACTCAGGTAGACAGAGAAAGTTACGTTGAAGAAAGAAACAAAGCCAAACAGATAATTGCAGAAGCCAAGAAGAAATCTTGGGAAGACTTTGGAAACAGGTTGGAGACTATGGGTCAAGCTGCTGGAAAACCATTCTGGAGTGTAATTAGCAGTCTTCGAAAGGGAGGTAAGATGGAAGTGACAAGCATTTTGGACAGGTCAGGAAAACTGCTGGCGAATCCTGTGGATGCCTTGGGCAGATGGAGGGAATATTTTGAAGAGTTGCTCAATGTAGGTGAAAATTCGATCAGTAATGTTTCAGATTTCGAGGTAGAATGGGATAGGAATGATGATGGAAATAGGATCACATTTGAGAAAGTGGAGAAAATGGTCAATAGATTGCAATGCAATAAAGCAGTTGGGGTGGATGAAATTAAGTCGGAACTCATCAAATAAAGTGGAATGTCAGGTCTTAAATGGCTACACAGGATAATTGAAATGGCCTGGGAGTCGGGACAGGTTCCATCAGACTGGACAAAAGCAGTAATCACACCAATCTTTAAACATGGAAACAGAAAAGATTGTAACAACTACAGAGGTATCTCTTTAATCAGCATTGTGGGTAAAATCTTCTCAGGTATTGTTGAAAGGAGAGTGCGAGTATTAGTTGAGGACCAATTGGATGAAAATCAGTGTGGGTTTAGGCCTGTTAGAGGTTGTCAGGACCAGATCTTTAGCTTACGGCAAATAATGGAGAAGTGTTATGAGTGGAACAGGGAATTGTATCTATGCTTTATAGATCTAGAAAAGGCATATGACCGGGTTCCTAGAAGGAAGTTATTGTCTGTTCTACGAGATTATAGAATAGGAGGCAAACTTTTCCAAGCAATTAAAGTTCTTTACATGGATAGTCAGGCAGCAGTTAGAGTTGATGGTAAATTGAGTTCATGGTTCAGAGTAGTTTCAGGGGTAAGACAAGGCTGCAACCTGTCTCCACTGTTGTTCATATAATTTATTGATCATATGTTGAAAACAATAGACTGGCTGGGTGAGATTAAGATATGTGAAGACAAAATAAGCAGTCTTGCATATGCGGATGACTTAGTTGTGATGGCAGATTCGATTGAAAGTTTGAAAAGTAATACTTCAGAGCTAGATCAGAAATGTAAGGACTATGGTATGAAGATTAGCATATCCAAAACAAAAGTAATGTCAGTGGGAAAGAAATACAAACGGATTGAGTGCAAAATAGGAGGAACAAAGTTAGAACAGGTGGACAGTTTCAAGTACTTAGGATGCATATTCTGACAGGATGGCAACATAGTGAAAGAACTGGAAGCGAGGTGTAGCAAAGCTAATGCAGTGAGCGCTCAGCTACGATCTACTCTCTTCTGCAAGAAGGAAGTCAGTACCAAGACTACGTTATCTGTGCATCGTTCAATCTTTCGACCAACTTTGTTGTATGGGAGCGAAAGCTGGGTGGATTCAGGTTACCTTATCAACAAGGTTGAGGTTACGGATATGAAAGTAGCTAGGATGATTGCAGGTACTAGTAGATGGAAACAATGGCAGGAGGGTGTCCACAATGAGGAAATCAAAGAAAAGCTGGGAATGAACTCTATAGATGTAGCAGTCAGGGCGAACAGGCTTAGATGGTGGGGTCATGTTACATGCATGGGAGAAGCAAGGTTACCCAAGAGACTCATGGGTTCAGCAGTAGAGGGTAGGAGGAGTCGGGGCCGACCAAGGAGAAGGTACCTGGATTCGGTTAAGAATGATTTTGAAGTAATAGGTTTAACATCAGAAGAGGCACCAATGTTAGCACTGAATAGGGGATCATGGAGGAACTTTATAAGGCGGGCTATGCTCCAGACTGAACGCTGAAAGGCATAATCAGTCTTAAATGATGATGATGATGATGATAATGATTGTGTTGAAATATAATTATTTCACCTTCAATGATAAAATGCATTCTCAACCTTTCGGATTCGCTATGGAAAGCCCACTAGCTGGTATTCTTCCTGAAATTTTTCTGAACTCTGTAGAATCTGATTTTTCCTCCAGTAATGCAGAGGTTTTGAGTAAAATAAAATTTTATGCAAGATATGTTGACGATATAATCTTTGTCATTAATGACACTCAAAAGGATATAGACCACATTTTTTCAATATTTAACGAGTTTCATGAAAACATCAATTTCACGTATGATAATGAGTCCTCTACGAGGTCCTTAAATTATTTAGATCTCACCTTGACTATAGTGGACAGCCACATTCCTTTCAATATATATCGAGAAAATACATATTCTGATAAAATTATTCCTGCTGACTCTGCACATCCGCAAGCCCAAAAAATTGCTTTCTTTCATTCAAGTGTACATCGCGCCATGGCATTCCCTCTTTCCCCGGAGGCGCTAGAAACGGAATTAGTTACGCTGGAAACTATCGCTACAAAGAATGGTTACAATCTACACTTAGTAAGACGAATGTACAGTAATAAAATAAATAAAAATAATAATACGGCTTCCATATTAGATGATGCAGTAGATGACGAACCAATGGCATTTATATCTGTTCCTTTCATAGGTAAAATAAGTTACAAATTAGGACGTTTACTTAAAACCTATGGATTTATAGAGCCTTCTCCACTAATAATAATTTGAAAAACAACCTAATCCACTCGTTACAATCCGCTGGTGATAAACTTTCTCAGTCTGGGATTTACAAAATTATCTGCGGTGACTGTCCGAAATATTATCTCGGTCAAACAGGTCAATTCTCTAGCTACTAGATGTAAAGAACATATTACCACCAGAAATGGTGACGGTACGCGAGGTTCCACCTTCGCTGAACATCTTGTACAAATGGCTCATGCGCCTAATTCCCCAGCCACTACCGAGCTGCTTCATTCTGAAGTTAAGGGTATAAAATTAGACATATTAGAAGAAATGGAGATTTTTAAACATCTATGGTTTGACAAACACTGCATCCTTAACGACCAACTCCAGTTAAGAACCAAAATTTTTTCGAAGTTTTTATTCTCTTGCTCAGTGCTTCACATTCTACCATAGGACACAGAAGATAGTCGATGCATTCATGTGGTCGCTTGGTGTCACCGATGGTCAATTCGTTCAGTCAAGCTCTAGGTTCCCTTAATTTTAGTTATGACTGCTGCCCTTATAAACGTGGGCACGCTAATACAATAGACAGGCTTTTTTCTTTCATTAACGCCTTATAATGAGTAATTCTTGTACACGTTCACAGTATTCTCACTTCTTTACAAGCTCCAATATATCTTATATGGTCTAAATAGCCATTCCCACTTATTTATATTTATCCAAGTTGAATATGGTAATGCAAGGATGTTTTTAATCATATTCATTCCAAGTCCGAGCTCTGGCCTAAAATTAGGAAATAAATCCTTAACCTTTTTTTAAAAAAACGTTGAAGTGACATCGTACGTCCCTTCACGCATAAACACATAACTTTACATACCATTTTGGTAACCCCTGATAGCACTAATCACTTTGACCTCTGTCGGTCAATAGATAATAAGGGCAATGAAAGTGACGTTGTACGTCCTTTCACGCATTTACATTAAGCCTGTCATACTAATTTGACCATTTTCTGGTCAATAGCGCTTAGAATTTAATATAGCTAGTGACTTTACACGCTCATCCAAGCGTAGTCATATATTACTATCACCGACCCCAGGGAATTGAAAAATAGGTTATTCATCCCCCATATTGTTAGCCTGCTTCTAGCTGATGGTATTTTGTCTGTCCTGCGTGCATGCGTTTTGACCATCCGTGGAATTTGCTAACCCACTATATACTTTCAGCCTACCCACGTTCTATAGTTCTATAAAATCGTCCTCGAGCTAGGACATTATACATACACACGCATTAACTTCCTGCGCCTTTGACCCGTCATCTGATCGTTTTCTAACACATTATTGTCAATCACATGGAAGAAGACGATTTCCCAATTTGGGCATGTGTGTTCCTTTCTGACATTCTCACAGCCCAGCTGCAGGCGCCACCTCACTCTACCTGAGAGCCCGCGGCCCACCGAACGTTGGCTGGGGTGAGGAAGCACGCTTCTGAGGTTTGAGCTAAGTACAGCCATTGACATGGTACACACGTACCGTTTATTTTATATGTTATGTGAGTCTTTTGCCCTTTTGGGCGTTCTGTATTAATGTTGGGTCATGCCTCTTTAAGCAGTTTGTAGTTTCAGTGTGTTCCGCAGAAGGCGTGGTTATCCACGCCGAAACCTAGGTCAACATCCGGTTTCTATTTGCAATCGAGGCGTATTCTTTATAATCATTAAATTATTCACGATTGCTGACGCGCTGCAATGTTAAAAGTTCTCAATGAACAGTTTACTATTCAATTCCTCGATTACACTGACAAAGGAACTTTAAACAACTGTTCTGTTCTCTTCGATTTCTTCATACTTAGGCCAAGAGGATTACAAGGTCAACACCTGAACATAAAAAAAAACTATCTGAAAAGAAATAATCATCTAAAAGTTGAGAGTGCAACTGAACTGTTAAGTGCCAAAAAGTTTGACTGTTTTGTCAAAGTCGCATATAAGTCACGCAATTCTCCTGTAAAGTATGTTATAATTTTCCTGGCATATCTTGAGATCTGACATAAATTGCGTTTAATTCTTAACTGATGCTAATATAGTATGTATGCAGAGCTTTTATTTTAAATACTTTAAAATGGTTTAGAACTGAAATCGTGCAATAGTACAACAAAGAAATAATAGTGACAACTGAAGATCGTACAAAATCATTTGAACAATACTTAGCAATTGCAGAACCAGTATCAATGAGGATTATAAATGCCTTTTTCATTTTAATTACTAATTACATAAAAATGAGAGACCCATGGTTAATTTTAAAATACGACATATCAAATAGAAAATAAAATACATTTTCATTTCCAGAGATAGAATAGAATTACTGATGAATATGATGTCTTCCTTAACCAATAAGGCTTGTTTGTGTCAAATTTTAATTTACTTTTATTCGATTAATAATTTGAAATAATGAGGTGGTGTGTTTCTAATAATTTGTGAATTAGTATTTGGTAATTAATACTTACATTTGACGATATACGGAAAATTTAAATGTATTGCTACCCGTGAGAATCGAACTCAATGACTTCGTGATTACCAGTCTTATTTGACACGCACTGAGCTATCGGCGTGCATTCGAGTTCAATAAGCATGAAGAAAATCCAAAAGTGTCAGACTGTAAGAACGCTGTGCAAGTCGCTAAACGTCACGGGAGGCCCCGTGACACGATACTGTCAGTGACAGCTCATGGTTATGCGCTAAATGTTTCTCCTTACAGAACTAATCCAAAGTAGATAATATACCGTCAATCGTTCTATACATTTGCACGAAGACAACCTAGAGCCCATTTGTAGCGGTTCATGGGAGTTTTAATATTATTTCAGTGATGATGAAGACAAACGCTAGACTCTGTTGACCTCTCAGTCCGTAATTCTTGAATAATCTTTGATACTTTGATATGGTGCGACTCATGCGCCTTGCATCGACTTTTCTTCTGTCTTAGAACAAGGTCTGATAACTCGCTATGTGATGCTATACACTTATCTTTAACGAGACTCAGATATCGTGCCCACATTCATACCCTACGCCTCACGTAGCCTTAATATTCGGGCATCATACTCGACACAATTCTAAGTGGCATGACATGCAATTCAGATTATTAGTCGTATAATTAAGTTCCAACATCTTCTTCTACCACTTCAGCCTACGTTTGGTTCCCTCAAGTACGTGAAAGTTATTCAGTTTCTAATACAAACATCAAAAAAGCTTTGCATCACCTCGGTTCCCAGAAGCCCTGAAGATAGACCTTGACTGTGGATATTGTATCACAGACACAGTCACTTTGACTGTGGATATTGTATCACAGACACAGTCACTTTGACTGTTCAGAGATGGCAGTTAACCCGCCCAAATATGTAAATAACCACGCATGAGCAGCGCCTATTAGACGGGGGAGATCCGACAGCCCATCAGTTGCAGTCATTTCACAAGGAAGAAGGTGCATGGCTTATGGTGTATGTTGTTCATCCATGCCTAGACGGTCAATACCGCGGTTCGATCGCCTCCGTATTGTTACTTTGTGCCAGAAAGGGATCTCAACAAGAGAAATGTACAGGCGTCTCGGAGTGAACCAAAGTGGTGTTGTTCGGTCATGGAGGAGATGACATGCCTAGCTCAGGCCGCCCAAGGGTTACTACTGCAGTGGATGACCGCTACCTACGGATTATGGCTCGGAAGAACCCTGACAGCAACGCCACCATGTTGAATAACGCTTTTCGTGCAGCCAAAGGACGTCAAGTTACGACTCAAACTGTGCACAATAGGCTGCATGGTGCGCAAATTCACTCCCGACGTCCATGGCGAGGTCCATCTTTGCAACCACGACACCATGTAGTCGGTACACATAGGCTCAACAACATGCCGAATGGACCGCTTAGGATTGACATCACGTTCTCTTCGCTGACGAGTGTCGCATATGCTTTCAACCACACAATCATCGGAGACGTGTTTGGAGGTAACCCAGTTAGGCTGAACGCCTTAGACACACTGTCCAGCGAGTGCAGCAAGGTGGAGGTTCCCTGCTGTTTTGGGGTGGCATTATGTGGGGCCGACGTACGCCGCTGGTGGTCATGGAAGCCACCCTAACGGCTGGAATATACGTGAATGCCATCCTCCGACCGATAGTGCAACCATATCGGTAGCATATTGGCGAGGCATTCGTCTTCAAGGACGGTAATTCGCGCCTCCATCGTGCACATCTTGTGGATGGGTTCCTTCAAGATTACCACATCGTTCGACTTGAGTGGCCAGCGAGTTCTCCAGGCATGAACCTAATCGAACATGCCTGGGATGGATTGAAAAAAGCTGTTTATGGTCGACATAACCCACCAACCACTCTGAAGGAATCTGGACCACCACCTCTAAAGGTCTCGCTGTATGATGGTACAACATGCAATATGTGGTGTTAATTAGCAATAAAAAGGGCGGAAATGATGCTTATTTTGATCTCTACCCCAATTTTCTGTACAGGTTCCGGAACTCTCGGAACCGAAGTGATGGAAAACTTTTTTTGATGTATGTATGTTGTCTCTTTTTCTACTCGGTGTTTTTCAAATACTACTTACCGATTCCCCACGGAAACCCGTCTTTTCATTTTGAATCTGTCGACATAATTTTCAGCTTCCTTCGGTAACACTTCGTCCCAATCCGTCGACTCTCTTCTTTTCTTCTTTTACCACAGTGAATGCTTCATATACCTTCAATTCTGTGCTCCAGACCTAAATTCTGAGAAATTCCTTTGTCAAGTTAAAGCCTTTATTTCACACTTTTGATGAGGTGTTTTCTCTCTGCCTACGATAGTCTGCTTCCTAAGTCCTCCTAGGTACATTTGACATGTGCCACTTTGCGGAATTCCTTCTCTTCGTCTACTAAGTCATCTGCAGTCATTTTACTTTCGTCTTTCTTTGGATTAATCTCATTAAATGACCTGGGCTCAGTAAACGAACGGTTAATCGGCTTCTGCATTTCTTCCTCACTTTTACAGACGATTTCACTACCATTAGCGTATACTTTCATTTTTTGTTAGTTCTTTCTTCAGCATATGGGTTGAAGAGTATAGGAGGAAGATGGCGTCGCTGCCTTACATCCTTTTCAATCGGAGTACTTCTCTATGGATCTCCCACTCTTATTATTGCCGGTGCGCTCTTGTAAACGTTGCATATTACCCATCTTTCGATATTTCGCGTGCTTATTTATCTCGGACTTTCAGACACGCTACTTTTACTCTAAAGAGCTTTTAGGTCTACAAATCCTATGCAAAAGTCTTGATTCCTCTTAAATTGTAACTGTGTAAGTAGGCTGTTTAAGTTTTTTTATTGGTAACGCCACCTCTGTATGAAAATCACTGGCTGTGCTGTGTGCAGTCTGTGGCTAGCTTTGCATTGTTGTAATACTCGCCATTGTAGTGTTAGGCAGCTGGCTGTGAACAGCGCGTAGCGTTGCGCAGTTGGAGGTGAGCCGCCAGCAGTGGTGGATGTGGGGAGAGAGATGGCGGAGTTTTGTAATTTGTGATGAACTGCTATATATATTATGACTTTTGATGATATTAAGGTAAATACATTGTTTGTTCTCTATTAATATCTTTCATTTTGCTAACTATCCCTATCAGTAGTTAGTGCCTTCAGTAGTTTGAATCTTTTATTTAGCTGGCAGTAGTGGCGCTCGCTGTATTGCAGTAGCTTGAGCAGCGAAGATTTTTGTGAGGTAAGTGATTTGTGAAACTTATAGTTTAATGTTAGTCAGGGCCATTCTTTTGTAGGGAATTTTGAAAGTCAGATTGCGTTGCGGTAACAAAATATTGTGTGTCAGTTTAAGGACAGTCGTGTATAAATTGTTCAAAGGGGACGTTTCATAACTGTATCACCTGTGTCCGATCCGCCCCGGTAGCTGAGTGGTCAGCGCAACAGAATGTCAATCCTAAGGTCCCGGGTACGATTCCCGGCTGAGTCCGCTCAGGGACTGGGTGTTGTGTTGTCCTGATCATAATCATTTCATCCGAACCGACGTGCAAATCGCCGAAGTGGCGTCAAATCGAAAGGCTTGCTCCCGGCGAACGGTCTACCCGACGGGAGGCCTTAGCCACATGACCTGTGTCCTTATCTTTCCTACAGCCCAACTAATAGTCAATCAACAGTTCGTCATTCTTCTTTTCCATTCTTTTACAAATTAACCACATATTAGTCCGTGCAGCACTTCGGATTCAAAAGCTGTTTAATGTGCTCTAATTTTACTAGGAATTGTATATACGACAGCCGTACGAAAGTATTTGTTCAGTCTCATATACCATCACTGGAAGAAACATCAAAAGAGTGACACAGGAATCAGAAATTGGAAAAGGCCCATAATAACGGTAAACATACAGCATAACAATGTACTTCATTTATCAAATTGTGAAAGAAAGCGACAAGATGTATTTTTAGCAACAACATTGGCATTAGTCCGTGACGTAACGTGAAGTGTGTAGTACACTGACCATATTTGGCCAGAAACACGTAGAGTAGGAATTACATTGCAACAACGCCACCGCACAGGCAAGCACCAATGCTATGCCTTACAAAAGACAGCACAGCCGTCGCAGTGTTGTGAGGCGAGCCAGTCTGGATTGGCAGGGAAGCAGCTGACACAGAATTACCTAAGTAGAAGAATGTGGAAGACTTTCCATATCGGCAGCCACATAAGTGTTTAATATACGTACCGCAAGGAACAGCAACGCCTAAGCAAGCGCAGCCTGAAAGCGTATAAGTTTAATTTTGCTGCCGTCATAAGTTCTGCATCAGACCACCTTTCCATCTCTGTCAAACTACTACGACCCTCCACAAAAGCTTGCACGCCCTCTGTTAATTTACAAGAGAAAGGTGCTAGCAAATTGGCAGCTGCCAAATCTAAACTTCTCTGTGGGGACAGTACTTCTACCAGGCTACGTAACTCGATATTATCGACTGTCAGCTGTGCTGCTTTTTCCAGTAATGTAAGAAATGCCTATGGTTCTAATACTCTTTGGTCCCTGACTCTCTAAAACGTTTGCCTTTCTATATACTTATTTTGAAGCATCACTAATTACAAGACACATAAAATAAAAGACATGATCTAATCATTAACCAATTTGACTCTCAGTCTGTCTACAAATCCTATGCAAAAGTCTTGATTCCTCTTAAATTGTAACTGTATCACCTGTGTCCGATCCGCCCCGGTAGCTGAGTGGTCAGCGCGACAGAATGTCAATGTCAATGTTACACACGGAACACATAACTGATATTGGCTCTGTACACGATGATGAATGACCTTCCAAGTAATATCTCGCAAATATGACAGGTACTAGACAGTCGTGATCCCCATTACCTCAAAAGTGCAACAAATCTATTGGGCTCCTTACGTTTAACAAAATGCACCTTACAAAGGACACATCAGTCACGTTTCTTTTCTGTTGTAACAGCAACCAAAAACCTTGACTCGCCGTACTGTAGGCTGTAGGTTTAGGCATTGCGCTGAAAAGGAGTCATCCCACTTCTGACACCAGCGAACTGGTCTGGAGCCAGAGAGGTGAAGGGTGACGCAGTGTTTAGCCTGACAAACAGCCAGAAGTTCCAGAATAACTCTATTTCTGATTCTCGCCATGATTCAGTCCAGGCGACACCATTGTGGCTGACGTGTTCAGTGATTCCCTGTGTGTGTGTGTGTGTGTGTGTGTGTGTGTGTGGGCAACAGCAGTCTGGCTGAGGTGTCCAGTGATTCCCGGCTCGCTCGCACGCGCATGCGTGTTTGTGGGTCACCCAGCAATGCTGACAAAGCGCGGCGTCGGCTGAGCGGTGGTGCGTGATGCAACTACCTTTGTCAGCGATGACTCCAGTCCCAGCGACGTCTACTAACTATGGTAACTATGGCCGCTAGTGCTGTGGCGTGTGGATCTTCCCAGCGCTGTACAGCAGGTGCGGACAAGTGACGTAACGGCCGTGACCCACTGCTCTGCGATAATGGCCGGCCAACAGCTTCTCAGGGCCGGTGATGGGCTTGTGAGACAGCAGCTCTTGGTGCCGTGGTTTCAGGGCGAATTGCCCTACCAGAGAGAGAACTGTCTCCATGAACACCATTCTGAATGGTTCCCCGAGAGTGACATTCTCATGGTTGTAGGGCTGTGATACTAACACAAGAAACTTTAGTACGACGTGGCTACTTAGTACAGTTGACAGAGGATAATATAAAGTTACGTAGCCTGGTAGAAGCACTGTCACCATAGCGAAATATATATTTGTCAGCTGCAAGTTTGTTTTGCTCCTTTCTCTGGTAAATTAATAGAGGGTACGCAAACTTTTGTGGAGGATCTTAGGAATTGATCAGAGATGGAAACATGGTCTGATGCAGAACTTTTGACGGCAGCAAAATTAAGATATACGCTTTTGGGCTGCGCTTGCTTCGGCGTTGTTGTTCCTTGCGGCAACTAGGGAAGCAAAAACTTGTGCTCTCAAGGGAGCTCTCAAGGGAATTGGTACACAGTGTTCGTTTGAGGAATATAGAAACAGGGTTAATTCTAAAGTAGACAAAACAAAATGGTTGTACTTAGGAGTTGGTGCAGAAGTCTATGATGAATGAAGTAACTTTGTGGTAGGCTGAGCAGAGGACGCTTGAGACATTTTCAAGAGGGTTTCCTTCAGAAATGTCAAGGAGAGTACAGACAGGGGTGCCGGTTGAATTATGCACAGCTTTTAGATTAGCAGTAGGAATCAGCCAGTCTGCATGCTGCATGGATAGTGTTATCAGCCAATATAAGATGTTGTCTATGTGGACAGACAAAGTGTGTGCAGAAGCAATGTCGTCAGCGACAGGACAGTGGAAGTAGAGGTAGAGGTCGGCACAGTAGGAACAGTAGTTTCGGGGTAGGCAACCAGGAAAGAGGCAGACATTAAATGCTAAAAGGAACCCAACGTTCATCCATAGGCATTCACAAATAGATGCTAAAAAGGTGTATGCAGAGATGAATTGTGTGACCAAGGGAGTATTAGGGAAGAAGAATTGCAGGATATCAATGGGCTCAGGGGCACTCGTGTTGTTTATCTGTGAAGATCTAATACAACATAAGCAATGGAACCTACAGTATAGACTATGATTGGTGAGGGATAGAGATGTCACTCCATCAGGACTGGTATGACATAAATTTTTGTTTGGGTGTGGTTCAATTCATACAATGTGTAGAGATTGTGCTGCATGTGAGTGAGGGCTATTACATATTCTGGAGCTGGATTTCTTGCATCAGCATTGTGCTAATATCGATGTTCAGCAATATGTGGGGGAGGTTGACGGAATAATTTTTCAGCTGCACAAAACCACTGGCAGTGCAGCAAAGTCATGAGGTGAGTCTGTAGAGTAAGACAAATGGTTAAAATCACGAACAGTCACACTAAGACTCGATTCACAGACTTGTGTACGTAAGGGTACTGGTAAATCACTTTGGGTTAATGCTGAGTCTAGTTTACTATCAGAAGGTATGTCGTGTATGGTGGAATCACTGGAAGTAAATGAAGTATTGGATCAGGTGGATTACTTAGTTAAGAGAAGTATTGTACATGCACAAGAGGTAAATGGTGAAAAAATAGCATCTCTGTTTGCGAATAATTTTAACGCCAATGACCTGAGGTTAAGGGAGGAGTTGTTGGTCTCTAACAGAGATGTCATGGAGGTGGAAGAGGGAACACTAGGGGTGTTGGCCACAGACGATCCCCAAAACGCAATTTAAACTGCATTATGAAGGAAAATGAAGCACCTAAAGGGGAGTGATAAGGAACGGAGAGCTACTGTTGGAATTTACGGATTTGCTTTTACCTGAATGGCCGTTGCCAGTGGCGCATTTTATGCAGTACTGAATATGGTATACTGCAAACCAGCTGGTGTCCCAGGGTACGTACTTGCAGCTGATTATCGACACCTGAACGCCAAGACTGTAAAGGATGTCTACTCTTCTCCAAACATTATGGTAACCACAGTTATTTAGGTCTGTGCAAGTATCTTCAGACAATTGACTTAAGGAATGACTACCATCATCTAGAGGTTTGCATTTTCTTCGCTGCTGGGGAATTATCAATTTCAGAAGTACGTCTTTTGGAGTGAAGAACACACCTGCAATGTTGCAGATTTTGTTGGACAGAGTTCTCAGAGGGCTGAAACTACATCAGTGTATGGTGTATCTTGATAATATAATCGTCTTTGTGAATGATATGGAGCAGCAGCTACAGTGCCTAAAGGAAGTATGTCGGAGACCAAGAGCCGTGAATTTATCACTGAGTATAGAGAAGTATAACTTTGTACTGGAAGAGATGGCATTCGTTGGTCACATAATTAGTAAGAATGGGATTAAGACTGACTTGGGGTTGGTTACAGCCATACGTGAATTTTCTGTGCGTGAATCGCTGAAGGAACTACAATCATTTGTATGAGTAATGAATTGTTAAGGAAATTCGTACGAGGATTTGTGAATTTTGTCAGACCATTGAAGCAGTTACTAAAGAATAGTTCAAAATTTGTTTGGTCTGGGGACTGTCAACATGCAGAAACTGCAAGAAGCTTTGACATCGAGTCGAATCCTGCTGGTTCCAATTTTCAACAAGGTATTCATTCTGTCATGCAGTACATCTAACTATGAACTTCGCTGGGTGTTGTTTCAAGAAATAGATGGCATAGGGCACCCGGTAGCCAATGCTTCAAGGCTAATGAACTCAGTAGGATATAATTACTCCATGGAGGAGAAATAAATGTTGATCTTTACCTATGTTATCATCTACATCAAGTCTACGGGAAAAGTTTCAAGTGATACAGGATCATGCAGCGTTGAAATGGTTGCTGGGTTTTTTTAAGGATTCACCGACAAGGTTGACATGATGGGCAGTAGTACTGAGTGAATTTGATTTTGAAGTCATACGGAAACCTAGGAAAAACATTTGACTGTAAATAGCTTAAGTAGGAAAGTAGCAGTGTTTCAAGTAGGAGGAAATGATTTTAAGGAATGGTACACAGCACAGGTGACAGACAGCTAATGCCAGCAGTTTGGGGATGAGTCGCTGTGTATGGAAACTAACAAGGGAACTGTCCCGTCTGACATGTCGAAACATGCCCTGAATTTCTATTTATACGTGAAGAATAGAAAAAAGAAATACGACGACAAAATTTTACCTGCTGAGACCCATTACAAGCTTTTTTTTTTTTTTTTTTTTTAAGAAATGGCATCTGCCAGGCGCTGGAGAAATGATAGCGCTGCCATAGCTGTAGCACATAAGACATGCGCAACGCGGAGGGCACATATCCTTGGTTGACGGGACATCAGTAAAGAGATGACACCACATCCACAACAAAAGGGAAGTGTCATTAAAAGTTTTGGCGATAGAACCGAAAGGATATGCACATCGGAGCACCTGGACGCTGAAATAACACATCTGAAGCAGGCTTTCGAGAAATATGGCTACTCAGGGAAAGATGTAAAGAGAATTTTGCGACCAAGGAACAGAAGACTGAAGGACAAGGATGAACCAGAAATTCAGTTTCTCTCCCTTTCATTAAAAAAGTAACGGATCAGATCGGTAAGATTTTACAGAAACATAATTTTAGACCTATTGTTTAGACCAACAAATAAAATAAGTCAAGTACTCCGATATGCGAAGGATAAAAGCACTCCTCTGTCGACATGTGGTGTATACAAAATTCCGTGTACTTGTGGTAAAGTTGTAAGAGATCCGAGCAGATGTAATTTTATGTAAGAGGCCCGAGCAGATGTAATTTCGATGTATTGCTCATGCGCTGCCTGCGATATGCAAGGTATAAGAGAATCGTTGACCAGAGAGCAGTGTTGACAGTACGAAACGTGTAGCTGTAGCAGTAAGTTGTTGCTAGTCTGCGCTCGTCTGCGCTTGTGTGGAGTCTGCTCTACTCTGGTCTGGTGTATCATGTTGGCTGGGCCGGTCGCGGTGCAGCGATGCCGGAGCCTGAGTATTATTGTATAAGGTAAAAATCAGCCTCGCGCATATCTAGTAATGTTATGTGAACTCCCATGTAAATCTTTTAAAAATGTCCTAATAATAATCTTTGTCATATAAAGTAATTTCCAACAAGCATTCATTTCAATTTAAAGAATTTACTAATTTCTCCAATCCATGATCATTCCGATTGTTGCAAAAGAAAAATCAGTTGCTTCCTTTCATAAATGACAAATCTACCGGCCAGCATTGCACAGAGCTGTGCCGAAAAAAGTTATTGTAAGAGCAGATAGTTGGCAAGTTTATTGGGGTAAGGATTTTTGCTTTTTGTTCAGAATGATCTTAAAGGGCCATGACGCAGCAGCACTGCTGTCGTCAAAAATTTACCAGGTTACTGATTTTATTTTTTTTATTACGAGGTTTAGGAATTTTTCTGTTTCGAGCTCACATTAAATGAGAAAAGAATTTTGTGGGTACATTAAATGGGAAACAAATTTTGTATGGAGGTTAAATGTGAATGAATTTCTGTAGGGAGGTTATAAATGGGAACCAATTTTGTTCCGAGGTTATACTAAAATTAGAATCATAATCATATTATTATATATACTATTTTTTGTGGGGAGGTTACACTTGGCGACAACCGGCCAGGATCGTATTTCTTTGTGAATCTCTGAGAAATAGTCATATACGAGTATCAGCTCTTATTTACTTAAATGTAGTTTGCATCTGGCGCAACGCATTTACTAATTTGTCACTCTTTCTTTCACAGATCATCGGCAATTTATTGCTCTTTGTTGTAATTGTGTTTGTTCCATTTTTGCTTTGCCTTTGTTTCATTTTTGTGCTTAATTTTGATTTGTGAGAAAATGCCGCGAAAAACTGTTAACAGTACATCGCGATGTGCAATGAGTGAAATAGCGGACTCGAATAATTTGACCGATAATACTTGCGGCACTCAGTGTAATAATGATAATCCCCTAGTTACAGATAATCAGTGCCTGCCGATCACTAGCATTAAGTCAAATCCTAATGATGGGCAAATAAATTCAATTATGTCCACAGTAAATTTAACAATTAATGACGCAGCACGTTCCGATACAATGGACGCTGCCCAATTTGACACACCCTGTTTGCAAAATTTGAATTTTGAACAGATAAATTTTTCTTACGAAGATGAACAATGTAGTCAAAATACGTCAGATTTATTTGATTCCGAGGTAGTGACCCACAGTGCACACCCGATTGGCAAACCTTTTCGAGAATCACAGAATAACCAAATGGTTACACAAAACGTGACAATTGCAGATACGCCATCAAACAGCACTGAGAATAGAGTAGGTAATATTGGCTTGGATCAAGTTATGGCATTATTACTACAAGTCAATGAAAAATTAGGCAACCTTTTCAAACAACGTAATGAAAATCTCAAACAGTGGAATGAAAAACTAAGCAACAATTATAAACAACTTACTGAATCGTGCAAACAATTTAATGAAAGTTTCAAACAGTCGAATGAAAAACACGACAACCTTAATGAACAGAACAAACAACTTATTTAACTGATTACAGCCGTTACAGTGCAACGTCATGATACTAAAGAACAATTACGTGAGGAAATTAAGGCTTGTGCTAGTAGTGAAGAAATTAGATCTGTTGCACAAGAATTAAGTAGTAGCCACAACGAAATTACTTAGAGATGAAAGTAGTGCAGTCACTGAACAACGTTCTGAAAAAGCAACACAGTTACGCGACGAGTTTAAATTAATGTCAGAAGAACTTTCACACACGCTGGATACGGAAGTCGATAAGAAATTTGAACAACAGATCAGCCAAATTGACGAACGTTTTAAAGTGACAGAAATGAAAAATGTTTCAGCCTCTAACACGGCACAGCATACGCCACATTCCCAACATTTCTCAGACTCACACAGCCAGTATAATTTGGGTAATTTACAGAGAGTACATGAGTTAGATTCCGAACAGTAACAGACAAACAGATTATCATACAATCCTGAACCTGTTCAGACATTCAGAGACGATAACGTTGATTATAAGCAATTTTTATCCGCAAAAAAATTTAAGGTATGTAAAATTTACAGAACACAGATTCACTCTTTCGACTGGATACGACAATTTGCTTTTGAATTTTCACCGGTATTTCCTGTAATGCAGAAACTAGAATTGGATTGGATACAACAACTTGCTTTTGAATTTTCACCGGCATTGCCTGTAACGCAGAAACTAAAATTTATTTGCAGCGCGTAATTGATCTCAGGGGATTCATTACGCTTCGATGAATATGTACCGTAGCGTGCACAGGGCCACGAGCCATAGTAGTGCTATTTCATCTTTAGTTTTCTGCACTGCTGCCTTCTCTTCTACTATCCTTTATATCTATCAAAGTAGCTCTTCAACTATCGATCTATCTAGAATTAAAAATGAGTAAAGAAAACCCGATATGACAAGTTTTACCGAAAGTGACAATTTTCATTAGACACTCGCGAAAAGACAACCACCAGAACTTTAATAACAGACAAAATTTTAATAATCAGTATCGTCAAAATTATCAGCAACAGGAACCACATTTTGGTAACAATAGAGGTCTTTCCGAACAACAGCAACAAAACCAGCCGGTTAGCATACCTAACCAACAATGTAATGTGCAAGGTCAACCAAGCTTTAATGTTTCGCCGCCTGCACGTATAGCATAGGCTCCGCCAAATAATAACGCACAGCAACAAAGAAATAACTACGTACAGAAAACACACCATTTCAACTCATAGCGCAATGCACCGTACAGCAATGATTATTATGACAGACGTAAAGATAATGCGCACAATTTTCAGTGTACGTTTACTAACAGTCGGTCTTACCAGCAGCATAATCAACCGCAACAACAGATTATCATGAATGAACCAGACAGTAGGTATCATCCCGAACGTAATACGTCAGGAAGAAATAATAGAACAGTACAAATAGTGGAAATGCCACAGCATCCTCCCGCAAATAATGGCACGTCAGATAGTATTCGACTAGATACAGTACAGGTTGCATCTTCCAGCAACGCAAGCAATACTTTTGACACGCAGAATCTTGTTCACGAAAATGTAATTGCTTTTGACGACATCCGAGACACTCTTTTGCAGGAAAGACCAGTTATTCAAAAAACCATTTCACACCCTATCATTGATGTAAAGATTGGATCATCCAAATTTTCAGCAGTAATCGATTCTGGATCACCTATGTCAGTTATAAATGAGGAAACTTTCAGCGAATGTAACAAATAGAATACCTATCCTACGTTACCATTAGGCAAAATTGAAGTAAAAGGAGCAGTATCTGTTAAAGGAGTAGATGTAAAATTACAGACACATTTATCATTTTTTATTGCAGGTCATACATTTCACTCAAATTTTTGGATTGTTCCCTTATTGACAACAGACGTTATTTTGGGTACGAATTTTCTGGTACAACACGACGCAATTATTGACTTTCAAAACTCCTGTTTAATGTTAAAGGATGAAAATGTACAACTCGCTTTAGAATTTCAGCACTCTTTATCTGCAGAAGAACAAACAATTAATCATACAGAGGTCATTTCCGCATCACGTATCATAGACTGTCATTCCACATTGCTCACAGATACGTACGTACACAACTATAATACTCCAGACGAAGCCGACTATGACGTTACGCAAATGATATCTGATAAAGTTAAACAGAGCACTGCAAATACAGACGACGAACGCACGCAACTACGCAAAATTCTTTTACAGCAAGCTCCAGTTTTTGACAACGTCCCTGGTACTATGTTCGGTTTTATGTATGAATTTCAAGTCAAACAGCACAAGACATTTAAAGCCAAACATTATCCCATTCCTTATATTCACAGAGAACAAGTTAAGAAAGAATTGCAAGCTATGCTTGACCAAGGAATTATTGAACAGGCAGTTAGTCCGTACATAAACCCACTCCATATTGTTAAGAAAAAGGATGGTTCACTTCGCCTCGTACTTGATTCGCGTCACATCAATGACATTATTATTAATGAAACAGATCGCCCACAGACACTAGAAGAACTTCTACAGAAATTACATGGTACTGCTATTTATTCCACGTTAGATTTGAAATCGGGATTTTGGCAAATTCAGCTCCATCCGAACTGCAAAAAGTACACAGCTTTTCTCTGTTTTGGTGATTGTTATCAATTTTGTAAATTACCGTTCGGTATAACAATTTCTTCAGCAGCATTTATTCGCGGATTGAATACTATACTTCCGACAGAATTAAAAGACAGAATCACAACGTATGTAGACGACATTCTTATTGCAGAAGCTAACTGGTCTGAACACAATCTGATTCTTGAACAACTGTTACGAACTTTTCGTGCACAAGGACTCACAGTTAATCTCAGTAAATCGCACTTTGGCAAAATTTCTATAAAATTTCTTGGACGTGTAATTTCAGCAGAAGGCATTGCGCCTGACCCGGAAAAACTTCAAGCTTTGCGTGACATTACTGTACCTACGACGAAGAAACAACTACGCAGCTTTTTGGGTTTAATTAACTTTTTTCGTAAATTTATTCATTACTCTGCTTTAGACACCCCTAGATTATGTCAATTGACGGGTAAAAACAGTATTTGGTCCTGGGATAGCCAAGCACATTCTGAATTTGTCAATCTGAAACACGCTTTGTTAAATGCACCACTTTTGTCACATCCAGATCTTACTAGAAATTTTTCCATTGCCACCGACAGTTCTAACACCGCTTTAGGCGTACACATTTTTCAGGAAATTGAAGAAGATGGTTCTACAGTAATTAAAAACATCGCCTTTGCGAGTCGCATTCTGTCACCTGCTGAAAGCAATTATTCTGTCACAGAACTTGAAACATTATGTGTTGTATGGGCATTTACGAGATTTCGGCATTTTCTTTATGGAAGATATACGACCGTTTACACAGATCATAGAGCTATATAGTTTTTACTTTCCGCTAAATTTACACACGACTGATTAAGCAGATGGAAACTTTATTTACAAGAATTTAATTTTACAATTGTTCACATTCCCGGTACACAAAATATTGTAGCAGACGCACTATCCCGTTCTCTCAGCAACAATCAGCAAGACATCGCAACCAACTTCTGCCAAGCAAATTTTAGCGTCATTTTCAGGGCTATTACAAATGATTGAAGCGATTTCATAAATTGACTGTAGCTCCATTCATTGACATATGGTCACGACACACTACAGATACGTAGAAAAACTCATAAAGTTTTGTTCGGCTGAAGCCGCACTTCAGGTTTCTCCGCTCAAGAGCGCAGTGAGACAAAATGGCGGCAGGAGTCGAGAAAGCGTATGTCGTGCTTGAAATGCACTCACATCAGTCAGTCATAACATTGCAACGACACTTCAGGACGAAGTTCAACAAAGATCCACCAACTGCTAACTCCATTCGGCGATGGTATGCGCAGTTTAAAGCTTCTGGATGCCTCTGTACGGGAAAATCAACGGGTCGGCCTGCAGTGAGCGAAGAAACGGTTGAACGCATGCGGGCAAGTTTCACGTGTAGCCCGCGGAAGTCGACGAATAAAGCAAGCAGGCAGTTAAACGTACCACAGCCGACGGTTTGGAAAATCTTACGGAAAAGGCTAAAGCAGAAGCCTTACCGTTTACAATTGCTACAAGCCCTGACACCGGATGACAAAGTCAAACGCTTTGAATTATCGGCGCGGTTGCAACAGCTCATGGAAGAGGATGCGTTCAGTGCGAAACTTGTTTTCAGTGATGAAGCAACATTTTTTCTTAATGGTGAAGTGAACAGACACAATGTGCGAATCTGGGCGGTAGAGAATCCTCACGCATTCGTGCAGCAAATTCGCAATTCACCAAAAGTAAACGTGTTTTGTGCAATCTCACGGTTTAAAGTTTACGGCTCCTTTTTCTTTTGCGAAAAAAACGTTACAGGACACGTGTATCTGGACATGCTGGAAAATTGGCTCATGCCACAGCTGGAGACCGACAGTGCCGACTTCATCTTTCAACAGGATGGTGCTCCACCGCACTTCCATCATGATGTTCGGCATTTCTTAAACAGGAGATTGGAAAACCGATGGATCGGTCGTGGTGGAGATCATGATCAGCAATTCATGTCATGGCCTCCACGCTCTCCCAACTTAACCCCATGCGATTTCTTTCTGTGGGGTTATGTGAAAGATTCAGTGTTTAAACCTCCTCTACCAAGAAACGTACCAGAACTGCGAGCTCGCATCAACGATGCTTTCGGACTCATTGATGGGGACATGCTGCGCCGAGTGTGGGAGGAACTTGATTATCGGCTTGATGTCTGCCGAATCACAAAAGGGGCACATATCGAACATTTGTGAACGCCTAAAAAAACTCTTTGAGTTTTTGTATGTGTATGCAAAGCATTGTGAAAATATCTCAAATAATAAAGTTATTGTAGAGCTGTGAAATCGCTTCAATCATTTGTAATAACCCTGTATATTCAACAAGTTGCATTTGAAAATTTCATTTCGTCGTCATTACGAGACATAGCACAAGAGCAGAGTAAAGACAACGTATGGAAAGAAATTAAACACATTTGGCAAGATAGGAATAATGTTACCATTAGAAACCATTACACAGCATGCAATAATATTCTGTTTCGCCGCTCTCACCCTGACAGCAACAATTGGTTACTATGTATTCCTGACGAGCTTGTTAACAATTAATTTGGTATACTCATTTAAGTTACGCACATTATGGAGCCAGAAAATGCTTTCTTATACTGAGACAGAACTGTTATTTTGCCAACATGGAGAAATGTATTCGACGAGTTTTAGCGTCATGTAAAACCTGCCAGAAAGCTAAGTCAGACACGACTTCACATGTTCCTCCATTACATCCCATTGTACCTGTTAAATTGAGACACATGGCCGCTGTAGACTTTTTGGTCCGCTTCCCAGAACTAATAGAGGTTTTTTGCTACATCTTTGTCGCTGTTGAACTCACTTCGAAATTTGTTACCTTCACTTCGTTACGCAAAGCTACTGCTAAACCTGTTTCGAAAGCATTTGTAAAACATTGTCTATTTCATGTAGGGCATGTATTGAAAGTAATTTCCGACAATGGACCACAATTTCGATCTGCTATATGAACGCGTATGTCACGAGCTAGAAACATTTCTTCGATCCAGGTACCATGCTTCTTCGAACCCTTGTGAACGACTAATGAAAGAAATTGGTAAACTATGTAGAATATACTGCCATAAAAAACATATTGATTGGAACACACACATACTCTCATTCCAGGATGTAATTAATTCCATACCAAATGAATCTACTACGCTATCTCCGACTGTTATAATGAAAAATGTTGAACCACCTAACAAAATTAAAGAATTAGTATCCTTTCCTACATCTCGTCGACTACGACACCATGAAATAATTAACATTGCGCTGAACAACATCAAACGTGCCGCAGAGCGCCGGAGAAGACAGCAAAAACAGGTTTGTACACGCCGTGACTTTCAGATTGGACAGAAGATATTAGTACGTACACATTATTTATCCAACAGAGGAAAAAGTAGATGCAGTAAATTTGAGCTTCTATACTCAGGTCCATATCGAATTTGCAGCATTCCTCACCCCAATGTAGTACACGTCGAAACTCTGAGAACCAGAAAAAGTGATGGCGATCACCATGTCTCCAATATTAAACCCTTTATTGAATGAACATACTTTATGATTTATCACACTGTAATGCCATTTCCTGATTTTCATATGACCACTTATGCAATTATATTTATACGAACACTTACTGATGATTATCGTATTTTTTTCTTGGCAACTGCCCGGCAAGGTATGGTTAGCAGGTCGCTTTTCTTGTCGTGCACATTTTTGCAGATAAACTTACATATTTTATAGCTAATGATGCAATTATATTTATGTGACTACTTACTGATGATTATCATATTTTTTCTTGGCAAGTGCCTGGCAAGGTAAGGTTAGCAGGTCGCTTTTCTTGTCGTGCACATTTTTCCAGATAAACTTACATATTTTATAGCTAATAATGCAATTATATTTATGTGGCTACTTACTGATGATTATCATATTTTTTCTTGGCAAGTGCCTGGCAAGGTAAGGTTATCAGGTCGCTTTTCTTGTCGTTATATATCAGACCGTGCACATTTTCTATTTTTCGTGTATGTATGATTGTTTTCCTGTATGCACTACGAAATCTTTAAGATATAACAAACACCAGTTGACTTTGACATTTTGCCTTATGATATCTCAACATCGAGACTATTTTACATTTTTTTTTTCTACTACATTATGATACTCTGTGTACAATTTTTGCACCTGAACACTGTCTATGTTTTTGACATAATACGTTTTCTGTCATGCTATGCTGTATGCTTAATTATATCACTAGAAACCAGTTTTTATTTAATGGGTATATGATTTAAACGCAAGATTCTAATCTTTATTCATCATTTTCAGAAAGCAATAACGTGTAAAAGAAATAAATTAAAGAAACCACAGTGGATTACTATGAAATGGGAATTTCACCTTCGGAATGAACGAAAGAAGATGCAATACCTCGTCACGAAGAGTAAATGGATCAGAATTAACAAGCATTAACAAGAATATACTATACACATCGTTTGATAGCAGTCTTAACTAATTTTTTCTTTCAGAATACGAGGCGATTGATGCAGGCTGTCAGACAGAACTACACATCTTAGTTTTAGTGATGAAATATGCTAGAAATAAGAAACTCTATACTATGAATAGTTGTATGAAGTAAATGGTAATAGGAATAATGAATAATGAAGTGTCTTTTTGCAGATGATAATGAATGACGATGAATAGCTATATGAAGAATATGGTAATATGAATAACGAAGTTTTTCTTTTCAGGTGATGATAGTAATGAAGTTATGGTGATATGAATAATGAAGTTTTTGTTTGCAGGTGATGATAGTGATAAATTTTATATGGCCACTTAACGCACCACTTTTAAGTTTTTTCTTTCCAGATGAGAATAATGATGAAGTTTATATATTTACTGTTAGTTAAGAAATGCTATGTAGTTATTTAAATATTTGTTGCAGTTCGTTTTTACAGTATGTCTTATGTCGCATGGTATAACGACTGAATGTTTTGGAAAGGTCAGCTAGAGTACATACATATTGAGTACACGTTTCATTACCAGTTAATTCGAAGTTCACTACTTTTCAGCATAATATGCGTTTCTTCTTTCAGCTTAATAATCCATTTTGTATTTCTTTTCTAGGAGAAGCTATTCATGAAATTAATGTGCTATAAGCAGTTAATTATTAAACCTGTCTAGTACTTGCATTTTTATTACCCATTTGTGTGTGTCATTCATGAATGTGATCACATATACTCTACTTGTTTCATAACCTTGCTACAGCTGACTCATGACGAATGATGTTAATAATCCTTATTTCCAGAACTAAGTCAAAAGCAAATATTTTCATGCCCCAGCAATTAATTATCGATCCCAACACAATGCATTGCTAGCATAAAAAAAAGTGTATTACCAGTCCCAAATAATGCTACCAGTTTAAGAGAGTTCTGAGTAATACTGAATGATGTTTTCTAACCACAGACCTTGAGTAATAGTTACAGTGTGTTACATTTTAAATATTCCTATGAAACTTGAATGATGAGTTTTGAGTAATACTGAATGATATTTTGTAATAATGCATACATGCTATGCCAATAATTTCTGTAAATAATATTTTTGTTATACTTTATAAATGCTATGCCAATAATTAACTCTCATTTTGAATGATGACTTCTGAATAATACTGAATAATGTTTTATAAAACTATGTGAATACTTTGTAACTGGCCAATGAATGCCACTGACTCTTATATTTTAAATTTGTCTTATGTCACTTACATGTTATTATATATGAATACCAGTAGCTTGATGCTACACACATTAAGTCTTGTTTTGAATGATGACTTCTGAATAAGGCATAAAAATGTTTAGTAACTGGCCAATGAGTGCTAATGATTACTATAACTAGATGAATTATGTTAATACTATGCCATTAATTAACTCTTGTTGTGAATGATGAGTTCTGATGGTTTGTAACTTGCCAATGAGTGCTAATGATTACTATAACTAGATGAATTACATTAACGCTATGCCATTAATTAACTCCTGTTTTGAATGACGACTTCTGATGGTTTGTAACTGGCCAATGAGTGCCAATGATTACTATAATTAGATGAATTATGTAAATGGTATGCCATTAATTAACTCTTGCTTTGAATGATCACTTTTGAATAATGCATAAAAATGGTTTGTAACTGGCCAATGAGTGCCAATGTTCAGTGTAGTCAGATGACTTATGAATAATATTCTGTAATACTTCATACATAGTACAGAAATGTTTAGTAACTAGGCAATGAGTGCCAACAATTAGTCAAATCGATTGATAGATTAGTGTGATTCTCAATGATGACTAGCATAAGACGTAATGTCCTTCACCTTCTTACCTAATTACCAGAACTTACTGCAATATCCGTTTTGTCCTGTCCATCCTCATGATCATGGAGCGCTATACTTGGTTTTTGCACTAATTCTACGTTGGTGAAAGAGTGTGGCGTTGACACATCGTGCTGTCCACCACCTTGAACGATGGAGATGTTATTATGGTCGCACTGTTTGGTGTACCTAATGTACTACCAAAATGATAACATTGAACATTAATACGACATTTCAGTGTCTTGGCTACACTGATTAATACTTCAGGGTAGAGAACTTCAGAATGTCTCACTTGGTGTTGTGCTTCTGCAGAAAGATATGGACTTTCAGTGCAGCTACGTGCAACCTACTGTGCTACAACCATGATGCAATCCTTCCCTTTCCGATCCTAGTTCTTGTAAAATGGTAAAAATATATACAGTGTGTGTGCACTTTATGTCATTTGTTAACATGTTTTATACTGATTGTGTATACTAGTTCTTGTAAAATGGTAAAAATATATACAGTGCATGTGCACTTTATGTCATTTGTTAATATGTTTTGCACTCATTGCGTATACATTGTGTGATTTCTTGATATGTTTTGTACTCAGTGCATGTGCACTCTATTTCATTTTATGTTCTGCACTTATATATATGTATATACTCTGTGACTAGATTTGTTAATATGTTTTGTACTCATTGCGGATACATTTTGTGATTTCTTGATATATTCTGTACTCAGTGCATGTGCACTCTATTTCATTTTATGTTCTGCACTTATATATATATATATATATATATATATATATATATATATATATATATATATACTCTGTGATTGTGAACTTAAATAATTAAGAAAAATAAGAAAAATTTGTTGCTCATGGCAAGTCCAATTGACTCACCATCACTGCGAAATTTTTGCCCCCCCCCCCCCCCCCCCGTGGAGGGTTATGTAAGAGGTCCGAGCAGATGTAATTTTATGTAAAAGGCCCGAGCAGATGTAATGCAGATGTAATTTTATGTAAGAGGTCCGAGCAGATGTGATTTCGATGTATTGCTCACGCGCTGCCTGCGATATGCAAGGTATAAGAGAATCGTTGACCAGAGAGCAGTGTTGACAGTACGAACTGTGTAGCTGTAGCAGTAAGTTGTTGCTAGTCTGCGCTTGTTGGAGTCTGCTCTGCTCTGGTCTGGTGTATCATGTTGGCTGGGCCAGTCGCGGTGAAGCGATGCCGGAGCCTGAGTATTATTGTATAAGGTAAAAAGCAGCCTCGCGCATATCTAGTAATAGCTCTCCTGCGAACCTTGCAGGACCAGCACTCCTGAAAGAAAGAAGAGCTTCTGCAAAGTTTGGAAGGTAGGAGACGAGGTACTGGCAGAAGTAAAGCTGTGAGGACGGGGCGTGAGTCGTGCTTGGGTAGCTCAGTTGGTGGAGCACTTTCCCGCGAAAGGCAAAGGTTCCGAGTTCGAGTCTCGGTCCGGCACACAGTTTTAATCTGCCAGGAAGTTTCATGGCCGTTCCTCTTCAACTGAACTGTCTGCTGAGCTATTTGCTATCATAGTATCTATAACCTTAGAGAACTTCAAGCATAACTCATCATTACTTACTACATCCGCATCCCACTTCTTTGGGCACTGACTGTTCCTGACTAGTCTCCTAAACTTCAGTCTACTCTTCGTCACTACTAACCCGTGATCTGAGTCTACACCTATTTCTGAATATGCCTTACAATTCAGTATCTGGTTTCAGAATCTCTACCTGACCGTGATGTAATCTAACTGAAATCATCCCGTACGTCCCGGCCTTTTCCATGTATGCTTCCTCCTCCAGTGGATCTTGAACAGTGTATTCACTATTAGTAGCTGAAATTCATTGTATCTAGCAGCAAATCCTTTTCCTTCTTCTCCTACAACCACATTCCAGTCCCTTATAAGTATTACATTTTCATCTCCTATTACGTACTGAATTACCCGTTCAGTATCCTCATACACTTTCTCTATCCTCTCATCTTCGGCTCGCGACGTCACCGTGTCAGTGTTGTCGGTGTTATCGGTGTTGGTTCCATGGCGATCCTGATGAACACAATCGTATCACCGAACCGGTCACAGTAACTCACTCTCTGTCCTGCCGACCTATTCATAAAGAATTCTCCTCCTGTTATAACAATTTCTGCTGCTACCTCTACTCATCTGACCAGAAATCCTTGTTTTCCTTCCCCTCCACTTCATTGACCCCTGTTAAATCTAGATTGAGCATTGGAATTTCCCTTCTCGGATTTCCTACCTTCGCTACCACGTTCAAACTTCTGAAACTACACACTGAAAAAAGAGTCACCTTTTTCATTATTGCCAACCTAACATCGTAAGTGCGCTTGAAGTAATGTACCACTTAAACAAAAATTTTTCAATGTAAGAGAATTGTTTGAGTTCAGTCGGCATTCTGAGCAACTAGCAGAAAGCGTTTCTGTCTTTCACTTTACTTAGCTGGCCTATAAGCTAAGTTCTTGTCGGAGTTTACAATATCGGTTCCCTGGTAAATTGTGCCTTTTCTATTCCTAAATGAATGGAAAGGCTTCCATCGACAACTCCAACTGTCGGAAAGCGGCCTCTTTAACACAGTTTGTGGCATCATCTACTCCGGCAGAACCGTAAACCATAATAAACTAAAACTAAAAATGTATGAGAAAACCCCTTTCAGGAACGATCGATTTAACTGAAACCTAATTCATGTCATCGGGCATAGTTCGCTCTCTCACTCCAACGATCGTGACGCCAAACCACGATACTCCTTCCTTATGCGTCAGTGTGTAATCCCACAATATATTGTTACCATCAGAGCTTACCGATCTCAGATATATGTTCTATGACCTTTTATCGCTCCGATTTTGATTTTAGGACAAATGCTTACTAAACCGTAAGAGCGATTATAAGTGAAGGAAACAAAGGAGAAAATTTGAAATAGAGTTATAGTTCATGGAAAAGAAATGATAAATTTTAGGTCTACCGATGACACTATATTTCTATCAGAGACAGCCGTGGATTGGGAAGATGAATGGAAACAAATGAATATTGTTAAAAAAATAAATAAATTATAAGATGAATATCAACAAAAGTAAAATAAGGGTAAGAGATTGTATTCGAATTAAATCAGGCGATGCTGAGGGAATTAGGTTACGAAATGAGACACTAAGATTAGTTTCCGTGTTTTCCTAAATTGGGTAGAAAAATACATGACGATGGGAAAAAAGGAGAGGATTTAAAACCCAATATTGACAGTAGCAAGAAAACCATTCATGAAAACGAGGTGTTAGTCAATATCGAATAGAAATTTAAATCTTAGGAAGTCCTTGTTAAAGGTATTTCTTTGGAGGTAAGTCTTGTTTGGATGTGAAATGAGGGCTATGAACTGCCCAGACAAGAAGAGAATTTTTGTTTTAGAAATGTGGGACTGCAGAATAATCCTGAAGATTAGATGGGTACATTGATAACCAACGAAGAATTACTGAAACAAACTGGGAAGAAAGAAGGAATCGGTTGATATTACAATCATGAGACATCGAGAAATAGATAAATTGAAAATAGAGGGGAGTGTCTGGGGTAATTGAAGTAGAGGGATTGATTACAGTAAGGGAGTTTAAATGGACGTATAAATGTAGAGATGAAGTGAACTGCACAGGAGAGACTAGTGTGGAGATAGCATCAAACCAATACACGGACAGAAGATCATAACAACAACAGCAATATTCTGGAATCTATGTCGATTTTTGAGTCACATTCTTTTGTTCTCCATAAACCATAATAAAATGTAGGCGTAAAAGCTTTCAGTAACGCTCATTAACTTCAGCGATGTACGAGGGCTATTCGAAAAGTAAGTTCCGATCAGTCGCAAAATGGAAACCACTGTGAAAATCAAAAATGTTCTATTTCCAACAGTTAGCTACACCTTCCAGCTACTTTTCTATATAGTCGCCGCTCCCACTTAGATATTTTTCATAGCGTACTCACTGGTTATAACGCTACTGCCTCTCCGGCTAATTAGGCTTTTCTATATGACCGTGTACCTAAAGTCCGTAATGTGTTGGAAAAAGACATCTACTCCGAAGAATAATGCAAAACCGACAGAAGTAGATGAAGTTATAACCGAATCGCCACTGCTCAGTATTTTAGCAATGACGATTAGAAACAAAGTTCGGTTGACTTTATATATTTTTAATTACGTTAACCAGTTTTTTAATTAACAGTAGTTAGTGGAAGATTTGAAAGAAAGGTTTTCAAAGTATGTCATTAATGAAATAACCAACGGTCGCCAGTTCCTTACCGGAACAAGAATAATTAAATTGAAACTGAACTTTGTACCCGTAAGAATAGTTATTGGCGTCATGACGTAGGAACAGTACCTAACGCACACTTTCAAGTATTTCACCCCACACATGTCACATTAGTCAGATAATAATCAAATAGAAAGCACATACAACATATCATATTAATTTTATTTAAGATCAATTAAAGTAAGATTGTTTACTGGCTGTGAACAGAAACTGTTTGCTACGTTACTAACCTAATACTGACTGTCGTAACTGTAGCAAGCAGAAAGATTGTTCGACTTTAGCAGTCACTTTGATATTTCTTTGTGATGAAACTTACAAACTATGCCACAAGCTATGAATTAGAAACTGCTTTGACAATGAAATTCAGTGTCCAAGTTTCGCAAAGTTTTACCACCAATTTTTTTTATGAAAGATACTCTGTTCTTAGCAAATAGCTTTTGTATCATTCTCTTTCTGACATTATTCATAGCACAACCAAAGATTTCATTATTAAGTAATTGTCCAAAAGCTGCAAAAATTGTGTTCTGATAATCTAATAAATTAGTGTTCGCTTCATTTTCAGTTCATTTTCTGATTATCTCGGTTCATACAAAGGGATAGGATGGAGACTACTTGGATAATGAATTAAGAAAATTCTTTACGTGGCAATATGCGCAAACACAATGTTGTTCAAGCAATAAAATTCGAACTACGGTGGTCAGTGTAATAAAATTTGTAGTTATAAAAAGTCTATATCTTACTTCACTTCATTTAGTGGTAAATAGGGCATAGGTTGATCTTGTTGCCATACCATAGCCAATAACGAGGTCCCACAGTACTCTTGATGTTATATGAATTACTCTTGCTGCATTTGTCCTATGCACAATAAATGCCGTAACTTGCCCATATTAAGCATCCTCCGAAACAACGATTTCAGTTTACACTGCTCCGCACTTCGGAAACAGACTTTTTGTCCCCACGCTTTTGCATAACCACACCGGCGAATACACACAACCAACGACACCAATCGTCCCTTCGCGACTCCCAACTGCTACTATTTTCGGCGCGCTCGCACGTCCAGCGATAATGCATTTACAGTTTATTACAGTCTTTGACAATAGTTTTTCCCTGACTAGGCCAGGGTGTCTACTTACAAAATGCTAACATACCGTGCCTATTCTCTTTCCTTAATAACAAATAGCGTCTATAACTTGACAACATATTTACGAGAATAATATTCAGCACAACTAATAAAGCACACTTCGCAAAACACATAGAAAATGTATGATAATCCACAGAGTTGTGGTGTTACATGGTCACAGAAAGCAGAAGTCTGTGCTTTGCGCCAATGCTCTATGCTAATCTACTGCTCGTTCACCATGTCGACACGTTGTCTTGAAAGACATCAGTTCATGTGAGCAGAGATGGACCCCAGGGGAAGCAAGTTACGAGCGGTATTGTGAGTGATGAAACACTTCCCATCGGAAACGCTGCAGGAGCATTTTCAATGTCCCTGCAGAGTGTGGCCGAGAACTGGCATGAAGAAGGAAATGGATGACAGCTATGTTGGCTCCATGATATCACGCAAAATCTTTAACCAGGCCGTCATACTTGGCGGGAGACGTTATTTCCTAGGCATCTTGACGTGCTCATTGTGCACTCAGAACTGATAAGAGAGTCGTGACACTATAGATTGGCATACTAGAGAAATTGTCCAACATCTATACAAAGCTTCATCGGATTTTCACAGTGCTTTCCATTTCGTGACAGATCGGAACTTTCTTTCCGAATAACTCTCCTATGTTTAAAATTATGTTCACCTATCCAATAGTCTTTCTTGTAAAAAGTAATGATTAGTTCTTTTCTAGTCGCTTGGAATACTTCATTACCACCTAGCATTTTTCTTGTTGACACTATAGCATCCATTGCTGAATGTTATATAGGTGCCTACAGGGACAGTTTGTAATCATATCATTTCACAACATATCCATGCACGATCATACTAACTATCAATGTTTGTAAGCATCAGAGACTCACAAGTGAAAGATAACAATCCCAGTAATGAGAAAACACAACTGAAAGTACACAAGGCACCAGGGTGTGAAGGGATTACAGTTATATTTTAAACTGAATACGTCTCGTAAATCAGCTTCGTTCTTCTCTCATATTTGTCAAGGATCCATTGCACAACGAATAGCCCCATATGACTGGAGGAAACTAAAAGTCACTTGTACTGAGAAAAGAATAAAATATGAGATACACATCATTGCAGACCAGTGTCTTTGGCGTCCTTCTGTTGTAGGCTGCTAAACCATGTTGTAAGTTCCAACATTGTGTGATTCCTGGAGGAAAATCAGTTAATGTCATAGAATCAGTACGAATTCAGGAAAAATCGTTCGTCTGAAACAAGGCTTGCTTTATTTATACCCGACATCTTGCAAACAAAACACGCAGGTGAACAGGTAGATTTCTTCTTCCTAGGATTCCGAAAGGCGTTTGGCACTGTGCCATATCGTTGACTACTTACGAAGATACGGTCATACGGAGTATCTTGACAAATAGGTGACTGGGTCGAGGAATATTTGACTAATGGAAATCCGTTCGTAATACTAAACTGCTACTAATCTTACACGAAGACAAAATATCGTCGGATGTGCCCCAAGGAAGCGTAATACTACCTTAATGATTTTAATATAACCAAACAAAATGTCAGACAGGATGTGAAGCAGTATAAGATTGATCAGTGACAATGCTTTTATCGACGTACAAAATGGTCGATATGGCTCTGAGCACTGTGGAACTTAACATCTGAGGTCATCAGTCCCCTAGAAAGTACACCTACTTAAACCTAACTAACCTAAGGACAACACACACTTCGATGCCCGAGGCAGGATTCGAACCTGCGGCCGTAGCAGTCGCGCGGTTCCGGAATGAATCGCCTAGAGCCGCTTGGCCACGGCGGTCGGCTCGACGTACAGGATCGCATTTGATTGGCCGGAATTGCAGAAAGACTAGGAAAAAAATACACTTTTTGTAATGAACAGCAGTTCTTTCTAAACGTTGGAAAATGCAAGATGACGCCTGTAAGAAAGATACAGAGTCCAATAGCGTCTGACCGGTATTGAGTACGTCGTGTCGGAGAAGTATGTAGTACTGCGAAGCGATATACAACCGAATGACCACGTAACATCATTATTAGAGAGTAAGATGGAAGAATTGGGTCTGCTGGAAAGGTTCTGGGAAAATGGAGTGGATCTGTAAGGGAAACTAGACGTTAACTCGAAAAAATTCTATTGTTCCAGTGTTTGGAATCCGAATCAAGCGGGCATAACAAAGGGTACTGGACAAATTCAGAGACACGTGGTTAGGATTGTAACGTGTCTCAGTAGTCCATGAGAAAGTGTAACATATGCGCGTGGGGAATTTAGCTCTATATCATTAAACTCTCATAAAATTTGCCTTTGCGGTTTGTATTTGTATCAATTCGCCGTTCCTGCCAGTCCGATATTGTCAGTACAGGGTGTAAATACAGGACATTTTTTACTTGTCTTGTATGTGGCATATCACTGTAGACCTTATAAATGTAATTAACTAGTGCATGAACTGTTAATTATGACGTCCTTCGATTAAATAGGGAGTCGTAAAATATATGATGGGTTAGGAACAATGTAATATTTTTCCACCGTTAGTGCTCTAGGGTAAATAAGAATCATCTAAGCAACATAAAAACCAGTTCGATGAATTCAGAGAACATGTATCCCGTCAAGACTGTGAGAACCTTATGGTGCTGCAACTATCGTATATCTCGTGTGGTGATCATGAGAATATTCGTACGTATAAGAAAACAGCGACACCTGTAGAAGCAGATAGGCAGTTATTTTTGCCTCGCCCACTGCTACAGGGACAGAAAATCGATGATTTTGGGAACTTGAAGCATAAAGTGTCATCACTTCTGTCTCTATGCTGTTCATTTTTGGAATACAACCTACGAACAGCTTAGAGACAGAAGTGATGACACTTTCCGCAGGACCTGACCAACATTTTGCAGGACAATACTCAAGCACGTACAGTGCAAGCTGTTACAGATTTGTTTGACTGATCGGGCTGCTAAGTGCTATACCACCTACTGCACTCCCCTGACTTAAGCCCTCGTAAGTTCAACTCGATTTCTAATCTGAAGGAAACACTTCATGCCATTCGCTTCAGAACTGCTACAAATTCATCGGGCAATGGACCCGATACATATATATATATATATACATATATATATATATATATACACACTGACTTTTTGATCACCCGGTATATATATAAAGTCAGTATAAATTTGAAAACTGAATAAATCACGGAATAATGTAGATAGGGAGGTACAAATTGACACACATGCTTCGAATGACATGGGGTTTTATTAGAACCAAAAGAATGCATACGTTCAAAAAATGCCCGACATATGGCGCTTCATCTGATCAGAATAGTAATAATTAGCATAACAAAGTAAGACAAAGCAAAGATGATGTTCTTTACAGGAAATGCTCAATATGTCCACCATCATTCCTCAACAATAGCTGTAGTCGAGGAATAATGTTCTGAACAGCACTGTAAAGCATGTCCGGAGTTATGATGAGTCATTGGCGTCGGATGTTGTCTTTCAGCATCCCTAGAGATGTCGGTCGATCACGATACACTTGCGACTTCAGGTAACCCCAAAGCCAATAATCGCACGAACAGAGGTCTGGGGACCTGGGAGGCCAAGCAAGACGAAAAGTGGCGGTTGAGCACACGATCATCACCAAACGATGCGCGCAAGAGATCTTTCACGCGTCTAGCAATACTTTGTTTTTTTGTTTTTGGTTCTAATAAAACCCCATGTCATTCCAAGGATGTGTGTCAATTTTTACCTCTCTATCTACATTATTCTGTGGTTTATTAAGATTTCAAATTTATACTGACTTTGTGATCACTCGGTATATATATATATATATATATATATATATATATATATATATATATATATCATTGGCACCAAGGCAGAAGCGACTCTCATCGCTGAAGACGACACGTCTCCATTCGTCCCTCCATTCACGCCAGTCGCGACACCACTGGAGGCGGGCTGCACGATGTTGGGGCGTGAGCGGAAGACGGCCTAACGGTGTGCGGGACCGTAGCCCAGCTTCATGGAGACGGTTGCGAATGGTCCTCGCCGATACCCCAGGAGCAACAGTGTCCCTAATTTTCTGGGAAGTGGCGGTGCGGTCCCCTACGGCACTGCGTAGGATCCTACGGTCTTGGCGTGCATCCGTGCGTCGCTGCGGTCCGGTCCCAGGTCGACGGGCACGTGCACCTTCCGCCGACCACTGGCGACAACATCGATGTACTGTGGAGACCTTACGCCTCACGTGTTGAGCAATTCGGCGGTACGTCCACCCGGCCTCCCGCATGACCACTATACGCCCTCGCTCAAAGTCCGTCAACTGCACATACGGTTCACGTCCACACTGTCGCGGCATGCTACCAGTGTTAAAGACTGCGATGGAGCTCCGTATGCCACGGCAAACTGGCTGACACTGACGGCGGCGGTGCACAAGTGCTGCGCAGCTAGCGCCATTCGACGGCCAACACCGCGGTTCCTGGTGTGTCCGCTGTGCCGTGCGTGTGATCATTGCTTGTACAGCCCTCTCGCAGTGTCCGGAGCAAGTATGGTGGGTCTGACACTCCGGTGTCAATGTGTTCTTTTTTCCATTTCCAGGAGTATATATATATATATATATATATATATATATATATATATATATATGAGAGGTATAATGAGTTGATTGTCAATGATAGAAACTCAACTTTTCCACGTAATTTATAAATCATTTCTGACTAATACAGGCGTTATTTCTATCAGTCTCCCGGGATTCACATCTGTAACTGTGATATAGACACATAACCTTCCCACAGGATTACTAAATCATTTCACGTGAATACAATATATATACATATAAAAAGAAATGGTGAGAATAGTATGAGGCTAGTGGCACGCAGGGATTAAATAACGTGTTGAGCTCGGGGCACACATGTTAATTACTTTACATCTGATGATAGAAATTTAGAACCTAAACGTATTGATATGTATGTGGTAAGCAATACTGTTACGTATTTGGAGCACAAGAGCGTAATGACCATGTTAATCGTGTGGTACACTGAAGGTTCGTTTGGAAACGCGGCGTGCTGCCGCCTCGTTTAGCTGGGGCGTAATAAACGAATGGGCCATTCATGTCGACAGGCACATGCAGCGTGTCGCGGGGGCAGTATGCGGTCCCCCGCCCATGTTTTGTTGCGTCCGCGGCGGGCCACGTGTGTTGCGACCCATCTGCATGCGTTAACGAGCTACCGAGGGACGGTGACGCGAATGCACTGATGCGTATAATATATTAAAATGGAACGCAGAGGGGGCAGACTAGGTCAGGGATGACAGAGCTCTAGCGAGAAAGCACCATTAAAAAATAAATAAATAAATAATTCTACTTCTATCAGCGTAACTCACCAATAGTTCTCGTTTGCAACGTATGTTTTACCTATGATGTTGTTGTAGTCTTGCCTTCCCTTGCCTCGCCTTGCCTGGCTACATACTAGAACGACTATGACAGGTGTCACTGGTTTGCGATCGAAGACAAATGACAGCGCAGTACACCCATTCGAAAGCTTCTTAGGAGAGGTATAATAAGTTGATAGTCAAAGATAGAAAATCAACTTTTCCACGTAATTTATAAATCATTTCTGACGAATACAGGAGGAAGTTGTATCAGTCTCCCGGGACTCACATCTGTAACTGTGACATAAAGTACGGCCTATTATGGCCAACTCGTCATCAGGAATTTTCAAATCATACGGACTTTCCTAGTAGGTCCAGGTTGTCATCTTAGATTGCCGTCTTGGAATTTTTAATTTCATACCAATAGGACAGTGCCCCATTTTTATTTTTTAAAATATCGATCCAATTTACACTTAGCACAGCAGCACTACTTCCACAGTCACATCAGAGGAGTGAGGAAAACTCTATCACATTGGGCTATTTTAAAATTTCACACAATTTATGCATAGAGCAATTGGCCTGCATCAGAGCAGTGACAGGTGGCGGAGGAGGGAAATGTGACAACAGTGCATGATACGACTCTGGCGGAATAGGGAGCGGAGTCTGGCAACAGTTCAGGCTGTTCTGAAACTCTCCTAGCCCCATTACATTAGGAACAGTAGGTTGTCATTACTGGTAACAATGTCCACGTCCATTGTTAAGCAATTACGTTATTTCTATTTATGTTCTGTCGAGTTTCTATATATGATTACCGAATCTTGATGGCTGATTACGTGAGCATGACCCCAGGATAATGAGGCTGCATGACACTTTCCTGTTGAGTCAGAGAACATATAGGCAATGTTTACCCAAATTATTGGATTGGGAGTTGTTTCCCAGTATCGTGGCCACCACGTAGTCCCTACCTCACTTTTACGGAATTAATTTCGCGAGAGAAGATCAAGCATTTGGTTGACGAAACACCGATAGACACCCCAGAAGAGCTGGTTGTCTGTTTGGCCGAATCTCCAGCCAATTTCCGTAACTTGACTACATTGAGCGTGGTAGACAACTCTTAGCAAGTATTTGCCAGATGTGCATTAATCTGAATGGATGAGGGTTTCAGCAACATCTGTAAATCAGTATTCAGCACACGTTAAATTGAACACCATTTGTAAACATTGACGCCAAACAGGGAAGCGTACACTTGTGATATTTTTGATACACAAAAATGTGAACGATGCAAGCAAAAAATGTTTTCCTTTTTACCTCCTCTAAAAACTCTAAAATTATGTATACGTAATTTCTTTACAACCTGAATATATGAACCGATGATTGATGCAGAAAGCTCTACATGGACGGACCTGTTGCACGCAGGGAAGATGTAACGCCGGAAAATTGTAGTGACATGTAAAAATGTTTGCAGAGTATCAAGTCCCATTGCTGTGACTAACAGGCGGCCAACAGCATGTGTAAAGATAACGTATTGCTCATAAACAAGCGAAACGACTCGTTACTGTAGGTTACAGTATGGTGATAAACGACAGGAAACGGTAACAATTGTTGACGCTCTAGCAGTATCTGTACGCTACGACCTAAACTTGAATACTTGCATTACACTAATGGTACATAAAATAGATGCTACGCTAACAGGTACATCTGCCTTTCATCTGAGACGATTTTAACTGTTAAATCCGAATCTCTGCTGTTCCGGAACGAAAACAATAAACAAGCTGGCGATCGTAATGGAGAAAAAATTATCGCTTCGCAATCCAGCGTGTCGCAAGTTTTGTGCCACAGTGATGAATCAGCTGTGAATATTACTGCACCTCAGTATGGTCAGACATAGATCAGATCTGATGCTACAAGAGCAAGGAAACTGCCAGCGCAGTTCCAGAAAAATATTTTAGGAAATGTGTTAAATATAGGAAGCTAATAAATATCTACCATCGATTAAGTAAAGGAACTGCTGGTATATCTTTATAACTGTAAAGTAATTGAAGACCAGCAGTGGTGCTTCTGTGGATGAAAACGGGCATTCGTCTGGTGTAAGTAAACGTAGTGGTTTCTCCCTGCGCAGATGACTGTACTAATTACCTTGTATTTCATCCATTATGAAATGGTTGTTAAAATCGGGCAAATGAAATGAAATTACGATTATTTGTTTATATAATAACATTTTCTGTTGCCACTCACGATTTTTTATTTATTTTCCTCACGAGAAATAATTCCTCTTACGAAAAATGTTTCTCGTGTCTTTTAATAGTGATGTTCGGGATGCGTGAGCTACTGAACAGTACAGGGCAAATAAAAGAAATAACCAGGTACTAACCCCACTACAGCAGAAGAAGATAAATATGGCAATGGCAAAATTTCACCAACACACAAGGGAACAACGGGATTTAGTACATTTGATAAAGTACAACAGAAGCTAATACATAGTACGAAGTATGGCAATGAACTAATTTTAGCTCCTGAAGTATATGACATATCATGAATACTCTTTTGTCTAAAAGAAATAAGCTGAGGTTCCAGCAGCAGTTTACAAATCATATTAGAGCCTACACACACAGCAGACACACAACGTCAACAATAGACGCACAAGTATACAATACATAACACCATTTTGTAAACATAAGCAAAATGTGATGGTATTCCACGAACAAATAAAGATCATAAAACGGATGTGTTGAAACTGGAGAAGTATTCTCATTACAAAACGTACGAATAAAAATACTCAACAGCGAAGTCCAATGCGACTTTGGCAATGTTTTCAAATCCTTCGACAGTATTCTTACACAACAAAAATGAAAGAACAATACATACAAACAAGTCTAGTTGTAATTAATACATAGCTAAATAAAATTAAATTCGAAAAATTCTCTGTGGTCCAAAGACACTCTATGGACGATATGTAACGGCGTATCTATCTGACAATATTTAACATGTATTTTCAGTTGTTTGTCTATAAACGTCCCATTTTCAACTTTTACTGTGGACTAGGACTCGTGTAAGTAAAGAATAATATCTGTAACTTTCTACTGGAAAGGCCAATAGAGAATGCTTAAGTAAAGGCTGTTTCCAAATTCGCCATTTTGTATAGGTCAAGATACACCCATAAAACTGAAATGAGCAGACTTTAGTAAAGTCACCAGAATAATAAAACAGCTTCACATTCCAAACATCAGGTTTACAAATATGATCGTAAGTAAAAAAACGCATTTAAAAATGATAAGCATTTCACTGAATGTGTCTCGGCTGAAGTAAGTAAATACTCTGGCAACATCTAAAACACATATACCCCGACAAAGTTGGTCAGTACATCCGGAAGATGTTACTAATGCGACGGTGCTCAGATAAACTGACTCTGTTTATTAGAATCAGAATAATTCCGTTGTATACACTGAGTTATCAGGATCAAATTTATAGAACGGAATATCATCAGTGTTATTCGAAATGAGTCCCATAAAAAAAGTTCGGTCTGCATACAGACTTACACATTCGGTATATCCATATAGACCGTAGCTATTTAAGGAAGCTGTTCAAGACAGTGTGGGCTGAACATTAGTAATCGCTTTCAGTAGACTGCAGCGTTTATAAATTTGCAACATTCATTACTTCGAAGTCGATGTACGAAATATAGTTAATGAAACAGTGAATAAATTGGAGTCCTGTGCAGAAACATATTGCAGTAATATTGCTAAATCACCTCCAGTGCATTATTCACCACAGTTTCGAGACTTATGAAATTAAAGTAATAATTAAGAAATATAAAACCCCTAATATAGGACGAGTGACTGTGAAATAGATGTGCCCACTTTATTATGGCGCGCTGTAATTTATGACGGTCATTAGCGCGCTCCTCTTTTTCCACAACGCTGCCGGATTCCGCCAGTGAGAAAGTCACGTTTTATACGTGTTTCTACGGCATTAAATCCTGCTTTCTGAACTCTCTTGCGTCCGACTCTTGTTATAGTATTATCTGTTGTATTATCTGTTGCCTCCGTCTCGTCTAACGTTTTCCGTACACTATTGCAATCCTTCCTGCAAATATGTTTCTCGAATCCTGCTGAAAAGGCGCGACTCTCTCAAAGCCACATTCTGTCTCATAGTGCGGTCTAATGCTTTTCTCTGTTATAGCTACCTAGAGTTTTCTCACGTTTTTAATTATTTTCTTAAATATGTCTTAATTTAGTTATTTTTGGAAAGACTCTGTGGTCTACAGATGCAATCGTTGCTTGTAATTATATGGACATAGAGTATTCCTTGAATGCTCATGCAAGCCATTTAGGAAACATGCGTTTAGTTCTTAAATTGGAAGCACTAGAAGCATACCACATTCTTGTCGTTCGCTTATCACCTTTCTTTATTGTCATGTAAAGATTACTCGTAGTCTGTACCGAAATATTCTTTTTGTTACATTGTTTTCAACGACCACTGAAATATTGGTTTCGTAATATTGTTGTTCGGTCTGTGTAAAATCATTATTCACAAGGACTGTTAACAAAAGATATTATCAATTTCATTCTTTTCGCAACATCGAAGCATTTTGTGAGGTACAGCTGGCAGCATTGCAACTATCACAACTTTCCTAATAACCACATTATTATACGTTGATGACAGATTGTTTAGTTTCCGGTCTACAGATATTTGACTCATACGTGGTATAGTGTTTATGGAGATTTTAGCGGTTTCCGCCGTACAGGAGTAGCAATGCTACGTAGAGAAAATAAGACTAGAATATAACATCTCGCCAACGACAAGGTCACAAACAGGGATAGAGCTCCAAATAGGGAAATATGTACAAGAAAATTAGCTTCGTCTAGTTCAGGGGAGTCTTCGTGGCATTCAGCGTATGCGAATTGTGTGGATGTCTGGTCTCTAACGTCTATATATTGTATAATTTAATTTTGTCGTATACATGATCGCTTTGACTCGAGGCGCAGCCTGTAACGTAACTGAACACATACACATCAGAGACTGAACAAACAACTTGTTTCAAATATCATCACCATAATTCTCACACCAAATAAAGAAAACTGTATTTCCATAACCTGAGAGTGTGTTTGTATTTCTCAGGGTAATCTCCGTGTAATCAAAAGAAAAGAGATTTCCCGCGTTAGGCTAATCTCTTTGATTGACCAATCGTGGTACCTAAATTATATTGCGTAAGATGGACCGCTCCCAGTCTCTGAATGTTGTTAGTTTTGCTGTTTAAATTTTCATCCAGTTGTCATACTTCTAAAAGCTTTGTTGTTGTACCCACGGACCCAACCAACCAACCGCGCACGCGCGCCCTGACCGTGACATCGCTGGCCACAGTTCCTGTCGCGGCCGTCGGCGTCTCAGGGCGTGACCGCCGACGGAAGAGGTCGCGGCATGGCTGAGCTCGGGTCCGCAGCGCCCTCTGCCTTTTGTATATGAGGAGGAGCGTTGGCCCCGAGACGGACAGTTTGTTGTCGATTGTCTATTGCTAGCCTTCGTGGAGTTTATAGCGGAGTCATTGCAGTGTGATATTTGCTATTGTAGTCGACTAGGCTCAGTACACGGATTACTCTTGGATATTACTTGGCCTTGTATTGCTGGCGCACATATCGTCAGAAATAAAGATAAGTTATCTCTTCATTCTAGCTGGCGCAATTCTTGTCATTAATTACTTTTCGACCAACAGACATGGCTACATCCTGGTCACAACCCACGCTTTATACAATATGTGGTGGTTGACCCAAAAGTACCGCCGAGGACCTTGGGTTTTGGAGCCGTCACAAAATTTGTGATTTCCTAACAAAGAACAAATACAAACTAAAAATCTGTGCCAGAGCGGACTCGGACCTTGCAAAATGGCTCTGAGCACTATGGGATTTAACATCTATGGTCATCAGTCCCCTAGAACTTAGAACTACTTAAACCTAACTAACCTAAGGACAGCACACAACACCCAGCCATCACGAGGCAGAGAAAAATCCCTGACCCCGCCGGGAATCGAACCCGGGAACCCGGGCGTGGGAAGCGAGAACGCTACCGCACGACCACGAGATGCGGGCATCGGATCTTGCACCTTCTGACTGAAATGTGCAAGCACGTCTTGCGAACGACTCTCACAGCTTCACTTCCACCAGTACCACGTTCTTACCTTCCAAAAGTAGTAGTTCTGCGTACCTTGTGGAACAAGCGATCGTGAAAGAAAGAATATTATGGAGAAATGGTTTAGGAGCAGCTACATAAGGGTTCAAGTACCCGGATCAGACAAGGATTTAGTGCACCAGGAGGTTTCAATACAGAGAACATTACGCTGCAGGGCGAAAACCCAAGTTTTAAAGTGCACTACTGGCCATTAAAATTGCTACACCACGAAGATATCGTGCTACAGACGCGAAATTTAACCGACAGGAAGAAGATGCTGTGATATGCAAGGGATTAGCTTTTTAGAGCATTCACACAAGGTTGGCGCCGGTGGCGACACCTACAACGTGCTCACATGAGGAAAGTTTGCAATCGATTTCTCATACACAAACAGCATTTGACCGGCGTTGCATGGTGAAACGTTGTTGTGATGCCCCGTGTAAGGAGGAGAAATGCGTACCATCACGTTTCCGAGTTTGATAAAGGTCGGATTGTAGCCTATCGCGATTGCGGTTTACCGTATCGCTACATTGCTGCTCGCGTTGGTCGAGATCCGACTGTTAGTAGAATATGGAATCGGTGGGTTCAGGAGGGTAATACGGAACGCTGTGCTGGATCCCAACGGCCTCGTATTACTAGCAGTCGAGATGACAAGCATCCACATGGCTGTAACGGAGCAAAGTCTCGATCCCTGAGTCAACAGAAGGGGACGCTTTCCAGACAACAACCATCAGCACGAACAGTTCGACGACGTTTGCAGCAGCATGGACTATCAGCTCGGGGACCATGGCTGCTGTTACCCTTCACGTTGCATCACAGACAGGAGCGCCTGCGATGGTGTGCTCAACGATGAACCTGGGTGCACGGTTGGCAAAACGTCATTTTCTCGGATGAATCCAGATTCTGTTTACAGCATCATGATAGTCGCATCCGTGTTTGGCGACATCGCGGTGAACGCACATTGGAAGCCTGTATTCGTCATCGCCATACTGGCGTATCACCCGGCGTGATGGTATGGGGTGCCATTGGTTACACGTCTCAGTCACCTCTTGTTCGCATTCACGGCACTTTGAACAGTGGACGTTAGATTTCAGATGTGTTACGACCCGTGGCTCTACCCTTCATTCGATCCCTGCGAAACCCTACATTTCAGCAGGACAATGCACGACCGCATGTTGCAGGTCCTGAACGGGTCTTTCTGGATACAGAAAATGTTCGACTGCTGCCCTGACCAGCACATTCTCCAGATCTCTCACTAATTGAAAACGTCTGGTCAATGGTGGCCAAGCAACTGGCTCGTCACAGTACGCCAGTGCCTACTCTTGATTAACTGCAGTATCGTGTTGAAGCAGCATGGGCAACTGTACCTGTACACGCCATCCAAGCTCTGTTTGAGTCAATGCCCATGAGTATCAAGATCGTTATTACCGCCAGATGTGATTGTTCTGGGTACTGAATTCTCCGGATCTATGCAGCCAAATTGCGTGAAAATGTATTCACATGTCAGTTCTAGTATAATACATTTGTCCAATGAATACCCGTTTATCATCTGCATTTCTTCTTGGTGTAGCAATTTTAATGGCCAGTAGTGTAGTAGTGGACATTGTCCTCCGTTGTCATTTATTGCATAAGAGCGACCAGAATCGTAATTGACTCCACACGTGGTATCTATATGTGGTTATACGAGGAACATGTAGCGTAATGCAATAACTTTCACTGTTTGTGTTTGGCGTACAGAACGCGATATTTATGAAGAGACTGTGTTTGTAAAAAGCAAAAAAAAAAAGAGAGAATAATCTAATCGCCACAGGCGACTAAAGAAGTGCGACGTAATACTGAAATTTGCTCGGTTACACACGCAAAAAATACACGAAAATAAAAATTTTACTAAAAAGTTCTCAAAAATACGCGCGGCCGCTTTTAACTCGCGCTTCCGGCCGACATCACAGGGCAGTGTTTATTTTTCCGCTCCGATACAGTTCAGCCTGCGTAATCGCCGAGAGTGCGGCGCGCGGGCGGCGCTTTGCTTTTTCCCGGTGGAGGCAGGCCGCTGGCCGCCTCGTGGAGCGGCGAGCTGATAGCGCCGGGACGCGCGTACAACGCGAGCGCAGGTGGCGGGCTAGCGGCAGGTGACGCGGCCGCGGGTGTCGTTCCGGGAGGACGGCGGACGGCGGCGGCGGTGGCGGCGGCGGCGGCGGCGGACGCGATAAAACGCTGCAAGACGAGCGCGCTGCCGGCACCCTGCGCGGCCCGCGATAAGAGGCGAGCCGGGCCGGCGGAGATAGCGGCCGCCTCGCAGCGCCTGTTCCTTTATCGCGCCCTCTCACGCGACGGGACCGATCGGGATGCACGGCGGCCCGCCCTTAAATTTCGCTGATCTAGGGCGCAGGGGAAGTCCCTAATACGGCGCTGTGACATCTCCGGACCCGTGGAGACAGAGGCTTCTCTTCAGCCCCACGGAATTCTGCAGTGCGTTCATTTATTTTTGTTTTTCGTAGTCTGGTATCGCACTTCCGCATACGCTTTCTTCACACAGATTTCTTTCTAAGTCTGATAACCGATGTGTGGAACTGAACCGCGAATTTACTTTCAAAACCTTTTCTTAAGAATTTGCTTTATTTACTAGCCATTCATCAAGAACATTAACACATTTAATCACACTATGTGAACATGGAAGTAGTTGCCAGAGGGTAACTGATGAAAACGAATCAAATTTCTTTCAACAAATGGATATTTTGTTCCTAAAGCCTCTTTATTCAGAGGCAGAGAAAACAAATTTTTGACTGTATGAGCTTTCGGCCTGAGAACCTTGCCGCTCCCTTTTGAAACGGCCGTAGTCACGACCGCTCACAACAACCTCTGAAAGACTACACTGGTGCAAAACTGCAACACACCAGAATACTTCAAACTAAAAATTTTAACAACTCACACAAGCACATAAACTATGCACCCCTTGAGAGGTATGGAAATGGTACAAAACACTAACATTAAAATATTGACTTGCCACCGGAGGTGGAACTTGATTTTAAAAAAAGTCTTACGGTGGAACGGTGGCAACGTTATATACTGAAATGACCATTTCAATAAAAACCTATGAAATGCACTCTTACATAAAATATACAACATTACACACACACCGCCTCTCAAGATGATAGGCAAGATAAAAACATATTTCAGGAATTCCACCGTTACACTTCAAGCAATAAATTCGTTAACACCGAATCCGTCAAACCTGACAGAGGCAGCTATTGACGTACGGCAGACCGACAGACAGACAGACAGACACTAACTGCCTAACAAATGCGGGTGGGAGACAGACGACCAAGCTGGGGACGAGACACTGACCAACACACAAGTAGAATTTAACAAGTGAAACAACATATAACGAATGACTTAACTTCTAGTAAACTGCGATGTCTGGCGAAGACCTGGCGCAACACCCCCAAAACGCTCTCCCGAACCGTCCGCTGCCAGCCGCTTCAACGGACGCAGCGAGGCGCGCCGATCTCCCATCTCACAGCGTCGCAGCTCTCAACTGCCAGACCGATGTCGTGGGTTGACTCCTGTTGCTCTCGTGTCGACCGCGAAGTCACTACCCCTCGCTATACGGCGCGGCCCACTGGACTGACGTGGCGATCTCACATGCACCTGAGCGAGGTGGCGCAGTGGTTAGCACACTGGACTCGCATTCGGGAGGACGACGGTTCAATCCCGTCTCCGGCCATTCTGATTTAGGTTTTCCGTGATTTCCGTAAATTGTTTCAGGCGAATGCCGAGATGGTTCCTTTGAAAGGGCACGGCCGATTTCCTTCCCAATCCTTCCCTAACCCGAGCTTGCGCTCCGTCTCTAATGACCTCGTTGTCGACAGGACGTTAAACACTAACCACCACCACCTCACATGCACCGACGCTCAAGACGGACAAGTCATCTTGTGTCTGAGTGCGCAACCGAACAACCGATCGATCCAACCCCCAATGACCATTGCCTGAATAAACTCGAGCAGACTGGCGGCCTAACACATACTATAGTTCAATTCTTTTATCTTGGCGGCTCGCGGATGCCCGCCCAGACGCGGGAGATTGCTGCGTTAACAGTTGCACACGACGCACGCGCCAATAGAAGCAGCGCCATAGTATAGCATACATAGTTCGCAAGCTTAGGTTTAGGGGGGAGCGCGCAGTTCATGAAGAAAAGCCACCACGGCCGCATTAACCCTTTCGCTGCTACAAAGACGTGCTCCCTGCATTCCGCGCTGTGCGCGATTTTGTCACAGACACATCGTGTTCCGACTGCTTTGACACTCTTATCAATCGATAAGTGTGTCGATGATAAGTGTGTCAAAGCAGTGGGAACACCATGCGTCTGCACAGGCGAGCAGTGCAGTGATGACAAAATCGCGCACAGCGCGGAATGCGGCGAGCACGTGTCTGCAGCAGCGAAAGGGTTAATGAAGAGGCAAAGCACTAGAAATTTGAAAAAAATTGCATTCAAACGAATATAATTCGTGAAGTAAGGCACTTCGATATTGTTTTTAATTAATGAAAATATTAAGCACCACATAAGGTTTGAACTCATAACATTTCACATAGCAGCCCAACACCTTAACTGTTACGCCAACGCACCTTATCTAACTATACAACGCCATGAGGAGTATAACACTTCACGCAAAATACTGACAAACGCTGTTGGTATGAGTATGAATTACTCACGCTTCGTCGAAGTACGATAGGAAATAAACAATTACTGCTGTTCTTTATTGCGAAAAAGCGGTTTGTGAGAGTGATACAAACACCTTTCCTTGCTATCGCCTGAATTATGAGTCTTATTGCTTGTTTGGTTTAATTAATTAATCGAATATGAAGCAATTGGTATAAAGAATGCTTTTTCCAAACTTTCTATAAAAGAATGTCTGCTATCAAGACATTGCTTTTGTTCTATTATTTTATTTATGACTGAACGTTTCTAAATCTGAAGACACTCGTCCATGCTCTGCACTGCAGTCGAGATGTGGCAACGTCGTTCTCTGTTCATTGGCTGACTGTGTTTTGTGACGTCAGATGCGCAGAACGAACCTAAACTTGGCCGCCAACATAAATGACGCGCACTTTAGCACTCCGGACAACAGACAGACACAGACACTGACCCGGCTGACCAACTGACCGACTGCCGAGCTCATAGCGCCCCTTAAATGCACGTGAACAGGCACCCTTTCCCCTTTCCCACCAGAGGGAGACACCAAAGCTGCGATTGCCACAGCGGCGCCACCGCTAGAAACGGAGGGCGACTGCTTCACACTACGCGCTGCGGCGCGGTCTTCAGCAATTTTTACCATGGCTCAAATCACCTTCATCCAAATGAAAGACAACTTCTGCCCAAGTAATTTCATATATCAGTATCTTATCTAAGGAAAATAAACAGTGAAGATCCAAACAATTGGTACACTTACCAAATATCGGGTAGGGTGCTCGATAGCACGAAAAACTGCAGCAGCATGACATGGCATGGACTCGGCTAATGTCTGAAGTACTACTGGAGGCAAATGACATCATGAATCCTGCAGAGCTGTCCATCAATCAGTAAGAGAGAGAAGGGGTGGAGATCTCTTCTGAACAGCACATTGCAAGGCATCCCAGATATGCTCAGTAATGTTCATGTCTGGGTAATTTTGTGGCCAGTGGAAGTGATTAAACTTAGAAGAGTGTTTCTGGAGCCATTCTGTTGCAATACGGGACATGTGGGGTGAGGCATTGTCCTGCTAGAATTTCCCAAGTCGGTCGGAATGCGCAATGGACATGAATGGATGCAGGTGAACAGACAGAATGCTTACTCACGTCTCACCAGTGTCGTATCTAGACGTATCAAGGGTCCCATATTATTCCCACAGCACGCACCCCAACATTACAGAGCCTCCACCAGGTTGAAGAGTCCCTTGCTGACATGCAGGGTCCATGGATTCATGAGGTTGTCTCCATACCCGCTCGATACAATTTGAAACGAGATTCGTCTGACCAGGCAACAAGTTTCCAGTCATCAACAGTCCAACGTCTTTGTTGACGGGTCTAGGTGAAATGTAAAACGTAGTGTCGTGCAGTCATCAAGGGTACACGATTGGGCCTTCGGCTCTCAAAGCCCATATCGATGATGTTTCGTTGAATGGTTCGCACGCGCAGTGCGCGAAATCATATAAACAGTTTGTACTGCAATCAGCGTGCGTTTTTGATAGCGAGCGAAGGGCATGAAAGGAAAGCGGTAGTTGGGAAAGGAATCAGACCGGGTAGCAGCCTACCCCCCCCCCCCCCCCCCAGCGTTAATCAATCTGTACATTGAGCTAGCAATAAATGAAACCAAAGGAAAAAGTGCAGAAGCTGTTAATGTTCAGAGAGAATAAATGAAAACTTTGAGATCTGCCGATGACACTGTGATTTTGTCAGATACAGCAAATAACTTGGAAGAGCAGTTAACGGAATATATAATGTCTTGACAAGTTGCTGCAAATTCAGTACCAACAAAAGTAAAATACGGGTATTAAAATGTAGTTGAAGTAAATCAGTCATACTGAATGAATTAATTTAGTAAATGAGACACTAGGAGTAGGAGATAAATTTCGCTATTTGGGCTGGAAGATAACTGACGACAGCCGAAGTGGAGAGGACACAGAAAGCAGACTGTCGAGGAGTTATTAACGTACCACTGGAAGAACATACGCCTTTATGATGAAAAACAAGTTGATGAAGAGGATGAAATGAGTCAGAATCCAGAATATCGTCCTGAGCGAGGGAACTGAATACATATCCGTAGATACTGTCGACCTACTGCCAATACAGCCGCATAAGTACTTTCACTATAACATTCCGTCCAGGAACAGTTTACTGAAACTGTTTATATTTTTATATAATTCCCTAAAAAATTCGGAGAGTAAAGTTCCCTGCAAATTTAAGTATCTTACGTGGCAAAATAGTCTAGAAAACCACAAGCCTTGTATAACACAGCATACATTTTAGTTGCTTTCTTGAATGCTAGTTCACTAGGATTGGTCTGAGGCCTGCAAAAAACATGTTAGCTAGGGGCCTATTCTGAGACTGGACGTATCTGACGCCAACCACAACTTCAGTGCAGTTCATGAGTACACAGTTCGGATCCAAAAATAAGAGGAAGTTGAGGAAGGCAACCTCGAAAGGGAAGGGCCCTCCATTAAGAAATAAATAGGAGAACTGACACCCGGGCAAAGAAGGAAACGACTGAAAGAAACGACATTCCCCACACATAAGCACTCTCACGGATTACAGTCGAAGTGCTTAGCAATGTACTGATAATGGGAAGTCTATGATTCAATTTAATACACTATCAATCGTGAAGTTATCGAAGTAGATAGTTTGTTACTATTACAAAGGGTGGTTGTGATAAAACTGCAGCTACTCGGGGAGGTCCCGTGTGAACTATAATTATCGTAGGGGAAGCGAAGGTTGGTAGGATATCTAATGCTTTCATGTTGATCTGATCGACGCTGGACAAAAATTTGTTCCAGTATTGGCCACCAAGTGCAAATCTGGTGCTGTACATTGTGTGACCGTATGGCACCCACGCTGTCATTTGACAAGCCATAACGTGAATGAACTGTATGGCTATCTCAAAGAGAGACTGTGCGCTGTTATGTGAAACTCGTTTACTTGAACGGCAGCAATTATAGTTTTGCATTGAGAGAGTAATGCCGACTGAAAGGTCTGAGGAGATAGTTTAAAGAAGATGCTAATGAAATTCCAAAACACAAGTGACCTTGTAGTGGAAGAGAAAGACATCCTATCGCAGCAGAAGTTATGGAGTTGTGGACGAGCTTGCTGTTGACCATGCAGCACATGCCCCGTGCAGTGCTAGCACTTGTGCAGTGTCACAAGAATTGTTCATCCCATGGTCAACAGCATGGAAAGTTTTGCTGTCTGTTTTGCACTAGTACCTGTACAAGATACAGACGATGTAGCAACTAAAACCTCATGCTCTGCAGCAACGTTGTGATTTTGCTCTTCGGTTACTGTGACGGATCGAAGTTGACAATATGTGACTGGACAATATTCTGTAGAGTGGTGAGGCACGTCTTAAGGTACTGGGTGCAGTGAACACACATATCTGCCGAATCTGAGGTACTGCTAAAGCACGTGTTGTGCACGAAGAGCCTTTGCAGCTGCCGTATGATACTGTGTGGTGTGGATTCATTAGCATCTTTATTCTCGATCCGTCCTCCTTTGAAGAGAATACATCCAGATGGCCAGTCATATGGATCGATTTCATCCAAACTTAGTACACATATTACTTACTCTGGAAAAAAATACTGGGGTGGGTGAAACCAGCAGTCTCCTATTGGGGTGGGGGGTGGTAACATGGAGGCAGAAAGGGGGACAGACAGAGAGTTAGAAGGGAGATGGACAGAGATAAGAAGGAGGAGGAGGTGGATAGGGAGAGGAGGAGGGGGAATGGACAGAGAAAGGAAGTGGAAGAGATGGACAGAGAGGATGGAGTAGGAGATAGGGCGAGGAGGCAGGTAGAAGGAAATGAACAGAGGGAAGGAGCCTATGGAGAGAGGGGGAAGAAGAGATGGACAGAGAGAGTGGGGTTAGGATCAGATGGTCAGAGAGAGAAGGGAAGTAGCAGATGGGGTGAGAGAGAGAGGGGGGGGGGCAAGAGGTTATGGACACAGAGTACGGGGTGGAAAACTTGCACATACGGAGAGGAAGAAATATATGGGCAGAGAGGGAGGAGGTGGATAGGGAATACATACTTACCCACATAACACAGTGTACTCAGATAGTTAAGATAAAAACTAACTACGCTTAGGAATACAAAGCTTTTAATTTCAAAAGGTATGTATTTTACTTTAATACAATTACAATCTTGGAGTACTTTTTACATTTAACTTTAGGATCAACGCTTTTATTTCTGTTTCATAGCCGTGCGGGATTAGCCGAGCGGTCTAGAGCGATGCAGTCACGGACTGTGAGGCTGCTCCCGGCGGAGGTTCGAGTCTCCCTCGGACATGGGCGTGTGTGTTTGTCCTTAGGATAATTTAGGTTAAGTAGTGTGTAAGCTTAAGGACTGATGACCTCGACGGTTAAGTCCCATAAGATATCACACACATTTGAACAATTTTCCCTTTCTTAATCGTTAATGTGCTCTCCGCTGGCCGCATGACAAACCTCCAAACGATAGTCATACTTTCGCCAGCATTGCTTCAGTTACTGCATTCACTGGTATCTCTATCCGACTTCGCAGCTCACCTAAATCTGTTAGAAGGATAGAATAGAAACCAAACCTTTAACAAAAACCCTGGAAAGAAAATCATATAAGATGAGATCAGGCTACATTGGAGGTGAATAGTGGAATGCAAGTTCGTTACGTCCCCTAGGGCCGATGCATCACTGAGGAAGCACACTGTTCACAGATGCTCTTACACTCAGGTGGCATCGAGGTGGTTCTTACGTCCCATTGAAAACTTAAATTTTTAGCTTATTCTTGCAAATGGGAGAAAAGACAGAACACCAACATACCCAGCTAGATGATTTATGTAACCGTACGCAAAAGAGGAATTGGCCGTAAATTTTTTCACGGGAACGCCGGAAAAACGTGAGAGGTTTTAGAGGATTTCCCTTGGTATGTGGCTGCTATGTTCTCCATATCCTTGCTGTAGCAGTTAGCTTTCCCACTGAAATGCAACGTAATCTGATGACTGAACACGACAAGCGAAAGTAAGTTACACTACATTTCGACACATAGAAAGCATTCAGAAACTTCTACACGTTGTTGTTTACCACCATCATGAAAGGCTTGCACCAACTGAATCGTGTGTGTTTCGAAATATAAACTTCGCTACACAACACGTCAGACAGATTCAAGAGGAATGTATGAGGGCTGTTTAAGACGTAAGATCCCATGGGTCGCGAAATGAAAACCACAGTGAAAATCAAAAATTTTTTATCCACAACAGTTAGCCACACCTTCCACCTACTTCTCTAAATAGTCGCCACCCCGACTTAGACACTTACGTGGCGCTGAACAAACTATCTGGTATCCTCGTCACAGGAAGCAGCCGCCTGTGCTTTCCGTCAACTCTCTACGCTTGTCTGCCTTTCGTTGTTTATGCCAAAATATTTTCCTTGTAGCCAGCGGTTCATATGAGCAGAGATAAACAATGAAGGGTTGTATTGTTGGTGATCAAACACTTTCCATCGAAAACGCTGCAGGTGCGTCTACATTGCCCCTGCACAATGCAGCTGAAAATTGTGTTGAAGAAAGAAAGGCATCACATTTATGTTATGTGGGCAGCATAGCTTCACGAGAAATCTCTCATCAGATACACATACTTGGCGGAAAACACTGTTGTTTCAGGCATTTCTACTTAATCACCGAGCTCTGAACTGAAAAGAGCGACGTGAACCGATCGACATGCACACTAAAGACACTGCCCAATACATATGTACGAAGTACCACAGTGGTTTCCATTTTGCGCCTAACCGGACATTACTTTCCGAATACACCTCGTATAATTTTTGGCTGACATGGCGGGTAGACTCCTGTGAACTACGTATTCAACTCTGGTGAACGAGCGCTGCGTGTTGACCTAACCCAAGCGGGCAACTTGTGGATTCCCAGTTACATAAACAAAAACTGCCTTGAAAATGCTTATACCATTTTGGTTGGTTCGAGGGTGTGCATTATTGTAATCTCGAAGAAAATGACATGCCAGACGTAACTGAACTAAACTTGTTGAAACAGAAAACGCACAGTACTGTTTCTTCCCATGTTATTCACATTCAATCTACGATAGCTAACGAAAGAGTAATGGCGTCAAAGTAAACCTGTTGAGCGGTGCGCGCAGTGGTATCGATATCTTTGCTCGCATAATGTCTCTGACATTTCAATAGGTGGGGCTCTTATGGCCCCTCGGGCGCAATTTAAGCATGTGCGCAGCTCAGACTTGAGGTCGGTCTGCTAGGGGTGAGGGGAGGGGGAGCTGACTTACTTGGCTAGGTAGAACCCTAGAGCTTCCTAGCCAAAGAGGTCTACCCGCTGCAGTTGGATACCAGATGTTTACTCTGAGGAGCATACTGGAGAGTCGCTACTTTCGCTCTGTCTGTGCAGTAGCAAGCCACACTCTGCTGTTCGACTTCCTGTCTCCTGCTGCGCTGATTGATCGATGTGGCTGCGTACGCCGTCCGTTATTCTCCTAGGTATGACGCAGGAATGACGTTTCTTGCGAGCAGTTAAGTGCCTGCCCCGGATCGTGAAAATCCCTGTGCTTTGCTTCTCATTTTATGGTCTTGCCGTAAGCGATTTTTACTTGTATGGCTGACCGATGCTTTGACTAAAGCCCTCAACATTAGTCAGGATACCGGTAATAGGGACGCGCTCGAGTTACACATTTATTCGGTTTCAATTTATCTCTCTATGTTCTTCTTGCATCTACTAGCATTACTGGTGCGAATGGTTTATAGGTTTAGCTGTCTATAAATTTATTCGTTGTCAGTTAACTTGGATCTAAAAAATTATCCTTTACCTGCTCCACTCGTGCATGCCCCGTAGGAGATTATGTGGTGTCACCGCCAGACACCACACTTGCTAGGTGGTGGCTTTAAATCGGCCGCGGTCCATTAGTACATGTCGGACCCGTGTGTCGCCACTGTGCGATCGCAGACCGAGCGCCACCACAAGGCAGGTCTCGAGATACGGACTAGACTCGCCCCAGTTGTACGGACGACGTAGCTAGCGACTATACTGACGAAGCCTCGCTCCTTTGCCGAGCCGATAGTTAGAATAGCCTTCAGCTAAGTCAATGGCTACGACCTAGCAAGGCGCCATTAGTAACATTTCATGTATCTAAAGAGTCTCACTTGTATCGCCACAATCTCCAGATGTACCAAGGATGGATTAAAGTTAAGTATTCCAGAAGCTACGTACTTTTCTTTATAGCATTCATTACGTATCCTGTTTCAGACCTCACGCCATCCTGCTTTAACTTAGCTCGTGCCTTTCGGCTTCCTCTCATTGTGTCTAGGCTGTCTTGTCTAGACACAACAGATTAGGCATCTCTTTCATTCACAGTTAAACTTAGAAGGCCCATATGTATTTTGTGAATTTATTTAGTTATGTAAAGAGTATAAACATTTCGGTCTTCGTAAGTTTTTTTCAAGTAGCCAAAACTGTTGTAAATGCCAGTAAACGTCTTTGAGACGAATTTCTAGTGTGGTACACTGAGGTGATAAAAGTCATGTCATAGCGTCATGAACATGTACAGATGACTGTAGTATCACGTATACAAGGTATAAAAGGCCACTGCGTCGGCGGAGCTGTCATTTTTACTCATTTATGTGAAAAGGTTTCCGACGTGATTATAATCGCACGAAGGAAATAAACAGACTTTGAAGGGGGAATGGAGATAGACGTGTGGAATATTCCATCTCGGAAATCGTTACGGAATTCATTATTCCGCGATCCACAGTGTCACGAGTGTGCCAAGAACTGCAAATTCCAGACATTACCTCTCACCACGGACAACGCAGTTGCCAACGGCGGAGGACAAAGGCGATTGCGTAGAGTTGTCACCGCTAACAGACAAGCAACAATGCGTGAAATACGCTCAGAAATCAATCCAGTACGATGAATGTATCCTTCACTACAGCACAGCGAAATTTGGCGTTAATGGGCTATGGCAGCAGACGGCCGACGTGAGTGTCGTTGCCAACTGCACGACATCGCATGCAGCGCCTTTCTTGACGGGTTCTCTTGTCCAGCTGCTCCGATCATTGATTTGGAACGGTTATTTTCGGCTACTTGGAGACCATTCGGAGCCATTCATGGACTTCATGTTCCCAAATAATTATGGAAATTTTATGGATGACAATGCTCCATCACACTAGGCCACAACTGTTCGCGATTGGTTTGAAGAACATTCAGGACAATTATAAACAATGATTTGTCCACCAAGATGGTCTAATGTGAATTCCATCGATCGTTTGTGGAACATAATCGAGAGGACAGTTCGCGCACGAAGTCCTGCACCTGCAACACTACCGCGGTTATAGATGTTTGCAGAGGCAGCACGTTCAGTATTTCTTCGGGAGACTGCCAACAACTTGCTGTGTCCACATCACGTCGAGTTGCTGCACTAGGGCGGGCAAAAGGAGGATCGACACGATGTTATAAGGTATCCCATGACTTTTGCCACATCGATACAGAATTCTAAGAGTTTCTTTGGTTTCAAAATTATGAATACTGTTACAGAAACTGTAATTCAGAATTTAGCCTTCGTAATAAATAAACATGTTTAAAGATTATTATGCTTATGCTTAGCACCATACCACTTACAGGTCGTTGGCTTCCTACCTTTTCCACTCAAATATCGACTCCTCAGTTGTACTCATGTAGAAGATATAGTCTTGTGTGAGTGCATGAATTTTTTTGATGCATCCAATACATTTCGTTCGGTACGCTTACTCTCTGTTGCATTCCACCGTCCTCCCAGCAAAAAATTTTTGAGCCTTTGCTGAACTGTTACTCTTACTGCTGGTAAACCTTTCGGGATTTGACGTCTTTGTCCAAGAAACTCTTCCGTTTCTGACGTTTCATCCAGGACTGCGCTCTCCTGTTGAGTTTTGCCGACTGACTGGTCGGACGTCCGAGAGCGACATATATACTGTAGGAAAGGGGGCGGGATCGAAGTAACACGTGATGAGCGAAGATAATCCTTGTCAAAGATTCACAAATTTCGGACGTATTATAGTATTTGAGAGTTGTAGCATCGCGTTTTAGTAACTGAATGGTGTAAATAAAAAAAGGCGCCTTTCTTAGCAATGATATACAACCGCTCACTTGACGAAAGATCTGTTCCTAGAGACTGGAAAGTAGCGCAGGTCACACCAATATTCAAGAAAGGAAATAGGAGTAACGCATTGAATTACAGACCCATATCACTGACCTCAATTTGCAGTAGGATTTTTGAGCAAATAGTATACTCGAACATTATGAATCACCTTGAAGAAAATGACTTATTGATACATAACCAACACGGATTCAGAAAGGATCGTCGTTGTGCAACACAGCTAGCTCTTTATTTCCATGAAGTAATGAGTACTGTCGACAAGGGATCTCAGATCGATTCCATATTCCTAGATTTCCTGACAGGCGACTATTAATCAAATTGTCTGCATATGGAGTATCGTCTCAGTTGTGTGACTGGATTCGTGATTTCCTCTCAGAAAAGTCACATTTCGTAGTGATGAACGGTAAATCATCGAGTACAACAGGACTGATATCTGGCGTTCCGCAAGGTAGTATCATAGTCCCTCTGCTGTTCCTGATCTACATAAATGATCTAGCTGATAATCTGAGCAGCCCTCTTACACTGTTTGCAAATGACGCTGTAATTTACCGTCTAGTAAAATGATCAGACGATCAATTCCAAATACAAAATAATCCAGAGAGGATTTCTGTATGGTGCGAAAAGCGGCAATTAGCACGAAACAAAGAAAAGTGCGAGGTCATCCACGTGGGTACTAAAAGAAATCCGAAAAATTTTGGGTATACGATAAATCGCACAAATCTAAGGGATGTCAATTCGACTAAATACCTAGGAATTGCAATTACGAGCAACTTAAATTGGAAAGACCACATAGATAATATTGTGGGGAAGGCGAAACAAAGACTGCGCTTTGTTGGCAGAACACTTAGAAAATGCGACAAACCCACCAAAGAGACAGCCTACATTACACTTGTCCGTCCTCTGCTGGAATACTGCTGCGTGGAGTAGGATCCTTACCAGGTAGGATTGACGGAGGACATCGAAAACTGCAAAGAAAGGCAGCTCGTTTCGTGTTAACGCGCAGTAGGGGTGAGAGTGTCACTGATATGATACGCGAGTTGGGGTGGCAGTCACTGAAACAAAGGCGGTTTTCTTTGCGGTTAGATCTGTTTACGAAATTTCAATCACCAAATTTCTCTTCCAAATGCGAAAATATTTTGTTGACACCCACCTACGTAGGGAGAAATGATCATCATAATAAAGTAAGAGATAGCACAGTTCGAACGGAAAGATTTAGGTGTTCCTTTCTCCCACTCGCTATTCGAGAGTGGAATGGTAGAAATGTAGTATGAATGGTTCGTTGAAACCTCTGCCAGGCACTTAAGTGTGAATTGCAGAGTACCCATGTAGATGTAGATGTAGAAAGATAAAACTCAAATATCGATTAACGTCTTGCCAAAGATAAAATTGTCTAGCAGTTCTGTAGAGCTACTTTCCATATGTCGCTAAGTTTCATACACAGCTAAAAGAGAACAAAAGTCTTTGCCGACTAGGAAAAACAGAGAAATGAGATATAGCAGAACATGCGCTTCAGTCAGGAAACCATGAAGTGAAGTTTTCTGTAACAGAAATTTTAACTTCAATTATTATCCACGACTTTGTAAGGAAGCCATTGAAATTTATAAGCATCAGGATAATTTTAATAGAAAAGAGGAGGCAATGAAACTTAGCGACATATGGACAGCAGCTCTACAGAATTGCTAGACAATTTTATCTTTGACAAGACGACAATCGATAGTTAAGTTTTATCTTTGACAATGATTATTTCCACTCATCACGTGTTACTTCGACCATGCCCCATTTCTTACAGTATACAGGGTGAGTCACCTAACACTACCGCTGGATATATATCGTAAACCACATCAAATACTGACGAATCGAACGTGAGGAGAGGGGCTAGCGTAATTGGTTAATACAAACCATAAAAAAATGCACGGCAGTATGTTTTTTAACACAAACCTACGTTTTTTTAAATGGAACCACGTTAGTTTTGTTAGCACATCTGAACATACAAACAAATACTTAATCAGTGCCGTTTCTTGCATTGTAAAATGTTAATTACATCCGGAGATATTGTAACCTCAAGTTGACGCTTGAGTACCACTCCTCCGCTGTTCGATCGTGTGTATCGGAGAGCACCGAATTACATAGGGATCCAAAGGGAATGGTGATGGACCTTAGGTACAGAAGATACTGGAACAGCACATTACGTCCACATGCTAACACCTTTTTATTGGTCTTTTTCACTGACGCACATGTACATTACCATGAGGGGTGAGGTACACGTACACACGTGGTTTCCGTTTTCAATTACAGAGTGGAATAGAGTGTGTCCCGACATGTGGTGGCCATCATTTGCTGCACACAATTGCAATCTGTGGCGTAATGAATGTCGTACACGCCGCAGTACATCTGGTGCAATGTCGCCGCAGGCTGCCACAATACGTTGTTTCATATCCTCTGGGGTTGTAGGCACATCACGGTACACATTCTCCTTTAACGTACTCCACAGAAAGAAGTCCAGAGGTGTAAGATCAAAAGAACGGGCTGGCCAATTTATGCGTCCTCCACGTCCTATGAAACACCCGTCGAACATCCTGTCGAGGGTCAGCCTAGTGTTAATTGCGGAATGTGCAGGTGCACCATCATGCTGATACCACATACGTCGATGCGTTTCCAATGGGACATTTTCGAGCAACGTTGGCAGATCATTCTGTAGAAACGCGATGTATGTTGCAACTGAACGTCGGAGGTTTCAAGCGTCAACTTTAGGTTACAATATCTCCGGATGTAATTAACATTTTACAATGCAACAAACGGTACTGATTATGTATTTGTTTATATGTTCAGATGTGCTAACAAAACTAACGTGGTTCCATTTAAAAAAACGTAGGTTTGTGTTAAAAACATACTTCCGTACATTTTTGTATGGTTTATATTAAACAATTACACTAGCCCCTCTCCTCACGTTCGGTCTGTGGAATCGGTTCGTCAGTATTTGATGTGGTTTACGAAATACATCCAGCGGTAACGTTAGGTGACTCACCCTGTATATGTCGCTCTCGGACGCCCGGCCAATCAGTCGGTAAGACTAAGCGGAAGAGTGCCTCTGAGGATGTCGAGCGCAGTCTTGAACGAAATGTCAGGAGCGGAAGAGTTTCTTCGACCACGACCTCACATCCCGAAAGGTTTACCAGCAGCTTTGTCATCCGGTCGCGAAAGCCTTCATTCTGTGTTATTCTCGTCATACACCGTTGCAGCTGCGCGTCATCTTTTCCCTTCATAATCGTTCTACATCCTTCATAAAGGAGGTACTATTTTTTTTCGGCGTAACCACTACTCGATACATATTAACTACACACACACACACACACATACACGCGCGCGCGCGCGCGCGCGCGCGCGCACACACACACACACACACGGAGGGAGAGGACAGATTGGTAATTTCCTCCGTGTATTTATATACCGGTGTAGTTTAGGGTACAGAATCACGACTTCGCATAAAACAGCAGTTGCCTTGATTTTAGAAATATATAAGTATTGCAGCATCTTCTATACTAATCGCCTGGTTTCGAGCAACTGAATTCCTCTCCTTAAGAGTACGATGATAGCAGCAAAAACTGCTATAATTAATGTGTTGAAAAACATAGCTGATACTGATATCTCTCTAATTAAGATACTGGAGCTGGGCAACAGCGGAGCCTTTTGTTTTCAGACACTTCGTTCCTCCGTGGCGGATTGATTTGATTTGGTGTATTTTGCAGGATCGCTGAGCCTGTATGAGACCGGCAGACGCTGGGTCGCCGGTCGCTGGGGCGTGGCGCGACAGAGTCGCTGATCGGCGAACATAGTGACCGCATCGGTCGCGCACCGGACGGAAGGAACCCGAGCGGAAGATGGCAGCACCGCTGGCGGTGCGATATTTGCATACGGGGTCATCTGATTAGGCAGCTGCTGGCGCCAGCTGCAGATCGGTATCTGCAATTTACAGCAACGTGTTGCGCACCAGTCGCCAGCAGCGCCGCTCGACCGCGGGATCGATATGCGCCGACAGCGGCGGCGCTGACCGAACGACAACACCGCGGGAATCGTAATCAGTGTCGTTCGCCTCTGATGCGCTCTATTTGCACCGTGAACGACCTGGCCAGCTCGACCTGAGCTAAAGTCTGAATGTCACCGGGAGGAAATAAATTTCCCGAATGGTACGCGTTCCTCGACTTCAAACAACGAGCAAGTCACGACCAATTCTAGGCCAGTACCCCACGTGGAACATAGATCGATTTCTATCAACACTAAAGGCTATACTCGCACGAATTTCTTGCAAGGATTTCAGATGATTCTCGAATTACGTCGTTTGGCAGTATTGCGTGGAAGGTCCGGGGGGCAGGTTCAGCCGCCTAACGGAAAACGCGGACAACTTTTTGGGGAGGCCAACCACAGCCCAGAGACATTGCGAAAACAATAAAAAACACTCAACACTCAATAACCATTCAAAATATAATAACAATTAGAGCAATTAGAAAAGTCAACAATAACCGCATAGCTTTGTGAAGGCGTTTCATTCGCAAATTCCTGTTTCACGTCATTATAGACGCATTATCTGGTTTATCTGCCAGATATACAAATTACTGCGTGAAAAGTTTGAAATTGTAGAAGTACAGTAGCGCAATGCTGGCATTCAACAAGAAACAATAACAAATACTCGCAAACACTTACCTTTTTTGTTCGCTGCCAACACTGGTTCTGTATACAAATCACTGTGTGAATTTTTTTAAAATGATATAAATACAGAATCATAGTGTTGGCGTTGAACAAAACACGATGACTAGTACACATTTATTTGTGTACTTGGCAGATAGACCTGAAGATGTGTCTATATTGACGTGAAACTTGTAGTTGCACATAAAACACCTTCAAATAGCTGCGCGGCCATTGCAAACACCTCCTAATTTCAGATGGTTTTAATTGCTATAATTTTTACGATAATTTGAATGGCTTTTAAGTGTTAAGTGTTTTTTATTGTTATTCGTAATGGAACAAGTTTTCTTCCTCCATTTATAATGGTCCCCTTTCCCCCCTGTGAGTGATGTTTATGTCTTAAGCGCATATGTTGACTGTAATGGACGTTTTAACAAATAAAGAGTTATGGCTACTTCCTGGACTGATCGAATTTGCGAAAACACATTTGTTTCAGTAATGTTTATTCCGATTTTCTGCTCCAGAGCACGAGATTCACGTTTCTCAAGTAATTACGCATAACACACATGCATTTACTGAATTTTATGCTTCCAAATCTTTCGATGTTACTCTTAGTTAATCTTGGCCTGTCAAAATTATTTATCCTACAGACATTATTTCATAATGACCTAGATTCAAAGTACAGCACGTACCTATGCAAAACGTAAGCTGTTTTTTGTTTTAATTTATTTTTTCTTGATATTCATAACAAATGCTACTTGTACAGAGTTATTTCAAGTTTATTTTACGTGATATCAAACAAAAGTTTATTGCTCACCAAACAAATAATCTATTTTATAGTTCAAAGTCATAGGTAACGTAATCAGAAATAACATAACTTGATTTGAAGGCTAAATATATGCTTTGTTTCTGTCTGATACATTCCACAATTTCAAAAGTTGTATTTCGTTATTATGAAAAATAACTTATGTTAATATTTAAAGTTTTGGAAACATCGAAATACGCAGATGAATAACGTATTTCTCTTACTGTTATGATAAATCAGCATGATTAATAAGGCTTGTGTAGCGGTAGGATGAAAATGCGTTTTCACTTAGTTATATAAGACCCTGGGCCTCTGATCAGCTCTTAGAGAATACGACAAGCCTGAATCATGGACAGGTTAAAAGATGATTTTAATTAATATTAATAATTACTTAGAAGGGCAAATATGTACTGAAATTATTAGGATACAAAACACCAATGTAACATAAGGAAGAGCGAAATTACAGTGTACATTGTGTGGTGTCGTGAGTGTGTTTTATGACGAGGAGACAAGAGAAAGTGAGAAACACAGTGTCGAAACATAATCTATTTCTGTTGATGTAAATGTTTTACTCTCTCGAATAGCGCAAAGGGTACCGAACAGCTTAGTGTAACCAGCTGACAATCAGAACACCATCAACGGTTTGGCGTGCTCTCACTACGTGAGACGCAGCGGGGTGCTGCGGAATATAATCGAGGACACTGGCATAAAATGTGATAATCAATAACTGTGCGTAACCGGTCCTCCACCCCTTGGCTGAAAACACTGGTAGAGACAGTTTAGTTTACCTGTCTTACCTCTGTCATTAGGATGAGCACAGCCACACAGTTGCCTTCTGCAGATAAGTCTGCAGAGGAAGATATTTAACTGAGAATCATTGTTCACCAAGATAATTACTCTCGCTCCATTCGGCCACCACAATGTCAAATTTGTGAATATATTCAGTTTATTATCCAAACACTTTACGGGACGAATTAAAACTAATAAATGCAATGCTCAAAAGAATTAGAGGATCACGTGCTTCAACGTCCTGTATGTTAAATCTCTTTAGATACAGGCAGTACCCACATTTTATTGGATTGCTTGGTATCTTCACTTCCAAGGTATGCAATAAAAAAAGCTATTCATCATCTGTCGGCTGAGTGAGGTATTTTAGTATTTGGAGATCCCGCAGAAAGAGGTCACTGTTGGTGGCCCAGTGTTCCCTAGTAAGATGGCTCGAAATGGTTCAAATGCCTCTGAGCGCCATGGGACCTAACATCTGAGGTCATCAGTCCCCTAGAACTTAGAACTACTTAAACCTAACTAACCTAAGGACATCACACACACCCATGCCCGAGGCAGGATTCAAGCCTGCGACCGTAGCGATCACCCGGTTCCAGACTGAAGCGCCTAGAACCGCTCGGCCACACCGGCCGGCCTTCCACTTTGAATTTTATTTCCACTCTTGAACCTTTCTTTATTTCCATCATTGCTTCTTCGGTATGGAGATTGAACAGTAGGTGCGAAAGACTACATCCCTGTCTTACACCTCTGGATAGCAATCACATCAGCGAATCGTATCACTGATATCCTTTCACTTTGGTTCAAATGGTTCAAATGGCTCTGAGCACTATGGGACTTGACATCTGAGGTCATCAGTCCCCTATAACTTAGAACTGCTTTAACCTAACTAACCTAAGGACATCACACACATCCATGCCCGAGGCAGGATTCGAACCTGCGACCGTAGCGGTCACGCGGTTCCAGACTGAAGTGCCTAGAACCGCTCGCCAACGGCGGCGGCTCTAGTAAGACGCACGGACGACAGTTTCCATTTGTGGACGTTGTCTTCAACAAAGCTCACACAATGCGACATTTCAGTGTAGTGCAATGATGCAATGATCAAAGAAAAATCGACTCTCTGTAGTGTTGTTGTAGCTGCCAGTGTCACATCATCTGTCATCCATTGGTTGTGGGCACGCTGCAGGGAGACAGGTCACTATACAAGGCGAATTCGGAACACCATTATGGTATTACCTATATTGGACTTATCAAGCTTATTTCTCTGTTTTTGCTTTATTTGACTTCTGTACAACAAAGTTCTTTCATGTAGCACACGTTCAATGGTTTTATTCAACATTTATGATAATTTATGTAATTGTAATTAATATAACAATGAAATTTAAAAAGTAATGTGCTGTAAAAAATGTAAATGAAATACTGTAATTGTAACATTGGTTCATGCATATGGAAAGTATGTTTCTAATCATGTAAAACTTGGAGGCAAGTCCCTCCGCAATGGAACTGGCTAGGCGGAAATTGAAAAGGTGGAACTGGCGGTCGAACTGCAAAGCTCCTGTGTGGCATGAGTTAGTCGGTGGCTAGAATGAAATGGGCGTGCTTCTTGTGAACTGAAAGACACGAGTAGAACTGCAAGATTATTTAATATAGCCTCAGATGCAGAAGTAACGCGGCTCATCATTCACGACATACACTGGTTAGCTGTGTACTATGAAAGAGAATTCTCAGAGCTTGTTGCACAGGAAGAGACATGGACACTTTTGCCGCCATTTTGGAATAGCACAAGAATCGACGTTGACATCAACTTCATGTCAAATTATCAATTGAATACTGTATAACTCAATGGATCAGTTATGTGATTTCGCTTTCAATAATAAGTTTGTGTTCTGTAAACTTTGTATTGATTCAGTCTTTAACCCTTTGCTATTTACCTAGACATGGTCCTATCCCAAGAGTTACGATGAATATGAGTATCCTGTTTTACTGAGCTGAAAAGCAGTTATTTTCCTCAACAAAAGTTAATAGATTTTGTGGTGTTGTAAAGTGCATAATTATTTAGTGAGCATAAGTTTTGAAATACTCCATGTTCTTTGCATAAATTGGAAGTTAAAGTATTTAGTTAAAAGATTTGTCTCATGAGAAGTAACAGTGTTTACAATATCATGTGTTATGTAGGTAACTGGGAGATGAAGAAGCTTGCACAGGATAGAGTAGCATGGAGAGCTGCATCAAACCAGTCTCATGACTGAAGATCACAACAACAAACATGTAGGTAACAGTGTTTCCCATATTGTGCTGCGTGTAAAGGTTTCAGCCACTATCTGAATCTATCGATAAATTAGTTTATGGGTTCCTTAGTTTAGCCAGAGATGTATGTCATAGTACAATGACAGCAATCAAGTATAAGCAAATGGCTACAGGAATTCAATCTATGCTAGATCCATGTATCACAAATTCCACTTGAGCTAAATAAGGAAATGAACGTTCCTTTAGAATGCAAATAATAATCAGCACAAAAGATACAGTTACTTCATAACTATTTCAGTAGTAGTAATTTCCTATAATTAAACCGACAAAAAATCTTCTTGCCCAGATCAGTAGTAAACCACCATTAGTGATAATTTATATATAATTATGATTATATTTCTACTGTAATATACAAATAGTGTTATTGAGAGCCAATTGATGCCTGAACGTATTAATATTCCTCCCTGAAGTTCAAATGAAATCAAAATTACATTAATTGCTAAACAGTGCTATCATCTTGTGTCTTATCAGAAAAACAAAACCGGAGTTCAGTATAAAGTCAACCTCAGCAGTTAACTTCCTTTATGAACAATGTTAGTACTGTGTTGCCTGATTAGGTCGGCTAATGTTTCTTTCAATGTAATTATAGTTTACTAGGTTACTAATAAAACCTTGGTGCGATTCCCGTTTACCTTGCTATTGCTCTGTTTCGCTAGAAGCCTTTCGGGAGACAAAATTAGTCCGATACCTTGTCACTACTCACAGTCATGGTATCAAACATAAAAGTCCTTCCACAAGAGTAACATTATCGATATATTTCAATGTTAGTAGTTGCCGGTAGGGTTATACGTGGCTTTTACCATGATAGGACTATTTTTGGGATGGTTTCAATTCAGCGTCACCGACGGATCGCCGTCTTACTGTCTGGGTGGATGGTAAAAGCGTTCCATTCTACAGTGATGTCATTCCAAGGACACCACAGGAGTGCACGTTGAGGGTGTGGATACCACCCTCCGACAGTGGACGTACGCGGTCAAATACAGGCCATAATATACGTATTAAGCGCGAAATAAGCGTATTTCGAGTACAGAATGTCCAGCGACACGAACTTGCAGTAAATTTAATAAAACAAATAATAGCAAATATTAAGGGAATTTAGAAAATAAACTGCAAATCATATTCAGTACAAAATTGATCCAAAAATCTGTAGTAGACAGAAGCGAACAGAAGGAGATGCTACGGGGCGTACCGAGAAATATCATTGATCCCGATAGCGGTTACCGAAATGGGTGCGCTGACAGCTCCATAGAACGACAATTGGCTTACGAACTATACCACGCGTAAGCAAATGATCATATTCAGATGACGAGGCCCTCACAAATAAAATAGGAACCAAAGCACGGAACGAATGAGGAAACTTACGAGGACGATAATGATTATGTAACTGAATTAACTGATATGTTCAGTACCTCGCAAACAGAGAAAGAAACGACACAATCACATGACGTAGAATCAGAGCATGAGGATACAGAAGAGCGGGATAGCGAAAAACCCTTAAACATGAACGACCTATTTAAACTTTTGTCTGTACAGATTTAAGATCAGAATAAAGCACAAGTTTATATCATTAACAGTGAAATTAAGGCAGAAGCTAGTGGTCCTGATAACCAACTCAAAACACAAGTTAGAGGTCTGTAGAATCAACTGACAACAGAGGAAAGTGGTATTAGTAGCCCCAATAATCAAATGAAAACACAGAGGGTAGAGATCAGTAAACAGATCAACAAAACAGACGAGGAAGGAAGTGTTTTGAGCTCTGCAATCAAAGACATGAAACTTGAAATAAATACCATAAACGTCAATGCGGCCATTATGCAGGGGCAGTTCAGTATGTCAACGAAAGTTTCGTTTTAGAAACTGTAAAGATACAAGTGGACGAAAAAGTTTTCATTCTGAAAATCGAAATTGTTGACTAACGTAGAAATGAAATCTAACGTTTGAGAGAGATAGTGGTTGATTCTGACAAAGAAATAAGCAAACAGGTAAATATCTGCGTACAGAAGAGTAACCCGAACACTTCACAAATTCAAGGCAAGATCCGCTACCTTGAAAAGAAAATACGAGACAAGCCCAGTTGCGTCAATGATACGATATCTCATAACAATTAGAGGATGAAGAACGCTTTGATCCTTCCAAAAGACGTACTGGCTGCCACCCAATGGATTTTCTGAAAAGGTTAACGTAGTTAACAGTGTGTTAGCAGGTGATGTTAAGCGATGGGGACTAAATCTGAACACTGATCAAATGACTTTTAACAAATTAAAACAAAAGTCTACCAAGGAATGCTGGTCAGAATAAAAACCAAGGTTATTTATGGCGAGAATTCATAATTGCTATATTACATGACAGTAGGGGCAAAAACTCTATGAAAGATTTCTGTGAATCCTGGTACCGAAAATTGACATATTTAAGAAATAAACGATCCAAATACGAGTTTATTTGGGTGCTGTGGAAACAGCTGCCAGAGGATTTTAAGAGATACGTATGAAGCAATCATAAAATATTTTCTACGTTTTTAGGAAGAGTAGAGGATGGCGAAGTAATCGTCATTATCGCTGTAACAACAACAATTGGGCTAACCACAATGATAATAAAGAAAATAACGGCGCTAGGTATTACGGTATAATTGTTTCACGATATGGGGGCAGTGGCCGAGGTACATCAAGCGTTCATCGAAGAGAATTTGCACCGTGACTTTACAACGACAGCAAGAATGCAGAAGAATGACGAACACCTATTTTGCAAGAAAATGTAAGGAGGACAAATTTTCATGGCCCAAACGTAAGAAACAGTGCCGCCATAGACATAATGATTCTTATACTTTCGGCAGATAACGATACTGGGGCAAGAGAAAACGTGAACGTGTTCGTAGGTTAGGAAGAAAGCGCCGACGACAGTTTGAATAACGATAAAATTTGCGAAAGTGAAATGTAAGGGATTACTTGTTCGTGTGAACAGATCGATGATTTGTACTAAGGGCTAAAGCAGTGCTAGTGGGATGAGTTCAATAGGAATTTTGTGACCAAAAGGTTAGGTAGTAGTGAAAGGAGAAAAAGGGACGACGAGAATAGTAAGTGGCCGGTAGCAAGGAGGAAATGAAAATGTGTAGCACCTCGCAAAGTTCGCGAGCATCAGCTAGTAAAGAGGTGGGAAGTAGTGAGGAAAAGGGCACCGTGTAAATTACGCGAGCTGCCAGTAATACTGAGATTGATAATAAGAAAAGAAATACGGTCTCAATGAGGGGAATGGAAGAAGATCAAATACTATGCGTTGCTGAAGAAGCATTTCGGATTAATGAATCGCCAACAGTACAATCTGTTGTTAGAAGGCCGGAAGAAGTAGATCCAGACGATTCTTTAAGAATGTTCACGAACACTACACAAAAAACGAAGTAAAGGTAGACGTCGTCAGAGCCGATGTAAATGACAGTTCAGACGAAGACCCTGCTGTGAAAGAAACAGGACTAACAACATTAGGAAGAAACCGAGAGCGTGAGTATTTAAGAATCGACAAAAGTTGTGTCAGGAAATTAACATGTGTCGAAGAAAAGTGTTTCTGTTAGAAGCAAACGGTGACCCAGATTGGTCAGAGATAGGAAACACTTCGGATGAAGAATCTATTGAAGAGACAGAAATCGAAGAAGGAGTGACGAAATGTTGTTTTGTAGCACCAGACGAAGCAAGTTCAAAACAAGAACCGAAAGTAAACACAGAACCAAGGAAGAAAGGACCTCCAAATTTTAAGATACCTAGTGAACAACAAATTCAAGCCATAAAAGACTTTGAAATCCGAAAACCGAAAAAAATCCCAGACATATGATTTGCAGGTGAATAACATGTCTTCCAATGATCTTATAGTTAACCAAGATTTGTTATGGGAAGAACAAAATAACTCCGACAGTAGAAAAAGTAAACATACCGTCATTAATGTCGAAATTTACGATGTTAGAATAGAAGTCCTTGTAGACACTGGGTCACAAGTCAGTGCCATATCACTGTCATTTCTTGACTATATTTCAGACAAACCTGGATAAGTAGTGATACCCGAAAACAGCGTCAAAGTCGTAGGGGCTACTGGCAAAACCAGTAGGCAAATTAAAACTCAAATATTGGCAGAATTCAAAATTAAAAGAAGAAAATTTTAACACGAATTCCTTGGTCGTTCCAGGTTTGAACGCCAAAATGATCTTGGGTATCGATTGGTTGGGTAAAGAAAAGATGGTTACTGATTGCAGTAAGGAAGTTGTCAGAATTACCAGTAAATGCAATAATTTGGAAGTAGGGTTTTAAGAAACTGAAATTTCTCAAGACGTTAAATTCGAGTAATTGCAATTACAAATTGACCCTGTAAACGAAGGTTCGTCTAGAATTTTTTGAACGTACTATGTTAAAAGCTTATTTGATAACAGTTGGAAAGAGTATCATTTTAAGGAAATCATTGAGAACTTACAGGACCTTACATTAGAACAAAAGTCTGACCTGTTTAGTATTAGATAGAAACCAGAATGTATTTTCTGACAAACCTGGACTAGTTAAGAATTTTGAGTACTATGTCGAAACTCTGGCACACAAACCTTTTTAAGAGATACCTTATTTTGTGTCGTTGCCTAAGAAACAAGCGTCACAGGTAGAAATAGATAGATTGATCGATTGGGGGTGACTGAACGAAGCAACAGACAATATAATAGCACTCTCAATAAGAAAGATGGGGGCATGCGGGTGGTGACTAACGCAGGAACTCTAAAAAAGATTGTCAAAAGTAGACTGATCGGAAAATTTGGATGAAATCTTGCAAAAATTTGATAATGTGCAGTAGTGAACAAGCCTTGATTTGACGGCTGGGTATTGGCAGATTCAGCTGAATGCAGAATCTCGGAGCAAATATAGGCATTTTTAACTGCTGGAGAGTGTTAATAGTTGTCCGTTTTGGTCTTAAAACATCTGTCTGGATATTTATCGAGGCTTAAGATTCAGTACTAGAACGAAAAATAAGTCCTAGATTGATAATATATGTAGACCACTTGTTGATTGCCACAGAAGATTGGCATGAACACTGTGAACTGTTAAACAAAGTCTTCTCTGCTCTTCAAGCAGGGGGAATGACATGAAAACTAAAAACTCTGTATTTCTTGAAGGAAAGGTTAAGTTCCTGGAATATATCATTACCTTTTCTGGGATTGGCGAGGTCCCAGAAAAATTAAATACTGTCGAAAAATGCTCTCCACCCAAGGAAAAATGCAACTTAAAGCCTTCCCTGGGATTTGCGGGTTTTATCACAAACTGGCAAAGAGACAAGCATTTAACAGTCACTCATTTAAACAGCCTGCTTAGAAAGGACAATGATTTTATTTAGATTAAAGAATGTTAGGATGACTTTGAAAAATTAAAAAGTGAATTAATGAGGAATAATGTTTTGCACCACCCAGTATTAACATAACCCTTTCACACAGGTGCAGATAGCAGTGTGTATGGAATTGGGGTTGAAGTTTTCAAGGAAGAGAAGAATCATGTGACAAAGCAATAGCATTCGCAAGTATATCGTTAACTAGGTGTGAAAGGAATTACTCCATATCACAAAAAGAAGCCTTAGAAATAATATGGGATTTGAGGAAGTCCGCACTTATTTATGACGACATAAAATAAGCATACATACTGATCATAACGCACTGACATTTCTGAAGGACTGCCGCCTACTAGTCGACACATTATGTAGCAGATGCGTTACCTAGATTACTAGAATATCTAAATTGTGTGCAAAATGAAAGTAATGAGGACTCCATTTTCCAAATAAGGTTCGTTAAAGAGCGAATGGAAAAAGAAAAATTAAACAGATTTATAAAAGCATGAGATATTACAAAATGAAGATAAAGTTAGTTTTTGTAGTGCGAATTATCCCCAAACTGCTATATATTACAAGATCTGTAAAGACCTTTTATGTAAACTACAAAATCTGGATAGGGAGGACTAGGAAGTGTGTTGTCCATCTCAGTTCGAGACTAGAGTGATGGACTACTTTCACCTCGCATTATAAAACTGTGGACCCAAAAAATGTGTTGAAAGGCATTCATGTGTAACGGCAATAATCAGTATACTACCTATATATATATATATATATATATATATAGGTAATATACTGGTAGTATTAGAAGTGTTTTCACGAGTTATAAAACTTTTCCATGTCAAGAAGGCAAAAGATAAAGCATTACTGAATAGCAATGACAGAATACTTTAATAACACAGAAAAACCTAAATTAGTGTTATCAGTAATGTGCCTCAGTTTATATGAAAGATTTGGAAAGAATGTAAGATGCTGTACAGTGTCCAAGTAGACAGTGTCAGACTATCACCCAGAAAGTAGCCGTGTTGAACGATATATGCGTCAACCAGGTAGATTATGCATACTTTACTGCCACCACAACCATAGGGCGTGGGGCATATTTATGTCGAAATTTGAAGTTGTCATGAACGTTCTACACCATGAATCCACAGGCTTTACACCAGAAGAAATTTTGCTAAATAGTAAAAGAAAAAGCGTATTAGAAGAGACCTTAGAATTGACACCATACATATACCTGGGACTGGACCGAAAAAAGTATTTGGTGGGAGAGAGAATGAAGCAGAAAACGGAGGCCAGATCCAAGAGGCATGATAAAAACCTCAAAATTACGAAATTCAAAATTGGAGATTTTATTATTGTTAAAACTCACGAGAAATCTAGCCAATAGTGAATAGTGAATAGTGAAATTTCAAAACGTTAATATATTTACATTTGCCCATTTGAAGTGCAAGGAACTTCATGAACTAACGCATACTATCTGGTGTACCCGAAATCAAAGAGGCCCTTAGGTGTTTGATACACATTATCTTGAAACCTTATGTCCAATGAAGAGAACAAAAACCAGCAGTGTTTGTAAACATGCCACGAATAATATGTATTGTATTGCAATATGTTTATATTTTTTACAAAATATGTTTCGCTATTGATGTTACAATCTCGTGAAAAATTATCGCTTAGTTTTGCCAGCATATGTTTGTCAATTTCAGATTCTTAACTAAGTAGCTCTGTGTATAGAGTGAAAAGGATATTTCAAAAAAGTAAAATGACATACTAGAAGGCTGCACTGCATGTAAGCTGCAGTTTCATAAAAATGGACTGCCAATGTGTGAAATAGGTAGCATATTTCTTGCTACATGACTAGAGCAAGAAGGTAGTTTAAAAGTGACTACCAAAAATCTCAGTGGGCAGCCAAGTGATCCCTTGGGAAAGCAAAGTTTGTAAATGAAGATGTTTGTGTGGACTGCCCGGAATTATGGAGGGGCAGTGAGAAGGTTTATTCTTATTGTAAATAGTGTTCCATTATTTTGCTGAACTGTATTAAATTAAGGCAGCTAAAAACACTTATCTGGTGAAATTAAGAATATTTCCTAATTGCTTTCATTCACACAAACGGAAAGCAAACTCTTCAGTAGTATTTTTTAAAATGATAAAAGTTTGAAAAGTAGCTACCCATATTGTCTTGAAAGCAAAATAAACAGACTGCTTAAAGTTTAGAGTAAATAACTGCATAATTTTTTCTCCATTGCCTTTAAGTATTATGTGTTCTCTTATATATGTGTCACTAACATACAGGTATAGCCATTCTTATCCACTCTTCCGCGTAATGCAAAATTTTTTCCCACGGTGAAATATTATATAAAATGTAACTATTGTTCATCTTGTGTGAATGAGGTGAAATGGTGTTCTTTATTTTTGTATTCTTATTTATGTAAGGTCAATGTTGTTGTGATGTGTTTGTAAAAAATGTTCTTTCGCCCAACACTGTTTGAATTGTTACAGATGTTTCAATGAAGTAACTTTAACTGGAAGCATCTCTGAAAACTGGGGCATGTGAAACACTTTTATCCATATTACCTATAATGGTCGTATCTAACTTCTTGGTCTGTTTTTACTTAATGTGACTTTCGTACAGCCAAGACCTTTGATGTAACATCGATGTAAATGTTTTATTTGTTATTTATGATAGTTTATGTAACTGTAATTAATCCGTCGATGTATATTCAAAAGTAATGTGCTGTAAAAATGTAAATGTTAATACTTTAATTGTAATACTGACTCATGAACAGGGAAAGTAGGTTTGTAATCATGTAAAATTTGGAGGGAAGTCCCTCCGCAATGGAACTGGCTAGGCGGAAACAGATAGATGGATCTAGCGGTGGAATGCAAAGCCCCTGTGTGGCATGAGTCAGTCGGTGACTAGCATCTTTTGAACTGAAAGAGACGAGAAAAACTTAAAGATTTTGTAACATAGCCTTGTATGTTGAAGTAATGCAGGTTATTACTCGTGGCATACTATGATTATCTCTGTGCTATGAAAACCCGACTCTAAGAAAAGAATTCACAGAGCTTGTTGCACAGGAAGAGACATGGATACCTTTGGCACCTTTCTTGAATAGCACAGAGATCGATAGTGACACCACCTTCATCTCAAATTATCAATTGTGTACTGTATAACTCTATGGATCAATTATGTGGTTTCGTTTTCAGTAATAACTTTATTTGTATAAACTTTGTGTCGATCCACCATATTTAACTCTTAGTCATTTATCTACACAGGACCCTATGCCAAGAGCTACGACGAATCAGATTATATTGTTTTACTGAACTGAAAAGTTAATAAACGTTGTGGAGCTGTAGAGAATATAATTATTTACCGAACATAGATTTTGAAATACTCCACGTAGTTTTCATAAGTGGACTTTAAAGTATCCAGTTCAAAAATTTTTCTCATTGAAATAACAGTGTTTACAATTTCATGTGTTATGTAGATAACAGTGTTTCCCATAATGTGTTGTGACTAGAGAGTTCAGCCACGATCTGAATCCACCGGCAAATTAGTTCCTAGGTCCCCACGCTAATAGTTAAGTGAGATTCGTGTGTCACAGTACAATAATAGCAATCGATAATAAGTTAACGGCTACAAATGTTCAAACTATACTAGACCCTGTTATCACATGTTCCACTCGAGCTAAATACGGAAGAGAATGTTCCTTGAGAATAATGGGTACAAAAGACACAATTACTTAGTAACTGTTTCAGTAGTAGTAATCTCCTGTAACTGAACTGACAAAAAACTTTTTGTCAGAATCAGTAGTGCTACACCATTAATAATCATTTGACTATAATGTTTGTTATATTCCTACTGTACCGTACAGACAGAATTTATCAGAGCCAGTTGTTGCCAAAACCTGTGTAGGTAAAAACAAATCACTGGTATATTAATTGTTAAATTGTGGTACTGCTTTTTATCGTATCAGCAAAACAGGAGTTCAGTGTAAAGCAAAGTCAACCCCAGTTGTTAACTTTCTTTATCAACCATGATGGTAGTGAGTACAACTTTGCTTAATTAGACTGGCTACCGTTTCTTTAGACGGAATTACAGTTTACTAGATTACTAGCACAACCTTGGTTCGATTCCATTTTATTTTGCTATTGCTTTCTTTCAAGTAGTCCGAGACGTTACCACGATAACACACCGTCGCAGTAACGAAAATAAAAGTCCTTTCATAGGAGCAACATTATCGGTATATTACTATGTTAATAACAGCCGGTGGTGTTATAAGTTGTACAAGGTCGCTGATACATCAAGATCACTGTCTGACCATATGTGCGATGTATGGCTACCGCCTGAGCGCTGGGTGACTGGAGCCGCTCTGTCGGACCTCACGTTAAGGAACAGCTAAAGGGAAGGGGTTTAATATTCAAACTGTTCGAGTACCCGGCTTGACACGATAACGTCTCTCACCTCGCCTTCTGTTCTGCCGTTCACATGTCAACTGGCAAACGTGATATTCACAGACAAGTCCAGGTTTCCTCTGAGGTAAGTTGATGGCCATATTCGTGTATGGAGATTTCGTGGTGATCGGTAACTGCCAAAGTAATGTTGCCCATGGAATTTTTTTGTGTCCCAGGTACAAACTACCAAATGGAAAGTCTGAATTAATTACAGCTTAGGAGATTTATTTTGAAAACAAGGAGAAACGTAACTTAGCGTAATCACTCGTGTCTAGGTCCGTAGCCAAAGTTCATCTCCCGTAAACACTATCACAGTAACAGCGTCGCGACTGAGAGGAAACCTGCGCCATACTTCAGGAGGCCCACCAGGCGACTCCCCTTCCGGGCTGCGACTGCGCGACTTAATCACTTGGGGCTGCATCCTAATTGGCTCCGTAGGCTGCAGCGGTATGCCTCTGCATCTCTTGCGGCGCTTCCACTGTGAGCACTTTGAAGTATGCCGGGCTCCTGCCACTGGAGCGTTGGCACACGGTGCTCGAGAAGGCGGCGGCGACCGCACTTTATGAACGCACGCCAAAAACAAAAGCAACAGATTCGGACAAGGTTCTGCAATGGTGTGTGTGTGTGGGGGGGGGGGGGGGGGGGGTATTAGTGCTGACCGCCTTACGGATCTTGTCTTCGTTCATTATCGCCTTACCACCAGACAGTACAACGAACATCGCTGCACCATGTGGTGGCTGCTGGATGCGGTGGGCACGAATTACTTGTCAAACACACGGTAATCCCAATGTGGCGGGCGTCACAAAGAATGTCCAGCAAAGTCTTGACACTGCAGTAATGGAACGGCCACGGGTGTGTCCCGACTTAGACGCTATTGAACATGTGTGCGACATGCGTCACAGCCGTTTTCATGGTCGTCCGGTTCCACCACAGACTTTACAAGAACTCCCAATGGCTCTCATTGAAGAATGGGAGCGATTAGCACAGAGGAGCTTCCGAACACTTCTATGAGGCATGCCACGTAGGTGTCAGGCAGTGATAAACGTTCAGGGAGAGTGTAGACGTTACTGATGCTATCAAAGTTCGACGAACAGCACCCTGCGATAACGGTTTGAAAAAATCGTCAGAGGTGACATTAATTGGTGTTATCAGTGCAAACCTACCACGAAACTACAAACTGTAGGATAAGTCTCCGGTGGTTCGCCAAGCCCGAAAGAAGGTAACGCGTGAGTCGAGCAACATCCGAAGGAAGGACGTTTCCGACAGTTGTACATGTCTGTTTGAACTTTCTTAAATTGTACTCAAGTGGGAGGGGTTCGGGGGACTAGGTAGAAGACCGACAGTATTAAAACAACCATGTTAACGTATCTCTACTTTTTATTAAGACAGCTTCTAAACATTTTTGAGTTGACAGGGTATAATTTATCCTATAAGAAGCAATTCTTACTTCTTTGTTTATTTGTAAGTGAGATCAGTGCCACGTCATTTTGCTAATAGTGTGTTTCCTATTTACCATATACTTCAAGGGGTGCAAGGCATGCCTTGAACAATAAAACATAGCTGATTTTGCATTTCCACAACCGTTTTCGATATACTGAAGTTAGCACCTAACTGTGAGCAACGGTGCGTTTAAGTTAAATGAAACGATGCAATGGAGTACACACGCACACACACCCACACACACTTAAAATGATACTGAAGATCTAGAAGCTACAAGTTGCTCTGCTGCAGTTAAGGAGCATTTTATCAAGGGTCTAACCAGAGCAGAAAAGATGAAGTATGCAGCAAGGTATAGTAACGACGAAAAGAACATCCTCAACGAAAACTTACATGTGGCGCGGCTGCGCTGACGGAGACTGACAGAGGACGACGGCATCACTTATCTTTAATGAGATGCTCATGGATTATAGCTTCACAGCTCTGCTCAAATTTCTCCATTGAGCATGTCTCCCAACACCTGCCTCCAGCAAACCAAAATCACCTCCGATTCTTATCTTGCTCAAGCCAAGGGCAGGCACCTCACACAGAGGGGCCGAAAGTAGTGGGTGTTCCTTGCGTACTATACCCTTACCGCGACTGGGAGTCTAGGTGTGCCTCCGCGTAAGGGACAAAATTAGTTTCCTTTTTCCCATATCAAGATTTTCTAAGCAGCTTTCCTGCACTCGTGTGGGCAGCTACTTTCAACTTCAATAAATATGATATCGATGTCGCACCTCATGGGACCGTTTAGTGAGGAGACAGGCTGTCATTTGAATTTAAAATTATTACGCGTAATTAACCGATTAAAGATTGGTAATAAAAGGTGACACAGTCTTAAATTAATTATTTGAGCTACGCACTCTTAAAGAGGGAACGTCAGCTGCAGTTTTTTAGCACCTTTTTCGAAACGAAGTGCTAGGATTTGTTAGGTGGCGCAGCCTCTTCCAGTGTGGTCAAACGAGGCGGCAGCGGTCGTTTAACTATGTCAGCCCAACCGGATTAGTTCCTTCGTCGCCTAATAACCAAGAATGAGTGATGACTGTATTAGTATGACTAAGAGAGGAAGGGGCGGAGCAAGCATTGGAAACATTTCTATTCACCACTGCCGGAAAAGATGAAGGCACAACAATTATCAGGAAAATTTGTGCTTCACTTATTTTGGGTTTTGGTGTGTTGCTAATAGACTGTGATCTTAAGGAACAAACGGTCACAGGAGCATACCGTAGAAATCTCGTGACGTGTTAACAGCAAGCTGTCAAGCTGCTCGGGAAGCTGTCTGAAGGGTTGGTTTTACCCTGTGAAAATGTCCGAGGCCTTTCTGCACAAGACACACTATGTCTGCTTCCTCAGGCTATTAAATTTTACCTCACCGCCACCCCCCACACCCACACCCTCATTTGTGTTCACTCCTGACGTGACATCCATTGATCCCTGTCCCCTCCCCCTATTCCTCGGATGAAGAAAGCGTTATGTGACAGGCATACCTGAATGACTGCAGCTCGTGGTCTAGAGCTGCTGGCCCGGTAGCTGAGCATGTATGCTCTGTAGTAAATAAAAATAAATAAGACTGAAGTTCCCGTCGATGGAACTCGAAAGATATTAGGTCTACAACTTTACTTCCGCCGTTTTTTCTCTCTGTTTGAGGCTTTATTATGAAAAACAAACAACAAATTTACGAATCAACGTGTTGTCAACGGCTGGCTACTACTTCCAAACATCTTTCGGGCAACATACGAATCCCGCGGAGAAAGAACTGGCGTCTTTCCAGGAGACCCATGAATCCGTCAAATTTTCGCTTGATCACATGACCGGAGGTGCCGGTCAGCCAAACGATGCTCCACTGATCCAAAAAGGTCGTAGGCAGAGGGAGCAATTTTTGGAGAATACGGCGGTTGGGGTAGGACTTCACATTTCAACGTTTCCAACTTATTTCCGCTTTTCACTCTTAAAACATTATTTATTCCGACTGCAGTTTCGATATGTTGTCATTTTCAAGCATATTGGGATGTTGTAACCCACTCGGTAATATAAAGCTGTGCTACACCGTATAAGAGCCGTTGAATGAGGTGTTGTGAATTTATCAGCTGTTACATATATTATGAACGCTATAGAGCCGGTGAGATAATGATGTAAACAATGAATCTTTTGCGATTCATTTATCACACCTAGTACACAAAATTTAATTTTCAGTGTTTACATCATTATTTCATCATCTCTACAACGTATGTAGTGTATGCAACCGCGGATAAATCCAGAACACGTCATACAGCTTCTCTTACACATCATTGTACAGCTTTACATTATTGAGAGGGTTACAACGTTTCACGAAGCCTGAAAATGACAACAAATCGAAATTGAAACTGCAATAAATAATGTTTTGACATCCAAAAGCGGAAATAATTTCATTTAAAAATTTTACAAAGGCTGGGGACCTAGTTATCATCAAAACTTCTGTTCCTAAGTGTGTTTGGAAGGGTTCTGCGACATGGGATCGAGCATTTCAGTGCTGCAAAACCAGCTTCTCATGCCTGTCGTTGTGTTGTGGCCGTTTGTCTTTCAATGTTCGGCTCAGACGCATCAATTGTTTTCGATAATGAACTCCTGCCATTTTTTCCGTCGATTTCAGTAGCTTCGACAGCCTTCTCTCTTCCACTGTCAAGCCGGTCTTCGACGTCAACATCACAGATCTAGTAGCGTTGAAACCATTCTCTGCACGTTCTTCCACTATTAGGGGTCTCACCGCAGGTCTTACCCAGTATTTTATGAGCCTCAGCTACAGATTTCTTCTTGTTAAAGCAGAAAACTGAAACTTCCCGCAAACGACGAGAAGTAGGCTCGTAAATTGACATATTTGCTGAAGAACAACTTAATGATGGTATCACAAAGCGACTAATATTGTGACGGCGTTATGTTTACAGATTCATCAGCGATCTATCACCTTTGCCACTACTTGCAGCTGCTGCCATTTATTGCAGTACGACGGTAGTAAATTGTCGACCTAATGTCATGCCACATCCGCGCAGAGACACTACTGAAAAATTGAAGGAGAAACATATCGAAAGAATGAAGTCCAGAACATAGCTGTTTGCGTCAGTGCCTCCTGATTGCGGGGTTCCGGGTCCCATTTCCGGCCAGGTCGGAGATTTTGATCGTTCGGGTATTGGGTGTTCCTGTTGTCTTAAGCATTCTGTCTCATTTTCACCGACGCGGAAGTTCGTCGAAGTGGCATTAATAGAAATCCGAATAACCCTAGGTACCAGATGAGAGGGTGATTTCTAGTTAGAAAGTTTTCTCAAAAAACAAAATTCAGGTTTTCGTAATTGAGGTGACCGCCAAAGTCATCGATCGTTGGGGAAAAAGTGTCGCATTGAAAGGTATGTAGAGAACGACTTACACGATGGCTGCATCTTGGTTTCTCTTTTTTTTTCCTTTCAAAATTAAAATTTTATAACTACCGCTCGAGTAGGGGCTGTTATCTGTCGTTTCTTGCTCGCACATCGTTCACGAGTATATCAGCGCGTAGTCATCATCTGACACTGCAGCGTCTCTGGACACGTGCAGATTAAACTCCTGCTGCGACGTCTATGGGTCGTGACGCACTGCCTGTGTGTCACACACAGTAAAGTGCGCTTGTGACGGGTGACACGCCTTGTGACGTCAGCGGCAGGGCTGGCATCTTCCCGATTCGCCGCCATTTCCGGCGTCGGAACAGACTGCGGCCGGATGTGGAGTAATTATGCGCCGGGCGACCGCATCCGCCGGCGGCCGCGATTAACTGCGGAGTCTCTGCGCGGCGCACTTCTTCCCCAACTTGCGAGGGGGACTCATTAGGGAACAGACGGAGACAGAGGCAGAGCCGGGCGGGACGGGCAACTCGCCGCCATGATCCTAGCGCCGCGCTTTTCGGCTGCTTACAGGTTCAATTTCCTGCGACTTTTTCGGGTCGTCTCGCTGCGTGCAGTTCTCTTCCCAGAGTGAAATGAAAATTTCCATCAGCCACAATGACGGCTCTTCTGAGACTTCACATTAAATGCATTCCCCACTCTCTTTATAATCAAAAAGGGGGTAATTCTTTTCCGAGTTCCTTCTTGAACGGTGTCCTATAATTTGTTTATTTGATTCTTTCAACAGCTATTTTCATCCGTGGGATAGATTGAAATAATCCGTTTTAATCCGCCAGACAATTATCTGTTGGATAAACCAGTGAATCAAATTAGCATTTTCAGGCTTAACTAAAAAAATTTTAACGTGTTTTCGCAGTGCTTGCTCGCCTATTTTGTTTGTAAACACTCATAAACTCGTAAAAATAAATAAACTTCGCCATTAATTTGCCACTACAACGATTTTACCTAACTCTAGGCAGCCACTGGTGCTTCAACCTTCATGACCATTAGCTGAATTATGAGCATACTTACTAATCTCAAACGACCTGTAGCATCGATGGTGACAGAATCAACCTAACTTTACTACCTCTGAGCCAACTCTTGCAGAAAACATGAGAAATATGTTTTCCATTTATCACCGTGAGTTCATTTGCGCCGATTAATGTGAGCTATGCTTACAATAGTGAGAGGCTGTTTTGACTGACGCGTCTTCGGACTTGTGGTAAAGAATGAAAAATACGTTTATCACGCTCTCTGTCGGCGGATGAGGCATATCGAAGATTTAGGTTAATTTCTGCTTCTTTATATATAGTATAAATTTGATATTAATATGTACATACCAGTGGAAAAAGGGAATGAAAAGAAAATTAACTTTCCTTCTGTGATTGTTATCAGAATGATGCATTAAAAGTTTCTGTACAAGTACAACTTTCCTGCTGAAATACTGCTGGCTTTTTTTCTGAAAAAGGTACGTAAACAGCGGCTAAATATTGCATCCAAGTTGGGTGTACATCTATACTCCGCAAACCACAGAGTACTTCAGGCAACAGAGTAATTTCCTCCTAAGTCCATCTACCAACATTTCATAGGAAAATCGACTGTTGGTAGACCTCTGTATGATCTCCTGTTGCCCTGATTTTCTCGTCCTTGTCATTCCGAGATAAGTGTATGTGGGGAAGTAATACGTCCCCCGGATCTTCTTTGGTCGTACGCTGTCGGAAGCTCAGCTGAAATCCTCACCGTGGTGTACAACGCCTCTCTTGTACAATCTGCCACTGGAGTTCACTGATGATCTCCGGAACGCTCTCGTACCGACGAAATGATCATATGACGAACGATCCGCTCATCATTGGGTCTTCTCTGCCGCTTCCGTTAATCCAAACCAGTAATGATTCCACAGACGAGCCATACTCAGTAATCAGTCTATTCTCATCATTGTTATTTCTTTGGTGGATGAATGACGATTCCTAAATACCTATGCTTTCACTTAATCTAGGTCAGATAATTACCAATCGTTTATTGTCAATAGTAACGAGTAGTACTTTACATTTCTTTACGTTGAGGATCAATTGCCTGACCTGAAGCAATAGTCGATATTCTGCAGGTTTCCCTGTGTGTCTTCTGCCATTGCAAACTTCCTATCGACATCAGCACCTTCCGCGAACCGCCTTGTGAATCTGGAGACCCTGTACTGCTCCTTTATGGTACTACCGAAGTTATTTTTATACGTGTATGTCAGTTTCTCTAGCAAAGGAGTGTTGCATTCCATTCGTGGGGAAGTCCTTACTACAGTCACAAATCAGGCCCGATATAAGTCAGTTTCGTTAGCAAAGGAGTGTTGAATTCCATCTCCAAGGAATTCCTCCCTACAGTGACAAATATGGTCGGATATCCGATAAGCTCGTAATTTGCTCACCAAACAACATTTCGGAATTGTACCGAATGCCTTCCAGAAGCCATTCCTTCAAACTGGGTGTCGTTGTTCACTGGCTGTGGATCTCCTGGACGAACGAAGTGTGCTGAGTTTCGGAAGCATGTCGCTTTTTTTTACGGGAGATGTGAATTATCCAAAATGATCTTCGCACATGAGCGTAATACGTTTTCCTGAATTTCAACGGATACATCTCAAACATTAGTCAATAATTATGTATATCTATTCGAAGATGTTTCTTAAATACTTCTTAGGACTTTTCATCAGATTGGTTGGGAAAGTTTTGCTTCTAATTTCTCACAATGCGCTCCTTATGCTAAGTTAGCTTCGTTCAACAATTTTTTCCAACAGTGCTTGGTTTCATTTGAGTATTTGATGAAACTTGCGGACAAACTGGTGAGGACTTCTACCAGTCTCAGCCAGTTTTCAGAACGCGGACAACCACGCTGTCCGTTGACAGATCCGGGACTGTGGCGGTGACGCCACCGATTGTTGTGTACTTATTTACAGACTCTAAGGAAAGCTTATGCAGCAAGTATAATGTCGTCAATGCATAAAGAGTACCGAAGACGCATGTTTTCCAAGGTATCTTCAAAATTATATACCTCGTGATATAATAGTGTTTATAGACGTGTTAGTGGCTGCTAGGGAGCGGAGTTAGAGGGGTATAATTCAGCAATAGTCTGATGTCATATACAGCAACGTTCCATATGCTCATGTGCAAATAACGTGCAATTTGGTCAAGTTGTTGTGAAATTAATGGTTTCACTAAGTACTGAAAAATCTGTTTGGATCTTGTACCGATCATTTTAAGCCGTCAGTACAGGTTTTTGAAGTATTGTACCTTACAGATATAGGTAGGGTTGTGTGGTTCTGAACCAATGTAAAGTTAGTATTGAGATGAAATGAAGTCCTTATGAATTCTTATACAGCCCACAGGTGACCATCCAACATCCTCAACAAATTTCTGTACCTTTGTTTTGGAGACTTGGGCTATACATTTTGCTGGGCATTACCCTGCAAAAAATTTATGAACGGTAAGAAAATTAGAAAGCCATAGGAGAGGCCCAAAACAGAGACGATATGAGTGTCGTAGATGGTCGGAAGGGCCACATTTTGCTCTGGGTGAAAGCGGCCTTAGCAAGCTATTAGCATATGTCCGTGCACAGTCCGCTGCAGCAGGCGAAAGCTGCGCCCGTCACCCGACAGATGTGAGTCGTGGTGGTAAGAGGACGCCAACACTGCATCCGAAACCACGTTTTGTGTGTGAACTTAGATGATCTTTAATCATACAATATTGGTGGACTTAAAAAAAAAGATCTACCTACTTGATTTCGGACACACAATTTTGTCAAATAATTGAAGCACTGAAAACATTAGAAACTGTTTCTCGAGTAGTGTAAACATATAATACTACGTGGCAAATGGGTTCTTTTCATATTAAGAGAATTTGATTGTGCTTCTTTAGAAAGAACTATTAACTGACTTTTGCTGACATAACTTCCAGTTTCTCCATTAATTTTTAAAGTTATGGCGAGTGCAGGCTCCGAATGAGGGGACAACTACGTTGATTTACTGCATAAAAATTTCGGTAAAAGCCTTGGTAGTTTTATATGGTTTTAAACAGTTGGTTTCAGAGTATATCAAGTGATCTACAGAGCGTGTTTCTCTTGTCTGTAGCCAGTTGCAACCCCTGAACCTGTTTCATAGATGCAAATGCGGAGCTGTTTTTCAGGGATAACACCTGCAGGATTCTGCAAGTCGTAAGATGGTAGGATTTGCATTTCTTTAGTTAATTTTCAGGTGACAAAACCATCCGTCTTAGACGCCCCGTATAGTGGGATCGACGGGTAACATAATCGTAACTACGAACGGCGGCGATAGAACAACTATGCATCTCCGCAAGCACTTTTCGCATTTTTAGCGACTTTCTAATACGGCTATCGAACCGCAGCGTCTGTTTCCCTTTCCTGGGAACTTTGAACGGCCCATACCTACAGCATTGAGGTTTATACATTTGTCCTCCAAATCTCCGAACCAAAACCTAAATATCTGATGTTGACCACTTAATTACCTTACAGGTTTTTTCTATCACTATGATAAATATATTTTCGCCTCTTCCATAAAATTCCTTGCAAGACTCGGAATCGCTGATGCTACTGCAGCCTGAGGGTCACAGGTTCACTTCTGTACGTTAACTGAATCAAAACGTTAGGTATGTTTTTTAAAACGACGTATGAGACGTTGCTCCCAGAAATTCGTCCACAACTTTTTTTTTTTTTTTTTCGCCGAGTAACGTTGAGATTAATAAGACACGATTTCCTGTTTCCGGCAGTAATTTTAATTCCATGACTCTCCAATTTCATAATTGGAGAACTGAAGTGTCCTATTTCAGTATCGTGGCCAGGAAGGAAACTTCTCGCTGTATACTGCCAGTTTTCTCTGAAGTGATATACCATTACAACTCCTCAGGCAGGTGGTCCACAAAAGCATCTGATTACCACCTTTGAGAAATCTATGCCGCTTTACTTCCCCTAGATTATTTTACTCTCGAAATCTCAGTATTTACAAAGGTTATCATCACATAATGTATTAGCTGCAGTATTATTATAGCTCTGTACTCAATTACAATACTCCCTACATATGTTCTTATAATACTATATCATGCAACAAAAATTCTCGGCTCACTCTGTGCCTGAGTCTGAGAGTATGTATATTATTCCGTTCACCCCATAACCAGTCACTTTACACACAAGTAAATGGTAGATTGATTATATTTCCCCATACTCACTTTCAGGACTGTCGGATGCGACCCATTCGTTCATTAGTTGTATATGGTTCAAATGGCACTATGCGACTTAACTTCTGAGGTCATCAGTCGCCTAGAACTTAGAACTAATTAAACCTAACTAACCTAAGGCCATCAGACACATCAATTCCCGAGGCAGGATTCGAACCTGCGACCGTAGCGGTCGCTCGGTTCCAGACAGTACTCATTCAGGCACGGTTCGAAGCTGTCCACCATTTCACATGGCGGTTGAATCCATCGATCTTCTTGTTGGGGTCGCCCACTTAATTTCGATTCTTAGTTCCACTTTCAGCCCATAATTCGTTTCAAACTGTCTCTGAGTTGAAGCCTTCCAGTCTCCGTCGATTTTCCAAAACTAATGGCACCATTCGCCTCTAGCCTACCGTTGCAACGTATATTTCAGTCTGAATTTAGAGTTTCTGTGCTACTCACTTTCGACTTCAGCCAGCTTTCTATTCCAAATACAGCGCATTCATTATTTTTTCAGCGAACGAGATTACTTCTGTTACCTTATCATGGATGTTCCTGTAGTTTACTAATACTACATTAAATTTTCTCCTTCTGATTTGCAAGGACAAAAACTCTCCTCTGAGAGCAACGAAGCAGATCTTTCTCCACACGACAGTGAATGTCTCGAAATTTGCAGAATCATTTGAGTCTCAGCTTTAGACCCTCCACTCACTTGCAAACGACATAACTGCTGCCGGTTCTGGGTACGACGCTGCAGATAGTGTGAAGTGCTATACCTTTTGTGACGCCAGCAGTCTTCAACAATGCATCCAACCACCTAAGGGAACCTAGAATGACCACAGACTGCAGGCGGAATGCGTCATTTGCGGATCTGCTGTTTGCAGCCTGTTGTACACAGTGCGCCCAATAGACACCGGCAAAACTTCAGCCACATTTTGGACGAGGTTTCTCGGAAAAAACACCGAGCACACACTGGTCTTCATTCCCAATCTGCCTGCTTAAAACTGGAGCTCCCAGTGACCAATGCGCATATGTTCTGAGCTTCTCCACACTTCGCACAAGGCAGCAACTCATATCTGCTGCTGTGGTATAAGAAGACAGCTGCACAACCAACTCTCACACTTACGTTCGACCCATACGAGATCCCTTCACTGTCTACAGCTCACTCCTGAGTTCGGATAACCAGCCAGATTTTGTTTATCATTGACAGTGCCACGAGAATTTTCAGGGGATTCCAGAGGCACCAGAGGTGTTACAGCCATTAGACAGGAAGCAACGGGAGAGATGGTAAATGATATTTTACAAAGAATTATAAAATTATTCTCAGAAAATTGACTCCCTCTATATTCTATATTCATTTCTGTACAAATGGTCTCATGCCAGAAACTGAGGTAGCATATGAGCTGGAGTCAAAAAAAGAGTAGAATGCTATGTATTTTTGGGTGTACATATCGATGATGACTTGAACTGAAAAAAATATATTACTGAGCTTCTTAACCATTTATGTTGAACTCAGAGAGGAGTTCAGTAAGCAGCAGCAAAAATAATTTTACCATTTGCCTGATAACACAAAATGTTTGACGTAATTGTTCATTAATGTTAGCACTAATCATGTGTAGGTATCCCATAAACTGACTCGTTCAATAAATGAAAAGCACCAGTTTGCTTTAGTTCTACAATATTGTAGAACAAAAGCAATATTGTACAACAGAACAAAAGCAAACTGGTGCTTTTCATTTATTATAATGTTGTTCCACCAAGAACCGACGGAAGATTCTGTTAATATGACTCGTTCAACATCATTTCGATAAAAGAATCGTTTAAATGATCTGTGGACAATTTAACTAGCTAACCAGACAGTATGTGACCACCCTTGCACGCACAAAATTCATGAGCGTTGTGCGCACAAAGAATCTGAACCAAGAGACACCTGCAATGGTATTGGGATCAATACTGCCGGATAACCGACGACGGTGGAATTTTCCTGAGGCCTGAAAATCGTGTGTCGATGTGGCAGGTCCCAATGAATGCCTCAGGCATGCAGTCCACTGGCCCAATGGGGGTTAGTGGATTAGTGATGTTTTGAAATGGTATCATGAATAGAAGGATTTGCGACACCTGTCGTTACATTTGAGGCTACTCTGAAGACTGTGAAGTATCGGTACAGAATCCTGCAGCACATTCCTGCCTGCTGAAAGAAGGTGTGCGTTGTGCTCGCGCATTATCACATCTAAAGAGGAATTCACAGCCGAAATGGTACTATAAGGCTCGATAATTTGTTGCAGGATTCTGTACCAATGCTACACAGTCCTCAAATTAGCCTCGACTGTGATCCACGGTTTCTGCTGATACGAACACGAGTGATAATGTTTGTGACCACTTATGATTATCGGCGCGCTGTCGCAGGAATTCTCCACGCCCGCTAGAAGAGCACGGTCCAGCCACAGCAAAAGATCGTTACAGGTTTGGGCAGTGACGCCTCGACAACGTTATGGACGCATATGAAGCAGGATCCAAGGATCTTCTCATACACAAGATGAAACAACACGGTACTGAGTGTTCACCAGCCGCACATTTTTATTTCACAGACATTCTTATTCGGACAGTCTCCCTTCACTTTTTTTTTTTTTTTTTGCCCCTGGTTTTGGCTCCACAAATGTTGTTCTTTCATTCTCTGCGCGGGTGTCGTGTCGAATTCGGACGTTTACAGACGAGGACGATCAACATGGCACCTCAGCAAACTTTGGGTTAGGGTGGAAATCTGTGTAGACTTCACGACCCCACCAGCAGACTAGCCAACTTTTTTACTATGTACAAGCCTGTCAGTGACAATTTTGACTTAAATTATCACAATAAGCTACAGAAATCTGGCTTATCTCGCTGATGGTGGATCCAATCATTTTTAAAATTATTGACTGAAAGACATATTACCAAGAGTTTCCTAAGAAACTCTCGCCTGTTCCCTATCCACACATCACCTCCCATCCCTCTTCATTCCCCATGACCCCCTCTTCCGTCCCTCGTACATCATAACAGTCTGACAGCAAGCACCTTACCTCTCTGGTCTTCTCTTTCGTAACTTTATAGGAGCTTGCAGCCTTGGCTGTCAGTGTGGATGAGCAATTATAAAGAGTTCATACAAAACTTCACTGAAATAGCAATTCAGGCCCGACTGATTACGCTTTGCTTCAGCGTTAAATCGTATATGGGGAAAAGACTTGACATTACATGTGAAAATGCATTAAAATTTTTAGGGACAATGCAGTTGAGATTTCATAAATAAAATGAATGTGTAAAAATGTAACGAAAACCAGGGAACATATACACACGCCGTATCTCCGACCGAAACTCAACTCAAGCCAGTGTTAAAAAACAATGGCTTATTTGTACCACATTGCGACTGCTACTGTTCGCTGGTGCCGCGCCATAGAAACGAAGCCGCAAGAGATTAAAACCAAACAAAATAATTAATTATATTTAAGGAAAAATATAAGTATTGTGCTACAAGTGCGTTTTCCGCAAGTGTTCGACTTTCTCACTCCAGTTAGCATTCCTCCACAAATTTGTTTTTCTACGCTAATTGCTTTTGTTTGTCTTTTCGTGCCGTGAAGCTTCTCAATTCTTAGAAGAGCTTTGGTAGCAATCTGAAGCTTCTCAATTCTTAGAAGAGCTTTGGTAGCAATCCATTTGTTTTCCATCGTAAACGCAGATTTCGGAAAAAGAACTGAAGGATACAACGTTGACTCGTGAGACTAAAATCGACACACATCGTTAGGCCGTCGGAACGTGGGTCGTAGAATCCTTCGTGCCAGCAGTCTATTCAGGGTATAACGTATTCTGACCAGCTCCATATTACTTCTGCACTGTAGGATCTGCGTAATATCGAACCCATTTAATGAATACATGTTTCCTCAATAAATTTTATCACTATATGTCTATAGTTATGAGTGGCATTACAGCAATTAGAAACAAGGAGTTCCCTTAATACAAGACGTATGGGAGGTTGTTCCTGAAGTAAGACCAGAAACAAGGAGTTCCCTTAATACAAGACGTATGGGAGATTGTTCCTAAAGTAAAACTAGAGTCAACCCCATATTCGAGAAATGAGGGATAGTGTAGACGCTTGGAGTCCCAAAATGCCGCCCTCAACAATGTAAAAGTGGATGTGGTCTCTCGATCGTTTTCTCAAAGTCGCTTTTGGTCAAGTGTGTATATGTATTTTGTGTGCGATTATGATGAATGCTTGTGTAGTGTAATGACTGTGACTTAATGGTTGAAGCAAAGGGAGAAGACGACAACCAACGCCTGCACAGAGCTCACTATTGTCAAATACTAACAAGGGCAGTACCAGGCTTAACGGCCGCATCCGATGGACGGATCATCATCAAGAGCAAATCGTTCTCACTCTGTGAGACACTTTGGACCCTCCACTTTCCGATCAAAATTTAGTGTAGAAAACTTCTTCCACCAATAGGATTCGAACTGATTAACTCTATTCGAACACCACTGCGAGGTAGTGAGAAGGCTATATATAAAAAAGCAGCAAATTCTCTCATTACACAAAATTTTGTAACGTGCTCTCATGTCGATTTTCGAAAAGGAGCGTTAACAAGAATGTTGTTTAGTCTCTTGTGTGAAAGGCAGTAGCTCTGTTCAACGGTAAGTTGAGAACTGTGGGTACTGAAATGGGTACCTGGCTTTTTCTTTTTTTCTTTGCCAATCGGGTGTCGTTAACTTTTACATTATTATAATTAACCCAAGACATCATTGGATCATGACACTGGAGAGCCAAAGAAACTGGTACTCCTACCAACTATCATTTAGGGCGGCCGTGAGCACACAGAAGTGGGGCAAACCGGCGTGGCATGGACTCAATTAACGTCTGAAGTAACGCTGCAGGGAATTGACACCATGAATCCTACAGGACTGTCCAGAAACCCATAAGAGTACGAGGGGGCTGGAGATCTCTTCGGAACAGAATGTTGCAAGGCATCCCAGATGTGCTCAGTAATGTGGATTTCTTGGGAGTTTGGTGGCCAGCAGAAATGTTAAAACTCAGAAGAGTGTTGCTGGAGACACCCTGTAGAAATTATGAACGTGTGGGCTGTCACATTGTCCTACTGGAATTTCCCAAGTCCGTCGGAAGGCACAATGGACACGAATGGATGCAGGTGATCACACAGGATGCTTACGTACATGTCACCTGTTAGAGTCTTATCTAGACGTGCTCGATGATACGTTTCTTGGAAGTACTACATCCAGGATATTGCACAGAAACTGACTGACGCCATCTTCAATGTAAGAATTGTCTACAAAAAGTACATAGTAACCATAAATATGCGCACCTAACTTCCATGGTTTCTTCCAATATTAATCCTTGACCTCAGACACTGCACTGTTTTAATGCCTTTACTATAACATGTTACTTATTATTTATATGTGCCACTGAATGGCCACGATACAGTAGCTTGTCTCATGATATGACAGATAGAAAGGAATGACCTGGAACTGTCAGGAGAGATTTTAACTTTTCTGTTATATGACTTTACATTAATTTCAGCAATATATACTCGTATTGGGTGCTGTCTTAGGCAGTGGGGGTCGAGAGGGTGGTTGCATAAGGTACAATTGTCTACCCTGATGTTACACCATATTGTCATTGAAATGGGCTGTACAAAAGGAAATCTTAAACCCAGAAAATAAAAGGAAAAACCAATGACACCAGTGTAGAGTATAGTAAAAGTTCATTGCATCGTACCTCTTCATTTTTCAGTTGCCAGGAAGAGACTGAAGTGGGATGAAGGTGGAATACTTCCAGTCCTCATCAGTAGTACCCTATATGATACTGAGATAATTCGTTTAGAAATGTGCCAGCTTTTGAGTATTACTCTTTCTCTCTATGTCTTTTTCTGTCTCTCTCTCTCTCTCCAGACGAGTAGAAGTAAAATGTATATATGTAGAACTGGTACTGATGATGATAAGCACAATGCTTTGTATTCATTATAAACAGATAAGTTAAAATTAGATAAATTGCTTAATCATTAAGGATTCTCTGTAAATCAGCATTAGACATACAATTTAAAAGATTTACTCACACTGAAATTAATAAAATCATTCCCTGTAAATTTATAACTAGGATTTTGGTAACATCATTTTGAAAGTTGTTATTATTATTATCTGATGCTATTAAGGTGCTTCAGTAGTTATTACTTAGATGCAACCCATAATTAATATACAGAATATAAATCTTACATTTTGTTGACACATTTTTGTGTATTTAATGTCACAAATTTAATTTTAGTGATTATACAATGTAAGGTCACACCCTTTTTTTATTTAATGAGTGAACAACTGACTCATTGCATTATTAACATAATTATGAATTTATTATAATTAATAGAGCTGTTAAATTTTCTGTTGTAAAATGTTTGATATTGACACATAATAAAAATATTACATAGTACTTTTACTTATTGTTATCATCCATATTGTATATTTTATTACAATATGGATGATAATGACTAATATATGAAATATATGCCACTAATGGTAATGATAAATAAATATACATACAACCACCGATTATGAATATTTACAAGTAATGTAATGATGTTATTTGTAGTATACTAGAGTGCCCGAGTGGCAGTGTATTCATTTCATCATTTATAATGAGATATTTACCATCATGTGCACTCAGTGCTATTTTATTTAATCTGGTTGTATATATTTTGTGTTTATAGCTTCTAATTAAATCCTTTTATCTATATAATTCACTGTTATTCATGAAGCACAACCTACAGCCATCAAATGTGAGTCTATTTTTCATTATTTATCATTATCTTCCATATTATATATTTTCTTACAATATGGATGATACTGACAAATAAAAAATTATATGCAACTAATGGTAATGATAAATAAATATACATACAACCAACAAATATGAATATTTACAAGTAATGTAATGATGTTATTTGTAGTTTACTACAGTGCCCCAGTGACAATGTATTCATTTGATCACTTATAATGTGCTATTTATTATTCTGTGCACTCAGCACTATTTTATTTGATCTGGTTGCATGTAATACATGTTTATAGTTTCTAATTAAATTCTTCTATCTATGGAATTGACAGTTATTCGGGAAGCACGACCTACAGCCATCAAATGTGATTCTATTTTTCATTACCACATTTTTAACACCTTTTCATTTTTATGTTGATAATTTCCAACAAGTTATGTTATATCTAAGCTTTCAATTGAATGAAGTCTGTCATTATTTTTTCATTCTGTTACACTTATCTTTCGTTTTTCCTAACAATTTTTAATACTTAAGGTGTATTTCATACATTCTTAGATGATTAATCATTTGTATCACATTCATCATGAATACTCTTCATATCTGCATACACATTCTCACATTCTATATTGTATGTGCCCCTAAGTATGCCGGTAAGTTTCTTAATAACATAGTTCAATTTTTGTATCATACTTATGTTTCTTTACCTTGTAATGAAAAGTATGCATTAAAACAATTGATATGTCTAAAATACATATACCAATCTAGTTTGTCTTACTGTATTTAATTTTAATTTTAGTCACATGCTTTGCTGCTAGATTTTCACTAAATATTGTTTTTTGTTTGAAATTTACCTTCACTATTAATTTATCACATTTTTCCCTCTGTAATACAAATTTCATATTGACTTGATTCTGTACATTTTGCACTGTTTTTCAAAGAGGCTATTATTCATGAGTTTATAGAAATCTTTTACATATTCCTTGTTCCCTTCCATTCTTATTTCTGTATTGTTATCTATATACTTTTGAAACCAATTACATAAAAAAATTTTAATATTCTATGTATTTTAATTAATGTTAGTCCAAATTTAAATATTGTTTTAAATTTCTGTAATATATCAGATATCAATATTAATTTTCTCAATATAGTTAATAGTTTTTTTTATTTTCAGGTGCAAATGGCAGATTTTTATGACTATCATGTAGCTCATTTTGATATTCCATATCAACTTCTAATATGTATCCAATATCTTAATTATTTTCACACTTAGATGCATATTTATCTTTTACTAGACACAATAATTATTAGGTATTTCTATCAGCTGTTAGATTAAAACAAATTAATTATTATACAACTAGATACAAATGCAGCAAATTGATATAAAAGTTATTACGAAATTTTAGTACCTGTGCAGCTCTTATGACTTAATGTTCTTACGTGTCATTTGGACATACATCTTTCTACATGTCTACCACATTCACATGTAACCTTTTCTAAAAAATGTTATCTTTATGAAGATCATAATATCTCATAGTACCATGTGAGGATTCCGGTAGGAAAGGTGAGTGGTCGACTTCTGCTTGACGGAAGGACTCAGTGATGTGGCTCATCTGTAAAGGAGTTTGAAGTGTTATATCTCTTCCATTTTTTTGTCATTTAGGGTTTGATTTAGCTCCTGACTCGGTCTTTGTAGCTGAAGCTGAGTTAGAACACCTTATGAAATCTGTCACCTGATGTAACATCTGATTTCTTTACCTTTTTCTTTTAGTCTGGTGGCCATAGTTGGTTCTAAGATCACTTCTACTCATATTACGAGAAAGCATGTCCACTACTTTCTTTCTACAAACATATCTTCCTTTAATGGGTGTACATATCATTAATGTGGCATATGAATTTGAGTAGAACACACTTTCAAACGACATAAGCATCAAAGGCTCAATGTGACAAACCAGATTACAGTATGTTTCGTTTGTTACCAAGCCATCTTGTCTTGTGTTTTAATTCTTGGAGAGTGTGGTTGCTCTTTGACATTCAAATCACCACCAAGCCACAGCATCAGAATGGAAAAGGACCAGCTGTCAGCAGCTGAAGCCATTTATTTGTCACCAAATCTTGCCATTTTTTGGTATTCCATTACTCCCCTTAATGTCTGCACATATGAAACCAAACATGAACATACTGTATTTGTTTCACAACTTACTCCCTACTTCATATTATTTTGTTAGGATCATCTTCTCTTGTTCCTCACAAGGAATGTGTAATGTTATTTCCCTAAATAGTATGTAACACTTCATATTCTCCCACTTAGAGGAACGATTATGGGACATCTCACAATCTCAAAAAAATTCCCATTAACATACAACTGTAAACAACCTAATTACTTAAAAGCACTGAATATGATGTTCTTCTTTAAAAAGGAATATAATTTCATTTTTAATTAGAAGTCTTTTCAGTTTTGTTGTTTCGTTTCAGGTAAATTCTGCTAAACAGTGTTAGTCTACTTTGTGTAGCTTCCTCTTATTAACTTCACATCTTGATCTTGTGTAATGTGAAAAATTGTCCAGTAATTATACATATATATCTGTATATCTGTGTGTGTGTGTGTGTGTGTGTGTGTGTGTGTGTGTGTGTGTGTGTGTGTATTGTGTTAACTTACAGTTTTTGCATATATTCATTTCTTTAATATTGTATTTCCTTCAATCCAGTACACCCAACATTTTACTGTCTATGTCTTGTTTCTTACATTATTATTACCTGAGGAGTTGTATTTTGGGTATATGCCTACTATTCGTTCTCTAGTCAAATCTCACTCAGTACAGGCTCTAGCGATCAAGCTTGGAACATTCCTGCTCCAACCATTTTCAACTGTAGTTCCAGGTACGTCTATTCGATTATAGAACTAGTTTGGAGAAGACCTTCATATCTTTACCACCAGTCATTATACAGCTTCATGCTTCTGTATTCACTGCACCTATACTCCTTCTAAGGTCAATCACTTCGTCAAAGCTCTGTATCATTGTAGAAGTGGGTTTACTCTTATTTCCCTAAGAAAGAATATGGTACCAATCATTCCCTTAATGGATTCAACTGACCAAGGTACAGATCATCCCTTCTAAGGGTCAGTTTGACCTTTCCTCTTCCCTACCTACATACAGTAGTACAGGGCATTTCTCCCAAGGATTCACTTGACGAAGGTATAGGCCACTCCTCCAATGGATCAACCTACCCTCTTCCTCTCCCATACCTCATCCGCTAGTTGGGCATGTCTGTTCTTCACTTCATCAGCATATCCAATTACTAACCCCCGTTTTCTATCTTTTCTCACTCAAAACAGTAATAAAGTAAAGGACAAGTTACTTTCTTATAATTTCTAGATTTGGACAATACAAAAGTTACTAATAGTCAGACCTTCTCTGTCTCTTGTTAGCTGTTAAGATCATGTTTCTTACTTGGCTAAGCATATTAGCACACCATGAGTTTGTCCTTCCTTCCACTTGAACTCTTCTTCCCTGCAATGTGTGGTGTGATTAACATATAGCACTTCCTTGAAATGTTAACTTACAGTTAAGTTTCTTAACTAAGCTCATAGCTATCTTCATAAATGTGCCAATGCTGTTATTATTTAATAGACACTTGACGATATGTGTACAGGTGTTGGGGTCGCATATTTAGTTCTATTTCTGGAAGAAGTGGTAGTATATGGTGTAATATTGATAAAAGATAATACAAGAGCCAAAGAAGAAGGAAATACAGAAACAATTAAACTCGAACGCCCAGTGTCATCAGTCCACCAAATTTGCAAAGAAGGCAAACTCTCCATCGGCCTTAAACCTTTTAATCATACCTATACTGTATAATCTCTTATCTTGTTGTGTATCAAGGTCTGTTAGATATATTGCTTTTGGATTGGGTGTACTGTGAACTTGAAAAGGTCCACCATAAATCTGAAAAAATTTTCCCATTTCCTTCTTTAAATTCGAGCTATGACGAAAATCGCATACTAATACCAAATTCTTTATTTGGAACTTGGGTAGAATAGCTCATTATTAAAACTTCTGACTCCTTTTTGTATCTGTGCAATCATATTCTCTTGTACTTCTGCAGCAACTTTTCCAGATCAGCTCTGAATTTGGGCATGTAAACCATTTTAATAATGACTCTCCTATAACCGCTTTATTTATTATTTCTACAGGAGCCAATCCTGTCGACATATCTGGTATAGTCCAGATTCCCTTGGTGCAGAACACACATTTTTATTGTACACACATAAAGCAATAAATCTGCAATATGACTTTCCGATATCTATGGGAAGTTTGAGCAGTTGTTAGAACAAAAGCTTGTGATGCAGCAAATGTATTTGCTTTAAAATAACAGATACTACCAGATGATGGGAGTATGGAGACTGCCGCAGCAGAAATATCAGCAAGACAGAGAATACCATCACAACTTCAGTGTTTGCATCTGAAACTGCAGTGAGCATCTGGTGAACTCTTTCGTGACCAAATTATTTACAGAAGTTGTGGACTTTACATCAGCGCTTTAGTGGGCTAAGAAACCACATACAAAATCGTACCTTAAATCTTGAAACTCAGATGTTAGCCTATAGGTATAAAAATAGTGTGAAATAATGTTCCCACTGAACTCTGGAATGATTGCTCCTGAAGATTTGAAAAAAAAGAAAATTATTGTTTATTTGTGATTATTAAAAAAAGCTTAAATATTCATGTTTTCATGCATTACGTTGTGTTGTTCTTTGAGTTCACTAATGTGATGTGCCATGGAAGTTAGAGAAGCACGGTGCTTTGCACAAAGGGACACGACAGATGCCACATAGTCTTTTTGTTATATTTTCTTTGTTCTTCGTGCTACATTTGCGGCATCTTCTGCTTGTTGCACCTTCTATGGGCACATGAGACCCAACTTTCTGCAGACGAACCAAATCTGGCGCTCCACACACGCCCCTTTTCGGTGTTTCGAAATGCACAGGGCTTCCTCTTCGCTTACGACTTGAGAAATCACGTATAAACTGTCTTGCCAGCCGTAACTGAAAAGTTTGTTAGTCTGATTCTGTCTTTTGAAACTTCTATACAATGTAGAAATTGATAACTGCCAAATCTACTAGAAAGAAAAACAGTCTATGCCACCACTCCAATAAACGATGACATGCAGCATACCATTCTCGTAGCTGATGAAATCTATCAACCCCTCTAATTATTTTATTGTACTCTGCCACGGGCAAAGGGTAGAATACTTCACTTCTGCCGCCACCTTTGTTTGTTCTCAAAACAATTGTTGTGTTTTTGGGATTGTGATAATTTGATAGTACACACATAGGTTTACTATCCTGCCACTTAAATGCTGCAACACATGACCTGACAACAAATTCGAACTCTCCTCTGCTAAGTTTTTTTTCAGTATGTCTGGCAGATCCTTCTCGTTTGGACAAACAGTGTCAAAATCATAAAGTCTATGAGACTTTAACACTTCCATTATTCGAAACGTTGTAGGAGAATTATCAAATGCCACTAGCCTTTTACTTCCACCCATTGAATTTATTAGGGTAAGTACACTGTCTTTACCCAATGAAAACTGAGACCTATTATCTTTATTTTTTTTCCCAGTGCAGTTGTCAAAGTTTATAGTGTACCCACACTTGCATCAGCTAAGCAACACACTTTCTACCCACACTTTACTGGTTTCATTGGCATATACTGTTTTAGTGCTGAATGTCCTTTGAATGGCATCATACATTCGTCAACTAGTAAAAAAGAAGAAGGTTTGTCTACTTCACACAGCTTCTTTGTTACAAAGCTGATGACTGACCGGATATTGTGCATCTTGTCATGTCAGTGTTGTATCTCTCTTTACACTTGTTCAGTTGTCATTGCAGTGCAGATTCTCAACAAATTTTTTGTATCAATGATTTATCATCACTGATGAGATAGCAGGCACACCAAGAATAGGATCGCTACTCTAATAATTTCAGAGTTGATGCATTCCTATTAAACATTTTAGTTCATGAATGGTTATGTCATACCAGTTGGAAGTTACTTTACCTGTTTTCTTGCCTGACTTCACTATACATCTTTCCTTTTTTTATATAAGTGTGTTTGATTGCAAATGTGTAATAACAGATTGTTTGCGAGTAAAGGCTGGATATGTATCTTTTATTATCAGAATTTTATAAATTAGCCTGTATCTCTGGGTTTTCTTCTAATTTCACTGAAATATTTCAAAATGGGAAACATCTTCACACCAGTTGGGTGAAAATGTTGAAGCAGCTCTTACTGAAGTTGAGTCAGATAATCTACCATTACAAGCAAACAGTTTTCCAATTTTATCCATTTCTGTTGTCAAATTGCAGTCATCACCATCACTTGATATAATAGTATCATTATTAGAGGGTTAAGCACAGCATATGGTGGCATCTGATAAGATTCAATTGAAATTGAAAGTTCTGTTATGAATGGAGATTTAGTGTCAGGCATAGTGGCTGGCATGCAGCATTTCAGTATAAGTGAAACTCATTTCCCCTATGAGTCATTTTTATACAATTATAGGGTAATTTTAGACATTTTATCAGAATTTACAAATTCTGTAAAATGTGTCCATAGACTGTTTGTACCCAATGACCACATTTCTGGAAATCTCTTTTTGATGTATGAATGATGATAAATGAAAACAAATGGGGATGAAGTACATAAAAATAGTTGTGATGAATAAACACATCTACTGATAACGATTAATAAAATAAATGTATGCATTGATGATGATGTAATGCAACTGGTGATGATATATAACATGATTCAAAAAGCTGCTGTGATTGAGCTATGTGATCTATCATAATATAATACACGGATTTTTGTCAGGATGCAGTGGCACAGTGAGGGTACAAATTTTCCATCCTCCATATTGCAATTAGTTCTACAGATTAAAATATTTTCATAACCAACAGTTCATGAATTTTTATAAAACAACTAGTGGAGGAATCCATATGTTTATGTTTAAACCAGATGAATGTATAATACTGCAGAGTTATTAAATATATTGAAGAAATTCTGGGACGACAAACCCTTACTATATAAACATTTTACTGCAGTGATAGCTTAAATACTAAATATTTATCAAAGAATGACACTAAAATTAATATTAATCAATTCAAATGGAATAATTTAAGGAATATCAACAGCAACAATCTCTTCTATTTAAACATTCATCGCCTTTAATGCATATGTTAGGTTTTATTCATGAATTTATTATCCTAAGTTTCCCAATGATTACTGAACAATAGAATTTATTATTGTTTCACTGTTACATTATAATTGGTTATTTTCTGATGTAACACTTTGAGTTAAAACTGTTTTATAAAATCCAACCCATGTCACACTTCTTACCTGTCTGTTATAGGTATTGTTACTCTTTTCTTTAACACTGCTTAATTACTTCTCAGTTGAAGTAGTTTACTCACTGATTAGTAATAAAATGAAGACAGATTCGAATCCAAAAATAAGAATTCCAGAAAAACTATAACAATAGTCACGATAAATTAATATCTATTTCTATAAGATTTGCAGTTATTGGAATAAGTGGCTGCAGCAAAACAACATTAAGAATATATACATAAATATTAGCACAAGTGTAGTTAAACTAGAATAAAATTAATCATTTATTTCTTTATTTCAAACATTCAGATCAACCAAAATATGTAAAGTAACTGAATCTAAATCAGGTGATGAAATAGTGGCAGTTATTAGTAACGCTGTCGATATTATACAATTAGATGAAGCTGAAGAAAATTCAGCAGTAATATTTGTTTGATGATATATATATATATATATATATATATATATATATATATATATATATATATATATATACAGGGTGTCCCAGCTATCTTGTCCACCCAAAATATCTCTGGAACAATAACAGCTATTGGAAAACGACTTTCACCGGTATCAATGTAGGGTTGGGGCCCATGAACGTACATATTTGGAAACATTCTAAAACGAAAGCATATGTGTTTTTTAACACAAACGTATGTCTTTTAAATGGACCTCCTATATTTTTTCTTCAGCAATCCATAGCATGACAAAGCACATACACAATGGCGTTGATTGGATCGCAATATTCCCATTACATCCCGAGATATTAAGACGCGAAATTGACGCTTGAAACACCCGACATGCGCTGCTAGCGCACGTCCTAAGGCTCAGGCGTGAACCCCATGCTGCCTGTAATCGCGATGTGATTGACATGTGTAATCACACCTCCATACTTATCAAGAAGTCCAAAACGAATATTACGGTCTGCTGCCATCAACTCTCATAAGCAGATAATGGTTTCCCTCTTGCACGTTTTACGTATCTACGTACACAATATGAAGCAGTACCGATCGGTGTACACCCGTCATGTTGTCTTATTTATCCTGCACACCCAAAATAAGGTTTATCTAATGCGTTTTATGACCCACTGTGCCTGTCGCACAGGGTCTGGCTCTACCTAGTCAAATGTCCAACGTAGTTCCCACTACTGCCACAGTTACCACCTCGCCTTGTTTATGATTTGCGACCCATGCAAACTCCTGTACTCCACCACCCTCCGAGCATCCCATTTGTTTGTTGCTTTGGCGTGCCGTACACCGCTTGCCAGTGTAGTCGTGCATCAGAGTAATCTAGTGACGGTACGGAGGTAGTACACATTGTGAATAAACTTTGTGTTGTGGAACTTATACTGTACAGTATAATGTACACACATGAAGATATGGCAGAAACGCTGCTGATCTATGGAGAATGTACGTTGACGGGAAATACGTTATGAGATTGGTTGTTTGTTGATAGTACTGTTAGCGAACATTATGATTATTAAGCTAATAGGTCTGTTTTCTACCCTACTCTGCATACCTGTACTGTACCCCGTTGTAGGCGGACGAAATGCTGTTCAGGCCGAACGACTGTACAGAAGACGATTCCCCGACAAGCCATCGCCTTTGCGCCGGATGTTTGGTCGTCTCACATCTCGTCTACGTGAAACGGGAAGCTTAAATCTAAGACCTCGACATCGTCCTAGAACACGCACAGATGAACGTGCTAAAGTTGCTGTGCTCGCTACCATAGCTGTGAATCCTCAAACCAGCACACGTCAAATTGAATGTGAAGTTGGTGTGTCGAAATCAAGTGCACAGTGTGTTCTTAAATTACATAAATTTCATCCTTACCTTGTTCATTTAAACCAGGATCTTCATGGAAATGACTTCCGCAATAGGGTAACATTTTGTCGGTGGGCTCAGCAAAAACTTCTGACTAATCCAAATTTTTTTGCAGATGTTCTCTTTACCGACGAGGCATCATTCTCCAACAAAGGAATTGTCAATATGAGGAATATGCATTATTGGTCCGCAGACAATCCAAAATGGCTCCGTCAGGTAGAGCATCAACGTCCGTGGAAAGTTAATGTTTGGTCTGGGATTATTGGAGATACCATATCGGACCTAGTAGGGCATACTTCATCCGCAGACTGACCCTATGTATGCAAGCCAATGGGCATCACTTTGCGCATGAGACGCGAACACTATGTTTAGTATGTAGCGCTGGTATCACAGTGGAAGTTTCTACAAAGGGCCATTTTACCCAGTGATGTTAAGAAACATTTGTTTGCAACAATTTGTCATTTAATGCATTAGATAAACATAACATTGATAATTATGTGATAAAAAAACTAATTGGTTAAACATGTTTACATTCATCTTCTGTGTCCTACCTGGACTTCCCAAATCAAAACATTTTTACCTAAACAACGGTAAAACTTTTAGTCCACTTGCTCGTTTCACTTAAACCATCAACATGAATTTTACAATTACGAGTGAATGATTAACTGTCACTTGCGGTAGATCTACTGTAAAGTAAAGTTTCAACGTTGAACGGCATTACCTTTTCAGTGATGGATTAACGATAAGCAAAGTTAACTTTGTGACTAAAGTTGTGGTACACATGTAACGCCGGAAATGCATATCCCTCTATTTCCATCTATTGTACTTTAGATTTTTCCTCATTTTGTTACCTGAATATACAGTATGACGTTTCTGTGCCTTTATATATTGTAATTGTTTTACTATTTTTATATACATATATATTTATGCATCTATGTCGATGTATAATTGGTTTGTTTTGTAAATATTATTTATATTTTACGTTGGGTCTTGCCTAGGGAAAACTATGCTATCGAACGAATACATCGATAGGTCGTGTGGAGAACCTAAGTGTTTAGGATGTTTGGTATGTTAACTCTGCCGCGTGGAGCGCGAGCAGAGCAGAGGAGAGTCTGGCTGGAGGAGGGCAGTGGAGCAGGTGTGTTGCGCGACGCTCACGCGAGTTGCCGCGCTTTCAGGGTTTGGCAGCATGTAATTGCGCTCGACTTGCTATGTTAGTTTCTGACATGGTGTCGCGGACGGGAAGCATTAGCTGGCGCACATCAAGAGCCCGTTTCGCCTGGTGACTGTGTCGAGAAAAAGGCGCGCCAACATCCAGCTTCTGCAACAGCGACGGCCGACAATGAGTGAATGTCGCCACCTCCTCGATCGACGGCTTCAAACTTTCAATCAACCAACAAGGAAGACTGGAAGCACTTGCAGTTTTAGAACTGTATGACAGACCTCATCTTTTAAAACTGTTGCATCACAAAAATACAGCAACTTAGCATGAACACTTGTTGCTCATTGTCTCAATTGCATTACCAAGCAGAGTCCCTTCCTTTTCTGGAATGAACCCGAGTTTCGTTGAAATTCAAACGCCAGCATTAAAGTAATATCATTCCATTTCACTGCTTTAATTACAAAGTTCAGTTAAAGTATTCATAGCTGGCTGCAATATTTAGATTACGCAAGCAGAAATTAAGAGTCAGAGTTTTTTTACCATATTTTAGCTTACCTGTGACTGCAGCTCGGCTTGGTTACTATTGTTAATTGTTCAGAATCATTTAATTCAAGTTAAAAGTCAAATCTCTTATTTATAAATTGCGTAGATTCAAGTAGCTTTTGAAATGATTGTTGAGGTAGCCCAAGACTAACCGTATTTTGCTGAATTTCCATGTGCTTCAGAAACAAAGCTCCCTATTAATTTCAGTCACTAAATTAACTTTCAATTTTTCGGTTTTATTAATTATTTTGCTAAATTAAGTCAGAGTGTAGCGAAATTTATTACTTCTGACAAACTTTCAGTTTTCACACTACACATGTCAACCTCCAGTTGCCACACTTCTAGTGCTAATTTTATGTGTAATAACCTTTATTTTTCAGTTACTATAGTAATGGTCCATAGGACTGGCGACCGTAATTTCCCCCAAATGTCAAATATCTAGTTACCGTTAGTTAATTGTTAACGTAATGGCCACACATTTACTTTCTTTATTAACTTTACCCCTTTTGAAAATTAATTTCCACCAGTTTCATTTGCATTTTTCCTTTCATGTAGATGTAACCCTTTCCTCCCTCTTTACCGACAGATTAACTTCAGTGACGATTGCTTTTCCCAAATTTCCATTAGGTACACGCGGTTTAATTTTTAACTGTCATTAAGGTCGATAAGTGAGGGGGAGGTTACACACAGATATGTTACAGAACCACATCACCCTTAGCCTATGGGTAAATACCTGCTGGAGTGTACGACGTTAATGCAGGATTGCAGCAGACCGTGTTATTCGTTTTGGACCTCTTGATAAGTATGGAAGTGTAGTTATGCATGTCAATCACATCGCGATTACAGGCAGCATGAGGTTCACGCCTGAGCCTCAGGACGTGCGCTAGGAGCGCATGTCGGGTGTTTCAAGCGTCAACTTCGCGTCTTAATATCTCGGGATGTAATGGGAATATTGCGATGTAATTAACGCCATTGTGTATGTGCTTTGTCATGCTATGGATTGCTGAAGAAAAAATATAAGAGGTCCATTTAAAAAAAAAAACATAAGTTTGTGTTAAAAAACACATATGCTTTCGTTTCAGAATGCTTCCAAATATGTACCTTTGTGGTCCCCAGCCCTACATTGATAACGGTGAAAGTCGTTTTCCAATAGCTGTTATTGTTCCAGAGATATTTTGGGCGGACAGGATAGCTGGGACACCCTATATATACTACTTCAGCCTATCTCAATTCAGTTCAACAAAAATTTTTAAAAAACTAAAATAATGTAAATAATCATATTTACACACACACACACACACACACACACACACACACACACACACAGATATATATATATATATATATATATATATATATATATATATATATATATATATGGCACAGAGAGTGTTGCTGTGAACAGTGCAGTGGAACAGTTGTTCTTATTAGAACCAGCAACAAACCAACACTGACAACAATAGTTCAAATATATGTGCCGATGTCGCAAGCCGAAGATGAATAGAAGAATATGAGGATATTAAAAGGGTAATACAGTACATGAATGAAAATGAAAATCTAATCGTCAGGGGTAATTGCAATGCAGCCATTGAGGAAGGAGTTAAGAAACAGTTATAGAAGACTGAGCTCTGTAATAAATTTCATCTAGTAATAGCAAATAATCTGTTCATGAATCACAAGAGGAGGTGGTATTTTTGGAAAAGGCAGCATGACACGGGAAGATTCCAGTTATATCAGATCATGGTAAGGCAGAGATTCCGAAATCAGATACTGGATTTTAAGGCGTATCCAGGCACAGATACAGACTTGTATCACAATGCAGAAGCGCTGAAGAGTAGGCTGAACTTTAAGAGACTAATCAGGAAGAATCAATACCTGAAGAAGTACTAAGGAATGACAATATATGCTTGAAGTTCTCTAAGCTATAGGCATAGCAGCAAGGAATAGCACAGTAAGCAGTACGGTTTAAGAGGAACGGACATCTCTAAAAATTGGCAGTCACAGAAGTTGGAAAGAAAACGCAGTTACAAGAAAGGTAATTGCAAAGTAAACAGGGGTAACAGAGGAAATACTTCAGTTGATCGATGAAAGAAGGAAGTACAAAAATATTCAGGGAAATTCAGGAATCCAGAAATACAAGTCTCTGAGGAGTGAAGTAAATAGAAAGCGCAGAGAAGCTAAGACATAATGGCTGCTTGACAAATGCGAAGAAATCGAAAAAGAAAAGATTGTCGAAAGAACTGTCTCAGGATTTAGGAAAGTCAAAACAACGTTGAATGAAATTAAAAGCAAGGGTGAAAACATTAAGAGTGCAGTGGGAATTCCAGTGTTAAAGGCAGCGAAGAGAGCAGCTAGGTGAAAGAGTATGCTGAAGCCTTCTATGAGGAGGAAGATTTGTGTGATTTGATAGAAGAAGCCTCAGGAGTCATAGGGGATCCAATATTAAAATCAGAGTTTCCAAGAGCTTTGGAGGACTTAAGAACAAATAAGACGAAAGGCATAGTTAACATTCATCACAATTTCTAAAATCACTGGGGGACGTGGCAAGAAAACGATCACTCATGTTGGTGAGTAGAATGTATGAGTTTGGTGACATACCATCTGACATTTGAGAAAATATCATCCACTAAGGCTGTAAGAGCTGACAAGTATGAGATTTATCTCACAATGAGCTTAACAGCTCCTGCATCCAAGTCGCTTACATGAATAATATAAGGAAGACTGGAAAAGAAAACTGAGCCTGTGTTAGATGAAGATCAGTTTGGCTTTAGGGAAGGTAAAGGCGCCAAAGAGGCAGTTCTGATGTTGTGGTTGATAATGGAAGCACGGCTAAAGGAAAATCAAGGCAAGTTCATAGGATTTGTAAACCTGGAAAAAACGATCGACACTGTAAAATGGTTCAAGATGTTCGAAATTGTGAGACAACCAGCAGTAAGCCGTAAGGAGAGACAGGTAGTATCCAATATGTACAAGAGTGAAGAGGGAAGAGTGGACGACCAAGGACGAATTTCTCGGATTAAAAAGGGTGAAAGACAGGGATGAATTCTTTCACCACTACTGTACAGTTTGTATATCGAAGAAGCAATGACAAAAATAAAAGATAGGGTCAGGAGTGGAATTACAATTCAAGGTTAAAGGATACCAGCGATACGATTCAATGATGACATTGCTGTCCTGAGTGAAAGTGAAGAAGAACTACGCGATCCGCTGAATGGAATGAACAGTCTACTGAATACAGAATAAGGGTTTAGAGTAAATCGAAGAAACGACAGTAACGAGAAGTAGCAGACATGAGAACGGTAGGAAACTTAACATCAGGATTGATGGCGATGAAGTAAACGCAATTAAGAAATCCAGCTACCTTGGCAAGAAAATAGCGAATGATGGATGGAGCAAGGGGGACATCAAAAGTTGACACTGGCAAAAAGGGCGTTTTTGGCAAACAGAAATCTACTACTATCAAACATAGGCCTTAAATTTGTGGAAGAAATTTTCTAAGAAAGTATGTTAGGAGGATCGCATTGCATTGTAGTAGGAGATGGTTTGTGGGAAAACAGGAAGAGAAGAATCGAGGCATTTGAGTAGTGGTGTTAGAGGCGAATATTGAAAATTAGGTGGACTGATAAGGTTGGGAATGAGAATGTTCTGTGCGGAATCAGATAGGAAAGGAGAATGGACAGGATGATAGGGCATGTGTTAAGACATCAGAAAATGATTTCCATAGTACTAGAGGGAACTGTAGAGGAGGAAAAAACTGTAGAGGGAGACCCAGGTTGGAATACATCCAGCAAAACATTGAGGATGCAGGTTGCAAGTGCTGCTCTGAGATGAGTAGGTTGGCACATTAAAGGAATTCATGGAGGGCCACAACAAACCAGTCAGAAGACTGATGACTCAAGGAAAAGGTAAATTGTACATAACAGGGAATATTTGCGTTATACGCCAGTTATTATTAGAAGAATGGCTGCAGATGCTCCAGAATTATTTGAAGTATTTTAGGAAAAAAAATCTGACAAAGGAGATTCTAATATTAAGGAACTGCCTGACAAAGTAGATTCTAATTTTTGGATGTTATCTAACATAATAGATTCAACAAATAAGAAACGATATGAGACTAGGAATGAGTCATCTGACGCTGGGATTTAATTATCTGTCAAAGCAGAGTCTAAAAGTAATGAATTCACTGTCAGAATAGGAAATACTAATGAAGAATTAAATTAGAGATAAAATAACACATCAGACAGGAAATAGAACCTAAATTAATTACCACTGCAAGGGCTTTGACCCAGTTACCTCAGGAATTGAAGGATAAGATCAATAACCAATGCAGTTTACTTCGAGATTAAGTGAAAGCCCAAGTCACAGAATTAGATGGTAAAATTAACAAATTAGTTCAATGTGCCATAAAAGAAAAAATCTGAGAGCTAGTAACTGTTTTAGAACAATGAAAAGAGTTTAGAGAAACGGCTAACACACCTAAAACACTATCTAATATGGAGGAACGATTACAAGAATTTACATAAAATATAACTAAGCAGACTATGGGTGGCTGTTGAGAGTACTAAACAGAAAACCCATAAGAAGGTAGGTGTAGATAACGGTGGGTTATCGAGTCCTTTATAAGAGGAGTTACGTTTGGGAAGTAAAATGAATTTATTATAGCAATTTCCGAGATTCAAACATGATGGAGAAGTTCACCTGATCTGTTTTTCGAGATTATTTTCTAGATCTTCACCAGAAACCTGGGAGTATAGCGAAAAGATAGATTCAGCCCTGATAGTGATACAACAGAACGAGATTCTGCGCCTTCTGAATAATTTTCGTCTTGTGAGGATTTTAAGGAGAAAATTAGAAGAAAATATTGGTCTACTAGCACATAAGACAAATTGACATTACCTAATTACACCCAAAATACTACAAGAACTCTTAGGGAAATTTCAAGAAGTATACTGAATGACACTTCACTCATTTTAAATATTTTAATAAGACAATAGAGGAGTCCAGTTCAATTATAATATTGGTATGGAGGTATTATATCTACAAAAGGATGTGTGGTGTAGAGGCTGGTTTACCATTAATGATTTATTAACTTTTGCTGAGGAATTAGATACACTGACGAAAGAAAGGAATGAACATATGCCAGAGGATAACAGGGTAAGTAATGTTATGAATAACAAACGATTCCCAGACAAATTCATTAATAAACAAAATAGTAATCTTCGACAAGTATGAAGAGAAATCAAAATAGGACTGCACCTACGAGTGGGCAAAATATTTCCTGCCCACTAGACAGCTAAGACTGTCAAAACATCAATATGTCTTCATGAAGTATTAGCTACTAGTGAAAACGACAGAACACTGGGAAATCTGAGAGGAACAGAGAATACAGTGATTGCAAAGCATTATTCTACACTCCTGGAAATTGAAATAAGAACACCGTGAATTCATTGTCCCAGGAAGGGGAAACTTTATTGACACATTCCTGGGGTCAGATACATCACATGATCACACTGACAGAACCACAGGCACATAGACGCAGGCAACAGAGCATGCACAATGTCGGCACTAGTACAGTGTATATTCACCTTTCGCAGCAATGCAGGCTGCTATTCTCCCATGGAGACGATCGTAGAGATGCTGGATGTAGTCCTGTGGAACGGCTTGCCATGCCGTTTCCACCTGGCGCCTCAGTTGGACCAGCGTTCGTGCTGGACGTGCAGACCGCGTGAGACGACGCTTCATCCAGTCCCAAACATGCTCAATGGGGGACAGATCCGGAGATCTTGCTGGCCAGGATAGTTGACTTACACCTTCTAGAGCACGTTGGGTGGCACGGGATACATGCGGACGTGCATTGTCCTGTTGGAACAGCAAGTTCCCTTGCCGGTCTAGGAATGGTAGAACGATGGGTTCGATGACGGTTTGGATGTACCGTGCACTATTCAGTGTCCCCTCGACGATCACCAGTGGTGTACGGCCAGTGTAGGAGATCGCTCCCCACACCATGATGCCGGGTGTTGGCCCTGTGTGCCTCGGTCGTATGCAGTCCTGATTGTGGCGCTCACCTGCACGGCGCCAAACACGCATACGACCATCATTGGCACCAAGGCAGCAGCGACTCTCATCGCTGAAGACGACACGTCTCCATTCGTCCCTCCATTCACGCCTGTCGCGACACCACTGGAGGCGGGCTGCACGATGTTAGGGCGTGAGCGGAAGATGGCCTAACGGTGTGCGGGACCGTAGCCCAGCTTCATGGAGACGGTTGCGAATGGTCCTCGCCGATACCCCAGGGGCAACAGTGTCCCTAATTTGCTGGGAAGTGGCGGTGCGGTCCCCTACGGCACTGCATAGGATCCTACGGTCTTGGCGTGCATCCATGCGTCGCTGCGGTCCGGTCCCAGGTCGACGGGCACGTGCATCTTCCGCCGACCACTGGCGACAACGTCGATGTACTGTGGAGACCTCACGCCCCAAGTGATGAGCAATTCGGCGGTACGTCCACCCGGCCTCCCGCATGCCCACTATACGCCCTCGCTCAAAGTCCGTCAACTGCACATACGGTTCACGTCCACGCTGTCGCGGCATGGTACCAGTGTTAAAGACTGCGATGGAGCTCCGTATGCCACGGCAAACTGGCTGACACTGACGGCGGCGGTGCACAAATGCTGCGCAGCTAGCGCCATTCGACGGCCAACACTGCGGTTCCTGGTGTGTCCGCTGTGCCGTGCGTGTGATCATTGCTTGTACAGCCCTCTCGCAGTGTCCGGAGCAAGTATGGTGGGCCTGACACACCGGTGTCAATGTGTTCTTTTTTCCATTTCCAGGAGAGTATAATAATTATGGAAAACAGGGAATGCCCTGAACAGGGGCCACAACCAAGTATGTAACCAACATCTAGCAGGCCCATACATAGAAAAGGTAATTTCCTTTACCCATAAGATACCTACAAGAGAATGATTATTAGAAGAAGAAGAAAGCAAAAAGTGGGATATCTATAACCATAGAAGAACATAAATTTTTATATACTTTATTAATAGTGTCAAATATAAATATACCTATGTTGCTTGGTGTGGAATAGTTGTTAAAGTAAAACATAGTCAAAAATTTTGCTATGAAGACATTTTTGTAATTTCAGTGGAAGTAATAGTGAAATGTCATTTAAGTCAGATGCTGAGATAAAACCAACCCTTCCTTTAAACACGAAAATTTGTAATAGAGACTACTGAGCTAATTTCGCAAAATGACATAGTAACTCTTTAAAAGTAACTCTTTAATATATATATATATATGTATGTATGTATATGTATTTTCTGACAAAGCAGGAACTATAGGAAATTATAGATGTAAATTTAAGACAACAGATTCATATCCTTTGTTTTGTAATCCATACGCAGTACCTATAAGTAGAGCAGCATTTCCAGGGGAAATTAAAAATTTGGTAGGTAATGAAGTTATCAAACAAAGTTTGAGCGTATATAATAATCCATTACTTGTGGTGCAAAAGGCTACAGGAGGCGTTCATTTAGTATTGCTGATCATACATTAAATTGTTACATACATTAAATTATTATACAGGGTGTTACAAAAAGGTATGGCCAAACTTTCAGGAAACATTCCTCGCACACAAAGAAAGAATATATGTTATGTGGACATGTGTTCGGAAACGCTTAATTTCTATGTTAGAGTACATTTTAGTTTCGTCAGTATGTACTGTACTTCCTCGATTCACCGCCAGTTGGCTCATTTTAAGGAAGGTAATGTTGACTTCGGTGCTTGTGTTGACATGTGACTCATTGCTCTACAGTACTATCATCAAGCACATCAGTATGTAGCATCAACAGGTTAGTGTTCATCACAAACGTGTCTTTGCAGTCAGTGCAATGTTTACAAATGCAGAGTTGGCAGATGCCCATTTGATGTATGGATTAGCATGGGGCAATAGCCGTAGCGCGGTACGTTTGTATCGAGACAGATTTCCAGAACGAAGGTGTCCCGACAGGAAGACGTTCGAAGTAATTTATCGGCGTCTTAGGGAGCATGGAACATTCCAGCCTATGACTCGCGACTGGGGAAGACCTAGAACGACGAGGACACCTGCAATTGATGAGGCAATTCTTCGTGCAGTTGACGATAACCCTAGTGTCAGCGTCAGAGAAGTTGCTGCTGTACAAGGTAACGTTGACCACGTCACTGTATGAAGAGTGCTACGGGAGAACCAGTTGTTTCCGTACCATGTACAGCGTGTGCAGGCACTATCAGCAGCTGATTAGCCTCCACGGGTACACTTCTGCGAATGGTTCATCTAACAATGTGTCCATCCTCATTTCAGAGCAAATGTTCTCTTTACGGATGAGGCGTCATTCCAACGTGATCAAATTGTAAATTTTCACAATCAATATGTGTGGGCTGGCGAGAAACCGCACGCAATTGTGCAATCACGTCATCAACACAGATTTTCTGTGAACGATTGGGCAGGCATTGTTGGTGATGTCTTGATTGGGCCTCATGTTCTTCCACCTACGCTCAGTGGAGCACGTTATCATGATTTCATACGGGATACTCTACCTGTGCTGCTAGAACATGTGCCTTTACAAGTACGACACAACATGTGGTTAATGCACGATGGAGATCCTGCACATTTCAGTCGAAGGGTTCGTACGCTTCTCAACAACAGATTCGGTGACCGATGGATTGGTAAAGGCGGACCGATTCCATGGCCTCCACGCTCTCCTGACCTCAACCCTCTTGACTTTCATTTATGGGGGCATTTGAAAGCCCTTGTCTCCGCAATCCCGGTACCAAATGTAGAGACTCTTCGTGCTCGTATTGTAGATGGCTGTGATACAATATGCCATTCTCCAGGGCTGCATCAGCGCATCAGGGATTCCATGTGACGGAGGGTGGATGCATGTATCCTCGCTAATGAAGGACATTTTGAACATTTCCTGTAACAAAGTGTTTGAAGTAACGCTGGTACGTTCTGTTGCTGTGTGTTTCCATTCCATGATTAATGTGATTTTAAGAGAAGTAAAAAAATGAGCTCTAACATGGAAAGTAAGTGTTTCCGGACACATGTCCACATAACATATTTTCTTTCTTCGTGTTTGAGGAATGTTTCCTTAAAGTTTGGCCGTACCTTTTTATAACACCCTGTATAGAAACTGTTTGTATAAAGTAGTTAGTAACCAATTTTGAAGAGGCCAAATATTTCGCTTACATATCTGCCACAAATGGTATTTGGCAGATGAGGCAACATGATAACTCTAAAAAATATACCACATTTTTAATTTGATGGTAAATCTTTCCAATTTAGAGTATTAACACTCAGTCGGTTTTCATTCAGATGTACAATGAAGAGTTATGTAAAGAAGTGTTACAAGAACTCATTATTTATGTATATGACATTTTACTAGTATCAAAAACTCGAGAAAATCATAGCTATTTACTCACGAAAAATCTGAAAAAGTTCAATGAAAAGAGAATAACAATAAAATTGTTAAAATCACATTTTGTGAGGGAATAATAAAACTTTTGGGACCCTTAATTAGGGTTACAGGCATGAAGCCAAGCCCAGAATGAATAAGAGTGATACAGTAGTGTCTAGAACCTCAAAAGATAAAACATGGCGTTGACTTTTAGATTCTTGGGGTTCTACTGTCGATATATTGAGGGACAAGCATTGATGATTCACATTTACTACATCTTTTAAAGCTATAGTCATTGTGGTCATGGGATGAAGGTGCAGTGAAAGCATTTACAAATATTAAACAGGCTGGTATAAGCCCCTCTCCTCAGTCATCCTATAATGAATGAGTTATTTAAGCTAGCCACCAATGCATCAGAGTACAGAATCATGGCAGAAATATTCCTAGGGAGTGGAATCCTGAAATGGGGAACACAGAACGATAGCCTTTGCTAGTAGAAGTACCATCATGTATGAAATGAACTAGACAGCCACAAGAAAGAACTGTTAGTAATAGTGTGGAGTATCAAAAAATTATCCATACAGTCCATCGAACATTGCAGTTTTTGATTGAAATCAGGTTATTGCATCAAAGACTCATGCACTGGGCTATATTCTGTCAAGATTGCCATACAAATATTTACTATAGAAAAGGATTGCATAATATAGTTCCTAATGTGTTTCACAATTACCAGTAGGTATGGGTGAAGGTCCAGGAGTGATTTTTGCCATCAGTTTTTTGGGATTAAGCTACACAACAATGCTGTAACGATTCTAGTCTTAAAGATAAAACAAGACATGAAAGAGGATCCTTACTTTACTGATACATATAACAGTTGTAAAGAACTATCATTATCCCAGTCGGAAAATTATGAATGGATGAGCATAAAATATGTGTTATTTTGGAAAGTGCTGTCAGATCAGTCAAGATGGAGACTGCACATTCCATGTAATGCAGAAACAGTGTTAATATGGTTTATGCACAAACTGGAATGAAGATGTGTAATAAACACATGTGTAATTTTTATTGTTTCAAGAATATGAGTCAGAAGATAGTCACTATGTTGAGATCTTGTATGACCTTTCAGCTCCTTAAAGAGGATAATAGTCATGTGCACTACAAATTGCACCCGATAATTCTGATAGGTATACATGATTTAACAGGAGTGGACTTCTTTGGACATTTTCCCACAGGTAAGGGAAAAATAAATTACGTATTATTGTTGGTTGAAATGTTGGGCATAGTATGTTAAACATTATCGCACCTGAGTGAATATACAGCATTCTTCTCGTAAAATATTATGTTATCTTGATTAATTACCCACTTTGACCAGTGTATACGCAAAATTATAGTCAATACACGTTATTGTTCTGAGAAAATAGCATGATAAAGTGAATAAGTCTCGATTTTTCACCAGTGAAGATCAAGGACATCTCTCTATATGTGAACGAATAAACACTGCGGTCACTAAAGTCATGGTATAGTGATACACCCATGTAGAGATGACAGTTGTATCGCGTACACAACGTATAAAGGGGCAGTGCAGTGGTGAAGCTGTTACTTGTACTTACGTGATTCATGTAAAAGGTTTCCTACATGATGACTATCACCAGATTTTGAATGTGGAATGACAGTTGGAGCATAAAATTTCGGAAATCGTTAATAAATCCAGCTTTTCCAGATCCACACTGTAAGAGTGTACCAAGATAACCACATTTCAGATATTACCTCTCATCATGGAGAACACAGTGGCGTTTGTGTACAGTTGTCATTGCTAACAGACATGCAACAATGCGTGAAATAACTGCAGAAATCAATGTTGGACGTACGACGAACATGTCCGTTAGGGCGTTAATGGGCTATGGCAGCAGATTAGCGACGTCAGTGCACTTTCTAACAACACGTCGTTGCGTGCAGCGTCTCTCCTGGGCTCGTGACAACATCGGTTGGACCCTGGATGACTGGAAACAGTGGCTCAGTCGGATGAATCCCAATTTCAGTTTATAAGAGCTGATGGTAGGGTTCGAGTGTAGCGCAGAACCCCACAAAGCCATGGACCCAAGTTGTCAAGGCACTGTGCAAGCTGGCGGTAGCTCCATAATGGTGTGAGCTGTGATTACATGAAGTGCACAGGGTCCTCTGGTGCAATTTAACCAATCATTGACTGGAAAAGGTTTTGTTTGGCTACTTGGAGACCATTTACATACGTTCAACGATGGAAATTTTTGTGGATGACAATGCGTCCTGTCACTAGGTCACAATTGTTCGTGATTGATTTGCAAAAATACATGACAGTTCGAGCGAATAATTTTGCCACCCAGATTTCCCGACATGAGTACCAACGAACATTTATGGGACTTAATCGAGAGGTCAGTTCGCGCACAAAATCCATCATTGGCAACACTTTCGCAGGTATGAACGGCTATAGAGGCCTTAAGAGTGCATCCAGAATTCCATTGTTAAAGGCAGAGAAAAGAGGGGATAGATGGAAAAAGTACATTGAAGGCCTCTATGAGGGGGAAGATTTGTCTGATGTGGCAGAAGAAGAAACAGGAGTCTATCTAGGGGAGATAGGAACCCAGTATTAGAACCAGCATTTAAGAGAGCTTTGGAGGACTTGAGATCATGTACGGCAGAAACGATAGATAACGCTCCATCAGAATTTCTAAATTCATTGTGGGAAGCGGCAACAAAATCACCATTCACGTTGGTGTGTAGAGTGTATGATTCTAGCCACAAACCATCTTATTTCGAATAAATATCATCCACATAGTCCCAAAGACAGCAAGACCTAATAGGTACCAGAATTATCGCACAATCAGCTTGACACCTCATGTATCAAGTTGCTGACAAGAATAATATACCGAACAATGGAAAATAAAAATTAGGATGTTGAAACCTACAATTATGGATAAAGAGATGTAAGGCAAAAGGTTAGGACCCATATATCATAATTGGTCATTTCATATTACTACCTTATTGGCATAAATACCTCTGAAACAGACAGGCCTTTGGCAATCACAATTTCAGTTAATTACAACACAGATCGAGTAGGATATCAGATATCAATAATAGGGCAATAAAAATAGGTAGACTTTGATTAATGACAGTTTCTGCTAACCCAAATTATGAAATAGCCCTCAGTTTAATTAAAAGTGAACAGACAGGCCTTCAGTAATAACAGCTTCCGTTAATCGAAATTACCAAATAGAAAACAGTTGGCCTTCAATGACAGCAGCTTCAGTTAGGTCAAATTACCAAACAGAGAACAGGCAAGCCTCCAATGATAACAGTTGCAGTTAAGTGGGGTTACCAAAAAGAATACAGGCGTGCCTTCTTTAATAAAAGTTTCAGTTAAATGAAATAAAAAAAAACTGGAAACTGGGGGGCCTCCTTTAATAACAGCTTCAGCTAAGTAAAATTACAATGAAAAACAGGCAGGCCTTCGTTAATGATAGCTTCAGCTAAGCAAAATTACCAATTACAAAACAGGCAGGCCTTAAATAATAGTAGTGTCAGTTGAGTAAAATTACCAAAACAGAAAACAGGCAGGCCTTTAATAACAGCTTTTGTTAAATAAAATTAGCAAATAGAAAACAGGTAGGCTTCCTTAAATAACAGCTTCAGTTATGTAAAATTACCAGACAGAAAAGAGGTAGGCCTCCTTTAATTACAGCTTCAATTAAGTAAATTACCAAACAGAAAAGTGCAGGCCTTTAATATTACAAGTTTCAATTAAGCAAAATTACCAAATGCAAAACAAGCAGACCATCAGTAGTAACAGCTTCAGTTAAATAAAATTACCATATATAGAACAGATAGGCCTACAGTGATAACAGCTTCAGTTTAGTGAAATTGCCAAATATACAACAGGCAGGCCATCTGCATTATCAGATTAAGTTAGGTAAAATCACCAAACAGAAAACAGACAGGACTTCTTTAATAATAGGCTCAGCAAAGTAAAATTACCAAACAGAAAACAGTAAGCCTTCTTCAATAACCTCTTCAGTTAAGAAAAATTACCAAGTAGAAAACAGGCTGTCCTTTATTAATAACAGCTTAAATTAAGTAAAATTACCAAATAGAAAAACAGACAGGTCAGCTTTAATAACAGCTTAAGTTAAGCAAAATTACCAAATATAAAATAGGCAGGCCTTCTTTAATTACAGTTTCAGCAAAGTAAAATTCCCAATAAATAAAACAGGCACGCCTTCAGTGATAACAGCTTCGGTAAAATAAAATTACCAGATGCTAAATAGGCAGGCCATCAGTAATAACAGATTCAGTTAAGTAAAATTACCTAGTTTGAAATAGTTAGCCCTACAGTGATAGCACCTTCAGTTAAGTGGAATTGTCAAACAGAAATCAAGCAGACTTTCTTGATTAACTGTTTCAGTTAAGTAACCAAGAGTTTGAATTACCTCCTCACACGTGGTGCACCAGAAGATTTATACGCAAGAGCACAAGACTACACCAAATAGGAAGCCCAAGGAAGGTTACAACCAGAGGATCGGCCTTCCAAGGCCTTTTTCGTTGGGTACAGACCGGCAAAAAATATCAACAAACCAAGATTAATTACGTGGAAGCAAAAATAACTACCCGAACTGTATACCGTGTCACTTCAAGATACAGCCTCTACAACAACGGCGGAACCCCCGAAAGAAAACTAGGCTGTCAATTTCCATTATATAGTCTTAGAAATTGCAAATTTTGAGACGCAGACACCTCCTAACCCAATATAATTAACACAGCAATGGCGTCTGCAATGCCTGAAGGTATCACGAAACCGGTACCCGGAAATAATACAAGGGAAAGGTACTTATGTGCTTGTCTGGTGTTCGAAGATATTTGCCAAGGATGTCGGCTAAAACCTAACCATTTAAGTACTGCGTGAGGGGGGGGGGGGAGGGGCGGCATTCTGGCCACAACGTAGAAGAAACACGTCATCGCTGCATCTCAGAAAACACTATCGGCTGACAAAGTTTCGGATATCCTGCTAACAAACAACCAAGGCCAGTACCGACTCAGAAAAAAGCAAACAGCAACCACAATTCACGGAACCAAACGGTGGTGAAACAGATAAGCTAAGAAACCGCAATGATCGCAGCAGACCTATATGTATCAATAAGAAAATAGCAGTTAAGACCTCAAAATCCAAAACTTAACTGAAGTTCGTGATTCGAAGGTGGCCCAGAATTCAGCACAGCGAAACTGGCCTCAACTCTCTCATCAGTGTGCCACGTCCCAGAAATGGCTGGTCAGGATACTCACGAAGACGACACTTGAAGTCAGTTACGGATTCAAATCGGCCCACAAATAATCCAGCAACCACTCACAGAACTCTGTGGCCAAGACGTTTGCGCTTGTGCTCGCCTCACACACCGGACTGACATCTCACACCGTCCTCCTAGCTGCAGTACTACTCTCCAACGCTCTACGCCACAACACGCCTCGTACCCATCAACAGCCTCGAGAAAACGCCTAAGTGGTCACAGATCAGAGGGACATCACACGACAGTTCGAGCTAGTGGCGACAGGAATTCGAAAGGCAACGCGAGCAACACCGCCATGGCTTGAATGTCTCTGGCCTCAGGAAAGGTAAGGCACCAGGGAGGCAATTATGATGTTGCAGTTGACGATGGAAGTAAGATCAAAGACAATCAAGATAATATCATACAATTTGTCGACCCGGAGAAAGCGTTCGACAATGTAAAATGGAGCACGATGTTCGAAATTCTGAGAAGAATACGGGTAAGCTATAGGGAGAGACGGGTGATGTACAAAATGTACAAGAGCCAAGAGGGAATAATGGCTGGACGACCAAGAAAGAAGTACTCGAATTAAAAAGGGTATAAGACGGGGATGTAATCTTTCGCCCCTACTGTTCAATCTGCATATCGGAGAAGCAACGATTAAAATAAAAGATAGGGTCAGGAGTGGAGTTAAAATTCAAGGTGAAATGAAATCATTGATAAAATTCGCTGATGAAATTCAAGGATTAAATGGTCTGATGAATGGAATGAAGAGTCTAATGAGTACAGAATATGGGTTGAGAGTAAATCGAAGCTGTACGAAAGTAATGAGAAATAGCAGAAATGAGAACAGTAGGAAACTTAACATCAGGATTGATGGACACGAAACAGATGAAGTTAGAGAATTTTACTACCTACACAACAGAATAACCAACGAAGAACAGAGCAATAGGATATCAAAAGCAGACTAGCAGTGGCAAAAAGGGCACTCCTGGCCAAGAGAAGTCTAGCAGTATCAAACATAGGCCTTAATTTGTGGAAAAAATTTGTGAGAGTGTTTTTTTGGAGCGCCGCATTTTATGGTAGTAAAACATGGACTGTGGGAAAACCGGGACAGAAGAGAATCAAAGCATTTTATATGTGGCGCTGCAGACCAATGTTGAAAATTAGGTGGACCGATCAGGAATGGAATGAGGAGGTTCTGTGCAGACTCGAAGAGGACAGGAATATGTGGAGAACACTGAAAAGGGGAAGGGACGGGATGATAGGACAGCTGTTAAGACATGACTGAATGACTTCCACGGTGCTACAGGGAGCTGTAGAGGGCAAACACTGTAGCTGAAGGTAGAAATTGGAGAATATCCAGCAAGTAATTGAGGCCTTAGGCTGCAGTTGCTACTTATAGATGAAGAGGTTCGCATAGGAGAGGAATTCGTGACTGATCGCATCAAACCAGTCAAAAGAATGATGACTCAAAAAATAAAATAGAGGTATCATGGCTCAACATTTCTGCGGCGCACTCCCAACCTTCGTTGAGTCATGCCGCGTCAAGTTGCTGCAAAAAAGGAGCAAAATGAAGTCCGGCACGATATTCGGAGGTTTCGCATGAAGTTCGTCACCTATCCTTATAATATTACATAAGGAATCGCATAGCAAATGGTTCAAATGGCTCTGAGCACTATGGGACTTAAGATCTCTGGTCATCAGTCCCCTAGAAATTATAACTACTTAAACCTAACTAACCTAAGGACATCACACACATCCATGCCCGAGGCAGGATTCGAACCTGTGACCGTAGCGGTCACGCGGTTCCAGACTGAAGCGCCTAGAACCGCACGGCCACAATGGCCGGCGGAATCGTATAACAGGTACATTTGGTAACATCTGTAAGGCTGAGTGAATGAGACGTACAAAGCAGTCATTAAATAATATTGCCTTGTGGTGGTTTCGCAATTGTAGAGTACTACAGAAGGAAATAAAGGAGACAACTGATTCTGTGTTAGAGTTGAACTTACGTGTTTGTTACTTCTGAACTAAAAGAGGTCGATAGGATTTTTGTACCAGAAAATCTCCAGAACACCGATACCACGGTGCGTGTGAATTGAGTGGTTCCCTGCTTAAGAGATGAAAACATATTTTGTTCTCATGGTGACACTGCGTCAACACAACTATCTGAATTTCCACACCTGATTGCGAGCGATGTGTTCAATTCATTGTCGCCAAGTCTTTGTGGGTCGGATTCTAAAAATACAGCAGCAGCAGAGACAATGGTTACTAGCGCGAGAATGGAACGGGGGGGAAAAAAAATTACGCTGCCCGATAGAAACACTGCAGTACCGCGCTCGCGAAAAATCCCTCAACGCAGTAAATAAAATTCACGCTGCCAGTAAATCCTGGCTACATAAAATACTTGACCCGCTGCCGCAGCGGCGGCAGGAAGCGAGTGCGTCTGCTGCTTCCCGACCCGGCCGGAGATGATTTAGGGGCCGCTGCGGCACCGGAATGAATGAGCGCCGCTTGCTTAAAGTTATAATGGCTGCTCAATTTGTATAAAAGTAGCATTTCCTGGCCAGTGTCCGGCAGACTGTGACAAATGCGGCGGCCTCTGTGAAATATGTCAGCTCGGCAGACTCGGGCTGTGGCTGGCGGAACGGTGACCGCCGGCGCCTGGATCACACAGCTGCTCCGTTCTCAGCCACAGCCAATGGCGCGTCACTTATCCCGCTGACAACTCGCTTCCTGCCTACTACGCGTACAGATAAATCATTTCCGTGCCACTCTGAACAAAGGTAGATTGTAATTAATTCTGACTGGTCACCCAGGTATATTTGTCGCACAACTACTAAACTGAAACTTCCTGGCAGATTAAAACTGTGTGCCCGACCGAGACTCGAACTCGGGACCTTTGCCTTTCGCGGGCAAGTGCTCTACCATCTGAGCTACCGAAGCACGACTCACGCCCGGTACTCACAGCTTTACTTCTGCCAGTATCTCGTCTCCTACCTTCCAAACCTTACAGAAGCTCTTCTGTAAGGTTCGCAGAAGAGCTTCTGTAAGGTTTGGAAGGTAGGAGACGAGATACTGGCAGAAGTAAAGCTGTGAGTACCGGGCGTGAGTCGTGCTTCGGTAGCTCAGATGGTAGAGCACTTGCCCGCGAAAGGCAAAGGTCCCGAGTTCGAGTCTCGGTCGGGCACACAGTTTTAATCTGCCAGGAAGTTTCATATCAGCGCACACTCCGCTGCAGAGTGAAAATCTCATTCTGGGAACTACTAAACTGTTTCGTCATCTTTAAACTAAAATGCTTCGTCCCCGTGCCCTTCAGTTCAAATCCTTGGTACGCTCTTGCTTACGTCATGACTCTATCCAGTAGGAAACGGTGAAAATCTTTGGCTTCCAATCAGTGTCATATCCAGTATATTTTTTTCGTAGACGCACTGCAGTATCGTCAGGGGTTGGAACAGCAATTGACTGGCTCGAGACACTGCGAAGTATAAGCAGTTTTTTCGCCTGTATGGCTATATCTAGTCTCTCATTGAGTGCGAACAACTATCCTCCTCTGTTGCACGAAGCTGTGTTGCTCGTCTTAGCTTTTCCACCTACCTCCTTACAATTTGTGGACTGGGGTTTCAACGCGGTGACGCACTTTCTGACGAAAGCAAGAAGAGAAGCTTAGGAATGTGAGATTCCAGTTGACTAAGATGGAAAAAAATGGTTCAAATGGCTCTGAGCACTATGGGACTCAACATCTCAGGTCATAAGTCCCCTAGAACTTAGAACTACTTAAACTTAACTAACCTAAGGACATCACACACACCCAGGATTCGAACCTGCGACAGTAGCGGTCCCGCGGTTCCGGACTTAAGCGCCAGAACCGCACGGCCACCGCGGCCGGCGACTAAGATGGACCTAGATATGTACTCATCAGGTGAGTCGAAACCACTAAAGACATAGATTAAAGTGACTCTTGTAACAGGCATTAGTATTAAAAACCTCGAATTCTTGATGCTCCGCAACTTGAAAATATTTGTTAAGGGACAGCTTCCACACAGCATGAGCCGAACTAGAAATTTCTATTTGTCAAACCCGGCTTTCGTGTTTATAACCCACTATCAGTTACATCTGATACAGAGGAACAAATAAATTTATGTACATCTATTTCTATAAAATGACAACTGTGTACGAGTATATAGTAGAAGAAATATAAGTCTACTTATATTATGTACCTCCATAGTAGTGACATTCGTGTAAGCTAATACTATAAGCTATAAAATCTTTCCTATCACGTAATATACAGGTTGTCATGTATGTTACTGCTGCCAGATCTTAGGTAGTGACAATTTTTTATTACAATTAACGTAGCTATTATATAGCGTAAGCACGGAACCGAATGGTCAAAGGGTCTACATTACCTGTCCTGTATTATTTTTAATATCATATTTATATACGTCTGTGACATGCATTCACATGGGTAACTATTATTTCACAACACTTTCTGCAAACGTGACTTCGTTCTGACTTCACGCGCAATATCAACCACAGGAAGTGCTACCGACTTTCCGACACTGAAGAATGCGAATGTTATTGCTCCCCGTTCCACTCGCAGCAATTGAAGCTGTTATCTTAGGTTCTTGCCTAACCACATACTAGGAGATCGCCACATAGTCGGAAATAAAGAGCCAAATATTTGTGAGAAGGAAGTATACGAATTTTATTGCTGAGAGTGAAACGAGCAGCAATTCAAACTGTCCCCTTATTTTTCTGCCTAACCACACCCTCAAAAATCGCTAAATATTTGTTTCATCCTTCTCTCATCTGACGGAAATGTAAATACCATCGAATATTGCAGAACATAACTGTATTACATTTGAAAGAAAGTCACGGATCAAAAATATATTTGCATATAACGGGATGCGAAACTACGTACATCTTTAGACTCCATAAACCATGACATTATCATTGACGCTAGTATTTCGTCTTATTCTGTTCGTCTCCTGTCTTGATTATCACATGTCTTGAAGGCTTATAGAGCTGATGCACTATTAATTGACATTAATGATAATGGTAACATGTTTGTGTCATATTTTCAACACACTTTGTTTCAACGCGGTACGCATCACCTATAAGGACAACAATTGTCTGACGCAATTGTTAGATCGGTTACTACTGCTATAATGGCAAGTTATCAAAATTAAAGAGAGTTTCAACGTCGTGTTACAGTCGGCGCACAAGTGATGGGACACATCATCTCCGACGTATCGATAAAGTGAGGATTCTCCGGTACTACCATTTCACGAGTGTATCCTGAATATCGGGAATCCGGTAAAACATCAAATCTCTGGCTGGAAAAAAATCTTGCAAGATCGGGACCATCGACGACTGTAGAGAATCGTTCAACGTGACAGAAGTGCAACACTTCCACAAATTGCAGCAGATTTCAATGCTGGACCACCAGCAAGTATCAGCGTGCGAACCATTCAGCGAAACATCATCGACATGGCCTTTCCTAGCGGATGGCTAACTCATGTACCCTTGATGACTGCACGACACAAAGCTTTACGTATCGCCTGAGCACGTCAAACCGACAATGGACTGTTGATGACTGGAGGCATGTTGCCTGGTCGAACGAGTCTCGTTTCAAATTGTATCAAGCGGATGGACGTGTACGGGTATGGAGACAGCCCCATGAATCCATGGACCCTGCATGTCAGCAGGAGACTAAGCTGGTGGAGTCTCTGTAACAGTGAGGGGCGCGTGCAGCTGAGTGATATGGGACTCCTGACACATCTAGATACGACTCTGACAGGTAACATGTACGTAAGCATCCTGTCTGATCACCTGCATTCATTCATGTCGATTGTGCATTCCTACGGACTTGGGCAATTCCAACAGGACAGTGAGACACCCACACGTCCAGAACTGCTGTAGCGTGGCTCCAGGAACACTCTTCTGACTTTAAACACTTCCGCTGGCCACCAAACTCCTCAGATTACGTATCATATCTGGGATGCCTTGCAACGTGCTGTTCAAAAGAGATTTACGGAGTTACGGATTTACTGAGAGCCCTGCAGGATTCATGGTGTCAGTTCCCACCAGTACTACTTCACACATCAGTCGAGTCCATGCCACGTCGTGTTGCGGCACTTCTGCGTGCTCGCGGGGGACCCTACGCGATTTTAGGCATGTGTATCAGTTTCTGTTTCTCTTCAGTGTACAATAGTAGTGTGTTTCATGGTTAATTTTTAAAGTATTGATTATTACAACTCACTTTTAGGGCAGTATTCTTATATGAAAGCGTTGTTGTTGTTGCCATCTTCAGTCTAGAGACTGCTTAAAGAATTAGGCGTCGATAAATGGTTGTAACGTTTAACTATAATAATAATCTTAACAAATCGTACCAATAACAGCGTATTTTTGTAAATCTCCGATACATGTGCATGAAGTCTTGTAAGAAGCCCGTATCGATTACTAACGAAAGTCGATAACAGTTTCTGCGGTTGTCGACTGTGAGTTAATGAGCATTTCGCTTTCATTTAAGTATATGGCCGAAAAAGTCAGTCTGCAGGAATTGTGAAACGGACCCTGTCGTCCAGGACCGGATGCCACAAAGGGCGCAGATTGACCACAACATGGGGAAACTCACAGGCGAATGTTGTCTGGTTCAAATGGCTCTGAGCACTACGCGACTTAACTTCTGAGGTTATCAGTCGCCTAGAACTTAGAACTAATTTAACCTAACTAACCTAAGGACATCACGCACATCCATGCCCGAGGCAGGATTCGAACCTGCGACCGTAGCGGTCGCTAGGTTCCAGACTGTAGCACCTAGAACCGCACGGCCACTCCGGCCGGCGGATATTGTCTATTGAAGTCTAAGCGCTGCAGTGTGCAAGTGAGAAAGACGGGAAACTTCGTCATAGGGAAACCCAGTAGGCTTATGTAGCCAAGGAGACGTAGCCGTGTTAAATATGGTGGACCTAAGATCGGCCATAAAGGGAAACATTTATGAAAACTATTTAATTCTGTAGGAGTGCAGGGAATGAAGCCGCAGTAATTTTAAACTGCCGACCTCCATAAAATTTCATGGTGATCCCATTACAACTTGAATATTGATCATATCTGTAATAGTTTAGGATTTACTGTTAAAGTGAAACTAACATGTTTTATAATAAAGACCTGAATGCTAAAATCTGAAGGCTTTGGTCGATCTTAACGATCGACATTTCATATAAAAGCGCATCATTAAAATGACAAATGTTGTAAATATCAACTCTGTAACTTTATTTTTTTTAAAAGGTATAACAAATTTAAATTATCAGTATTTTCAGTTAAGCATCAGATCATCATCTCCCCCTCACAAAACACATTGAACGATTACAGCATGACACCTTATTGAACCATTAGGTAATAGAATATTTGTTGCAAAGTTTAGTGCATAATAGTTACTTTTGTTCTTTATTTATTTATCAGAAAGCACATTAGTGCAAGGCTACTGGAAGTGACATTCAAAGATAAAAAGAAAATTGTATTGGTTTTAAGTAAAAGAATTTAACGTTTATTATGTAATGGATATTACTGTTACTTTGTTGAGAATGTGAAAGTGGTCAAGTTTTGATTATTTAAATATATTAAAATGTAAAATAATGTAGACTAAGCTGCAGTCAATCACATGGACGGCTTCAGGGAAGGGAACTCCCCTAGTCAGTTGAGCGACGATGCTCGGCACGCCGGAAACGCGGCCGGGGACGGGCAGAGGGAGTGCTGGTGCCGACGCGAAAGCGGACAATTCGGCTGTATTAACCAAAGGGCACAGTTCGTATTGAGACACGAAAGCGGACAGTCGGTATTTAGGTAGCTAGGAAGTGAAACGACTTGAAAAATTTCGCGTTGTGTGGTATCACGGAACTTAGTCTCTAAGCGGTGAGCAGCCTCGTGCCTGGTGTGAACTCAAAGTTTTCGCATAGTTAAAGAGGTGGAGTATCGAACTTGTATTTCGCGATGAGATTGCGAATGATCGAAATGTATCAAATGGATATGCGCTCAAGTGTAACAGTAACTCTAAATACGAGAACTTTTGCTATTAGTTTGCCTTTTGAATAAACATTCTTCTAACCAAATCGCAACTGTGTGGCCTACATCATTTATGGGTCGTTAATTTGGTTCCTGATATTATTATTGATGTTATTATATGTTGTGTTAACTTTGTATTTCGCAAACTTGCCATCAGCTAGACAATTTAACCAAAGGATCACAAGTGTATAATTTAGGGCGCGTAATGCGACACGTGCGGTTCAACCCCAAGACGAGTTTGAGCCAAGACATTTCGACGAAGAGGAACCGCATGTGAGCCCGAACTCTTTGGGATGTTAGCTCGGGCGATGTTGTTCGTATGTCAAAATGACGTCATGTTTGCAGAAAGTCTTGTGAAATTAGTATTACCTCTTTCAGATGTGTAAATTACACTTTTATACCTATGATACATTCTACCTTCATATAACAATTGTCGAAATATTGCAATTTACATACATGAAGGCATGTGAAAAATTTATGTAAATATTATCGCAGAACTAACAAAAGACCGTTAATGCTGATTATTTGACCTGTCAGTTATATGTTTAAACTACACGCTTGTTATGTCAAACGTGATCAACAATTGTCACTGCCTAACACTACCTTTAAGTGCGACTCATCTTCCGAATCGCGAAAATCGAATTTCGGAAACAGTTTTTGCTGTCGTGTTTGCATGCTAATGTCTGAAGGCGATTTGATAGCCCCGTTAAATGTGGCGCCTGAGAAACAGCAGTTACAGTTTGATTTGGTCAGCAAAATCGCTCTTTCTCTTCGCTTAACTGTTGGAGGTAGACAGATTCATAATCAGTCTAATATTTCTGTTTCTTACGAATCTCCAGTGACTTGGGTTCGTGTAGCTGCTCGAAGTGTTGCTGGGGCGAAGAGCAGAGAGTGGAGTGCTTAAGGGAAGGCGGATATGATTAGCTTTCCTGCACTTCTAATTCCTGTTTATTGCGTTCAGTTTGTTACTATTTGTTAAGTTCAACTAGCGGTATTTTTCTTGCCTCGTGGCCGCCAACGCCCCAGTTACCTGCCCTGGGGGTTAGGGTATGTAACCACAGTGTACGTTTCCTCGCCTTGCCGCTGCTGTCCGGTGAGGCGTGTAGTTTTGACAGCTTTCTTGATTGTAGGGTGGTTGGCGATTCTTCTACTCTAGTGGTAGTGATTCCTTTCTCGTTCCGGGCGCTCTAAGCACAGTATTCTGCGGATGGAGTTCAGACCGCCGGTTCCGGCTTTTTACGTCTTGCATTTAGTTTATTGGACGTCAGGTAGCCTCAGCAAGTTCATTATTAGTCATTCGTTAGACTGCCACTAGTCTGAGTTACCATCGTGTGAAGTGAATGCAACTCTTGACTACCAATCTCATCACTCGCGAATGTGTTTTTCTTTTTCGAACATACTCAGAGGTCGAATCCTGGTGCACCGTCTGTGACTGGCCTTGTGTTTTTTGTATTTGCTGTTTTATTGTATTTTTCTACTTTTTTTAATATGATTTCCATTCTTGGCGTTACAGCGGGTTTAAATCATTGTGCTACCAAGTTTACCATCATTTTGTCTCGCCCGTTTTGTGATCAGTTTCCTGTCTTTTTAAATTAACCTTTGCTATTACATTGCTGTTTCACAGTGTGCTTGTTAATTTTTTTTATAATTGCCGTTCTTGGCGTTAAAGGCCTCCAGCCATGACTGTGGTTACTTGCCTTAAAATTCTAATTGAGATCACATTGGCTTTTTTAAAAAACATTATTTGCTGTGTCTGTATGTTATGCTCATTTGGTAAATTCTAACGCTCTGAAAGCACTATTAATTCAGATGGTTGAAATGGATCTGAGCACTATGGGACTTAACATCTGAGGTCATCAGTGCCCTACAACTTACAACTACTTAAACCTAACTAACCTAAGGACATCACACACATCCATGCCCGAGGCAGGATTCGAACCTGCGACCGTAGCGGTCGGGCGGTTGCAGACTGAAGTGCCTAAAACCGCTCGGCCACCAGCGGCCGGCCACTATTAATTGCATAGTTGTTTATTCTTTCATTGATAACGTGTGATATCTTTATTTATTGCTGAGTCTGGAATCACCGCTAAAATAAATGTGTAATTGCAAAGGGAATCGTAGCTTATTACGGCCCCGTCCACAATCGTAACCGAATCCTGCCTTTCTTGTCTACCAGGTTCCAACCACATCTCAAATGCTTCTATTTTCTTCTGTTCCAGTCTTATCACAGTCCATACTTCACTACCATACAATGCTGAGCTCCAAACATACTTTCTCATAAATTTGTTTCTCAAATGAAGGCCTTTGTTCAATACTAATAGACCTCTCTTGACCAGGAATGACCTTTTCTCGAGTGCTAGTCTGCTTTTGATCTTTCTCCGTCAGTCACTGGTTATTTTGCTGCCTAGGTGGTAGAGTTCCTTAACTTCATCTACTTCGTGACAGTCAACCCTGATAAGTTGCTCGCTACTCTCATTTCTGCTACATCTCATTACTTTCGTTGTTCTTAAATTTATTCACAGTCCACATTCTGTACTCGTTGGATTGTTCATTCCTTTCAGCAGATCATGTAATTCTTCTTCAGTTTTACTGAGGAGAGCAATGTCATCAGCGAATCGTATTATTGACATCCTTTCATCTTGAATTTTAATTCCAGTCCTGTACCTTTCTTTTATATCCATCAATGCTTCTTCGATGTACAGATTGAACAGTAGGGACGAAAGAGTACATCCCTGTCTTACACCCTTTTTAATCCGAGCACTTCGTTCTTGATCGTCCACTTGTACATGTTGTATATTACCCGTCTCTCCCTATAGCTTATCCCTATTGTCCCTATTGTTCTCAGAATTTCGAACATCTTGTTTATTTTACAATGAAGGACGCTTTTTTGGGATCGACAAACCCTATGAACGTGTCTTGATTTTCCTTTAGTCTCGCTTCCATTATCAACCGCAGCGTCAGAACTGCCTCTCTCGTGCCTTTACCTTTTCTTAAGCCAAACTAATCATCATCTAGCACAAACTCATTTTTCTTTTCCATTCTTCTTTTTATTATTCTTGTCAGCACCTTGGATGCACAAGCTGTTAAGCTGATAGTGTGATAAAACGTACGTTATCCTTTCGATGGTTATTCATGCTTTCACTCATGATCACCTCCCCCTTAGCTGTCCTCTCCCGGAGATCCGAATGGGGGACTATTCCGGAATCTTTTGACAATGGAGATACCATCATGACACTCTTTCAATTACAGGGCACATGTCCTGTGGATATACGTCACCTGTCAGCTCTTGCAGTCTTCGGAACTGTGTGGGCGATATTTTTCCGAAAGTCAGTTGGTGTGTCACCAGATTCATACATTCTACACACTTTCGTGAATATTCGTTTTGTTGCCACTTCCTCCAATGATTTTAGAAATTCAGATGGAATGTTATCGATCCCTTCTGTCTTATTTGATCTTAAGTGCTCCAAAGCTCTTTTGAATTCTGATTCTAATACTGGATCCTCTATCTCTTCTAAATCTATGGATCACATCAGACAAACTTTCGCTCACTTAGAGGCCTACAATGTACTCTTTAAACCTATCAGCTATCTCATCTGCATTTAACAGTGGAATTTCTGTTGCGCTCTTCATGTTACCACCCATGCTTTTAATTTCACCGAAGATTGTTTTGACTTTTCTGCATGCTGAGTCATTTCTTTTTTGATTTCTTTTCATTTTTTATGCAGCCATTTCGTCATAGCTCCCTGAACTTACTATTGATTTCATTCGTCAGCGACTGGTGTTTCTGAGTTGTCCGAAACATTTTGTACTTCCTCCTTTCATTGATCAACTGAGGTTTTTTCCGTTGCCTATGGTTTCTTCGCAGCCAAATTCTTCGTACCAATGTTTTTCGTTGAAACTTCTGTGATGGCCCTTTTTAGAGAAGTCCATTCCTCTTCAACTGTACTTTTGACTTATCTATTCATTATTGCTGATCTGTAGCATTAGAGAACTATAAGTGTATCTCGTCATTCCTTAGCACCTCCTTATCCCACTTCTTTGCGTATTGATTCTCCCTGACTAATGTCTTAAACTTCAGCCTACTCTTCATCGCTACTATATTTTGATCTGAGTCAGTAACTGCTCCTGGGTACGCTTTACAGTCTAGTATCTGATTTCAGAATCTCTGTCTGACCATGATGTAATCTGACATCTTCCCGTATCACCCGGCCTTTGCCAAGTATACCCCAGCTTGTGATTCTTGAGTAGAGTGTGCGCTATTACTAACTGAAATTTATACAAAATTCAATTAGTCTTTCTCCTCTCTCATTCCTTGTCCCAAGCCCATATTATCCTGTAACCTTTCCTTCGACCCTTTCTAGTCCCCCATGACTATTAGTTCTTCATCTCCCATTTACGTACTGTGCTGCCCTTTCATTGTCGTCATATTCTTTCTTTGTAACTTCTTCTTCAGCTTGCGACGTCGGCACGTATACCTGAACTATCATTTTGGTGTTGGTTTGCTGTCGAGTCTGATATGAACAACCCTATTATTGCACTGATCACAGAAACACACTCTCTGCCCTACCTTTCTATTCATTTTAATCTTACTCCCTTTATACCATTTTCTGCTGCTGTGGATACTACACTGTACTCATCCGCCGAAAAACCCTTGTCTTCTATCCATTTCACTTCACTGACCCCTACTGTATCTATATTAAGCCTTTACATTCCCTTTTTCAGATTTTCTAGTTTCCCTACCAACTTCAAGCTTCTGTCATTCCACGCCCCGATTCGTAGAACGTTATCCTTTCGTTGTTTATTCATGCTTTTTCTCATGGTCACCTCCCCCTTTGCTGTCCCCTCCCGGAGGTTCGAATGGGGGACTATTCCGGAATCTTTTGACAATTGAGATATCATGATGACACTTTTTCAATTACAGGGCACATGCCCTGTGGGTATACGTTACGTGTCTTTAATGCAGTGGTTTCCACTGTCTTTTGCATCCTCATGCCGTTGATTATTGCTGATTCTTCCGCCTTTAGCGGAAGTTTCCCACCCCTAGGACAAGTAAGTGCCCTGAACCTTTCTGCGCTCCTCCGCCCTCTTTGACAAGGCCGTTGGAAGAATGAGGCTGACTTCTTACACCGGAAGCCTTCGTCCGCCAGTGCAGATTATTGATCAAAATTTAAGCAGAGGCGTGTTTCGAACCCGGGATCGAGAGGTCTCGATTACTAATTAAAGACGCTACTCTTTTCCTTTTTTTTCTTCTTTTTTCTTTTTTTTAGAGGGATCTTCCCGGGACCAAAACGGAGGAGTATGAGTACAATGAACATTGTTTATTTATTGGCTTTCCTTTTCGTTCCATTTCGTTTTGTTTATTTATTAATACCAGCGGGAAATCAGGAAACTGGCGGAACGCGAGGAGGAGGGTGCAACAAGACGTCAGACTAATTTAGACTATCAACGTATAGTTTTTCCGGGAAGAACATTCCGATGACCGGTGAATAATCGGTTCTAAGTGTGGAAGAGGTGGGGATCAACTCATCATGACAGGAACACCAGAGCTCTGGGGTGGGTTAGCGATGATACTGCAAGGGTAAGTGGAGAGAAATGGTCTGTATTTTGGACTGCGGACAACTGCAGAATGGCGTTCAGTAACGAATGGCCAAAAGTGAAGGATACTTTTTTCTCCATCAACAAAGAAGTAGTGTGCTGCGTGTCCACAAATCCATTTCACAGAGGTCTTCTCTTGCGGGAAGTATCTCGCCTTCGGAAACAGGAGCAGCTGAGTAAGTATCAGATGAGGAGTCGTACCGTCAATTAGGCACAACATCTGTCACAGCAAGAACCAGATAACTCTCGCCGATCTGCACACCAGACGGTGCTCGTCTGTGTCCATAACATCACAGTCGACACACAACGGGGTATCTGCGAGGTGAATCCCATGAAGGCGTGACTAGCTAACCATTGGCAGCAAGGTACCATGCAGACTGGACGTCACTACTAAGATAAGGAGCTCACACAGATCGCCAAACGGCACGCTAGTCGACATGGGGAAGTTTCCCCTCAGCCACATTCGGTGACCTGTGCTGCTGAAGGAAACCATAGATCGCCTTCGTGGATGTCAATTGCTACGGCGGTATCACAGTACGGACGTAGCCCAGTTCAAGGAAAAAGTGGCAAAAGTAAAACAAGGGTGGCGTGATTTCCGAAAGCTGGATAGGTGCGGAGAAAGAGCGTGGTACAAGGGCCTCCAGCAATAGGCTGGTAAGGCACGTAGGACCACGGCTCCACAACGTCATGTCAGTGCCAATTAAAAGTGCTACCGCTCTATCAGCCACACGATACAGACCTCAACCATCCCTGCACCGCGGCAGGATGAGGATCTCGTATCTTATCTTGAACAGTAAGCCGTGGTAAACAAACGAAGCCAGTACCGCTATCATGCGGCGGGCCATGGATGGCGGAATAGGAAGTGTCTCTGCCACGTTGGGGATACGTGACGCCAATTATACATTTACGTATTGTGTCTGTTGCAGAGGATCGAGTGCTCGTAAACGATGGACTACCCAGTTCGTAGTTGGGAAAGTAGACTCGGCATTTGAGGACAACTGTCCGCCACAGATCACTTGCGAAATCGAGTACTAATCATTGGAGAGTATCAGCTACACGCAAAGGAGCAGCACTGTTCACTGGAAGTCCCTCACCTATAGCCATGGCGTTCTGTTTGCGGACGTCAAGGCAGCTACCAGAAGCTTCGTCGTAGGTGTTAACCCATGCCAGTGACTTCTGGACCTCATCACCGCTACGAAGAACGATGAGAAGATCGTCTGCTTAAGCAGAGTAGCTGAATAAATGGTCACCGAGAGGCATCCCAGAGAGGCGTTGACGGAGGCCGCAGGGCAACGGTTCCATGGCGAATGCATACAACATTGCAGGTAGTCGTGATCGACTTGATCGAGGGTGTGGTTGAAGTTAAGAGCTGCCAAAAGTCCAGGCATACGACGAGCGTGAGCAACAGCGATTATCTCTCGACAGCGGCAGATGGCAGTGTGGATGTTACAGGCACCTCCCAAAGAAGTTTGATCGGGGCAAACCTCGTACCGAGCTGTCCGTTTGAGCCGCGCAGCCAACAGCCGGGTAAAGATCTTTGTATCGCTATTGAGTAACGTCAAGGGGCGGTAATCGCATATCGATGAAGTACCCCTTGCTTGTGTATGGGAATGGGGTAACCATTGAGGAAACCGTCTGGGGTCGGCCTGGGATAAGGTCCCGACAAATTTCCGTCCACACTGGCGTCAGAAAAGGGAGACCGTCGGGTCCGGCGACCTTTTCTGAGAACCCGCCTGGATAGCGTCATGGACTTCGTGACGTAAGCATTCAGATCCATCTTCGCATCCACGGGAAGCGAGTCAAAGGAGAGTCTGGAGACCGTCGTAATGTTGGCAGGGCGTAGCCGTTGTTATGAGTAGAGCATAACGTAATTCGCATGCAGGGCAGAACCGATATCCCGTCGGGTATCAAAACGCTGTCCATCATCACTTGTAAGAACATTAATTACAATTCCTCCGATGGTGGTGTAGCTCTGCTATGACATGATACATAGATGGACGCTCTTATATCAAACCATCGTGTCTGCGCGCTTTGATCATAGCTCTTTCAAGCTGGCGGCGAGAGAGAGATGTGAGCTGTGCCTTGGCACGATTTGCCATCATCTGACGCTCTGGCGAATACCGCAGCATAGTACATCCCCGGAGAATGGTGAAATGGAATTCCTGAGTCCGGTGCCGCCAAGCCGCAACCTCCCTTCCGTAACCATTCAAGGTCTTGCGGAGGGCAGGCTTTGCACAGGACACCCACAATAACAGGACAGACTGATACGGCGTCGACGACAAGCTGCGCACATGGTCGCGATGAGTCGCCGGCAGTCAGGGGAGGTAAGGTGGATGGTGTTCAGTTTCCATGGTCCACGGACGCGTCACATCTTTTGTCGGTTGAGATTGATGACGCAGATATATGTGCCATGGTCAGAGAGCGCAAGGGGTCAGACTTCAGCAGCCTACACCTCACTGTAAATAGCGCTGGAGATGTAAAGACGATCGAATCGGCTGGAAAAATGGCTAGTGAAATGCGTTAACCCCGGACTATCGCAGTGAACATCCACCCAAGAATCCACTAGGCTGAGGTGATGGATAATTGTCGCTAGCGCTGCGCACTACCGCCGCGCATGGAGAGTAACGTGGTAGTTTGGGTGCCTCGGTGCAGGTGGAGTGGCCTCCCATGATCAATGCATCCTGCCGACACAGGAAGACAGGCTTGACTGTCTCTGAGAACACGGTCGAACGTTCACGGCGGCGATCCGAACCTGATGGCAGATAGACACTGACGGTCCTAACGCAACTAAACGTGAGAGCCATACCTCTGGCATCAAGGAGATAGGCAACTGCATCAGCGAGAACACCGTCACGTAAGAGGATCGCCACACCACTACCAGTAGGGGAAACGTCAGAGACATGTGATGTAAAACCCTAGGGAGCACAGAAAGTTGAAACATGCACCTCCTGAAGGAGAGCTACATCTATATGCGCGGCATACAGCGTGTCAAGGAGTAATACCAGTTTGTGGCGTATGCGAATGGTCTTGATACTGACCGCAGCTATGCGATAAGTCTGGAAAGCTGCCATCGACAGGAAGACAGGCGATTCAAACACGGGTGAAGGACAGGAAACTGCCTGTTAGGCCCCCATGGAAGGGCACATTACCGTGACGAGGAGGAACCCGACTCCATCAACGGGGTTCCATCGTTCCAGGATATCCATCATTGCGCCGATTCAGTGAAACAGTATCAGAGCTGCGCCCACAGGTAGCATCAGACATAGAAAGGGATGCAAGGTGGACGCTGGCTGGAGATGGAGGCAGGGAAGGACGTCACGTCGTAAGGTGTCTGAGCTTAAGAGAAGAGCGCACCATCAGTAGTAGGGGCGTCATCCTGTGGAGACTTCCGATGGACGCATTCGTTAGAAGGGGTACGGCGTTGTCTCTTCCGTTTCCTCGGCGACCGTTGCATCCTAATATGGTGTTCCGTGTCCGGATGGCGGGTGGCTATCGTCCGACATGTGGCCAGATGGCAGAAGGGCGGAGGTAGGTACAGCTCCTTGATCGATAACCATGTGGCTGGGACAGACAGCTTGTGCCTGCTGATGGTCGTCGTTCATTTGTATTGCCTCCGGCAGGGGTGTAAGATAGGCGATACGTCTATCGCGTCGTCGAGAGGGACCGACACCGGTACCGACTGATTCAGAGGGGGAGTAGCAGGCAGCACCGCCGCAAACGCATAAGACAGAGGTGACACAGTAGGCGCCGCAGGAAGAGCAACATCTCCGATCGACGTCTGAACCAGTCTACGTCGGAGATATTCAGAACGGACACCGGGAGTTGAGATGGTTACCGTGGCGACGCACACCGTCGGCGCACAGCTCGTCATACGCGAGCTTTATCTACACAATGGTACTGAGGATCGTAAAAATATATTCTGAGAACATCTTGTGGCGGGAGTCACATTTCATCCCGTATCAAACATTCAACTTCATACGCCTTCGGTCGCTCTTGATCTAACGGAAAATTTAATTTTACTGCGTCTTGGCGATAAGAAAACGCCAGAATGATCAATGAAGTCGGGCTCTGAGACAAGCCGCTAGACGGAAGTAGACAAACGCTGGCACGCAAGCAGCACAACAGAGGAGACACAAACAAGGCATGCGTGCCTCACCACAGCCAAAGGCCGACTTCCACTAGACCACGACTGTTTTTCCTTTACTGCACAATAAGTCACCCCGTAAACATTAGTCGAATATTTTGAAATCATGACGTAACCTTACAATCCAAGCACGTTTCAAAAGCGGTTTCGCCTTTAAATGGGAGCGAAAATCGATTGTGGAATTTAAAAACCGACAACTAGAGGCACGTTTCCAGAATCGATTTTGAAGTATTTACATGATAAACCGTAAGTGATAAACGGAAAGTTTACAAAACCCGTTCTTGGGGTCGGCCGAAGTGGCCGTGCGGTTAAAGGCGCTGCAGTCTGGAACCGCAAGACCGCTACGGTCGCAGGTTCGAATCCTGCCTCGGGCATGGATGTTTGTGATGTCCTTAGGTTAGTTAGGTTTAACTAGTTCTAAGTTCTAGGGGACTAATGACCTCGGCAGTTGAGTCCCATAGTGCTCAGAGCCATTTGAACCATTTGAACCGTTCTTGGGAGCCCCATGTGAACGGGGAGTAGGATTGTACAGCAGTAACAAACATGACAACCTGTATACTACGCGATACGACAGATTTCATATCATGTCGTATTAACTGACATGCTTGTCACTGCTGTAGAGGTACATAATGTAAAAGACTCACATTTCTGCTGTTATACAGAACGTCCCATTTATCTTGACGATCCTAAATAACTGACTGTCCTGACGCAAATTCCAAAATGTTTCAAGCAAATGTTCTTTATCCGTCAGGGCGACATCAGTCAGCATGATTGTCTTCGTTGTAGCTCTGTTTTTTACAGAGATATGAACAGCAGTATGACTTTTTTAAAGGGAACCCTATATTTTTTATTCGGTAATTTATTTCCTCTCCTAAAGACCTATTCAAAAATGTATCACCGTGTACCATTCACTTAAACGCAACATTATTAATTACATAACACAACAATGACGTTGACGCTCCTAGTCCTTAGTGCACGTACTTGGGGTAATGGAAATCATCCACGTGCTCACGTTGACAGAGGACAAATGTAAACATAAGTAAATTGCAAACCCGTCGTTCCGTCAACCATCGTCCGTTGAAGAGTTGTGTGAGTAGAATGTACACCATCGGAGAGATGGTAGAAATGCTACTCATCTATGGGGAATGTAAGCTAGCAAAACAGTAATTGCAATACTGTTTTCTTATGTATGGGTGCATTTAGTACAGCAGTTCTTACTACAAACTGCATCGGCCTAACGTTTCTTTTATTGTGGTTGTTGAACGTAGGCAAGATGCTACACAGGCAGTGGAACTATACAGAGAGCGATATCCTGACAAGAACCCACCTTCCCAACGGATGTTATCTGGTCTAGTTACGACGCTTCAGGAAACGGAAAGTTTCAATGAACGACAAAGCAATCGTCGTAGCAATCGCACAGACGAAGCTGCCGAAGTTTCTGTTCTAGCTTCGTTGCTATGAATCCACATGTGAGCACACGACAGCTTGAACACGAGATTGGCGTTCCCAAAAGCAGTGTACATCGTATTCTTACACGACACCAATGCCGGTCTGAGTGGCCGTGCGGTTCTGGGCGCTACAGTCTGGAACCGAGCGACCGCTACGGTCATAGGTTCGAATCCTGCCTCGGGCATGGATGTGTGTGATGTCCTTAGGTTAGTTAGGTTTAATTAGTTCTAAGTTCTAGGCGACTGATGACCTGAGAAGTTAAGTCGCATAGTGCTCAGAGCCAACCACGACACCAGTGAGCTGTGTGCGGCTCGCGTTCATGCCGTTTGTTCTTTGGCATTTTGTCACATCGAGTGGCGTCTTGTTTCTTCCTTACTTACTGGCGTAACGAAGTTGCTGGCTTGCCTCCTTGAGTGGCAACAGCAGCGCTTATCGATACTAGTACTGTCGTGCTATCTGTGGTGTGACCACTAGCATTTCCAGGTCGTGGTGGTGTTTGTGATGGTCAGTCGGTTGGGACAGAGCAGCGAGGAAGTCTCCATGGCGTGAGGCCGGGCCGGGACTGCTTGCGGCATGCACGCGCTGTCGGATCGTGAGGCGCTAGCTGCGAGAGCGACAAAGTTCGTTGCCCACCGAACCTGGACGCTGAAGTTGAGTGATCAGTTAACCTGGTATGAAATCACAACTATTGTGACATCTCTTCATTCACTTGCTGGTTGTTGCTCCCTGGGCCATTCGGGCTAGCAGCAACGTATGATGTGTTGGAGTCGGCGAAATCTTGCAGCTGTCTTCCAATATTGTGATTAAGTATTAAATTGACTGTTACTGGCCAGTGAAGTGCACCAGCGGTATTTTCTGCCCTGTGGCCGTTAACGGCCCATTTACCTGTCCTGGTCGTTAGCGTAGTTTTCCGGCAGTGTGCCTTTCCTCGTCGTGTTGATGCTGTCTGGCATAGCGTGTAGTTGGACAGCCTTTTAAGTTGTTTGGTTCATATTTTGCTTAGAGTGGTTATTGCTCCCTTGGCTGTTTTTTAGATGCCAATTTCTGAACACATAGTGCTGTTTGTATCCTCGTCCTCGTCCGATATTTTCCATCATTCTGCCGTTGGCCGGACTGAAGGGAATTGGTTAAATAGTTGGTCGGTCCTTGGGCCTTCCCTGGTCTGAATTTCCATCCGATTATTTGACTTCAACTCTTGGCCGCCTGTCTCACTTCACCTTACGTTTGAGCTACCTTCTCAGGCTGACCCTTGGAACACTTCTGAGCACCACTTGCTTGTTTGTTTTATATTGTGATTTTCATTTTAGTTTGAAGTATTGTGCGAGGCCTTCGGCTGTGTATTAATTCAGTTCTTTTTAAATTTTACATAAAGGCCTTCAGCTGTGTTAAATTAAAATTTTGAAGATTGATTTTATTTAAAAGAAATATTTCTCCTTAAAATTTGTTCTATCTGAAATTGTTTGTAATCCAGTCCGTAAGTTGTTAGTTGTTCGATGTGTTATGTGTGGCCTTCATCCAAGGATTTACGTGAGACCCTTTTACTAAGGCCTTCAGCCGTGTGTACTCTTTAAAGGGAAATTTTTTATAGGAAGAAAGGGGTTTATTTTAAATTGTTTGTCTGACTTGTTGATCAGGCCTTCAGCCGTTGTTTCAAATTTGTTTGTGGCATCAACCATGCAATAAGTTAATATTTCTTTAATTGGGCTTTCGGCCGTTCTGTTGTAAGTTTAAAAAGAAATTTCTTAGTTAGAAAAAAATATTTATTAATGTGTTTTAATTATAGTTGTCCTTCAGACGTGTAGTGTAGACCTTCAGCTGCTTATTGTTTTCAATTGCATGTTTTTTTCTTGAAATTTTACCTTCTCTTTTAATTGCTTTTGATTTCTAAGCCAGGCCTTCAGCCGTTCTTGTTTTTGGTGTGGTTTTGGGCCTTCAGCCCAGAAAGAATCTCAAGTTTTATTTAACTAGGCCTTCAGCCGTACTGTCTGATTGTGATCTTTTAAAGCAATGTGTAAATAAGTGGTCCTTAGACAAATAAAATTGTGTGTTTGATTGTGCAACTCACAGTAACTGTTTACGGCTCCAACCACAATTGTAACCTTATCCTGTGCGCTCTCTGAGTACCTACCAACCAGCTTTCAACTGGTTCCATCCACATTTAAACCTACATCAAGAATTGCATGGGAATCATTCCCAGAATCGTGTTCAGTTCGGTCAGTGGGCACAGCAGTAAATCCTCGCCAACTCGAACTTCTTCTCCAGTGTCCTACTTACCGATGAATGTTGCTTCTCAAACAAAGGACAGCTGAATACAAGGAACATGCATCATTGGTCCAGCGGCAACCCACGATGGAACATCAGCGTCAATGGAGAGTTAACTTCTAGTTTGGGATGCTTTGTACTACAATTACTGACACTTACTTCATCAATGTTAGTCCAAACGGCACAGAGTATGCCAACTTTCTCAGACTAATTCTTCCTCCTCTTCTGCATGAAGTGCCGCTAAGAACCAGAATGATTATGTGGCATCAAAACGACGGTTGTCCAGCACATAATGCCTTGCGTGCACGTCGTGTTCTGAACCGAACGTATCCTGCCAGATGTATTGGTCGAGGACGAACAGTTACTTGGCTTGCCAGGTCTCCTGATTTAAATCTTCTGGAAGTTTTTCTTTGGGGGGTGCATTAAACACGTTGTCTATCGCGATTTACCAACAACTCCTGAGAACATGCAGGAAAGTATCGTACATGCTTGTAATTATCTTCAGCAGGCAACACAGGAAGCAGGAAATAATTCTTTCATTCAACGAGTGCACTAGTGTGTCGGCGTCCAGGGTCACCACTCTGAGCACCTTTGAATTTTCTACTCTTGGGAAATTTTACAGGAGAGTCAAAGTGAATTTTGTGTTACGTTTTTACTTGGTTTTCATTTGTCTTCTGACAACTCCTGCAACTGGACGAGATTGTGATCCCGGGTTCAAACTCAGTGTTGTGTTATGTAATTAATAACATTGTGTTTCAGTGAATGGTACACTGTGATACATTTTTGAATAAGTCTTTAGGAGTTGAAATGAATTACCGAATAAAAAATACAGCGTGCCATTTAAAAAGTCATACCACTGATCATATCTTTGTAAGAAACAAAGCTACAGCGAAAACAATCATGCTGATTGATGTCCCCCTGATGGTTAAAGAACATTTGTTTGAAACATTTTGTAATTAGCATGTGGACAAACAATTATTTTGAGTGGTCTAGATAAATGGGACACCCTGTATATGCAGTTTCATTTTGTGGAAACAGATGTAAATGCTGTTGTTTGTTCCTCTCTAATAGCCGCACGGGGTATCAGTGCGCTATGAGGTGCCTTGTCACGTTTCGCGCGTTTCCCCCGTCGGAGGTTCGAGTCCTCCCTCGGGCATGGGTGTGTGTGTTGCCCTTAGCGTAAGTCAGTTTATGTTAGATTAAAGTAGTGTGTAAGACTAGGGATCGATGAGCTCAGCAGTTTTGTCCTATAGGAACTTTCCACCAAAACTTTCCTCTCTAACAGATTTCACTGATCGTTCATTGCAAACCTCCGTACTTGTTCTGGCAAGTAAATTTTTCTAGTGCAATTCATGGTGTACTGAAGATGTTGAAGTTTATATTAATTGCCTATGTATAATATGTATCTTCCATTTTCTTTTTTTTCTACGTTTTTATCAAATGGTAGTTAAAATTTGAATTATTCATTCTTACTAAGAAATACATCCAGAAAATTTAGTTATGCATATGATATCACTCTTGCATGCCAACATAATAATATGACTGCGCTTGAACAAACTCTCACCCAAGATCTGGAATTGATGGCTGAGTACTTCAGGAAATGGCAACTAATACCACGTGCACTTAAAACGGAGACCTTATGCTTCCACCTAAATAATAGGCTGGCTGGAACACCTCTACAGATACATCTGAATGGTACTGCGCTTCCTTACAATTCCCATCCAAAATATCTTGGCGTAACATGGGATCGCGTTCTCTCTCATAAAGAAAACACCTACCAAACCCGGCTGCAAAACTGAAATCGCAATAAAACATCCTCCACAAATAAGCGGGAACGACCTGGGGAGCTGGTGCAGAGACACTCCATAACACCGCTCTAAACTTAGTCTACTGAACAGCTGAATACCCGGCATCGGTGTGGTTAAGCAATCCGCACGTGGGGAAAGTAGATGTGGTGCTAAATCAGACGATGCGAATAATTGCTGGAGTATTAAAATCACTCCACTCTCTGGCTACCAGTCCTCAGTAACATCGATCTGCCTTATATACGACGATGCAACATATAAGAGAGTTTGAAAAGATCTCCAGTGATACCACCAAGACTCAAATCCAGAAATCCCCCTGTGAAGACTGTACAGGAACTTCTGAGCCAAAACTATAATGACGCTCAAAGCTGGCGAACGGACTGGAAAAACAGAGCCAATCCAGGATGGCATACTTTATTTGAGACTCCCAACCATCCAGATGGCTTTCACCTCCCAACGAAAACCTGGGCAACACTGAACAGAGTACGGACAGGTCATGGCCGATGCGTTTCCTCAATGTACAGATAGAACTTGAGACCTGGCCCTGGGTGCGACTGTGGTGCCAAAGAACAAACCATCCACGAGTGTCCACTGAGGGCGTTCACCGGCACTGATGACGACTTCCTGAGGTCAACACCACAAGCTGTGTAGCGGCTGCAGAATATCAGTGTGGAATTGTTATTGCTTAAAATACTGGAATGAGAACTTTATGCAATATTATTGTTTTGCAATGTAGTTATACATTTATCGTTATGTGCCAATGTTCAGTTTACATTATTTTATTATGTCTGTGTCCTAAATTTTAACAACATATAACATATATTCTCTCTTAAACTGTTTCCAATGTAGTGTGTCATGCCATAAGCTAAATAAGTAACTAAGAAATGTCTTCCCTGTCAGAACTTAATGTGTCAAATACTTAGCTCTTTTTAATTATTCACGTCTGATTACCATAACTTTTTGATAATTTTCACAATTAATACTAATCTCTCAGTAAAAACAACTTTTACAAAAGTGAGTACAAAAATGAGTACCATTGCTGCAGTACAAGAGTTTAAACATTTTGTTGAAATTATTTTAAAAAGTTGTTATATTTGTCTTCACATAAGGTTACTAAATACAAAAAGCTTCCGACTGTTCAAGATATGACAGTGACAATATCATGTCGTACAAAGGTAAACTTTAACTGGCTTTAAACTAGGAAGACTGGTCTTGGTGAGGATTGTTGGATGGAGAGGGGAGGGGGCTGTTAGTCAGCATCCCAAGACAGTAAGGGGGCTCTGAGCTGAAACAGGTTGTTGGGAGCACTGCTCTGAACACTTCACTACTCTAAATTTTGCTTGAACTGCTGCTAAGGGAAGAAGTTATCAGTCCCCATGCTGATTGCCATCTCGTCGTTATTTCTATTCTGTGAGGTTTCGAGATGTTGAACTTGATTTCACTTATGACCAGATGTATAAATATGCTTTCCTTTTATCTAAGTGAGTAGCAAATAATTTTTGAGGTATGCACGTGAGTTATATCAATCTCTTTACTTCAAAACTCCGATCTGTATGCCCTTTTCAGAACCGCAGCCGCTCCATATCAGAAACAGGGCTTTATTCAGGTCGTATCTGACTAAAACAAACGCCTCCGTTTGGTAAAAACACACTTTCGTAATAGGATTCGCTACATATGTTAGTGTGTTTCTCTCTAGCAGTGGAATAACCTTCTACCACTATAATCTGAAGGACAGCTAAAGTACAGTTTCAGCCGCATAGATTTTTCGTGTTTTTTCTCATATAAATCGATTAAGGATCACACCGTATTGATGTCTTTGATAAGGAAATGTTTGATTTCTTTCCTTGTTGTCATCCACTCCGTAACCTATAATTTCTGGTTGAAATTATATATGAATATCCTGGAACAAATCAATTTTCACATTATCTTAAAATTTTCTCCATTCTTATTAATGAGTGTATCACTTCGTAGCTGAGCAGTCATGATAGGTAGCTGATATGCGGATACCCAGGTTCGATCCCAGTACTGCCAAAGATTGTCCTGTGATTGTAGGACTGGTGTGCGGTATACTCAGCCTCGTGATACCCATTGAGGAGCTATGTGAATATGGAGTACCGGGTCCACGGACTGGAAAGTCCAGAAGCACCTGAAAGAGAGGCGTGCTTATCACATGATCCTCCATACTGCACCCGCTTGATGCCGCAAGGCAGGGGATGACACGGCGGCCGTTAGACATCACTTGGACTTTCAAGGTCTGCATGAGGAGCTCGTTTTAAGGGGTCTTTATCTCAGTTTTGTGTACGATGAGTATCACCTTGAATGGTGCCCAGAAAATAATGCGAAATCCACTTCGGTAACGATTTTTTGGGCCGTTTCAAAAACAGCACAGCTGATCTTATGTGCCTGTTTGTTCCTACTGATCAAACATGGATTCGCTGTTTCACCCCAGAAACAAAAAACAATTGAAGTTGTGGGTAGAAGCTGGTGTACTGCATAAAACAACACGAAATCGTCTTAACTGATAGTTCCCTAAAATACAAAAGGGTCGGGACAGGAAAGACGCAGTTGTAATGGGTATACCAATAACATGATGTACCAGTTGTGATCATTCTCCCAGTCCCCACGAATATTCCAGCATACTGAAACCGTGTACATTATTGTCTTTGAACGTTCGATCGCATGGCACGTTGCATGGGGGCTTAATTAAATAGAATGCAAATAATTTTAATTTTAGTCGCTGTCTGTCCGGTTTCGCAGTCTCGTAACCGGTTGGCCCTGACTAGTATTACTACGCAATCTGACTGCATGGAATAACAACAAAGAATGAAAGGAAATTTCCGTTACCACAATTAATTGATTAATTCCCCAGCAACTATAAAAGCTACGAAACAAAAACTACGAACAACAATGCACAAGTGTAACTGTTCTGTGTGTAGAAGTGTGATTCAACGTACACATCTGGCACGGTTCTTCCTCAATAAGACAAGATATTTTAAATACCATTTACACTGAATTAATTAAATAAAACTGAATTACTATAATTGCACATAGAAACCCGAATCACAGTCTAATACATGAACACAAGCCAGATGCTTTGTTGACTGAACCTGTGACCAAGAGGCTTTGTTAGTTAGGAAATTTAAAAAAAAATAAAAAACATGTTTTTTACCTTCATATATATTGACTAAAAATACACTCCATTCGAACATCTGCTGTCTAGCCAATCAAAACAACTGCACACGATATGGCCTCAAATAGTACAGCTATCAACATCCTCTCAGCAAAGCACTAACCACCACAACTTCTGAAGAAGCACTGCCAGTGGAGGCGGCGGAATAAAACTCTTTGGCGCGATCTCTGGCGCTGTGACTCAGTGTAGCCACCTTTCATATGCCCCACCTCCACGGGCTAGAATTTGATGGTATTTTTGCCAGCATTGGTGGTGAAAATACCACCAAATTCGTCAAAAAAAACACACAAAAGTAAAAGATAATATTAATAAGTAAATATCATATAACTAGATAAATTTTGGCTTTGCACTGACCCTTCAATAACCTATTATATAAAATACAGTAAGGAATACAAATGCTTGCATACATGCGATTTTACATAATAGTTTACACAAGTATCATGTGGTTACACAATTCAATCAATAGCGTCAGCAATTACGAAGTGCAGGTAAGAGTCTCAGAACATTTCTTAAACAGTAAATACACAAAAAATCTGTTTATACAAATATTCACATAAAATCTTGTCAATAGTTCAATAAACAAGTAGCACTCCTCAGAGTAGTTGACAGTTCCAACAGTGGCACCCAGAAATGGCGAGCAGGTGCAGACACCAACAAGTGACATCATTTCAGTAGAAGCAGTTCCATCAGTGGTACCCAGCAATGTTGAACAGGTGCAGACAGCAACAAGTGACATCATTTCAGTAGAAGCAGTTCCATCAGTGGCATCTAGCAATGTTGAACAGGTGCAGACAGCAACAAGTGACATCATTTCAGTATAAGCAGTTCCATCAGTGGCGCCCAGCAATATTGAGCAGGTGCAGACACCAACAAGTGACATCATTTCAGTAGAAGCAGTTCCATCAATGGCACCCAGCAATGTTGAACAGGTGCAGATAGCAACAAGTGACATCATTTCAGTAGAAGCAGTTCCATTAGTGACACCCAATAATGTTGACAGGTGCAGACAGCAACAAGTGACATCTCATCACTGGTTGAGCATTTCCAACAGTGGCACCCAGCAATGTTGAGCAGGTGCAGACAGCAACAAGTAACATCATTTCAGTAGAAGCAGTTCCATCAGTGGCACCCAGCAATGTTGAACAGGTGCAGACAGCAACAAGTGACATCATTTCAGTATAAGCAGTTCCATCAGTGGCATCTAGCAATGTTGAACAGGTGCAGACAGCAACAAGTGACCTCATCAGTAGTAGCAGTTCCATCAGTGGCGCCCAGCAATGTTGAGCAGGTGCAGACACCAACAAGTGACATCATTTCAGTAGAAGCAGTTCCATCAGTGGCACCCAGCAATGTTGAACAGGTGCAGACAGCAACAAGTGACATCATTTCAGTAGAAGCAGTTCCATCAGTGGCACCCAGCAATGTTGAACAGGTGCAGACAGCAACAAGTGACATCATTTCAGTATAAGCAGTTCCATCAGTGGCATCTAGCAATGTTGAACAGGTGCAGACAGCAACAAGTGACCTCATCAGTAGTAGCAGTTCCATCAATGGCACCCAGCAATGTTGAACAGGTGCAGATAGCAACAAGTGACATCATTTCAGTAGACGCATTTCCATTAGTGACACCCAATAATGTTGCCAGGTGCAGACAGCAACAAGTGACTTCTCATCACTGGTTGAGCATTTCCAACAGTGGCACCCAGCAATGTTGAGCAGGTGCAGACAGCAACAAGTAACATCATTTCAGTAGAAGCAGTTCCATCAGTGGCACCCAGCAATGTTGAACAGGTGCAGACAGCAACAAGTGACATCATTTCAGTATAAGCAGTTCCATTAGTGACACCCAGTAATGTTGACAGATGCAGACAGCTACCAGTGACCTCTCATCACTGGTTGAGCATTTACAACAGTGGCACCCAGCAATGGTCAACAGCTGCAGACACCAACAAGTGACATCATTTCAGTAGAAGCAGTTCCATCAGTGGCATCCAGCAATGTTGAACAGGTGCAGACACCAACAAGTGACATTATTTCAGTAGAAGCAGTTCCATCAGTGGCATCCAGTAAAGTTGAGCATGTGCAGGTAACAGTCTATAATACTCACTATCACTAATCAGACAGTTCATCAGAGTTCTTTAGCACAAATTAAACATTTCCAAGTGGCACCCATCATGTTGAACACAAGTGCAGGTAACAGTCAATAGTATTCACTATTACTAATTAGACAGTTCATCAGAGTTCATTAGCGTAAATTAAACATTTGTAAGTGGCACCAATCTATGTTGAACAGGTGCAAGCACGAACAACAGTTTGAATGCACACACAATTGCTTTTACAAAATTATTATCAATGTTCTTACACTAAACACGCACATGATATCAGATAATTGTCATACTAAATGTTAAAAATACACAAATATCAGTAAACTTATAATATTTATGGGTGTCAGTGCAAGCCACAACAAACAAGTAAAATAATATTTAGGAGATAGGTCGGAACCAATTATTTGGGATTAGGAAAGGAAAACACACAAAACACACTCACTCATCTTTCATCCACATTAAGTGCTACTGTGTAATTGAATAGTGTTAACTGTGTAAATGCAATTCTGTTAAAGATTTGATGTTCGACATGTGTATCAAGTAGTAGTGGCAGCAATGTATAACAGTCAATAATAGTTAGTCAACGTCATAGTCATCATGTCAAGACCAATGTTTGCCATGCCAAATCAAATGTACAGTTGCTGAACAACTGTCAGTGTGCCAAGATATGCAAATACTTCCTCTCTCCAAAAAAAGTAAGTACTGCTTATTGATTTAACAAAGTGTGTGTAGACGATCTTCCTTCCACTTGAGTGTTCTAGTCTGCCATCTTCATCCTCCTTGTTCCACATAAACCAACAAAAAATATGCTCCTCACTTACTTTACCTCTTATCCACCAAAACTCCAATAATCATCAGCATCACATAATCTTAATACTTCAATAATACCTCTTACGTCGATACATATAAACCTTATCATCAATATCATTTACCTTACCTCTTGTCCACCAAAACTCCAATAATCATCAACTTCACACAATCCCAATACCTCAATAATACCTCTTCAATACGTCGACACATATAAACCTTATCGCCAATATCATTCCACTTCCATAACAACTCTTTCCTCTAGTCAGTCTCCTCAAACAAGTACAGATAAAATCCTAGTGCAAACCTCAACTCATCATCCAATGCAATCCGAAGACACAATGTAGACACACAACCTCTGTGTAATCCATCTGACCCAAATCTTCTACTCATTATGAATTATAAAATACATTTTGGTTACCTTGTCCATCATTAAATAAAAGAAATGCATACATGACCTCTAACAGCCTTTAGTTTGAATAGCTCTCAGTAAGTAAGTACGAATACGGAGTGTGAATGATCGTCATATTGCACAGTGTCTACACCACTACAAGAATCATGGCAAAACAGAAGCAAACATGTGGAGTATTTCTTGCGTCAAGTGTCACTTGCTATTTCAATTGCTCACGAAGAATGCAGTGTAATAACTGTCAATAGTCTAAAAATAGTGTTGGTGTGTCATGTCGTTAGCTTCCTCCCTATTAGCATAAATTTATACAGCTTCCATAAAACCTCCAGCTCATGTGACTTCAATGAAGTTTCTTGTACCAATGTCGTTCGTAGAATTACAGCAATTCATTTTCTTATCTTAAAATATAAAGCACTGAGCGCAAGCAAAACATGCAATAGTGAGACAATGTACCAGTAGAGAACATAATGTCAACAAGTGGATGCAGCACAATTCCTACAACGAGGCTCTGCCAAGTGAACAATCTATAATTAATACCATAGTGTGACCTAAACGCTATGTTCGTACACAGTATATCAGCATTTCTATATACCAAATGAAAGAGTAGTTATGACAACAAAACAGAAATGTGTAAATATGCAATCCATACGCAAAGCAGCAAATATATATATATCTTACATGATAAACAGGTCATTAGCATCATATCAGCATAAGCAAATAAATGTTCATATGCCATCTTAATAAATAAACATGAAGGCGCAAGCAGATAAATCACAAAGTATAACTTACATACATAACCACAGTCAGCACGATTAATCAGGTGACAATTATAATTTAAATAAATAAGCACAGCAGGCACTTAACAAAAAAATATGACATCAGTGAAAAAGCAGTGCAGCCAAGCGATCCATAATATACATAAGTAACAACCCTGTTCATTAATCAGTCATTGTCAAAATCAGTTAATGTACGCAAGCACGTCGCTTCACAAGTAAATTCATAGAACATGAAATTTAGAACAAAGTATGAATCACGTAATCGCGAGCAGCAAATTACGTGTAAAGGACGTACCTAAGTGGAAATATGTTACCTGAAAAATAAACTCAATTAATAGTTACCTTTTTAGTTAATTAGTTTCTTCTTCGAAATTACATTCTTCCTGAAAATTTCTCGATAGCAAGTCCTCTTAACGTCGGACACACACAGAATTTACCTGAAGTTCTTAAATATTTTGTACAACTGTATCCTGAAAAATACTGAACGTTAATAACACAATTTATCAAGTCACTATAGCTTTATACTGAATTTAATCAGATAAATTAGAGTGTTTATTTGTTTACAGCTGTCAGTGCATTCGCACTGAGCGCTCGATCAGCTGTAGGTACGCGTAACGTAGGAAGTAATTGTTTGCTGTCATTGACTGCCTTGTGCTGCGCGCAGACTTGACTGTTGCTTTGAGGATGTGCCGCCGCCGGAACACGGCGCGGTATCCTTGTACACTCCGTGTGTTTACGTATAACTGTTAGTTTCTCTAAAGTATGTCATTCCACAAAAATTTTAACGTTCGATGTATGATGTATTCCCTTAGAGCGTCGAGATTTAAGAGTTTCTACTTCGACAGTGTTATCATGAATAATTTTGCGACCTCTATATGGACCGTTATAAAGCAGAAAAAATTTGCGACACAAGCCTTGTCCTTTGTGAGACAAACGGTGAGACTTAATTAACACCTTTTGACCAACTGACAAGGTTTTTAAACGACCAGGACGTTCGGCTGATTTCTCTCTTCTAGAAGCCGCATACGCAATATTTTGTAGAGCCAGGTTCGCAACTTCAGAATGCCGCAGTTTCCGTGTAGGCGGAAAAGGAGCGATTTCAGAAATGCGATTTGTCGGTGATTTGTTTTTTAATATCAATATAGGCGGTAAAGAAGTTGAATCATTAGGGAGTTCATTCAGAATGTTTTCAAAATATGAAGATACTGATCCCACGTTCTGTGATTCTGATGACAATAAAGTCGACACAATTTATTGATTTCCGTCATCCATCTCTCTGAAGCATTAGATTGAGGGTGAAAAAGTGAGATTAAAATTGGTTTAATCTTACGACGCCGTACAGTACGAAGCCAAATTTTAGAGCGAAACTGTGATCCATTATGTGATATAACCTTATCCACATGACCCACTTCTTTACGAAAATGTTTGATGAAAGCATTAGATACTGAACGAGCTGTTGCTTTGCGTAAAGGTGTAAAACACACATATTTTGATGTCAATTCCACTGCTACCAAACAATACACAAAACCATTAGTAGAACGAACCACTGGACCGAACAAATCGACAGCAGCCATCTCCTTTAATTTCGCTGGAATGATAGGAAACAACGGTTCTCTGTGAGAAATAGTTGGCGGCTTAGCCTTTTGACATAATTTGCATTTGGCAAGAACAGATCGAATACGTTTTTCCATATTACTGAAGCAGCAATTTTCTCGTAATTTATGAAAGCATTTTCTGGGACCAAAGTGTGCATAACTGAAACGTGTATACTAAATCAATTTATTAACCCACTCATCAGGAATGCAAACTAACCAAACAGAGTAGTCGACAGATTTTCGTTTAAAAAGAATATCATCTCGAACTAAATAATACTGTTTAATCGCTACGCTTTCCTTTCTCCTCTACTTCTCCTTAATGTCCTTCCAGATTGGATCCTTATTTTGCTCCTTAGCGATGTCCTAGAGCGAAGACGAAATAAAACTCTCAAACGCAACACCTTGAATATACATCAAACAATAATTGTTTTCTTTGCAGTCCTCCTCAGCACTTTGTTTCAAACCCATAGGTGCACGTGATAAAGTATCAGCAACAATATTTGAAGAACCCTGTATGTAAACAATACTAAAATCAAATTCCTGTAGATAGAGCGCCCATCGTGACAATTTTCCATGTGTTAATTTTGTTGACATAAGAAATTCCAGAGCTCGATGATCTGTGTAAACCTTAGTATGCCTGCCATACAAAAATATGCGAAATTTTGTGAAAGCCCAAACAACAGCAAGGCTTCAAGTTCCGTGATCGAATAATTCTTTTCTGATTTAGAGAGAACACGACTTCCAAATGCAGTAGTTTTCTGTACTACAACGCCGTTTTCTTCTATCTCTTGAAATAAATGTGCACCTAGGCCTTTGTATGATGAGTCCGTCGCCAAACAAAAATCTTTAGATAAATCCGGATGTGAAAGAAGTGGAGCAGCAACTAAAGCATCACGAAGTTGTTCAAATTCTGACTGAGCTTCCTCATCCCAACACCAATTAGAATTCTTTCCGAGAAGTTCACATAAACGAGGTGTGGCCAAATTGTCCAATCTAAGAAAGCGTCTAATAAAATTACAGACACCAAGGAAACTACGAACATCACGTTTTGTAGTAGGAACAGCATAATTACGAATTGCGTCTAGCTTCTCTGGATCACGGAGAATACCTTCTGTAGAAATAATATGACCAAGAAATTTCACCTGAGAACGACCAAATTCAGATTTTTCCATGTTCACTGTAATGCCAACTCTTGCAAAAATACTTAATAATGAATCCAAAATTTTGTTATGTTCACTCCAAGAACGTTTAGCAATAAGAATATCGTCAACATATGAAGTAATATTGTCACGAAGATAAACAGATAAAATTTCGTTTAAATTACGAATGAATGCTGCTGAAGATACAGTAAGTCCAAATCGTAATTTCCGAAATTAATAACAGTTACCAAAGGCTGAAAAGGCAGTGTATTTTTTACAATCAGGGTGGAGTTCTATTTGCCAAAAACTTGCGCGCATATCAATCGTGGATAAAACTTTAATTCCATGGAAATGTTGAAGAAGTTCATCTAAATTTTGTGGGCGGTCAGTTTCAGGAATGATGATATTATTTATCTGTCTGGAATCCAGAACCAAACGAATTGACCCATCCTTTTTAAGAACGACGTGTAATGGGCTAGTATAAGGACTGACTGCTGGCTCAATAATGCCTTGATCTAACATGCATTGAAGTTCACTCCTAACCTTGTCTCTGTAAGCCAAAGAAACAGTGTACGTTTTTCCTCGAAATGGTGTGTGTTCTTTTACTTTAAATAAATATTGTAAGTCTTGTATAGTTCCTGTGTGATGACTAAATACTGTAGCATGTGAAGTCAAAATTTGGTGCAGTTCTTCTCTTGCAACGTCATCTGGCACTTCAGCTTTCTTAACCTTTTCATTAATTCATTCTTCGCTATTAATTATATCATCCATCCCGTCTCTGTATCTATTGTCGTTGTCATGAATGAACACATTGTCGTCATAATACTCAGCGAAAACATCAGAAGTAAGAAACCTTAAACATTTTGTGTCTGATTCAGATTTTGTAAAACACTCGTAAATTTCAAACATTTCGGCATTCCGGCAACAGTCAAATTCACACTTCCTTCTTTAAAGTTTAAATTTCCTTATGTGTGTTAAGAAACTCCATACCTAATATAATTTGTGTACTGAGTAATGGAACAATAATAAAATTAGCAGAAAATTCGTATCGTTGACAAATGAAATTTAGGTTGGTCTGTTGTTTGACTTCCACACTTTTTACAGAAATAGCTCCTCGAATTGTAATTTTAGAAACAGATAACGCAGGACAAGCAATAGTTCTTACACATATATGAAAAACTGATTCTCTAATAACATTCAATGGGCTCCCAGAATCTAAAACCGCAGTGAACTTATTCTTACCCACACATACTTCAATAACAGGATGTAAAAGTGCGTCTACATTATTTTTCTTTTCGTCTAGCAAAATGTCTCTCAGGTCTTCCAGGCGTACGTAGTGTAAAGTCGTATTGTCATTACTTTCTGAACCGTCTATAATGATGCCAGAAGCCGAAGCTACAAATCATTGTCGATTGTTTGCGTCACGTCTTTGATTATTCGCGTCATGTCGCGGATCAATTTCTACGATTTGCACTTGTCTCTCGGAATTTCTGTCACGTGGAGGACGCCAATTAGGTCCCTCCTGTCTGTTAGTTGTAAATTCTTGGTTGTGTCTGTTATAAAAACTTTTGTTTTTCTGTCTATCTGCATGACTACTTCTTGTGTAATTTCGACTGTCACTTCTGAAATTACTGTTAGATCTACTACCCTGGTTATTTCTGTAGTAAGAATTTCTATTATTGTATGAATAATTTCTGTCTTGATGATACCGATTACTGTTTCCGTATAATTGATCATTCCAGTAGGAATTTCTGTTATTATAATTGTCTGTGTAATTTATGTTAGAACGTCTGTTATTGTCATAAGGCTGGTATCTACTGTCCTGTCTGTTTCGTCTGTCATTCTCAAAATTACCCATATAACGTCCGTTCCGATCATTATCCCTTCTCACTGAAAATCTATTTTGATTACCGTTACTGAAAAAATTACAAGTAGTCCCGTCGAAGTTGTCATACTCAAGTTCTTGTAGCAAAGTCTTAAAAGTTTCAATGTCGTCTTTACATCTTCCGGCTAAAGCAATTTGTCTTATGGATTGAGGCAGCTTTGTTAAACAGATGCGAATTAATTCAGTCGGGCTATAAGGGCTGGAAAGGAACTGATTCTTTCGAATCATGTCTTCAGAGTATTCTGCTGGCGTGCGGAGCTCAGACTGTTTAAAATTACGCTGCATAATAAGACTATGTTTGACTCTGTCTTGCGTGTTTTCGGACCAATATACCGATAGAAATGCATGTTAAAAATCATTTAAATTATTACAATCTCTAATAAGTGCGCGCATGCGCGTCGCAGGTTCGTTCTCTAAATATCCACACATAAATTCCAGTTTGTGTCTCAGTGGCCAATTTGGTGGAAGTGCGTACATAAATTGATCTAACCATGAACATGGATGTATGTCATTCTTAGAATTGCGAAAGATCTTAAATTTCCGAACAGTTGAAAAGTGTTTATAGTCAAAGTTTTCGCCTCGTGGCGATAAAGACATACCGCGTCTGTCCCAGTCCCAATGTCGATTATTGTCAAGTTCTCGCGCCTGGCGATCTCTTGTTGCTTCTCGTAAATGAAATAAATTATTTTCTTCAAAGCCCTCAGCTATCGGTGATTCCAAATTTCTTCTACCGTCTTTTCCTACGATTTCGCTTTCAATTTGTTTGACTTGCTTTCGTAACGCCTCAAATTCCCTTTCAACGCGTTCGTTAAATTTTCCCTGATTTTCAACATGTTTATTTATGTTCTGGTACTCTTCGGTTTCTGCTAATGGCAATGGAGCTGTATCATCTGAATCTCTGTCCCCGTGTAAACTAAGATTTGTCAGTTTATCTGAAATCTCCTCAACTCTTTCCAATAAGTCACCTATTTGTTGTTTCTGTTTATTTACGTCTTCCGTAAGTGTCGCGACTCGGGTTTCAGTATTGACACAGTTAGTAGTTAACTGTTCATATTGTTGTGTTACGTTATTTATTCTGTCATTTGGTACGGATTCCTCGATTCTCTCAAGTATTTCTTCCTTATCGTGTGCACGTTGTAAATTTAACTCTGAAAATTTTTGTACCATCACGCGATCTCTTTCTTCCTGTTCTCTATACTGTTCCTTTTGTCTAATTTCTATTGAAATTAATCTATTATTATGAGCATTCAAAATCGGTTGTACTTCTTCTCTAATTTCTTTCTTTAATTCATCTTTCATATTTTTGAAACATGTCCCTATTCGTGAGTCTAACCGTGTTTCCATTGTTTCCATCTCTGTTTTAATTGTTCCTATTTGTGAGTCTAACCGTGTTTCAATTGATCCCATCTCAGTTTTAATTGTTCCTATTTGTGAGTCTAACCATGTTGCCAAAGTTCCCATCTCTGTTTTAATTGTTCCTATTTGTGAGTCTAACCGTGATCCCAAATTTAATACTGCACTCATCAACTGCTCCATATTAACTTGTTCGAAATTCTTTTCGCCCCTAACATTTCCCGCAAAATCAACTTCTTCCGTCAAAGCTGTAAAGCTATCTGTGTTCGACACTATTCCAGAGTCTTCTGTCATTAATCTCGTATTCTGAAAATTTTTTGATTGTGAAAAATTTTGAACTGGTTCCGGACTATTTTACCGACTTACTAAATTGTTATCTACTTCATTATTCATCATACTGTTCTCCTGTGTTGGCGAGTTCGCCATGTTAACAATTTCGTCATTCTCACTATCCATCATATTTGCCTTTTTCATCGATCGCGTATTCATTGACAAAACATACAAAACTCGTCACTATACGAAAATTACACACAATATGACACTTTATCACCAACAATACCATTCACACGAAATGCTTCCCGACAAACACGATTAACGAACAATTGAAATCTTCATAATTGCACAAAATTGTCAAACGCGTATACAAGACATCAAAAATTAAATTCTGCAAAAATACCATTAGAAGAAAGACAAGACAACTACAAATGTTCATTACCAAATCTACACATGCAATATAGACTACAATTACTAAACTACAAATTACTACAACAATACTACTGTCTGCTATTTTTACTATCAAAAGAATTCCAAGGGACGATCCGAAGCAGCGGTCGCCACGTGCATGGGGGCTTAATTAAATAGAATGCAAACAATTTTAATTTTAGTCGCTGTCTGTCCGGTTACGCAGTCTCGTAACCGGTTGGCCCTGACTAGTATTAGTACGCAATCTGACTGCATATAATAACAACAAAGAATGAAAGGGAATTTCCGTTACCACGATTAATTAATTAAGTCCCCAGCAACTATAAAAGCTACGAAACAAAAACTACGAACAAAAAAGCACAAGTGTAACTGTTCTGTGTGTAGAAGTGTGATTCAACGTACACATCTGACACGGTTCTTCCTCCATAAGACAAGATATTTTACATACCATTTACACTGAATTAATTAAATAAAACTGAAATACTATAATTGCACATAGAAACCCGAATCACAGTCTAATACATGAACACAAGCCAGATGCTTTGTTGACCGAACCTGTGACCAAGAGGTATTGTTAGTTAGGAAATTTAAAAAAAAATTTAAAAAAATTGTTTTTTACCTTCATATATATTGACTAAAAATACACTCCATTCGAACAACATCTGCTGTCTAGCCAATCAAAACAACTGCACACGACATGGCCTCAAATAGTACAGCTATCAACATCCTCTCAGCAAAGCACTAACCACCACAACTTCTGAAGAAGCACTGCCAGTGGAGGCGGCGGAATAAAATTCTTTGGCGCGATCTCTGGCGCTGTGACTCAGTGTAGCCACCTTTCAACGTGTCATTCCTGGGATATCCCAGCTGACGCGCGGATAATGAAACACGCTTCCTAAATAGTTGGCGGAGTAGGTTCTATATTTATTATGACAAAGTATGAGTTCATATTGTTTTTGTAGGTATATCCAGCCAAGCACTTGTGGTCTAGGGGTAGCGTCTTTGATTCATAATCTAAACGTCTTCGGTCCCGGGTTCGATCCCCACCACTGCCTAAATTTTCATAGATAATCAGCATTGGCGGCCGAAGACTTCCGGCATAAGAAGTCAGCCTCATTCTGCCAACGGCCTTGTCAAAGAGGGCGGAGGAGCGGATAGAGGTTCAGGGCACTCTCTTGTCCTAGGGGTGGGAAATTGCCCCTAAAGGCGGAAGAATCAGCAACGATCAACGACATGAGGATGCAGAAGGCAATGGAAACCACTGCATTAAAGACACGTAACGTGTATCCACAGGACATGTTGCCTGTAATCGAAGAAGTATCATGATGATCTCTCCATTGTCAAAAGATTCCGGAATAGTCCCCCATTCGGATCTCCGGGAGGGGACTGCCAAGGGGGAGGTTGCCATAAGAAAAAGACTGAATAATCAACGAAAGAATAACGTTCTACGAGTCGCGGCGTGGAATGTCAGAAGCTTGAACTTGGTAGGGAAACTAGAAAATCTGAAAAGGGAAATGCAAAGGCTCAATCTAGATATAATAGGGGTCAGTGAAGTGAAGTGGAAGGAAGACAAGGATTTCTGGTCAGATGAGTATCGGGTAATATCAACAGCAGCAGAAAATGGTATAACAGGTGTAGGATTCGTTATGAAAAGGAAGGTAGGGCAGAGGGTGTGTTACTGTGAACAGTTCAGTGACCGGGTTGTTCTAATCAGAATCGACAGCAGACCAACACCGACAACGATAGTTCAGGTATACATGCCGACGTCGCAAGCTGAAGATGAACAGATAGAGAAAGTGTATGAGGATATTGAAAGGGTAATGTAGTATGTAAAGGGGGACGAAAATCTAATAGTCATGAGCGACTGGAATGCAGTTGTAGGGGAAGGAGTAGAAGAAAAAGTTACAGGAGAATATGGGCTTGGGACAAGGAATGAAAGAGGAGAAAGACTAATTGAGTTCTGTAACAAGTTTCAGCTAGTAATAGCGAATACCCTGTTCAAGAATCACAAGAGGAGGAGGTATACTTGGAAAAGGCCGGGAGATACGGGAAGATTTCAATTAGATTACATCATGGTTAGATAGAGATTCCGAAATCAGATACTGGATTGTAAGGCGTACCCAGGAGCAGATATAGGCTCAGATCACAATATAGTAGTGATGAAGAGTAGGCTGAAGTTCAAGACATTAGTCAGGAAGAATCAATACGCAAAGTAGTGGGATACGGAAGTACTAAGGAATGACGAGATACGTTTGAAGTTCTCTAACGCTATAGATACAGCAATAAGGAATAGCGCAGTAGGCAGTACAGTTGAAGAGGAATGGACATCTCTAAAAAGGGCCATCACAGAGGTCGGGAAGGAAAATATAGGTACAAAGAAGGTAGCTGCGAAGAAACCATGGGTAACAGAAGAAATACTTCAGTTGATTGATGAAAGGAGAAAGTACAAACATGTTCCGGGAAAATCAGGAATACAGAAATACAAGTCGCTGATGAATGAAATAAATAGGAAGTGCAGGGAAGCTAAGACGAAATGGCTGCAGGAAAAATGTGAAGACATCGAAAAAGATATGATTGTCGGAAGGACAGACTCAGCACACAGGAAAGTCAAAACAACCTTTGGTGACATTAAAAGCAACGGTGGTAACATTAAAAGTGCAACGGGAATTACACTGTTAAATGCAGAGGAGAGAGCAGATAGGTGGAAAGAATACATTGAAAGCCTCTATGAGGGTGAAGATTTGTCTGATGTGATATAAGAAGAAACAGGAGTCGATTTAGAAGAGATAGGGGATCCAGTATTAGAATCGGAATTTAAGAGAGCTTTGGAGGACTTACGGTCAAATAAGGCAGAAGGGATAGATAACATTCCATCAGAATTTCTAAAATCATTGGGGGAAGTGGCAACAAAACGACAATTCACGTTGGTGTGTAGAATATGAGTCTGGCGACATACCATCTGACTTTCGGAAAAGCATCATCCACACAATTCCGAAGACGGCAAGAGCTGGCAAGTGCGAGAATTATCGCACAATCAGCTTAACAGCTCATGCATCGAAGCTGCTTACAAGAATAATATACAGAAGAATAGAAAAGAAAATTGAGAATGCGCTAGGTGACGATCAGTTTGGCTATTGGAAAAGTAAAGGGACGAGAGAGGCAATTCTGACGTTACGGCTAATAATGGAAGCAAGGCTAAAGAAAAATCAAGCCACTTTCATAGGATTTGTCGACCTGGAAAAAGCGTTCGACAATATAAAATGGTGCAAGCTGTTCGAGATTCTAAAAAAGTAGGGGTAAGCTATAGGGAGAGACGTGTCATATACAATATGTACAACAACCAAGAGCGAATAATAAGAGTGGACGATCAAGAACGAAGTGCTCGTATTAAGAAGGGTGTAAGACAAGGCTGTAGCCTTTCGCCCCTACTCTTCAATCTGTGCATCGAGGAAGCAATGATGGAAATAAAAGGAAGGCTCAGGAGTGGAATTAAAATAGAAGGTAAAAGGATATCAATGATATGATTCGCTGATGACATTGATATCCTGAGTGAAAGTGAAGAAGAATTAAATGATCTGCTGAACGGAATGAACAGCGTAATGAGTACACAGTATGGTTTGAGAGTAAATCGGAGAAAGACGAAGGTAATGAGAAGTAGTAGAAATGAGAACAGCGAGAAACTTAACATCAGGATTGATGGTCACGAAGTCAATGAAGTTAAGGAATTCTGCTACATAGGCAGTAAAATAACCATTGATGGACGGAGCAAGGAGGACATCAAAAGAAGACTCGCTGTGGCAAAGAAGGCATTTCTGGCCAAGAGAAATCTACTAATATCAAATACCGGCCTTAATTTGAGGAAGAAATTTCTGAGGATGTACGTCTGGAGTACAGCATTGTATGGTAGTGAAACATGGACTGTGGGAAACCCGGAACAGAAGAGAATCGAAGCATTTGAGATGTGGTGCTATAGACGAATGTTGAAAATTAGGTGGACTGATAAGGTAAGGAATGAGGAGGTTCTACGCAGAATCGGAGAGGAAAGGAATATGTGGAAAGCACTGATAAGGAGAAGGGACAGGATGATAGGACATCTGCTAAGACATGAGGGAATGACTTCCATGGTACTAGAGGGAGCTGTAGAGGGCAAAAACTGTAGAGGAAGACAGAGATTGGAATACGTCAAGCAAATAATTGAGGACGTAGGTTGCATGTGCTACTCTGAGATGAAGAGGTTAGCACAGGAAAGGAATTCGTGGCGGGCCTCATCAAACCAGTCAGTAGACAGATGACAAAAAAAAAAAAAAAAAAAAAAAAATGCCCGGTAAGAAAAGTGCAAGCGACGTTATCTCTGCATGGTTGGGGTGCCGATGCAAGACCAATATTCGACACTTCATCATCCAAATATCCCTCACAGCACCACACACTAAGCCATGTTCTTCCGTGTCCAACAACCATACAAATGGCATATAATCGGTTCCGTGTGACAATTTTACGGTTGATGAGGATCTACCATGTCGACTGTGATGCCGTTGACTGTACTGGCTTATGCACTGCACGACAGATATGCTGCCAAGCTCTCGTTGGACGTTTGATTTCCATGACGTTGCGGCCTTGGTAACCCATCAAGCAGCGATCGATTTCCTGTCGTGGGCTGTCTCATGGGACGAACTGTTGCTTATAGACAATCGGACGTTCTGAAGTAGTCATCAACAACTCGTCACTGGTGACAGCCTCAAAGAACGAGTAAATATGATCCATGAGCATCGCAGTTTCCACAGTCTGATACGGAACTGAAAAGTCTTGCAGACCTCGTCCAATGTTTACTATTCAACAGTTTGTCATGATAACGACACTATTCTGCCGCCATCCCGCAAGTGTTGAAATGCCCTATAGCCTGACGCACTTGATGTCCTGGACGGACGGAGTATCAGGTCGTACGCATAGGCACATAGAATGAATGAGGTCTTATGTAGCGCTATTTCAGTGAGAGGGCGTCGTATAATATGCGTCATCGGCTCGAGTGCTTTCCCAAAGTACCACTGAAAGCGGGCAACGTTGATGAACCGGTCTGTACATGTGAACTGAGCCCGCTTCCCGGCCGTTTGCCTTCGAGGTAGACTCTCGGATCAAGTCTCGCAAATACGGAGCTGACTGGAACCGCCATTCTGCTCATAACTGACAATAAAATATCATGGTTCACCCTGTAGAAGGCATGATCTAAGTCCACCGAAGTTAGAGCTGCGCGCAGTCGACACGTTTCCGCTGGGGCTATAACATCACGGTATTCGCTTAAAGCCGCGTGGATGTTGTATTACATCCTTAGGCAAGCCTTCCCGTTGGAGATAGTTCTCTATATCACCAGTTTAAGACGAGACGCAAGTAGCCGTATAAAGATTTTTTAGTCGCTATTTATCATTGTGAGAGGCCGAAATTGATTGACATTGCGACGCCCCTCCGGCCTTGGAACGGAAATAATAAAACCCGTCATAAAATCCGGCGGCAGGAGGACAACACCACACCCTGCTCATGGCTGCATAAAGTCTCCGACCAGGCCAGGAGTCGAACCCGCATCCCAATACGAACCAATACTAAGTCCACTGAAAGAATTTTAGATTTACGTGTGACAGATCGTACCAAAGCAAGTGTATGATGTATGCGATTGTAGCCCATGGATACATCATAACCTGACGTAATGTGGCCTAGAGATACGAAAGAAAAGAACGTGTAAGTAATTTCTCAGAAATACATTGCAAGCCAACCTGAACTTGTTGGCATTTTTCGATTCGTGAAATGACGCAGATAAGTTTGAGACCAGTACCAGATAAGAATGGCATCACCCAATTCGGAGCGGTCAAGCTACATAATTTTTTAGAAGCGAAATGCTATATGGAAATCTTGAAATTTATGTATGTAAAGTAACTGAACTTCAAACAACGAAACGCAGCGACACATTCTTGTGGAAGAACAACTGAGTTTCTTTACAGCATTAGAACCAACGCTACGTAACATTCCTGATTGCGCCAAAGTCTCCCTCCATTTGTGCTCTAATTGTTCCGTATGTGGCCGCGTGTGATACGTTACAGCAGTCATGTGGGACAAGAGGAATGTTTTCCTCTGACTTGTAATACTGACACTAGAACGTCTGTCGGCAAAAAAATAGACTGTTAGAAAAGTATTAGTTCGTGTACTTTCTAGTGAATGGTTGCGATATGTACAGATTCTATCCCGACTGGGAATAAAGAAATTTAGGAACACAATAACTAAAATAAATTCGTGAAAATACGTTTGATAATGAAACTATTTTGAAGATCTGCATCCCATAGAACAATATAAAGTGAACGATATGCGAATGATAAATAAACCAGAATCACATTGAGTCATGGATAATACTGATATACATGTTTCCATATTTCTGTTCATGGAAACACACAACAGCCGTTTGTTAGCAATAAAATCCATGATCACAGCAGAAATGCGCAAAGGATACGCAAGTAACATAGATGAACAGTCGCCTCCCCAAACTTCAGATGCTACATACGAGTTTTGTTGATAAACAGATCCTGCTTCCTCACGATTAGTCCATAAAATTGTTCAGAGATTCACTTAAAGGTACAAAGAAATCCTTATACTTCTCTAGGCCTCGTTTGTTAGGTATAAGTTGATTATGCAAAGGAATTGTTAGCGTGACATTAATAACCACGTGATGTTCAAAATGACGAGTTACAAAAAGTTTTCGAAATTGAGTAATATACAATATATGGAATCTTCGTTCATTGCTCCAGTATATCATTTATTACCAATTTTTCATGTTTAAGAAGATAACGGACAACAAAATCTTTAGGTTTCTTGAAACTGAATATTCCGTCAAGCGCAATATATCTTAACCGGCATGAGAGAATTTCTGTTTGGTCATAGGTTCGGTGCCTCCGCATTTCAAAGTCTTCACAATGGAAGCCATGATTACAGCGTAGGCAGCAGTGAATCTTACACAAACTGCATGGATAACGTACTACGAATTCTGGCTCTTTTTCTTTCACCTCGTTAAAAGCAGACGCTACAGCGAACGCGCTTCCAGAAAACAGGCGAACAGTTCCCCGTGTTTAAACCCACAATGATGTTTATATTGCGGGCATGTCCTGTTTGCGGAAGCACCACGGACGATGAGTGCGATTCAGAGTGTTGACACACGTGCGTACAACGTTTTATTTGTTGCTGCTCTAAGCTTATTTGTCCACATAACGACAGGTGAATGTATTACGTGAATGTAGCGCGGCTGCAATACTAAATTCGTCCTTCACAAGAACGGTGTGTTCACCTATTTCATGTCTCTGCGCTGTGAGAAAATAAAATGTCGCTGGTTTTGAAGTGCCATGTTAGGTAGCTGCAGCCTGTTTACAAATATTTATGAAGCTCTCAGTTTGTTGGTAACTGAAATCAGCGACGTCCAGTATTAAGAGATATAAACAATAAAAATTATCATAGCCGTTATCTTTTATATGCGCTGTCTCTTTCCATACCATATATACAGCAACATGTACTGATTTCTTTACTGTTCCATGATCTTGAGGTGCAAACATGGGGAATATCTCATACTGTAATTTGCACCCCACTAGCGCTGTTTATAGAATCATAGAAGTTAAATCGTCGAGCGAAATGGCGCAGTGGTTTTCACACTGGACTCACATTCGACAGGACGACGGTCCAAATACCTGATTTAGGTCTTCCGTGATTTCCCTAAATCGCTTCAGGCAAATGCCGAGATGGTTCCTTTGAAAGGGCCCGCCCGATTTCCTAACCTAATCTGAGCTTGTGATACAATGACTTGTTTTCCACGGGACATTAATTTCCTCCTAATCCTCCCGATAAAAGTAAAATCCTTTATACCTTCTCATAGAAACCGTGTTTCTGAAATCATGTCTCTAATTTTTATGTAAAGAAAATGACATTTTGCTAGGGTATATACATTCGTTCTCTGGTTATATTATCAACAATTTCAGAGCAACTCTGTAGTCTGCGTAGGTCTCAGAAGATGTGCCATTTTGTACATGGTTTTTTGAATAGTATTTACTTGCATAAATAATTTTTAGTCGTTACTGATAATAGGGTTTACGATCTTACTGTCATAAATATGTCAAATAAAAAATAGCTATTGCTCTGGCAAACACCAACGGGGTCTTGATTTACGACATGGGTAATGCTAATTCGCACAGAATTTTTTAGTTTTGATATCCTATTATAAAATAGCCTTTTTTTGTAATAAAGGCTATGTCTCGTGTGAGTAACAAGGATCATGGGAATTTCTATTTAAATGGTTAATGTACTTACGAACGTGGTAACACGAGTTAATGTATACGATGTAAATATTACGTATTTCTTTAACGCTGCACCTAGCCAGCGAGACTATCATGTAATTAGTAATACATTTGGGAGGTAAAGGTTACGTACTAACGTTAACCAAAGCGAATATTGGGAAATAGTCTGGAACGGCGTGATGTGTAATTCACAGTGATTAAATAATGATCAATGATAATGCAGCAATACAAAGTCAAGCAGGAACATACCACTTAATATTCACTGGAACACTTCACAGGTTCACATAAAACAAATGTTAATATTGTAACAAAATGCATTATATCGCGTAAATTTCTAGTATGGAACATGCACTGTGCGAGTCATAAGACAACATTCATTTTAGGCCAAATATGTAGTACATTTACTGATCAAAGAGAAGATAATATTATCTCTCTCCTTAACTTTTTGACTTTCGTATATGTAATTCTCATTTACATTAATTTTGTACTTTCTGTTAATATCATCTCTAAATGTATGCGACTGGCTTCCTTTCTTACCCTACCTGGTCTCGAATTATATTCTTTGATACGTAAGCAGTGCAATTTTTTTTACATATCATTGCTTTGATGAATCTACAATCACCTCTCCAAGCACCATTATATTTTTCATAATATTTCACACTCTTTTCGAAAACTTCAATATTTGTAATATTTGTCCTAACTCCAACACATTACCTTGGATTATATCAGTTTCTTCTCACTGTTTCTAAATTTTTTAACTGCCCAAACACCCAAGTGCCACCATTTTGTTGTTTTTTTATATTCAACCGACAGTACATAATTGCTCTGTTGCGACCTCTATCCATATCTGCTACCGAGTATACTTTCCAATCCACTGAATGCTTCCTAAATTTTTGGATGCACAGGAAGTAATGAAACTGATATCCTCTCATTTCCCTCGATCTTTTCTAAGTATGAATTTCTATTTTGCTACTTTGGAAGAGGAGCAGCAGCGATCTGAAGCCTGTAATAGAACGCTAGAAGTTTCTCTCACTCCACGTGTTTCGTCCCTGACAATGCCCATTCCTCTTTCTACCGGCATTGTTCTACCTTTTACTGTTATCCAGTTATCTGGCACTATAAGGTATTCCTGTGCTCTGACATGTTTTAACATTTCCGTAACGTATTGACATATTCACGATTGTTAGTTTATGAGCTAGTAAAACCATGTTGTACAGTAGTGGTTGACATTGTTATTATTTCTATAAATAGAATAATAATTTTCTCATGGTGGTGCTCTTTCTTATTCACTCTATTGAGGACGATCTGTACCTAACAATGCCAACTCATCCAGCACCATTTACTGATGTGATTTGTTTACTGTCTTCTGAGTAAACTTTGTTTCTACAACCGCTTAAAGTTACTAGCCCTTTGTAACATACTGTACCGCTGGTGTTCCGAGTTACACCCAAACTTCATTAATACGAAAGGCTTTCTGCCAAATACAAATGACCCTTATCGCTGTAGTGTTCAGACATCCTTTAAATAAGCCTGGTATTTCAAATGCAACAATGATGACCAAAAATTGTTCGTTTGCAAGCATACATTTCTTCGGACATAAAATTTTTTCATTTGAAAGTAAACTACGTGCAAGTGATTCCCGTGGTTGTGTGATGAGTCACCGATTTTACATAACAAAGACTGCAATCTTAATTCAGTTTACACACTGTAATTTATACGGTCTGCTATATTACGTAACGTGCCTATTCCGAAGAAACTGCAACAGAGCATTCGAAATGTGTGGCACTTCTCGATACGAGTGCCATTGTACAGCGTACTGTGCTCGGTAACACTATAAAATGTAAATAAAATTCATTAATCATGCATCGATAAACAATACTCGTGTCCAACGGTAAAATTACACCAATTAGTGTACAGGAGCTCATTAGTTTACATACTAACACAAACATCAATATTCCGTAAAATATTTAACACACAGCAGTAATAATGCAACATAGCATACTCAGAGACCAGGAAAACCTCTATGCTCCCATCCAGCTTTTGCTCCCCTCCAGCTTTTACTCTCTGCAGTTCCCGTTAGTACAATGGAAATTATTTTCTAATAACATGTCTTATCATCCAGTCCCTTTTTATCATATATTCTCCGAAGAACCTTCTCAACTCTTACATGTCCACTTAATTTTCTCCTCTCTTCTTTTCTGGATCTCCCATAGACCATGATACATTGCCATAAATGCAGCGCTTCAGATGTAAATTCTCATTAATTTCTTCTCCCGCCCGCATCTCGTGGTCGTGCGGTAGCGTTCTCGCTTCCCACGCCCGGGTTCCCGTGTTCGATTCCCGGCGGGGTCAGAGATTTTCTCTACCTCGTGATGGCTGGGTGTTGTGTGCTGTCCTTAGGTTAGTTAGGTTTAAGTAGTTCTAAGTTCTAGGGGACTTATGACCACAGCAGTTGAGTCCCATAGTGCTCAGAGCCATTTGAACCATTTTCTTCTCCAGGTTGAGGTCTAAGCTAGTAGAGTTCTTTTAGCCAGAAATACCTTCTTTGCCTATGCTGCTCTGCTTTTTATGTCCTTCTTGCTTCATCCGTTATACTTTATTTGGATTTCAAGACAGCAGAATTCCTTAACTTTGACTAATTTGTTGCCAACGATTTTGATGCCAATGGAAACACCAATCTCATTACTCTCATCTTTATTCGATTTACACTCAATCCGTATTTTGTACTCACTACATTCATGTCTACTATTCTTCTTCAATTTCTGTTAGGATATCAACAGATAGCAGGTTGATTGCTTACACATGTTCTTGGGACGATCGTTAAGCGAAGGCCTTCGGCCACTGTGTTGCCGTGGTGTGAGGTAATGCGTGAAAATTGCTGTTCTACATCTACATCTACATTTATACTCCGCAAGCCACCCAACGGTGTGTGGCGGAGGGCACTTTACGTACCACTGTCATTACCTCCCTTTTCTGTTCCAGTCGCGTATGGTTCGCGAGAAGAACGACTAACTGAAAGCCACCGTACGCGCTCGAATCTCTCTAATTTTACATTCGTGATCTCCTCGGGAGGTATAAGTAGCAGGAAGCAATATATTCAATACCTCATCCAGAAACGCACCCTCTTGAAACCCGGCGAGCAAGCTACACCGCGATGCAGAGCGCCTCTCTTGCAGAGTCTGCCACTTGAGTTTGCTAAACATCTCCGTAACGCTATCACGGTTACCAAATAACCCTGTGACGAAACGCGTCGCTCTTCTTTGGATCTTCTCTATCTCCTCCGTCAACCCGATCTGGTACGGATCCCACACTGATGAGCAATACTCAAGTATAGGTCGAACGTGTGTTTTGTAAGCCATCTCCTTTGTTGATGGACTACATTTTCTAAGGACTCTCCCAATGAATCTCAACCTGGTACCCGCCTTACCAACAATGACCTTTATATGATCATTCTACTTCAAATCGTTCCGCACGCATTCTCCCAGATATTTTACAGAAGTAACTGCTACCAGTGTTTGTTCCGCTATCATATAATTATGCAATAAAGGATCCTTCTTTCTATGTATTCGCAATACATTTCATTTGTCTATGTTAAGGGTCAGTTGCCACTCGCTGCACCAAGTGCCTATCCGCTGCATATCTTCCTGCATTTCGCTACAATTTTCTAATGATGCAACTGCTCTGTATACTACAGCATCATCCGCGAAAAGCCGCATGGAACTTCCGACACTATCTACTAGGTCATTTATATATATTGTGAAAAGCAATGGTCCCATAACATTCCCCTGTGACTCGCCAGAGGTTACTTTAACGTCTGTAGACGTCTCTCCATTGATAACAACATGCTGTGTTCTGTTTGCTAAAAACTCTTCAATCCAGCCACACAGCTGGTCTGATATTCCGTAGGCTCTTACTTTGTTTATCAGGCGACAGTGCGGAGCTGTGTCGAACGCCTTCCGGAAGTCAAGGAAAATAGCATCTACCTGGGAGCCTGTATCTAATATTTTCTTGGTCTCATGAACAAATAAAGCGAGTTGGGTCTCACACGATCGGTGTTTCCGGAATCCATGTTGATTCGTTCAAAGTAGATTCTCGGTTTCCAAAAACGACATGATACTCGAGCAAAAAACATGTTCTAAAATTCTACAACAGATCGACGTCAGAGATATAGGCCTATAGTTTTGCGCATCTGCTCGACGACCCTTCTTGAAGACTGGGACTACCTGTGCTCTTTTCCAATCATTTCCAACCTTCCGTTCCTCTAGAGACTTGCGGTACACGGCTGTTAGAAGGGGGGCAAGTTCTTTCGCGTACTCTGTGTAGAATCGAATTGGTATCCCGTCAGGTCCAGTGGACTTTTCTCTGTTGAGTGATTCCAGTTGCTTTTCTATTCCTCGGACACTTATTTAGATGTCAGCCATTTTTTCGTTTATGCGAGGATTTAGAGAAGGAACTGCTGTGCGGTCTCCCTCTGTGAAACAGCTTTGGAAAAAGGTGTTTAGTATTTCTGCTTTACGTGTGTCATCCTCTGTTTCAATGCCATCATCATGCCGGAGTGTCTGGATATGCTGTTTCGAGCCACTTACTGATTTAACGTAAGACCAGAACTTCCTAGGATTTTCTGTCAAGTCGGTACATAGAATTTTGCTGTCGAATTCACAGAACGCTTCACGCATAGCCCTCCTTACGCTAACTTTTACATCGTTTAGCTTCTGTTTGTCTGAGAGGTTTTGGCTGCGTTTAAACTTGGAGTGAAGCTCTCTTTACTTTCGCAGTAGTTTCCTAACTTTGTTGTTGTACCACGGTGGGTTTTTCCCGTCCCTCACAGTTTTACTCGGCACGTACCTGTCTAAAACGCATTTTACGATTGCCTTGAACTTTTTCCATAAACACTCAACATTATCAGTGTCGGAACAGAAATTTTTGTTTTGATCTGTTAGATAGGCTGAAATCTGCCTTCTATTACTCTTGCTGTTTCGAGCCACTTACTGATTTAACGTAAGACCAGAACGTCCTAGGATTTTCTGTCAAGTCGGTACATAGAATTTTGCTTTCGAATTCACTGAACGCTTCACGCATAGCCCTCCTTACGCTAACTTTTACATCGTTTAGCTTCTGTTTGTCTGAGAGGTTTTGGCTGCGTTTAAACTTGGAGTGAAGCTCTCTTTACTTTCGCAGTAGTTTCCTAACTTTGTTGTTGTACCACGGTGGGTTTTTCCCGTCCCTCACAGTTTTACTCGGCACGTACCTGTCTAAAACGCATTTTACGATTGCCTTGAACTTTTTCCATAAACCCTCAACATTATCAGTGTCGGAACAGAAATTTTTGTTTTGATCTGTTAGATAGGCTGAAATCTGCCTTCTATTACTCTTGCTAAACAGATAAACCTTCCTCCCTTTTTTTTATATTCCTATTAACTTCCATATTCAGGGATGCTGCAACGGCCTTATGATCACTGATTCCCTGTTCTGCACTAACAGAGTCGAAAAGCTCGGGTCTGTTTGTTATCAGTAGGTCCAAGATGTTATCTCCACGAGTCGGTTCTCTGTTTAATTGCTCGAGGTAATTTTCGGATAGTTCACTCAGTATAATGTCACTCTATGCTCTATCCCTACAACGCGTCCTAAACATCTCGGGACATTCTTGACACTATGTATCTTCGGAATACTGAATTCCCTAACGATTATCCAAATGGTATGTCCCATGCGTTCAAAGTCCGTTGATTCAATTCGCGGGGCCATAGCCTCGTCGGAAACCTTTCCACATAAATCACCAAGGGAACCTCCCCATCGCACCCCCCTCAGATTTAGCTATAAGTTGGCACAGTTGATAGGCCTTGAAAAACTGAACACAGATCAATCGAGAAAACAGGAAGAAGTTGTGTGGAACTATGAAAAAAATAAGCAAAATATACAAACTGAGTAGTCCATGTGCAAGATAAGCAACATCAAGGAGAGTGTGAACTCAAGAGGGCCGTGGTCTCGTGGTTAGCGTGAGCATTTGAGGAACGAGATGTCATTGGTCCAAGTCTGAGTGAAAAGTTTAATTTTTTATTTTCACACAATTATTATCTGTCCGTCCGTCCGTCCGATGCGAGGTAACTGCGAAGTCGTATGGGGACGCTACACCTAAACAAACATCGAAACACACGACGTCAGTCGATTACAGCGCACGGAAGAGGGAGTATTCCTGCTAACGAGGCTCCATGACTGGCAGTTGACTGTTCGCTACTTTGGACGAGAGTGCATTTAATATGTGAGATGTATTCCGTGGGCAATATGAATCCAGCAAATATAGCTCGCGACTTCAATAACAAGGTCAATGAATATTTTCCGAACTGTAAGGAATCGGCCGGCCGGAGTGGCCGAGCGGTTCTAGGCGCTACAGTCTGTAGCTGCGCGACCACCACGGTCGCAGGTTCGAATCCGGCCTCGGGCATGGATGTGTGAAATGTCCTTAGGTTAGTTAGGTTTAAGTAGTTCTAAGTTATAGGGGACTGATGACCTCAGCAGTTAAGTCCCATAGTGCTCAGAGCCATTTTAACCATTTTTTGTAGGGAATCAGAAAGTTCCTTAAGGGATCGAACGATTGTCTAACATTTGTATGATTATTTCCTTGATGTTGCCTATCTTGCGCATGAACTACTCAGTTTGTATATTTTGCTTATTTTTTTCGTAGTTCCACAAAACTTCTTCCTTTTTTCTCGATTGATCTGTGTTCAGTTTTTCAAGGCCAATCCACTGTACCAACTTATAACTAAATGTGAGGGGGGTGCGATGGTGAGGTTCCCTTGTGAGTAGAAATGGTAACTCTGCCATTTCACTACCGCCTTCCGTATGTGAGCATCATATCACTACACTACACCATGACTTTTATCACCTCAGTGTGTTATAATAATTTGAGTACATTCATTCTGTTTGACGCTATACTGGGATCTGCATTGTGGTGATGATTTCTTCTGACGGATTTGGGTACTTTTTTTTTTAATGTATCATTAACTTGTCTGGCTGTCTTGGCAGTACTATTTCTCTCGTTCCACGTAGTGTTGTTGTTTAATCAATTCTTGTCAAAGTATGCTCTTGAGGCGCTTTTCAGTGTCACTAAAAGCGAAGCTATTAACAACTGTGAAGTCTCAGAAGTGGCCGGCAATTGGTAATTCTATAAGCGCCGTCTCTGTTTGAAGTTGGATCTTATGTAAGCTCCCCGAATAGTTTGAATTTATTTGGTTACTATGCATTGATGGGGCTAGGGAAGGTACGGACCCTCTGTTCCGGCCTCCGGGATTCGAAACACTAGGTTCATAGCTGGAGGCGCGAATAGCTGCATGGGTCGACGGAAATTGTATGAGTGTGTAAATCACATATTGTAAAATTTTGGACGAAACACCTTTTAGTGAATACCTAATTAGGTTCCCTGTAAGAAGTGAAAGGCGAAGATATATACACCTTTGTTTCTTTGTGGTGTCTCAGATTTACATCGATGCCTCCAGTGCGTGTTTAAACTGTGCTTTTATTTCTTTTCTGTGGATGTGAAGAATAGGACATACATGATACTTGTATGAGAATACTTAATCTTTTCTTCCTTTTCTTTGTGATTGGATTGGTCTCTGGTTAGTCTCTGAAGTCTGATTAACTGAGCCTAGTGGAATTCTTAACATGTTATTTTGCAGGTGGTGTGTTGTTTTTAAGTCGCTAACACAAAAGGGGAAGTAAAACTTTTCCTTTCGTTAATATTAAATAAAATGTTATTTGACGGGTACCGGTACCTTAACGCTCTCAACCCAGTCATAACCTTACAGCCTCAGAGGGAAAGCTTCAGTTAATGTTTCGTCTCTAGCAAAGTTGTTATCTGTGACGTGATCTGTTACCCCTAGACGTTTTGTGCAAAGAGCTAGAAACTCACCATATATATCAAAGTTAATCTGAATATCACTGCCGCGTGCGATTAGCCGAGCGGTCTGGGGCGCTATAGTCATGGACTGTGCGGTTGGTCCCGGTGGAGGTTCAAGTCCTCCCTAGGGCATGGATGTGTGTGTTTGTCCGTAGGATAATTTATGTTAAATAGTGTGTAAGCTTAGGGACTGATGACCTTAGCAGTTAAATCTCATACGATTTCACACACATTTGAACGTTTTGAATATCACTTACAATAAGTTATTTAATTACTCACTTCAATGTATGTGGAAACTTTAAAACTCGCTGCAGTGTAATGTGGAAACTACAAAATAAAACTTTTAGAAAAAAAGAGTGGAACATCACTGCATCCAGTGCAATTAAAATTCAAACACTGATATGTACAACAACGAGGAGAACCAAACCGTAGTCAGTAGGAGCTGTTGTTGTTAAACAACTGATTCAGTACAGAAGAACAGGATGACAATTTGGAGCAGTGCAATTGCAGTCAGATGTGACGCTAGTTCTCCAGACTTTCCCGGCGTGTAATGCGAAGGAAAAGACCTAGGACGAAGAGAACGATCGCTGTATCAGAGATTTCGACAGCAGAACGAGTTGTCATCAATAGGCGCCTTATACATTCCTCTTTTCCTTTTAGGACGTACACTGTCCCCGGTTTTGGTGAGGTATCAACACTGTGTTTTTCCTGCAGTCGACGTCTAGAAGTAATTTTTGACTGTCTTTTGTTTACTCTGTTTCCTTATGCATAATTATCAGGTGGGTTTCTGCCTCATTGGAAACGATCTTGACTAGCGGTAGACGTTCAGTGCCACAGCACATCAGGTTATCGGTTCCCCCTGCGGCAGTGGAGTCGACGACCTAGGGTACGGATGTTATCATTGGTGGCATCCTCATTCTTGGCATAGAACGACTATACTGTGTGCTTGAATATCGGTGAGTACACCCAGCTGTTGGTCCGGATATTCCCAGGGAAAGTGAAAAAGCCGGCCGTTGCGGCCGTGCGGTTCTAGGCGCTTCAGTCTGGAACCGCGTGACCGCTACGGTCGCAGGTTCGAATCCTGCCTCGGGCATGGCTGTGTGTGATGTCCTTAGGTTAGTTAGGTTTAAGTAGTTCTAAGTTCTAGGGGACTGATGACCACAGCTGTTAAGTCCCATAGTGCTCAGAGCCATTTGAACCATCTGAAAGTGAAAAAATATCGAAAAGGGCCCTGTCCTGAATCCTCTTAAGTTTGCTGCCATGGATATAAATGACGTCTCCACATACAATAGCTGCGTACTGCAGTCGTATGAGGCTTTTATAGATGACAAGCTGATCGCTGCTGGCCATGTTGACCTATCAGTTAGTATTCGGCTGAGGTCTTCAATCTTCCCAGTGGTTTGCACTGTAGTACGATGATCTGGCGCCATGGTGGGCGCCCCTCCAGTGTGACTCCAAAGTAGAGATTTGCTGCGTTCCATGCAACTGGACTACCTCGGGCGCAGCGGAATGGTAGGCTGCAGGAACTCTCCGCTGTGTGGCGATGGCTGCTTGCGTTTTCGCCACGTTGACCGCAAGCTTACACATCGATAGTCATTCGGTAGTGATGTAGGTGGCAGAGTCGTGTTGTCAGAATACAATGCCAGCTGAACTTTTCGTGTCTGTGGCAAGTTCAGTGAATACAAGATATACAGATTTGGGATCAATACAAATCCTAGAGGTTCGTCAGCCAGGATCTGGAGTCCTTTAGAGATCCTATTCCTAGCACAGACGTAGAAGTTGCTTTGTGGAAGGTCGCTGCAGAAGAGCCTCACATGTGACCCCAGTGGTTCATCATGCCACACCAGGCGCTGGAGTCATCAAGGAGAATGATACCGAAGAACTCTTGGCGATCAGCGGCTTTCTTCGCTTCATTAGAGAGCCGCGGCACCTACTGAGTGGTCGAGTGACGACTCCTAAACCCGAAGTGGCTGTTTGAGAAGATGACTCCTTCTTCAATTTGCTGCAGCAGGCTCTGCGAAAAAAGTCGTTCAGACACATTCGACATCGCTGTATAAATGATTATGTGTCTTCAGCTTTGTGGTGATCGCAAATAATTTCCCGGTTTAGGAATGGCGACCATATCTGCACGCTTCCTCGGTGCTGGATATTCGGCAGGTTCCAGAATGTCGTAGAAGAGGCTCGTATTGTTGTTAGTGGCTGTGGGTGGCACCTGCTTAAGCAGTGGATTGAAGACTGTATGCTTCACTCAACTTCTTCAGGCTGAGCTACGAGTTAGCAGCGGACCTTATCTGCCAGGATCTGTTGAATATGTTCTTCTTCCACTTTGGTACCCAAGAACTAAGGAAGACACTGACTGACCAGAGCAACTTAAGCCGTATCCACGGGATCTTCAGCAGAGTGAAGTTGTCCACAACGACATCTGTGACAGCATCAGCTTTGGCGTCGATGTCGCTGGCGACCAAGTACTGGATGTGAAGTTGTGGGATTTGGAGGTGTACCTCGGGTCGTACCACACATAATGCCTCGACCCTAATGTCCAACACCTGGTCATCAATTTCTTTGCGAATGTCACACTGTGTTCTTTGAATCAGGCTTTTCGTGACAGAATTCCATGTAAGCTACCATTCGCGTCGACCCCTGTTCTTCTCTGATTTGGCTGCCAAAAGCTGGTGAAGCGCACTCAAATCTGCCGGCATGATACGTCATGAGTCACACGCCGGGTTTGCTGGCGCGGTATTCCCTTTTCATGGGGAGTGGTGCCTCTAGCGGCGTACAGCATCTCTTTGCATAAGGGTAAAGTGCTTCTTCTGTTCTAATCTCCTGAGTTTGGCAGAGAGTAATGGTCAGCGAAGAGTTCAGTAGCTGTCCCAGTTCGTCCTCTTTGAGTTAAAGGCACTTGTGGTTGTCCATGAGCTAGCTGTATAAGTATTAAAGATAGCAGGAGAATGATCTGGAGCCAACGCATCCAGGACTTCTGCAATGATTTAAAAGGGCAGACACTTCACTTGAATTGCAGCTGCCAAATTCTCTCCAGTTATAGGTTTGTGGTCGAGATGACTCTAGCACCAACACGTCCTCTTGCTCAACGACGCATAGCAACCTTCCACGATTGCGATTGGTGGTCATTGACTTCCAAGCAACATGCTTTGCATTAATGTCTCTTGCTAGGAATAGCATGCGTAGATGTCTCAGCAATACTTCATTGTTAATGGTGTCCTGAAATGCTTTTGTCGGTCATTCGCCTGCTGTCGACGATATTAGACCATGCCTGGTGTCGATGGTTATGGCTATTGCCTCAGCTGTTGTAGTAGGTGTAAGAGGTCGTGATTCAATGTGGAGTGTGTGTAGACTACTGAGACGCCACCAACAGCCAGACGATCTGTGAAGTGTAATTGGTAGTTGTAGTATGAACTCCTTAAGTCAGATGCGTCACAGAAACGATTTATCAACCAGGTCTCGTGGTATTGTTCTTGTTGCAGATGGATTTCATTGACATTCCATACGATGTCTGCTTAGACCATATAATACGAAACCATACTGCTGTCTGAAGCTTCCCACCTGACTCCTTCTGAAGCTGGACTGGTCTGCAGATTCAATCTTTTGCGGATGTCATCTTGGTTAACGTCTCCGGCATTGTGCCATGATGGCCGTCACTTGGTTGAAGCAAACTGTAATGCTGAGTGGGACGCGCTGCCGTACTTTCAGGTCGTTGTACAGTTTGCTTAGGGCGGCTGATGGTGTTTGTTAAGAAACGTAAATTTCACTTCTGCTCTGGCTGGTTGCAACGACTGCATTGCCGTTTGATTCTTTATGTATACCCGTTGCACTTTCATTCGGTGAAGCCGTTTGCGGGGAGGGGGGGTCTGATCTGTTGTCTTCGTAGTGCGCCCTCTGCTGAGTTGAAGATTACGCGGTTTTTGATGACTAGACGGCTGCAGTGTAAGATAATCCAGGATGTGCATTACCTATTCATCTTCTATTTCTATGCTAGCAGGCCGCAACTGCTTTGTGGAATGAGCATCCCTCCTCAAGGCTGACAGACAGCCTTCTGTACCCGGCGGTCGATGGTGCACTCGTTAGGATGGTGAGGTTCTGTCTACTTCACGTATTTTAGTGGCCTACCACAGAGCAACAAGGCACAGACCTCGGCAGTATAAGCGATGAAGATGTCTTCGATTATTCCGCAGTTCCTCGGAAGTCATCTCACAGCTAGTTTGGCGCCTTGGTATATCTTCTTGTTGCGCTCAGTATCGGAAAGGGTTATAGGGATTTATGGCATCTCCCTCCGCGCCGGCTACTTGAGGCGAGTTACAGATCTCACTATACATCCAACATCTTCCAAAAACTGCTAGACGTTTTTGACGTCGTACTTGAAACCCTCGAGATATTGGTTCGAGTCCTCTCCGGCACTGTTGCATATGTATGGAAGACAGTCCCCTTCCTGGAGCATAGTGGTTCTCATCTATGTAGTCACAACAGCACTCCGCCAAAAGTGGCAGTGGAGTAGAGCATCTCCGATGGGCTACACAGCAATTTTGTTCGTTATTTTTCAGGGCGGTTAAAGTACACACCGTGCATAGTACTGGCGATGGAGTTCGAAGTTTAGCAGCTGGCACTGGGTTTCGTGACGCGATGAATCTGTCAACATCGGTGCTTCTTCCATTTGACCTATTGGTTAGCCTCTGGTTTTCATTGCTAGCAGACCTCGTCGTCGCAATCGCCACATCGGTAGTGGATTTTTTGCACATCTCTTTTGTGTACCGTCGTTATCACTTTCCACGTCGTCGTCGCTCAATTCTGGCGGCTAATGGAGCAGCTAGTGCTGCCTGTAGCTGTCATCTTGCCTTATTCGAGTTGCAAGGGGGAGCACTCTCCGACAAATACTGTGAGAATTTCCTAGGTGTTTATGCGTAAACGCTTGTCTATTGAGGTGAACCACACTCACCTTGGCGGTGCGGCTACGGTTTCTACATGCGGGCGATGTCGGCGGGTCAGGTGCTCCATACCTGGTCCACTCTCCTGTCCCGTGCTTCATTTGCTGTAGTTAACGTGCGGCATACCCAGCATTACTCTGTCCTTGTTCGATTGTAGAACTGCTTAGGGCGAGATAAAAGTTGCTGCTGATACAGACCTCCAACTTCTAGGAATTTGTCATAACAGGATACTCTCACGGAAAGTCTTGATTCAGTCTCCTGAATAAAACCCATAATCCCCTTCTTGATGGACTCAAGAAACAGGGGGAATCTAGACCGGAGTGCAAGAGTGGAAAAACAAACGAGAAACTTCTAGATGGGCACTTGCCTCACATTAAACTCACTCGCTCTTGCTCGATTCTGTCACCACGCACTATCCCTTTATATACTTGTATTGCATTGTATTGTATGGAACTGGAGACCTGGAAACGACGGAGAGGCTTCGTCCCCGCTGTAGCCCTCAGTGGTATACAACCCCACAACAGGCTACAGCAGTCCACTCACCCCACCGCTGCCCCACATCGAACCCGGGTTATTGTGCGGTTCGGCCCCCAGTGGACCCCACCGGGAACGTCTCACGCCAGACGAGTGTAACACCAATGTTTGCGTGGTAGAGTAATTATGGTGTACACGTACGGGGAGTAAGTGTTTGCGCAGCAATCGCCGACATAGTGTAACTGAGGGGAACCATCCAGCATTCGCCGAGGCAGATGGACAACCGCCTTAAAAACCATCCACAGACTGTCAGGCACACCGCACCTCGACACTAATCGCCGGGCGGATTCGTGCCAGGGACCGGCACATCTTCCCGCCCGTAACCTTTATACGGTTACTCATAGTTCGTTCTTCACACGCCCTTTCCTTTGTGCAGGTTCTTCATTCCATGCTGTTCTTCGTCTGCTACATTCGACGTTTTCACGAGATTCTCATAAAGTAGCATTACCAACGTGGGCCGGTCGGAGTGGCCGAGCGGTTCTAGGCGCTTCAGTCTGGAACCGCGCGACCGCTACGGTCGCAGGTTCGAATCCTGCCTCGGGCATGGATGTGTGTGATGTCCTTAGGTTAGTTAGGTTTAAGTAGTTCTAAGTTCTAGGGGACTGATGACCTCAGATGTTAAGTCCCATAGTGCTCAGAGCCATTACCAACGTGGTCACTGAGCTATTTCATGCAAATAAGATTCCTTTGTTACCAACTCCATGTCTGTGCCAGACTCAGATCGTGCCTCAGAAATGGCTGAGGTGAGCTTTTTCTGTGCAGCACAATTTGATACACATTCCGTGATGTTTATGTGGCCACTGAAGAGGAAGTTCACTGTTCCAGCAGTTTGTCATTCATTTTCAATAAGTTTTCTGGTTATTCCTGTGAAACCATTTTAAAAAATTTGACGAGTATTCCACCACTGTAATCATTTTTAAATAGGTTTTGAAGAGTGTTAACAAAGCTACATCGGTTTGGTCTCGCAGCTAAAAAAATTAGGTGTTTAGTACACACTGCTAAATACCTGTCACGTTGCCTACCATCATTTTTAAAACGCTATGTCCATATCTTGAGTCGTTGATGGGAAGGGGTATCAAAGTTACGTGCGACATTTCGCGAATTTATTTCCGAGCAGTGATGAAAAGCTGCTACTCGTGCATTACTTGTGAAATATCATCTAACACCCTGCAACCGCAATGGTTTCCGAAACTATATTACTTGCATTTTGTAGGACTATATTACGTCGCTTGAGAGGATATTTTAGGTATTAGAGGTAGTATGTGTAATAATTCATTTAACACTCCGGATGGCATGTCTTATTTGGCTTGTAACTGTGCCTACTTACTTACCAAAGTAGATTCACAGCGAAGGATTAGGGTGGAGTGGGGTTCAGGATAGTTGTTGTACAGAGGTGAATCTCATCTATTATTTTAACTAATGACAACAGAATAGAAACACACTTTCCCCAAAGTAAAATAATGCTCTAGCCTGTGAAGGACCTTAAGTAGATTTCCGCACAACCAATAGACAAATGTCTACCATTAAATAAAAGACTAAAATACTATCTTTGTCTTAATACACATAACCAGGCCAGAGTATTAACAGTTCACAGTGCCGGGTCCTCAGCCATAACCGGACATCATATCTGAGACAATTTCCGCATTAAAACATAAAATGATAAAACAGCTATGAAAGTTAACTAGAATCATCACACACAACTATGTAATGGTCTACTGCTACTACCGTCATCAGATAGCTACGACAACAAGCCACAAAATTTCTACCAAACTGCCTATGCATATGTCTTAAAAAAATTTATACAATTACACAAACTATTGATTATTCTCAAAGAAAAAATAACACGATGAGTTCTAAGCAGTCACTCTCACGGCGTGGTTTAAACAAAAGACTTTAGGATGAAGACGGCTAATCATATATGGTTAACAAGAAGAAATACGCTGCTAACAAAGCACGCGACCACGCTCCTGTGTGCCTTCAATAAGCAATTCCAATCCGTCACTCGACAACCACAGGATTCCGTGCAGCATGTTGTCGCTAGCAAATACACCCAATACACCGCTCGTATAATACACAGTGCAGTGTGTAAATCACAGAACCTCCAGCGTGAAAAATTCAGCTGTGTTCCTCTTGGCATACAGAAGCTTATTTCTCCGCATTCATTGTAATTTTTAGGATGTCGTACGAATTCCTATTGAACCAGTAAAATTATTAAATTTTTATGTAGTATGAATTTCAAGACAGTATATGTCTGATTTGGATTTGATGATAAATTTACTTTAAAGAAAAGAATCTGATCGATTGCTGATGTTTTCAGACGAAAAGACGCCGGCTTAATTTGTCATTACCAAGTTTTTTATGTACATCGAAAACACATTGTATGAAAGGGGTGTTCTACAGAGAAAAATGAAATGAAAACTCTGTGGCAACATGGTGATTGTCACCAGTTTTAGAGATAGCTTGTGTTATTCAAAGGTGACGATCCCGTAATCGTCCACTCGCCCCATGATATAGCTACAGTTTGAGATCTGTATGTGAACAATACTATCTTATACAGCTGTTCAGTGATACTGGCCTTACTGCACGACGTGAACAGCTAACTGGTTGCTGTTCTTCGTGTTGCATTCAGTTATTTTATATGCATATTGCTGAAGCGTACCATAAAATCTGGCGACGGCGACTTTTAAATTGTTCTACTGCAGTTCAGTGATTAATACGAAACAGTTTCCTGTGGCAGACAGACGTCATTCCCTTACAGCCCTACCTTTTTCTTTGACAGTAGCACTGTAATACGATACGTAGTGTCTTGCACAAGGTGATAAGTGTTTTTAAAGAACATTACGATGAAAAAATTTGAAAAATGTAGTATTCTTTCGTAATAATTTTCAAACAATTTTGGTTCTAAATAGCTGGGCACCACGTTTTGCGTCGTGAAAATGAAAAAAAGCACTTTTATATATAAGTTGAAACTTATTGAAATTTATTTTCTTCATTACAATGTAATAAGATATTATTAACATATCAGGTAGCATATTTGCTTCTTTATTAGCAGTTGTTCAGTTTTCCAGTGGCGTTAAGACTGATGATGTACTCGAAAGGGTGAAATGCGTGAAACAACTTTACATAAAAAAAATAAACAAAGAGAACTCGGGTCAATTCAGCGGTAATAATTTTATGATATCTTCCTTTTGAAACTCTGGATGTGAGATTTTTTTCCTTCAGTTTCCTGGCTATGTGAGGTCTCACATACAACTTATTCTTAAAGAATTGTCTAAAATATATTTTACCCGAAAAAGGGTGAACGCACTGATTCAGAGGAAACTGAGAACTGAGGGTTATCTGGGACATCCTGATTGTGGACAGGCCTGTGAGATGAACTATTATAAAATTGAAATTGATAGAACGGCTAACCTGTATTTACCTTCACAAGGTTAAATAGCAGTACACTCGATGGATACATTTGTGAGTGAATTCCTCTTAACCTCTGGGCTAAGTGATCTGTCCCTCAGTCCCATCCTTAATTGACTTACCCTCGGTTCCTGCCATGAGGAAGGAACTGATAGTTTTGAAAGCTAGAAATAGTTCTTTCACTTTTAAGTATACTGGAGGACAGTACTATACTTGCGAATTTTATAGTTTCCTCAACAGTTTTCAAATGGAAAATATGTCCTTTTTGATACACCCATGTCAATAAGAAAATTAATGGCTGCTCACCGGTATTTGTATGTATGTCTGTGTGTGTGTGTGTGTGTGTGTGCGTGCGTGTGTGTGTGTGTGTGTGTGTGTCATGAAATGCACAGTACGTGACAGGTAAACCGTCTTGCCAGTGTACTTGCTACCCATGTGGGACACAGCGCGCATAACATAAGGAATATGGCCGACTGCGACAGCCGAATTAAGCGCCTGCACCTTGGAGACGATTATACCCGATGAGGTATCATTATTCACTCATGTTGTTGAAAAACACTTGCTGTATCTGATCTCGCAGTTCCTTCACAGCACGATAGTGGTTATACTGAAGCACATCCTGTCGTCGTCAAGTTTGCAGCCGGTTTATGATCTTTCAGGACATCACCCCGGTCGTGGATTCCACGAAGTCATGTTTTTTTACAACTATGTTGAGAACACATTCGCAGTCTCGCCGCACGGATGTGAAAAACTGCAAAGTACTTGTTATAGTTTAGCAGCACCCATTACCGAAATTCACGATGGATTTAGGAAAAGGCGGTGTCTTGCCACTCATTTACGCTATAGTTCACCGATAACTACATGGACGTCGCACGCATAATGTACACAGAAAATATGACGATTAAAAACGCTGTGAGCACTGCCTGGTGTCGCTGGGGCACTTGAGGTGGAGAAAATACACTGCCTGAGAAAAAGTAGAACACGCAGAACACATGGTCGGTTGTCTTCGTACACGTGCACGTCATCGGCGAGTACGTAAATGATTAGGATTAGCGCCCACGGGTGATACATGTTATCGTGACTGTTTTGTCACTCTTGTCCAGACACATAGATGCGAATTTTTTACGGCATGACAGCTGGGTTACACTTTTGTAAGTCGATTCTCCAACAAACCTGTGAGAAAACTGTCACTGCGCTGCTAGGCTTTGATAGTCACGCGCGCACGCGTGACAAAATTGTCATTCGTCATTCGTTCCCCGCTCCCCATTAGCTTTCCAATTTCCGACACCGTGACACGCAAACATAGCATCAACGTCTTCGCCCAACGTGACTGTGCACGAAGACGAAATCAGTAATGATATTCCTAGATAAAAGGTGTCCGCAGCTCGTGGTCTCGCGGTAGCTTTCTCGCTTCCCGAGCACGGGGTCTCGAGTTCGATTCCCGGCAGGGTCAGGGATTTTTCCTGCCTCGAGATGACAGGGTGTTGTTGTGTCGTCTTCCTCATCATCATTCATCCCCGTTGCGGGCGGAGGAAGGCAATGGCAAACCACCTCCACTAGGACCTTGCCTAGTAAGTCGGCGCGGGTCTCCCGCGTCGCTCCCCTAAGCTGTGTAAAGAAGTATAGGACTCATCATCAGATAATATGTAGACCAACACATAGCGACAAAAATGTGAAGAATTATTTGGACATAAATATGAAAATTAAATAGAAGGGAAGAAATCCGAAGAATAATATTTTCAGGTGGGTGGAACATACAATCTCATGTTTTATTTTTATATATTAGTGCAGGTAAAGTGCGAAATAATTCAACAAAACTTTCAACACTCATTGGAAAATATTATAAAAATTTCTTTGGATGCTGTCGAAGCTTATGAAACATTCTGTAAGAGTTTCCTTATTTGCCTGTCAATCAAAAGTGGGTGCACCCACCATTATTTTGTCTCAAATTTTCAGCCGGCCGAAGTGGCCGTGCGGTTAAAGGCGCTGCAGTCTGGAACCGCAAGGCCGCCACGGTCGCAGGTTCGAATCCTGCCTCGGGCATGGATGTTTGTGATGTCCTTAGGTTAGTTAGGTTTAACTAGTTCTAAGTTCTAGGGTACTAATGACCTCAGCAGTTGAGTCCCATAGTGCTCAGAGCCATTTGAACCATTTTCAAATTTTCATTTACGTCTAATAAAATGGCAAATAAATAATGTCTCTTCAAAATCCATGTCGACAAATAACGCTTGGATTTCAAACAAAGTTTGATGATTGTTATTCTTCGTGAGCGCACTTCATTTTGTTAAAGTAGTATGGCAGTGACGGAAAATTCTTTGTCACGGTGACAATTAAACGTGCGCGCTAGCCCTAAGAGTTGCAGTTCACGACAAGGAACCCATTTAGGGCGAGGTCGCAAGGCTCATCTGTTGTGTTAACAATTATGACATGAACAATATTGGCTGCTAATGACTCAGGAGGGCGACAGAAAATAAGGGGCGGGGGGGCAGGGGGGGGGGGGAGTTGCTGAAATCAGTCTTCTATGGGACATAAGTATTACACTTTACAAAATGGACATTCAAGAAATGTTCAAAACAAACCACTGCCCGATTTCATGAACACCGACCGAAAAATGGCGCGCAACAGTGATCACCAAGGTTCGCGCCGTCAAGTTCGGAGGCGAACTCCTTGACGGATACAAACCGTGCATGACGCTCAGGTATGTATCCGCTCTTCAAGAACGCATGTAGGATCACTGGATCATTTTGGTGTAACGGGGTAAAGAGAACTGATGGAATGTCATGACATGCAAACGAATGGGAAATAGACTGCCGTGGAGCATATCGTGAAACTGGCTATCCCTTAACGCGTAGCTGCAGATAATGACATAATGTGTTTTATTGGCACGTAAAAAACAAAGATCCAGAAGCTCAGTTTGTCCAGTGCTTCCAGATGGTATGAACTGGAATTTCACACTCTTTTCAGGAGGGGTACTCTTCTCTAAAGGAGCATTATTTTTATGCGCCGACCAGAAACCAAACAAAATCAGTTTTTTTGGCCAGATATTAGGCGAAAGCAGTGCGAGTATCATAGTTCATATCTTACACCCATTCCCCCCCCCCCCCCCCAAAAAAAAAATATTCAAATGGGTGTGAAATCTTATGGGACTTAACTGTTAAGGTAATTAGTCCCTAAGCTCACACACTACTTAACCTAAATTATCCTAAGGACAAACACACGCACCCATGCCCGAGAGAGGCCTCGAACCTCCGCCGGGACCAGCCGCACAGTCCGTGACTGCACCCACTTAGACCGCTCGGCTAATCCCGCGCGGCCCGTTTTCCCACTTTTGCTCGCTGTAACGCAAATATTCCTTACTGTACTTTCAAGATCACGCACAAGAGAAATAATCGTAGGGGGCAGAGCACCTCAAACTTCTCGCAGCACATTAAACAACTTTCCATCGTCAAGTTGACGCTTTGTTTGGAATTTAGTTACACTCCTGGAAATTGAAATAAGAACACCGTGAATTCATTGTCCCAGGAAGGGGAAACTTTATTGACACATTCCTGGGGTCAGATACATCACATGATCACACTGACAGAACCACAGGCACATAGACACAGGCAACAGAGCATGCACAATGTCGGCACTAGTACAGTGTATATCCACCTTTCGCAGCAATGCAGGCTGCTATTCTCCCATGGAGACGATCGTAGAGATGCTGGATGTAGTCCTGTGGAACGGCTTGCCATGCCATTTCCACCTGGCGCCTCAGCTGGACCAGCGTTCGTGCTGGACGTGCAGACCGCGTGAGACGACGCTTCATCCAGTCCCAAACATGCTCAATGGGGGACAGATCCGGAGATCTTGCTGGCCAGGGTAGTTGACTTACACCTTCTAGAGCACGTTGGGTGGCACGGGATACATGCGGACGTGCATTCTCCTGTTGGAACAGCAAGTTCCCTTGCCGGTCTAGGAATGGTAGAACGATGGGTTCGATGACGGTTTGGATGTACCGTGCACTATTCAGTGTCCCCTCGACGATCACCAGTGGTGTACGGCCAGTGTAGGAGACCGCTCCCCACACCATCATGCCGGGTGTTGGCCCTGTGTGCCTCGGTCGTATGCCGTCCTGATTGTGGCGCTCACCTGCACGGCGCCAAACACGCATACGACCATCATTGGCACCAAGGCAGAAGCGACTCTCATCGCTGAAGACGACACGTCTCCATTCGTCCCTCCATTCACGCCTGTCGCGACACCACTGGAGGCGGGCTGCACGATGTTGGGGCGTGAGCGGAAGACGGCCTAACGGTGTGCGGGACCGTAGCCGAGCTTCATGGAGACGGTTGCGAATGGTCCTTGCCGATACCCCAGGAGCAACAGTGTCCCTAATTTGCTGGGAAGTGGCGGTGCGGTCCCCTACGGCACTGCGTAGGATCCTACGGTCTTGGCGTGCATCCGTGCGTCGCTGCGGTCCGGTCCCAGGTCGACGGGCACGTGCACCTTCCGCCGACCACTGGCGACAACATCGATGTACTGTGGAGACCTCACGCCCCACGTGTTGAGCAATTCGGCGGTACGTCCACCCGGCCTCCCGCGTGCCCACTATACGCCCTCGCTCAAAGTCCGTCAACTGCACATACGGTTCACGTCCACGCTGTCGCGGCATGCTACCAGTGTTAAAGACTGCGATGGAGCTCCGTATGCCACGGCAAACTGGCTGACACTGACGGCGGCGGTGCACAAATGCTGCGCAGCTAGCGCCATTCGACGGCCAACACCGCGGTTCCTGGTGTGTCCGCTGTGCCGTGCGTGTGATCATTGCTTGTACAGCCCTCTCGCAGTGTCCGGAGCAAGTATGGTGGGTCTGACACACCGGTGTCAATGTGTTCTTTTTTCCATTTCCAGGAGTGTACTTTACGTCTTCCAGTTATGCAGCTCTGTTTGAAGACACGCAGACGTCGACTTCTTCTATTGAAATCACTGTAATCAACGTCATTCCCAATTATGTGCATGACGTAAAAGGTCACTATCGTGCACATCGTGTAAATTGGTTCGAGCATCCTTGACACGCGCTAACACCAGTTTTTGTAATAACTGCGCCTTGTCCTCCCTTGAATATCCACAATTATTCTTATGCACCACACGGTTACATTGCTGCTAAATTATTCGAGATCTATTCATAGTTGTTCTTTTACTATGCTGTGGATGATTTTCCTTGTACGTTTTTATGTTGGTATCCTTTCCTTGGACAACGGTTGTCCTTTACTACATTTTTCTGGAGACAGAATTCGTGGCTCGCTTTCCGACGAAGATAATTAACTGCGTAGTTTAACATCTCTTCCAATATCATTTTCACATTTTAGCACGCATCTTCATCATTATACTCCTCATGTACATTGTTCACATAGTCCAGCGTATACGGCACCCCACATTCTACTAACCCATCTTGCAGAAACGCCAATATTTCATCGGCCACTTCTTTCTCACCATGAAATTCCTTGGGTTTCTTCTTTTTGACGTAATGTACCCATCGACACCTGTTTCTGTAGATATACTTCAATGCACTGTTGTGATTTACTCATCGACTAAGCAGTTCAGCCACGCACCGTAGCCTCATGCTGTGCTCGTCATTGGATACCTCCAGTTCCGCCCCGCCCCCTCCCCCCCACCCCCCTCCCTCCCATCCTCCCCTACCGTTGTCATTAGCAGCAAATATTGTGGTTGCATGATAGGCAGTATGTGGGTCGTCGAATGTCGTAAACATCATTGGCCATTTTGCGCCTTCACACTTAAAGCATTCCTTGTGTGATAGCAAGAACGGTCACCATAGAGTATTAGCTCAGTTCTCGTTTAGTTTTGTTACCTGGCTTGGTAGAGCATGTATAGGGCATGAACAATGTCAGATATTGAGTAATCACTATGAAGGACTAGTAGACACTGCGTTCTCATGTGAGACAGCGTTAGCAGATAGAATAAAATGTTCTTGAGCTCCCAATCGCATCAAGTGTATAAAATTCCACAAGCTTCCACCAGAGCACTCCTAGGGACTGTCAAATGGAATGACAGCCGACGGGCTGCTGATAGGTCTTCGTATACTCTAGCTGCCGCCTGTGGCGTCACTGGTGCCCATAGCATCGTCATATGTGGACGTACAGTGACTCCGTGTTGGATGCCTCGGTTTCAATTTCGGGGTCGCTGGATTCCACCCTGCACTGAGCTGTAGGCCACTGCCTCTATGAAGGGCTCCTTTAATTACACAGTTCGAGAATCCGCTAGTGCGAGCCATGGCCGTGGTTTTGACAACTTTGATCTGGTGAGCATTTCCTAGAGTAAGATAAATCGGGGTTTTTGAGGTTGTGAAGGCTAGAAAATTTGACTTCTTCCTCTTTTGTTCCACAGAGCGCACTGTTTCTCCGATGTAATACACGCCGCACTCGCAAGGTTGCTTGCAGACAACGGGTGTTCTTGGAACTGCCGCATCTTTTATTGGTTTCGGCAACTGCCGGATTCTTGTTGGAGGCCTTCAGATCAACATTACTTTGTGTCCTTTCTATAAGCGGCTTATCTTCCCCGTCGAAGAGCTTCAAAATAGCTAACAAGCAAGTCTCTTTTCCGGTTCCACGTGGGTGGTCTTTTTCTGATTCCTGCTTGAGATGGCTTCATTTATCTGATGAACGTGCTAGCCGTTGTTCCTAAAGACTTTGTGTAGGTGGCTCAGCTTATAGACCACTTTATCAGCTCTGTTATCATTGTCGTTGTTGCATGATGTACCAATGTTCGAAACAGAGTGCGGTTCTATACAGGGAGATGATGACGATGGCGTGCCAGTACAGATTGGTATTCGTAGCTTATCTATAGACACTGTGGTCAATGTGTCTCTTTAGTTTGAGGTGGACGAGGACTACGAGTAAGAGCATTGCAATTTTCCAGTTAGCACCATCGAAGTGAGAAACTTGTCGATTTCTTGGAACACATCAACGGCATCAACAGCAACAAAATTTATTATTATTTAGTCTTGCGTGTGTGAGATTTCTCAATGGATTTTGAACATTTCGATGCAATTACTAGTATGAGATAGTCATATGTAAATTTAAGGTTTATTTCAGTGTCTTTTTATCCGATCACATCTGTAATAGAGTAGTAACCCAGTCAACGAAGACCGAAAACCGTCGACTGAGGGAAAGATTCGCGCTGTCGCAAATTTTTGTGCAGTGGTCGGGAGGAGTGTAATGAATAACATAGTGAAACTGCTGACCGGTGGGGTATAGGTGTGAGTGAGGTGGGTTGGGGTCCGGTAGAAAGCGTTTAACCATCACATTTACGGTGTAAAATGGAAGTCTAATGTTAAATAAAGAGGTTTTAGAACAAATATTAACTGTGTGCATTAAAACCGGTTCAGGGGTAAACTGTGTTCTTTGTGTGAGATGGGCTGGAGCGACTTCGTGGCCGGGGGTGGTTGGAGAGTAGACGGCTGAGGGAAGGCACGTCGCCAGATTGTGGTCATGCTTCCTTCCTTTATAGGTCTGCGACCGAGTATGGAGTAGGCGATGATTCCCGACTATCTCTACCCCACTACGCCACAAAAAGCAACTACACGCTGTTTCACAAAGTAATAGCGACCCTTCCGCAGCTCCTATACGAATCACTGGCGACGCAGTGAGCAGGCACTCCGGTGGGGGAGGGGTATTTTCCACGAAGTGTAATAACAATGTATTAAATAGAGATATCAATTGCTAAGTGGAGTTTTAATACTAACGCAAGGAGAGATATGGACAGATTCTAAATCAATCTCTGCACACTGTTTTACACTAGTAGAGGGGGAATTGAATCTTAATCATCCTGAACAGTAGGTGTAGTGTTCTTCCAGGGAAGGCGACTTTCCCTACCAAGAGCGTTTTTCAGTTTACAGACAGGTTACGCCTCCCCAGCATTTCTTGTCCAGCCCTCTTACGTAAGTAGAAAAAATTACTTCATTGACCTTCTGTTTATGTAGTGGGGTTATTTTAGGTTTGTTAAATGAGAACTTAGTTGTAACTGTTAAGTGAATTTTATCGTAGAATACGTTTCTATAAACGATGGATGAGAATGTTTGATTTGTAGGTGTGATGTTAAGTGATCTATTTAGTGTTGGTGGGAAAGGGAGTGGATTGGTAAATATGGCACCTTGCTTCTCTCTGTCGTCAACAGCATATTGTAAATCGATGTAGCTATGTTGTAATCACATGGTTGCGAATTAATGAATGACGACGAAGTTACTTCACCTCCATTACCATTAGTTGTTTTACTTGTAGACTACATAATCTCTTCAATTAAGGAATTATGGCAGTTGCAGTGTGGGCTGCACTGAGTGGAGCCACATAAAACTTCCACAGCATACATTTTTCGAAGGTAGGAGTCAATACGACTGATCATGTTCAAATCTAATAATAATCTAATGTAAAGTGATCCTTAGACTGAAATTTCTGAAGTTCCAAAGCACCTTGGTGACCGACGTCTGTTACAGAGGCAGCCAGTTTAAGCATCTGGGTCTTTTCAGATGTTGGGAGTGCTGAATGAGTGTGATGGGTTTAATATCTCTCATGCTGCAGATACTATTCCAGCCAATAATAGTGGACACAATGAAATCAACATTGCAAAGTACACTTCTCTACCATGCTAGACTTGCGACAGACTCTTCAGGGTTGCAGACAGTTGACAGTTCCAGATGCGGCGCTTTGTTACATAGTGGCTCACTTAACTACAGCAGATAAATACTCTCTTAATTCACTGAAAGTAACTTCACCATATAAACACGAGCGAAGTGAACACGAAAAGCAGGGGACGCACAGTTTTTTCGTAAACTGAAAAGCAAGCAGTGCTCGTGGTGGGGGAAGTTTCCTTTCCCAGCAGAACGCTACAGCGGCAGTACAGGATGACTAAGAATCAGTTTCTCCTCTAGCAGTGTAGAGCAGCGTGCAGAGATTTACGTTCTCGTAGATACTGTGCTTAACGTATTTCTTGTGTTAATATTATTAGTAATTCATATCTGTATTTCATGTAGTGTTAACGCACTTTTTGTGGAACATAAAAACTTCCAGTCCATCTACACGCTACTTCTCCAGTGATTCATAGGGCGAGCTGCGGGAGGCTCGGTCTATGCTTTTTAAGCACACTGTAGTTGCTCTTTGTGATGTGGTGGGGTTCGTAAAGTGAGAATCGCCTGCTCGCTCTTCAGTCTGGAGACCATGAATGAGGGAAGTGCATGACCAGAATCCAGTGACGTATCTCTCCTCAGACATCTAACCTCCATTCACCCTTTACTCTCTGTTACAGCCCTAGAATACAGTGTATCCCTTAATACGGTTCTCCCTCATTTGTATATGGTACATGTTTAATATTTTTTCTCAATCCACTTCATTTAAGAGCGAAGACCAACTTTATACTGGGAAAACAGTATTTTTAATAATCTGCGATTTTTACATCCACTGCAATACAGAAACATTAGTTCTAGGGCAACAACGAATATACCTTTTTGTATGTAATTTGATGCAGTTTAATTTTGTACTGTGAAACATTATCGCCAGAAGCCACGGTTTTCTATGTTTTTGAGAAAAAGATGAACAAGTAACCTTTACAATCCGCCCACGGTCACACTCCACACGTCAAGATTTTTAGTATCTTGTTTACAAAAGTCTCCCCTCTTCACCTAATTTTCCTTCATTGATTGGACTATAGTGTTGTACCTACCAACTAAAAATATAATAGTCTGTTTAACTGTTGTTTCTCTAAAATACTTTTTGTGATTTGGTATGATTTTCTGTAACATTTTTGTTTTTATTGTTGCAAAGTATTGTGACAGGAATCTGACAAAGATCGGTAATGACTCAATGAAGCAGCAGGTACTGTCTTTCCAGTCAAGGGCCGTCAACAGCCGTAAGTGAACAGGAGGACAACAACAAGAGTGAAATGGACAGTGAAGACGGCACTCCAAAGTAAATAATTGCAAACCAGCGATCGAAGAGCAAAACCTAAGGCGTAACGAAATCTGAGATCAAGCAATGGAGCTATAAAACATAAACAAGAGCAATAATAATACAGAGCGGAAGACAGAGTTGCGGAGCAAGTAGATTTATAACGCATCCAAGAGTGATAATTGGCCGAAAAGGTGGGCACGACCCTACAGCTGCGCTCTGGGACCTGACAGAGCCGTCTAGGCGCCGTCGTCGAGTTCCAAGCATATCGCCTGAAGTGCATTGGATACTAACTGCACAACACGCTGGTCCTGTAGGGCAGCTAAGATGTCATGTATTACCAAAACCTCTTTAAAAACTGTTCAGATGTTTGTGAATTCCTGCTGAGGACATCAGTCCCTACTTCCAATAACTTACACTAACTTATGCTAAGAACAATACACACACACTCATGCCCGAGGGAGGACTCGAAGCTCCGACGGGAGGGCTCGCGCAATCCGTGCCAGGGAGCTAACCGCGCGGCCACACCACGCGGCGTCTTTTCACCGCTGATTTTTATAAGCAGACGGAAACGTAGAATGAAAATTTGTTGCAAGGTTGGGATTCGAAGCCAAGTCTCCTGTCCACTAGGAAGATGTGTCTAACACTAGACCACTCTGCCACGGTGGCTTTGGATAACTGAACAGACAACCTAGCTTGGCTCCCTCCTCAGTCCAAATTCCCATTCACACTTGAGCCCCCTTGAGGAGGGCGGCGTGCTAGTCTGTGCAGTTGTGGAAAAACAAAAGCCACTGTGCCAGGTGGCGTAGTGGTTAGTGCATCTACTCAGTGAGTGGGAGACCCAGGTCCAAAGCCCAGCCTTGGCACAAATTTTCATTTATCGCTTCAACCTATATCATAATAGATGTCTGAGACTTGTAAAGGTCTCTAGGAACATGTAATATCATTTAATTCACCCCCAGCCCCCCCCCACCCCCACCCCCGCAAGCAATATTAGAGCTAGGTGGTCAGAGAGACGAGAAATCTAATTAATATTGCAATGACATCCACTTACGAGTTATGTTTAAAATTTCAAGTATCTAGCACATCGGGTACTTCAAAATAAGCTGCAGAATTTGTACTAAAGAGGTCGACAGACGAGAAAGCGAGATAATTAAAAAATGTTAAAATCAGTTCACTAAATGCAGCGCTCGTTCGTTGAGTGAGCTGACATACACTGACTCACAAAATATTAAGATACAGATGAGAAAGAATAAGTAATCAACTAAAGTCAAAGAAGAGATGGGCATCACAATAGCAAGTCCCTAGTGCTAGATGGAGAGAAGAAGAGAGGGGAAAACAACGATCCGCCCAAGCGCCTTATTACAAGCGATTAGCGCCCTGTCCATCGTAGGCCGTTTTCCGCCGTTGGAGAGCATAGTGCTTCAGACAGTGCTCGACTACCTTTCAGGCCCAGACTCGATACGACGCTCACATGCAGGCGCCGTGTCGTAATTAACTTGATGTTTAATCTCGGGCAGGCGGAAGGGCCTAATAAAGCGGCGCTTTGTATCGCCGGCGCGTTACGCAGGGCCGGCCGAATTTATCGCCGCCGCGGCCGCAACCGAGCCTAATCTACTTTGCGAGCGGAGCGGAGGCGTAGCGGCGGCCGGCAAGGGGAGGCGGCAGATGGAGGCGGTAGCTGGAGCTGCCTCCAGCCTTATCAATTTGGCGGCCGCCTCTGCGGTCTGGCGCGGCCGGTGAGCGCCCACCAGCTCTGCTCCGCCGCACCCGGAGCGATGGCCGCCGCAGACGAACGACTCGCCAGTAGCGTCGCCGCCCCTCCTCTACACGCTGTTCGTTCGAGCGGTCGCTGCCCGAAGCTTCCCGCTATACCCTGCGAAAATCTCTCTTGGGCGGAAACGAGTTTCAACAGTGGGGTGCTTCAACAACAGGGAGCCGGATAAGCATTGTGAAATAACGGCGTACAGGAGAACTCATGATGAAAATTGCGCTAGACAGAAAGGATTTTTTATCGGGAACAGATACAAAACCAGAAGAAATTATAGAGTAAAAATCACAAGGAAGGAAGAAAGAAAGATTGGGTTCAATGTCTTGTCGACATCGAGGTCATTAGAGACGGAACACAAGTTCGGATTTTGTCAAAGATGTGGAAGGAAAGCGGTCGTGCTGTTTCGTAGGATCCTCCCCAGCATATGACTGGAGCGCTTTAGGGTAATCACAAAGAAGGCAAATCTGGATGGCTGGACGCGGGTTTGAAATGTGGTCCTTCGGAATGCGAGGCCACTGCGCCACCTCACACAGTCTGATCAACAGTATCCGTACACCAGTTACCGGACTGTAGGTTGGCGTGTGTCCATCTTTCGGCCTTGCGTCTGTGGAGGAACAGAATCTAATTTTTCAACACGACCCGGAACGAAGAAGGTAGTGACGTTCGATGCTGGGTTGTGGAGTGTAGTCCACGTTCTGAATCATCCCAAAGTTCTTCCATTTCGTTCAGGTCGGGACTCTAGTGCCGAGTCACGACAGAGAGTAAGAAGGACAGGTTTTGATTGAAAAGGGCTCACTTCGAACGATGCAATCGAAGAGCGGCTTTCGTGTGGGCAGCTTACAGGACTGAAACCTGTGAAGAATCTACAAACTGGAAGGGCGTTGGGAGACACTGAATTCAGTGTAATTCTCAAAGAAACTCGGGCCTATTAAACTCCGAATAACAAAGTTTAATGTGAGTATACTTCTGGAACTACAGACTGGAGTTGCTCTAACTCATTGCACGCTATTGCTGTATATGGCTTATTCAGCTCTACTAGTCAGCTGCCTCCGAACTCGCGAACCCGTGTCTCAGTGATACTACCCTCTAGACATTCTCCAAAAGATCCAAGCCAGCAGCCTGGCGACGACCGAAACGGGATTGCGTCCCAGAGGACTACTAAACTGTCCCTCCATCGCTTCAAGCCGAGTCCTCTCTTTATTCCACTCACTAAGTTTGTAGACGACTCCCTCTGACGTATATAACGGCCATGTGTGTGGTGAAAATTACCTTATCGTCCGCCCCGATAGCTGAGTGGTCAGCGTGACAGATTGCCGTCCTACGGGCCCGGGTTCGATTCCCGGCTAGGTCGGGGATTTTCTCCGCTCTGGGACTGGGTGTTGTGCTGTCTTCATCATCATTTCATCCCCATACGACGCACAGGTTGCCCAATGTGGCGTCGAATGTAATAAGACCTGCACCAAGGCGGCCGGACCTGCCCTGCAAGGGGCCTCCCGGCCAATGACGCCAAACGTTCATTTCCACTTCATTTCCATTACCATATTTGGGGTAGATCATTAGGCGCATACGCCGCTGTCACGCGCTCGGCGCGGGACTGATTTACGCACTCGCTGATCGTTTGCCTCCAAACGTGTGCATAAACTGTGTTCGGTCCGGCGCCGAGCAGACGCTGTTTAAGTAAACGATTGCGGAAACGCTTCCGTTGTCTTCCCAAGACAGCCCATAGCCACAACATGAACCTAATGACATATTTTCATAAATAATCTTGTCCACAAGTCATTGCCTCACAGATGCTGCTTCACCACAGGATGAATTGTCGTGTCGATACAACCAGTAATTGTCTCCCTACTGTACCTCTGTTGTACACAATACGCAATGCTGTAAAAGTTTTTCACGTCCTTCAGCATTTAGCGTTTTCTCAAGCGCAGTAAGTGAATCACATTCTGACGGCGAAACATACCCCCATACAGTAACACCACCTCCTCCACACTTCACTATTGGCACTAGACATAACAAAGCTCTCCACGCATTCGCTATAGTCAAACCATTCATCGAATTACCACGGGGTGTGGTGTGATTTATCATTTCACATCACTCGTTTCCAGTCATCGCTCATCAGGCTTAAAGAATCTCAGGCGTCGCTTGGCATGTTACTGCAGAATTACGTGGCTTATGAGCAGCTGTTCGACCACTGTACAACTTTCTTTTAAATCCATACACACAGTCATTGTGCTGGCAGCACTCTTAACTCATGCGTGATTCTTTCCCCAGATTTAATTCGATTTTTTTTACAGCCATCTTCCGCAATACCCTACCGTCCATGTCTGTCAGCACATGAGTATGCTTGGTCTTGGTTTAGCTGTGATGGTTTCTTTACATTTCTACTATACAATCACTTCATCAACAGTCGACATGAGCAATTTCTAGGGATGTGAGTGTTATTGTGAGTCTATTGAACCAGGGACCTAGAAACGACGGAGAGGCTTCGTCCCGCCATAGCCCTCAGTGGTTCACAACCCCAGGCCACAGCAGTCCACCCACCCCGTAACAAACCAAATCAAGGGTTCCAGGTTTATTGTGTGGATCGCACCCCCCCCCCCCTCCCCCCGATAACGTCTCATACCAAACGATTGTAACCCCAAACGTTTGCGTGGTGGTAGAGTAAGTAATTAAGGTGTACGCGTACGTGGACACAGTGTTTGCGCAGCAATCGCCGACATAGTGTAACTGAGGCGGAATAAGGGGAACCAGCCCGCATTTGCCAAGGCAGACAGAAAACCGCCTTAGAAACAACCCACAGTCTTGCCGGTACACTGGACCTCGACGCTAATCGTCCGGGCGGATTCGTGCCGGGGACCGGCATGCCTTCCTGCTCGGGAAGCAGCGCGTTAGACCGTGCGGCTAGCCGGGCGGGCTTATAAGTATTCTGCTGTTACTACTTCTCGATACTCACCCACCTCCCTTTAGTGGCACGTCCTCTTGTGACAAAACACAACACCCCTTGCATATCAGTCAACTAGAAATGATTGCGAGCGTCTACTAAAAGTGGAGGAACCCTGATACGTCCCCTCTGGTTTCTGAAGTACTTGCGTTTTGGAATAACTGAAACCAAGAACACTGAATGTTTCTCCAGGATTTACTAAATATTACGCTCACACATGTGAGCGAGGCTCATTATACCACATGATAAGTGCTCACCCATCTGCCAAAGTAAATATGTTTCCCCCTAACAAAGTATTTCAACAAACACACTGGACCGGTCGTGGTGGGGTATGACTGTCTGCTGACGTAATGGCGGACACTGCACAACGCGCGTATTTCATCAGCACACGACAATAATCCGCAAGAGAACTGGCGCAAAAACAAAGGAACATGCAAATAAAAGAATTACAACAGAAAACAACCTAAGTAAGCATGCAAGTTATTAAAAGGCGAATGAAAAATAGAGACTGAATAAGTTTTGTTTCGTTAATAATAATAACAATTATATCCAAATATAAGGACTTGTCGAAAATTAGTGGGACTATAAAATTATAACATCTGTAGCAAGAATGTTTTAATGAACGGAAAAAGTTTTAATTAGATTTCTGAATCTTACTAATAAACTGCAGTTCAATGTGATCATTGTAACTGCGACCCGGTCGGTCGCGGGGTTGAAATGACGGAAAGCGAACAACAACACCACGGGAGAGGACAGACACGACCAACGAAGGACAGAACGAACAGCAACAAGATCGAACAATGGAGTCACAAGGAAACCTAACAAACACGTCCACTCGTACACAGAACAAGAAAGTAACTAAGGTGTCTAACGCGAGGCGATGTGTCCACAGACGTACGCGACATTAAACTGGCTGGCTGAGCGAGAGGCTGGTGCTTAAGTACTCTATCAGGGGCGCCGCTATTGACCGCTGGAACCACGTGTTCCACTGTGGCGCCCTCACACTAACGGATTCCCGCTCAGTCTGCGGAGAGGTCGCTGTTGTCACTGTTGCTCCTCGAGATGTCGGGAGGCGGAAGGGGACGCAAAGCTGCAGCCCTGCCGGAGTTGCTGCTCACGCTAGCAGGAACGTCCGGCAACAAGAAGAAGAAGACTGCAGCGCAGTGCTTTCGCTGCCAAAAGCTTGGCCACGTCGCCAAGCACTGCAGCGGCACAGTTGCGTGCTTGAAGTGTGTGCAAGCACATGACACATGCGCCTGCAAGAAGGAGGACACCCCTTGTACCTGCGTCAACTGCGGCGGCGCACACGCGGCGAACGCCCGTTCCTGCACCTACAAGAGGAACTGGCGCGGACCGGACAAGAAGAAGACGCAGAAGCAAGTGACCACCACACATGAAGAGATGGTCTCTTGTACAGAAGAAGACGTCTCCAGGCGTCTAAAGGACGCTGTACAAGAAGCCATGTCCGCCTTCAAATCCGCCATGGTAGAAGAGAGGGCGGCCATGTTGGCGGAAGTGGGCGAGGCTCGGCGTCAGGTTGCTGTGCTGACGCAGGAACTTCGCTCAGCCAAAGAAGACTCCGCCACAACAGAAGACACCGCCACCCAGACGACTCCTGCACGAGAGAAGGAATTCGCAACGGTAGCCACACAAACTGACGAGCCTGCCGAAGGGGAGGCGACGCAGCAAAAGGACACCGAAGCAGCTGCACGAGAGGAAGAAGAGTGGGAAGAAGTACCATTCCTCCCGCTTCCGGACATGTACAGCGCAAGTGCTGTAATGAATAAGATTGCTAGTTCGCTTCGCGACGTTACATACCGCCACCACGAAAATCCCTATTCTTTTGTTCCACCAAACTATCCAATACCGCCACCCCCACATTGAGCAGTTAGCTATCCTGAAGGCCTTCTAGGACTTACCAGGGAGGATTATGAGCTCATCAATTCCTACCTTATCTTCACTTTAGTGCAGATACGTTGTCTAATCACTACTCTGGTTTGCGGAGAAAACCTGAAAGCTGAATACGCTACGCATCAAGCCGACACCGAGGAACAATCCTCAGTCACCAGTAAGAAGGAAAAGAAAAAGCGTCACATCGACAAGTACCAGAAATAGATCATCGGCACTCCTTGCCCAATGGCTCTGAGCACTATGGGACTTAACATTTAAGGTCATCAGTCCCCTAGAACTTAGAACTACTTAAACCTAACTAACCTAAGGACGTCACACACATCCATGCACGAGGCAGGATTCGAACATGCGGCCGTATCGGTAGCGCGGCTCCAGACTGTAGCGCCTAGAACCGCTCGGCCAACCCGACTGTTACTCCTTGCCAGTTCCAGATATAACCAAATAGTACAAGAAACAAGATTAATCAAGATTCTTAGGGGAGTAAAGGCCAACAGGCCACAAACTTCCACTTGAACTTCCTCACAGAGAGGACAGTCAAAAAGGAGCAGCGAGACCTCACACTAAAGCGGGCCAGGAGGCGCGCGCCGCCACAGCTTTCGGCGCGATGATGCAGAGACCTCTAGGGGGTCTTCGACGTCCTTGACGTCTGGCGCGGATTCAAATTTCGCTGCGCGCGGTACCAGAGTGATGATTTGCATTTACTTATAGTCATCGATAATGAGAAATTACCCCTGCTTCTGCAAAAGCTTTTAGATGATTATTTGGGAGACAGTTCGCTAGAGCTGAACTTTCTAGCAATGTTTTTCAAAGTCAGCTGCCATTTAGCTGGTGCTGCCGGTGAAACGTCGACGTTCGCGTCGTTGGTTCAGAACCCTTGAGCGTACAGTGCAGCAATTATCGTCATCTTGCTGTGCCTCCCGACCGTAGCTACACAGTTGTGAACACATCAGGGATGCACGACGTTTGTAGAATTATCTCAATTGGCGCTTCTACACGCAACGACGAAAGTGAGACAAGCTGCATTCACTTAGCGCGTGACGAATCCCGACGTCATAATGTTCGTTAACCGTGTCTGGTCACAGATTTATGGTTTATCCGTTCGACCGTGGCTCGACAACCTTCAACGGAATAACAGTAAACAGCGTTAATAAATTTGTAGCTTGAATTAACAACCCACGCTACACATCAGACAATCCGTACCGTGCAGAACACTCACTGTAGTCACGCCAATTGAATGGCGATCGGCTCACCATACAGTCAAGATTAATGTTCTTAACGTCAATGTGTGACAAGGAAGTGCGTTACCACACTTCTGTTTCATTTTAGTGTCGGCTATCTACAATCATGTATCACAGCATTCACGCAGATCTACGGTCTTTACATCAGTTTTTTGGATTAATGAACCGAGTACCAGTTCCGACCAATAAGCTAGGATAGATATAGTCATTTAGTACTTTATACACAGGACACAACGAAACAACAAAAAGTATCACTGTTCAGTTATTTTACATCGGTCTTAGACACAGTACACACTAGCAGAACGACTGTCATGTTGTTGATGATTTTCTCCACCGGCCTCTCGATATATTTCCAAAGCGCTCAATACATCTCGCTTCACTATACAATTTCCACATGTCTTCCAACCGTTCTATACGGAAAAGCTCTCACCTTCTTTCTTCTCTCTCCTTGCACTCCATCTGACACATGTCTTCCAAATGCTGTGAGTAACAGAAAGAACATTTAACATTCAATAACCATTGAAAATTGAAAGGTGGCTACACTGTGTCACAGCGCCAGAGATTGCGCCAAAGAGTATTATTCAGCCACCTCCACTGGCAGTTTTAGTTCAGAAGTTGCCGTGGGCAGTAGTAGTTCAGAGGTTGCCGTGGGCAGTGCTTGTTGAGAGGATGTCGATAGATGTACTAGTTGAGGCCATGTCGTGTGCAGTTGTTCTGTTGGGTGAGACAGCAGATGTTGTTTGATTGGGGATGTTGCAATCATCACAGTGTATTTTTCGTCAATATATATGAAGGTAATAAAAAATTTTTTATTTCATATTTCCTAAATAACAATGCCTCTTGGTCACAGGTTGAGTCAACAAAGCATCTGACTGGTGTTCATGTATTATACTGTAATTCTGGTTTCTATATGCAATTATAGTATTTCTGGTTTTTTAATTACTTCATTGTAAATGCTGTTTAAAATATCTTGTCGTATTGAGGAAGAACCGTGCCAGATGTGTGCGTTGAATCACACTTCCACACACAGAACAGTTACTCTTGTGCTTTGTTGTTTCGTAGCTTTTATAGTTGCTGGGGACTTATTAATCAATTGTGTTAACGCAATTTTCCTTTCATTCTTTATTGTTATTCTCTGCAGTCAAAAATGGTTCAAATGGCTCTAACCACTATGGTACTTAGCATCTGTGGTCATCAGTCCCCTAGAACTTAGAACTACTTAAACCTAACTAACCTAAGGACATCACACACATCCATGCCCGAGGCAGGATTCGAACCTGCGACCGCAGCAGTCGCGCGGTTCCGGACTGCGCGCCTAGAACCGCTAGACCACCGCGGACGGCTCTCTGCAGTCAGATTGCGTACTAATACTACTTAGGGCCAACCGGTTACGAGACTTCGTAACCGGACATACAGCTACTAAAAATATTTTCATTTAAAAATAATTAAGCCCCATGCACGTGGCGACCGCTGCTTCGGATCGTCACTTGGAATTCTTTTGATAGTAAAAATAGCAGACAGTAGGATTGTTGTAGTGATGTGTAGTTTAGTAATTGTAGTCTATATTGCATGTATAGATTTTGTAATTGAACATTTGTAGTTGTCTTGTAATTCTTCTGACGGTATTTTTGTGGAATTTAATTTTTGATAAGTCGTATACGGGTTTGACAATTTTGTGCAATTGTGAAGGTTTTAATTGTTCGGTAGGCGTGTTTGTCGGGAAGCATTTCGTGTGAATGGTATTGTTGGTGATAAAGTGTCATATTGTGTGTAATTTTCGTATAGTGACGAGTTTTGTATGTTTTGTAAAAGACTACACGATCACTGAAAAAGGCAAAAATGATGGATAGTCAGAATGACAAAATTGTTAACATGGTGAACTCGCCAACACAGGAGAACAGTATGATGAATAATGAAGTAGAAAATAATTTAATAAGCAGGCGACATAGGCCGGAACCAGTTCAAAATGCTTCACAATCAAAAAATTTTCCGAATACGAGATTAACGACAGAAGATTATGGAATAGTATCGAGCACAGATAGCTTTACAGCTATGACGAAGGAAGCTGGTTTTGCGGGAAATGTTAGGGGCGAAAAGAATTTCGAACTAGTTATAATGAAGCAGTTGATGAGCGCAATATTAAATTTGGGATCTGAATTAAAAACAGTGGAATCACAAATAGGAACAATTAAAACTGATATGGGAACTTTGGCAACACGGTTAGAAACTGACATGGGAACAATGGAAACACGGTTAGACTTATGGGATCACAGGATCTGAATCAAAAACAGTGGCAACACGGTTAGAAACTGATATGGGAACAATGGAAACACGGTTAGACTCAAGAATAGGGACATGTTTTAAAAACATGAAAGACGAATTAAAGAAAGAAATTAGAGAAGAAGTACAACCGATTCTGAATTCTCACAATAATAGATTAATTTCAATAGAAATTAGACAAAAGGAACAGGGTACAGAACAGGAAGAAAGAGATCGCGTGATAGTACAAAAATTCTCAGAGTTAAATTTACAACGTGCACATGATAAGGAAGAAATATTTGAAAGAATCGAGGGATCCGTACCAAATGAAAGAATAATTATACTAACACAACAATATGAACAGTTAACTACTAAATGTGTCAATACTGAAACCCGAGTCGCGACACTTACGGAAGACGTAAGTAAACAGAAAGAACAAATAGGTACCTTATCGGAAAGTGTTGAGGAGATTCAGATAAATTGACAAGTCTTAGTTTAAATCGGGACACAGATTCAGATGATACAGCTCCATTGCCATTTGCAGAAATCGAAGAGTACCAGAATATAAATAAACATGTTGAAAATCAGGGAAAATTTTATGAACGTGTGAAAAGGGAATCTGAGGCGTTACGAAAGCAAGTCAAACAAACTGAAAGCGAAATCGTAGGAAATGACAGTAGAAGAAATTTAGAATCACAGGTATCAGCGGGTTTTGAAGAAAATAATTTATTTCATTTACGAGGTGCAACAAGAGAGCGCCAGGCGCGCGAGCTTGACAATAATCGACATTCGGACTGGGACAGACGCGGTAGGTCTTTGTCGCCACGAGGCGAGAACTTTGACTATAAACACTTTTTAACTGTTCGGAAATTTAAGATATTTCGCAATTCTAAGAATGACATACATCCATGTTCATGGTTAGATCAATTTATGTACGCACTTCCACCAAATTGGCCACTAAGTCACAAACTGGAATTTATGTGTGGATATTTAGAAAACGAACCGGCGACGCGGATGCGCGCACTTATTAGGGTTTGTAATAATGTAAATGATTTTTATCATGCATTTCTATCGGCATATTGGTCCGAAAACACGCAAGACGAGAGTCGAACATAGTCTTATTGTGCAGCGTAATTTTAAACAGTCTGAGTTCCGCACGCCAGCAGAATACTTTGACGACATGGTTCCAAAGAATCAGTTCCTTGCTAACCCTTATAGCCCGACTGAATTAATTCGCATTTGTTTAACTAAGCTGCCACAATCCATAAGACAAATTGCTTTAGCCGGAAGATGTAAAGACGACATTAAGACTTTTAAGACTTTGCTAGAGGAACTTGAGTATGACAACGACGACGGAACTTCTTGTAATTTTTTCAGTAACAGTAATTAAAATAGATTTTCAGAGAAAAGGGATAATGATCGGAACGGACGTTATAGCGGTAATTTTGAAAATGACAGACGAAACAGACAGGACAATAGATACCAGCCTTATGATAGTAACAGACGTTCTAACAGAAATTACACAGACAATTATAATAACGGAAAGTCCTACCGGAATGATCAATCATACGGAAACAGTAATCGGTATCATCAAGACAGAAATTATTCATACAATAATAGGAATTCTTACTACAGAAATAACCAGGGTAGTAGACATAACAATAATTTCAGAAGTGACAGTCGAAATTACACAAGAAGTAGCCATTAGGATAGCCAGGAAAATAGAAATTTTAATAAGAATTTACATGTAAAAGACAGGAGGGACCTAATTGGCATCCTCCGCGTGACAGAAATTCAGAGAGACAAGTGCAAATCGTAGAAATTGATCCGCGAAATGACGGGAATAATCAAAGACGTGACGCGAACAATTGACAATGTCTTGTAGCTTCGGCTTCTGGCAGCAATATAGACGGTTCAGAAAGCAATGACACTACGACTTTACACTACGTACGCCTGGAAGACATGAGAGACATTTTGCTAGACGATAGGGAAAATAATGTAGACGCATTTTTACATCCTGTTATTTAAGTATGTGTGGGTAAGAATAAGTTCACTGCGGTTTTAGATTCTGGGAGCCCATAGAATGTTTTTAGTGAATCAGTTTTTCGTATATGTGTAAGAACTATTGCTTGTCCTGTGTTACCTGCTTCTAAAACTACAATTCGAGGAGCTATTTCTGGAAAAAGTGTGGAAATCAAACAACAGACCAACTTAAATTTCATTTGTCAAGAATATGAATTTTCTGCTAATTTTATTATTGTTCCATTACTCAGTTCACAAATTGTATTAGATATGGAGTTTCTTAAAGCAATTTTAAACTTTAAAGAAGGAAGTGTGAACTTGACTGTTGCCGGAATGCCGAGATGTTTGAAATCTTTTGAGTGCGTAACGAAATTGAATCAGACACAAAATGTTTAAGGTTTCTTACTTCAGATGTTTTCGCTGAGCATTATAACGACAATGTGTTCATTCACGACAACGACAATAGATACAGAGACGGGATGGATGATATAATTAATAGCGAAGAATGAATTAATGAAAAGGTTAACAAAGCTGAAGTGCCAGATGGCGTTGCAAGGGAAGAACTGCACCAAATTTTGACTTCACATGCTACAGTATTTAGTCATCACACAGGAACTATACAAGGCTTACAATATTTGTTTAAAGTAAAAGAACACACACCATTTCGAGGAAAAACGTACGCTATTCCTTTGGCTTATAGAGACAAGGTTAAGAGTGAACTTCAATGCATGTTAGATAAAGGCATTATTGAGCCAACAGCCAGTCCTTATACCAGCCCATTACATGTCGTTCTTAAAAAGGATGGGTCAATTCGTTTGGTTCTGGATCCCAGGCAGATAAATAATATAATTCCTGAAACCGACGACCGTCCACAAAATTTTGATGAACTTCTTCAACATTTCCATGGAATTAAAGTTTTATCCACGATTGATATGCGCGCAAGTTTTTGGCAAATAGAACTCCACCCTGATTGTAGAAAATACACTGCCTTTTTAGCCTTTGGTAACTGTTATCAATTTCGGAAATTTGCGTTTGGACTTACTGTATCTTCAGCTGCATTCATTTGTGGTTTAAACGAAATTTTACCTGTTTATCTTCGTGACAATATTACTTCATATGTTGACGATATTCTTATTGCTAAACGTTCTTGGAGTGAGCATAACTAAATTTTGAATTCATTATTACGTATTTTTGCAAGGGTTGGCATTACAGTGAACTTGGAAAAATCTGAATTTGGTCGTTCTCAGGTGAAATTTCTTGGTCACATTATTTCTGCAGAAGGTATTCTTCCTGATCCAGAGAAACTAGACGCTATTCGTAATTACGTTGTTCCTACTACAAAACGTGATGTTCGTCGTTTCCTTGGTGTCTGTAATTTTCTTAGACGCTATGCTAGATTGGGCAATTTGGCCACATCTCGTTTAAGTGAACTGTCTGGAAAGAATTCTAATTGGTGTTGGGATGAGGCAGCTCAGTCAGAATTTGAACAACTCTGTGATGCTTTAGCTGCTGCTCCACTTCTTTCACATCCGGATTTATCTAAAGATTTTTGTTTGGCGACGGACTCATCATACAAAGGCCTAGGTGCACACTTATTTCAAGAGATAGAAGAAAACGGCGTTGTAGTACAGAAAACTATTGCATTAGGAAGTTGTGTTCTCTCTAAATCAGAAAAGAATTATTCGATTACGGAACTTGGAGCCTTGGCTGTTGTTTGGGCTTTCACAAAATTTCGCATATTTTTGTATGGCAGACGTACTAAGGTTTACATTATCATCGAGCTCTGGAATTTCTTATGTCAACAAAATTAACACATGGAAGATTGTCACAATGGGCGCTGTACCTACAGGAATTTGATTTTAGTATTGTTTACATACAGGGTTGTTCAAATATTATTGCTGATGCTTTATCACGTGCACCTATGGGTTTGAAACAAAGTTCTGAGGAGGACTGCAAAGAAAACAATTATTGTTTGATGTATATTCAAGGTGTTGCGTTTGAAAATTTTATTTCGTGTTCGTCCCAGGACACCGCTAATGAGCAAACCAAGGATCCAATCTGGAAGGACATTAATGAGAAGTGGACGAGAAAGGAAAGCGTAGCGATTAGACAGTATTATTTAGTTCGCGATGATATTCTTTTTAAACGAAAATCTGTCGACAACTCTGTTTGGTTAGTTTACATTCCTGATGAGTGGGTTAATAAATTGATTTGGTATATGCATTTCAGTTATGCACACTTTGGTCCCAGAAAATGCTTTCATAAATTACGAGAAAATTGCTACTTCAGTAATATGGAAAAATGTATTCGATCTGTTCTTGCCAAATGCAAATTATGTCAAAAGGCTAAGCCGCCAACTATTTCTCACAGAGCACCGTTGTTTCCTATCATTCCAGCGAAATTAAAGGAGATGGCTGCAGTCGATTTGTTCGGTCCAGTGGTTCGTTCTACTAATGGTTTTGTGTATTGTTTGGTAGCAGTGGAATTGACATCAAAATATGTGTGTTTTACACCTTTACGCAAAGCAACAGCTCGTTCAGTAACTAATGCTTTCATCAAACATTTTCGTAAAGAAGTGGGTCATGTTGATAAGGTTATATCAGATAATGGATCACAGTTTCGCTCTAAAATTTGGCTTTGTACTCTACGGCGTCGTAAGATTAATCCAATTTTCATTTCACTTTTTCACCCTCAATCTAACGCTTCAGAGCGATGGATGAAGGAAATCAATAAATTGTGTCGACTTTATTGTCATCAGAATCACAGAACGTGGGATCAGTATCTTCATATTTTTCAAAACATTCTGAATAAACTCCCTAATGATTCAACTTCTTTACCACCTATATTGATATTAAAAAGTAAAGCACCGACAAACCGCATTTCTGAAATCGTTCCTTTTCCGCCTTCACGGAAACTGCGGCGTTCTAGAGTTGTCAACCTGGCTCTACAAAATATTGCATCTGTGGCTGCTAGAAGAGAGAAATCAGCTAAACGTCCTGGTCGTTTAAAAACCTTGTCAGTTGGTCAAAAGGTGTTAATTAAGTTTCACCGTTTGTCTCACAAAGGAAAAGGCTTGTGTCGCAAATTTTTTCTGCTTTATAACGGTCCATATAGAGTTCGCAAAATTATTCATGATAACACTGTCGAAGTAGAAACTTTTAAATCTCGGCGCTCTAAGGGAATACGTCATATATCGAACGTTAAAATTTTTGTGGAATGACATACTTTTGAGAAACTAACAGTTATACGTACACACGCAGAGAATACAAGGATACCGCGCCGTGTTGTGGCGGCGGCATATACTCAAACCAACAGTCAAATCTGCGCGCAGCACAAGGCAGTTGTTGACCGCAAACAATTACTTCCTACGTCACGCGTACCTACAGCTGATCGAGTGCTCAGTGCGAATGCACTGACAGCCGTAAGCAAATACACAATCTAATTTCTCTGATTAAATTCAGTATAAAGCTTTAATGACTTGATAAATTATGTTATTAACGTTCAGTTTTTTTTCAGGATACAGTTGTATAAAATATTTAAGAACTTCAGGTAAATTCTGTGTGTGTCCGACGTTAAGAGGACTTGCTATTGAGAAAATTTCAGGAAGAATGCAATTTCGAAGAAGAAAGTAATGAACTAAAAAGGTAACTATTAATTGAGTTTATTTTTCAGGTAACATATTTCCACTTAGGTACGTACTTTAGACGTAATTTTCTGCTCGCGATTACGTGATTTATACTTTGTGTTATCTGATTTTGACAATGATTGATTAATGAACAGGGTTGTTATGTATATTACGCATCGCTTCGCTGCACTGCTGTTTCACTGATGTCACTTTTTTTTAATTATGGGCCTGCTGTGCTTATTTATTTACATTATAATTGTCACCTGATTAATTGTGCTGATATGGTTATGTATGTAGGTTATGATTTGTGATTTATCTGCTTGCGCCTTCATGTTTACTTATTAAGATTACATATGAACATTTATTTGCTTATGCTGATATGATGCTAATGACCTGTTTAATATGTAAGATATATATATATATATATATTTGCTGCTTTGCGTATGGATTGCATATTTACACATTTCTGTTTTGTTGTCGTAACTACTTTTTCATTTGGTATATAGAAATGCTGATATTCGGTGTACGAACATGGAGTTTAGGTCACACTATGGTATTAAATATAGATTGTTCGCTTGGCAGAGCTCGTTATAGGGATTGCGCTACATCCACTTGTTAACATTCTGTTCTCTACTGGTACATTTACTCGCTATTGCACGTTTTGCTTACGCTCAGTGCCTTATATTATAAGATAATAAAATGAACTCCTATAATTCTACGAACGACATTGGTACAAGAAACTTCATGGAAGTCACATGAGCTGGAGGTTTTATGGAAGCTGTATAAATTTATGTTAATAGGAAGGAAGCTAACGACATGACACACCAGCACTAGGTTTAGACCATTGCCAGTTATTACACTGCATTCTTGTGAACAATTGAAATAGCAAGTGACACTTGACACAAGAAATACTCCACGTGTTTGCTTCTGTTTTGCCATGATTCTTGAAGTGGTGTGCACACTGTGAAATATTAGGATCAGTCACACTCCGTACTCGCACTTACTTACTGAAAGTTATTCAAACTAAAGGCTGTTAGAGGTAATGTATGCAATTCTTTTATTTAATGATGGACAAGGTAACCAAAATGTACTTTATAATTGATAATGAGTAGAAGATTTGGGACAGATGGATTACATAGATGTTGTGTATGGACATTGTGTCTTCGGATTGTATGGGATGAGGAATTGAAGTTTGCATTAGGATTTTATCTGTACTTGTCCGAGGAGACTGACTAGAGAAAAGAGTTGTTATGAAAGTGAAATGATATTGGCGATAAGGTTTATATGTATTGATATATTGAAGAGGTATTATTGAGGTATTGAGATTGTGTGAAGTTGATGATTATTGGAGTTTTGGTGGACAAGAGGTAAGGTAAATGATACTGATGATAAGGTTTATATTTATCGAAGTAAGAGGTATTATTGAAGTATTAAGATTATGTGATGCTGATGATTATTGGAGTTTCGGTGGATAAGAGGTAAAGTAAGTGAGAAGCGTATTTTTTTTTTTTTTTGTTGGTTTATATGGAACAAGGAGGATGGAGGTGGCAGACTAGAACACTCAAGTGGGAGGAAGATTGTCTACACACGCACTTTGTTAAATCAATAAGCAGTATATACTTTTTTTTTTTTTTTTTGGGGAGGGGGGAGAGGAAGTATTTGCACATCTTGGCACACTGACAGTTGTTCACCAACCGTACATTTGATTTGGCTTGGCAAACTTTGGTCTTGACATGGTGACTATGACTTTGACAAACTATTATTGACTGTTATACACTGCTGCTACTACTACTTGATACACATGTTGAACATCAAATTTTTGACAGAATTGCATTTACACAGTTAACACTATTCAATTAAAAATCTGAATGAGTGTGTTTTGTGTGTTTTAGTTTCCCAATCCCAAATAATTGGTACCGACCTACCTCCTAAATATTATTTTACTTGTTTGTGGTGGCTTGCACTGACCCCATAAATATTATAGGTTTACTGTTATTTGTGTATTGTAATAGTTAATATGACAATTATCTGATATCATTTGTGTGTATGTTATAATTTGTATGTTTAGTGTAAGAGCATTGATAATGATTTAGTAAAAGCAATTGTGTGTGCATTCAAACTGTTGTTCGAGCTTGCACCTATCGTCAGTGATGGGTGTCACTTGGAAACGTATAATTTCTGCTGATAAACTCTTATGAACTGTCTGATTGGTGATAGTGAATATTATAGACTGTTACTTGCCCTTGTTCAACATGATGGGTGTCACTTGGAAATGTTTAATTTCTGCTGATAATCTCTGATGAACTGCCTGATTAGTGATAGTGAATATTATGGACTGTTACCTGCACCTGTTCGACATTACTGGGTGCCACTGATGGAACTGCTTCTACTGAAATAATGTCACTTGTTGCTGTCTGCACCTGTCAACATTGCTGGGTGCCACTGATGGAACTGCTTCTACTGAGATAATGTCACTTGTTGGTGTCTGCGCCTGCTCGCCATTTCTGGGTGCCACTGTTGAAGCTGTTTAAATACTGCTGATGAAATGTTATGAGACTGCTATTTGCACCTGTTGACCATTTCTGGATGCTACTGTTGGAACTGTTGACTACTGTGAGGAATGCTGCTTGTTTACTGAACCACTGAAAAGATTTTATGTGAATATTTGTATAAATTGATTTTTTGTGTATTTACTGTTTATGAAATTTTATGAGACTCTTACCTACACCTATCCGTCAATGCTGGTGCTACTGTATTTTATATATTAGGTTATTGAAGGGTCAGTGCAAAGGCAAAATTGATTAAGTTATGTGATATTTACTTATTAATATTATCTTTTATTTTTGTCTGTATTTTTTGGACGAATTTGGTGGTATTTTCACCACCAATTCTGGCAAAAATACCATCAAATTCTAGCCCGTCGACAAGGGGCATATGAAAGGTGGCTACACTGAGTCACAGCGCCAGAGATTGCGCCAAAGAGTATTATTCAGCCGCCTCCACTGGCAGTTTTAGTTCAGAAGTTGCCGTGGGCAGTAGTAGTTCAGAGATTACCGTGGGCAGTGCTTGTTGAGAGGATGTCGATAGCTGTATTAGTTGAGGCCATGTCGTGTGCAGTTGTTCTGTTGGGTGTTGCAATGATCAAAGTGTATTTTTCGTCAATATATATGAAGGTAAGAAAAAAATGTTTATTTCAAATTTCCTAAATAACAATGCCTCTTGGTCACAGGTTGAGTCAACAACGCATCTGGCTGGTGTTCATGTATTAGACTGTAATTCTGGTTTCTATAAGCAATTATAGTATTTCTGGTTTTTTTAATTACTTCATTGTAAATGCTGTTTAAAATATCTTGTCGTAGTGAGGAAGAACCGTGCCAGATGTGTGCGTTGAATCACACTTCCACACACAGAACAGTTACTCTTGTGCTTTGTTGTTTCGTAGCATTTATAGTTGCTGGGGACTTAATTAATCAATTGTGTTAACGCAAATTTCCTTTCATTCTTTATTGTTATTCTCTGCAGTCATATTGCGTACTAATACTACTCAGGGCCAACCGATTACGAGACTTCGTAACCGGACATACAGCTACTAAAAATATTTTCATTTAAAAGTAATTAAGCCTCCATGCAAAATATCACAAAAATTATGACTGTTTAAACGTCAAGAATCACGAGGTGTTTCCAAAAGCCACATATCTCTATGAAGGTAGTTCATTCGCAACTACCGGTTTCACGTCAGTATAGGCGTATCTTCAAGCTCATCTGTCAAGAATACAAATCGCTGTGTGAAACTTTTCAAATGGTAGAAATACAGAACCATAGTGTTGGCTTTCAACAAAAAAACAATGACAAGTACTCCCAGTCGTTATATTTACATAGTATAAATGGACAATTACGGAGTCCCAGTTTTCGGGAAGTTATTCACGTTAAGAGCCAAACCACATTTTTTGGTTGTCATAATAAAATTCAAGACACTGAAAAGATACTTACAAAATGTACAAAGCATGACAGGTGAGTGAGTCAAGCCTAGAAAAAAAGCGGAGAAAAACAAATAATGAATGGGGCACTACTGTGAAAGGGGTAAACTGCCTTTTTTAACTAACATCTAGGGAAAGCACTTTAAGTGCACGCGAAATATCATCCAAAAATAATGCTCTAGTATGGATGAAATGAGAAAAATAGCTTTCCGAATAACACCCCTTAGGTTTTGTTATAAGACACGGTAGATAACAGCTATATAAAGAAAAAATGGTTCAAATGGCTCTGAGCACTATGGGACTTAAAGTCTATGGTCATCAGGCTCCTATAGCTTAGAACTACTTAAACCTAACTAACCTAAGGACATCACACAACACCCAGTCATCACGAGGCAGAGAAAATCCCTGACCCCACCGGGAATCGAGAACGCTACCGCACGACCACGAGCTGCGGACTAACAGCTACATAAAACAAACAAAGTAAAGCTTACTACATTTACTAGTTTTAACTCCTGCTACATTAGTGACTAATTTCGGTTTCCCAATTTGGCAAGCGAGTTTATTCACGGTTGTCCCGTAATCAGTCTTACTATTGTTATTCATCCATTCCCCCTTTTCACACATATTGTCCATTTCCGATTGGACAATACCTGATTCCCACGTCCCTGCTTCCTTGCTCTCTATTTTAGTAGTTATGTCCTCCTGGTCTCCGCGACAATAGCTGTAATATACTTCCGTAAATATTTTCTCCATGCTATTAAATCTGGCCTGTGCCTTGCTTATCGCCTCTGATATCACTTCGCGGTTCTTGCAGTGCAGTTGGTGCATGGCCTCTTCTGGTTTTGTCTTCACTGTTTCCTGAAATTGGCCGATACGCTCCTTCAACTTACCCACTAGTCTCTCCCGTACCCCTTGTCGCTTCTCCCAGATATTGATTGTATTCTCTAGTTTCAATATTGCCTCCCGGCTCATCTCCTTCATATCCTCACACTATTCATTTCCCTTTACTGCTATTCGTTTGCGTCTTTGGCTCCGTCTTTCACTTCCTGAACGCTTTCCTTCTTTCCCTCTACCGTTTTGTCAGTTTTCTCCGTATCTCACTTTATTTCTCGAATTTAATTTGTAAGTAGGCTGTTTATGTTTTCTTTATGTAAGTAGGCTGTTTAGGTTTTTTTATTGGTAACGCCACCTCTGTATGAAAATCACTGGCTGTGCTGTGTGCAGTCTGTGGCTGCTTTGCATTGTTGTAATACTCGCCATTGTAGTGTTAGGCAGCTGGATGTGAACAGCGCGTAGCGTTGCGCAGTTGGAGGTGAGCCGCCAGCAGTGGTGGATGTGGGGAGAGAGATGGCGGAGTTTTGAAATTTGTCATGAACTGCTATATTTATATATGATGATATCAAGGTAAATACATTGTTCGTTCTCTATTAATATCTTTCATTTGCTAACTATCCCTATCAGTAGTTAGTGCCTTCCATAGTTTGAATCTTTTATTTAGCTGGCAGTAGTGGCGCTCGCTGTATTGCAGTAGCTTGAGCAGCGAAGATTTTTGTGAGGTAAGTGATTTGTGAAAGGTATAGTTTAATGTTAGTCAGGGCCATTCTTTTGTAGGGAATTTTGAAAGTCAGATTGCGTTGCGCTAACAAAATATTGTGTGTCAGGTTAAGCACAGCCATATATAAATTGTTCAAAGGGGACGTTTCAAATTTTCTACCCTCCCTCCAACGTCAGCCGGCCGAAGTGGCCGTGCGGTTAAAGGCGCTGCAGTCTGAAACCGCAAGATCGCTACGGTCGCAGGTTCGAATCCTGCCTCGGGCATGGATGTGTGTGATGTCCTTAGGTTAGTTAGGTTTAACTAGTTCTAAGTTCTAGGGGACTAATGACCTCAGCAGTTGAGTCCCATAGTGCTCAGAGCCATTTGAACCAACTTCCAACGTCTTCTGTTTCTTTCCTCATTGGTTGTATCTCCTCTTCCATGTTCTTACTTTCTTCCCTCATTTCAATTTCATGGTACTGAACTCATCTTCTGATGTTTCACTTGTTGTGTATGGTGAAACTGCGAGTGGTGCTGCCAGTGTGACATCTAACGCCTTCTGACTCGACTTTGTGCACTCCTCTTATATGGTTGTGAATTCATTCCTATGCATATCTCGTTGCGCTTCCTCTTCATCAGCTCTTCGATAGACTGTCTCTCCACGTGTCCATCGACAATCGTGATCTGTGGCACACGATTGGTTATGTATTCCATTATCTTCCCCTGGGCCGGATCTAATTCATCGATCATTTCTATTTTCTTTCTCGTGAAGATCAACTTTCATCCCGTTTCTATACTCCTTCATAAACACCTTGTAACCATAATCTATCTCATCGTACAGCTAATTTGCATCGTCTCACGGTTTATGTTGAAAACACACTTCTCCTAAGTGCGGCACGCGTCTGGTATCATCTTTCAGATCACCTTCGTCTTAAAATTGTATCGTGCCACATGAATGTACTCTAAAAAATGATGTACGTGAGTACTGACATTGCGAATTTATTTGGTGCTACGTTCACACCTCGATTTAATGCTGTGAAGTACGTTGCGTCCGGCAATAGAGATTCACTGAGCTTGAGCCCTTGAAAGCTGTTGCACTCACTATTACCATTTAATTATTCATTGTGGCACAAAATGACATAAAAATGAAAGCAAAATTTCGACCGCCACGTATCTTCTGGCCAATCATAAATCAATTACTACACAAGCATTTTACGCTTTTCGTTTATCCCTCAGTCTTGTAGTTCGTCAGTAACCTTATCTGATACAGATATTGTTCCTTGGTATTTGAAGATAAGTTCTCACCTGCACATACTACATTAGATACTATTCAAATATTTCCGAATAGACGTCTTCCCTTTTGAACTTATCTCTAAATTCTTCTTGCTGATCGATCTACGTTCATCACCTATAGCTCCGTGTCTGCCACACTCACTGATACCGGTATTTCTTCTTCCTCAGACATAGCCACATGCAGCTGTTGCATTCCTGAGCACAGTTTCCGTTCTGTTGGCACATCGCGAAAATGGTTCAGATGGCTCTAAGCACTACGGGACTTAACAACTGAGGTCATCAGTCCCCTAGGCTTAGAACTACTTAAACCTAACTAACCTAAGGACATCACACACACAACCATGCCCGAGTCAGGATTCGAACCTGCGACCGCAGCAGCAGCGCGGTTCCGGACTGGCACATTGCACAAACCTCTTGTGTCTCCTGATTACATGGCGCGCAATGACCGCTCAAATTTCGCTACATGAACTTCTTAGGATGTAGGTTATACGTTCCGTGTGAGTTCCCTTTGTACTAACTCAAATCCAGTAGCCCATGAAGAAAATGTGACGACAGCATTATAATTCCATACACACAATGAATTGTATCCATCTCTTTTACACATTACATAAATCCACAACACTGTTATGATGTGCAGATTACATAATCAGATATGAAATGCGAAGCAGAATCCAGAAGATGATGGACGTGAACTTACAGAACAGAAATCGCATGACCCATTAATTCACGATGGCAAGTAGTAGGAAATTACGATGTTTTTGTCTACTACCTGTAATACGAGGTGCGACAATAAAGTAATGAGACTGATTTTCTTTGCAAGATGTGGTAACCCTGCAAACTTGCGTAGACACAATATCTTTGACCTTGGTCTATGAACTGCTTCTAGTCCAAGAGGCACATCGATGCAACTGCTCAGTCGTGAGTTGTGCTGTAATAAGTTAATATATGTTTGTGGCTGTCGTCACAGAAATGGAATCGCATAATATTGCGCAGTGGTATGCCATTTCTTTTTGCGTTAAATTCGGTGAAAACGCGAAGACAACTTATGGCAAGCTTCAGAAGGCTTTTGGAGAGGAGGTTATGTCAAGAACTCAAGTTTTTCATTGGCATAAAATGTTTAGTGAAGGCAGAACGAATGTTGAAGATGAAGACCGCAATGGACGACCATCAACCTCACGGATGGGTGTCAATTTGGCTAGGGTGCGTGAACTTGTACGATCTGATCGAAGATTATCTGTGAAAACGATTGCAGAAGAACTGAACATCAATCTAGAAACGGTTCGTCGAATAATAACTGAAGATCTTGGCATGAGAAAGATGCGCCATCCCATACTGCTCTGTCAGTGCAGCAATTTTTAACCTCGAAACAAATTTCAGTACTACCTCAGCCACCTTATTCAGTAGATATTGCTCCGTGCGACTTTTTTCTATTTCTAAGAGTCAAAACGGCGTTCTGAGGACACAATTTTCAAACAACACAAGATGTCCAAAATGCTGTGACGAGGGTCTTGGAGGATATTACAGAAGACGAGTTTCAGAAATGTTGCCATCAATGGCAGAAGCGCTGGAAAAATTGTGTGCAATCAGAAGGGAACTACTTTGAAGGAGACAACACTAAACTTGACTAAAATGGTAAGCAACATTTTTTTCTCACATCAGTCTCATTACTTTATTGTCGCTCCTTGAAGCGTAACAAAAAGACTGATGTTGATACTGACTGCGATTCAGGAAATCCAAAGAAAGGAGCATATAGACAGGACCGTTATTTATTGTGAAAACCCAGGGGTGCGGAAAGTTACTCAAACACAGAAAATTATTAATGAGCTGGCCACAGCCTTAAGAAGTAAGCTAAGAACTTTAATACACACAACTTTAATGAATAACGCGGTTTTTTAGGATTTTGCTGTAGATCCTAAAGTGGAGATTTACACAAAGAATATTTTAGTGTAATAAAAGCTGTCTAACTGAAACACTCTTTCAGTGAATACATTAATTTATTCTATAAACATTTTCTTATTGAACAGAATATGAAAGATTGTGGAATGGGTCGCACGCTCCATAAATATACATTCTAATTAGAAGCTTTCTGTTGATTCAAAGACTTACTTGGCTGTATGAAAAAGTCATGCCCTTCTATCCCTCGTATAGATAAAAAAGAATTTCAAAGTTCATTAATACTAGATGAAAACAGTGATTGTAAAACTGCTGGTTGATCAAGAAGCTGAAACACTCATTACAAGAATAGATGACTTGAGACAGGTGATCACGAAGATGTCTGCAAGTGCACACCAAGAGATGTCCTATCATGACGATGCTTTCACTCATTCTCACTGTAACTATTCACGGACAGCCGTGGAGTCCACCCCCGTCATCAGAGTGGCTCTGCCGTACAGAAGCCAAGGCCGGGTGTCTGCTGCCGCAACTTTTAACACCACTCGTCTCCTAAGTTGCGCTAATCTCCGTTTCCAGTGTAATTGACTGATATGCACGGTCTGACGTCTGCTGCGATCCGCTCTCCTACAAGTATAGCCACTCATTCTACTAATTTTCACTGAGTCTTATGCCTGGTATCATTTACCGCTAGATTCCGTATGTCCACCAAAAGAGCGGATCCTTCCTGCGCACAAATTCCCTTCAAGACAACACCGACGTGGTACAAGGCCAACGCTGCCCGCTTCTAAAATCCGACAGCAGCAGCTATGTCTCTGTGACGTCATTGACTAATTTGGCAAAGGCGTAGCTTCGCGCCCAGTACCGATATCACAAGAGAGGTCCTCTGAATTCGGAAAGCAGCTGAAAACCCGTGTTTATTTTGGAATGTGAACGATAGTTGCCTACAAAAAGACATCAGAAAAGCATGAGAGAGCGGCACTCTCCTGCTGCTAGCAAAACGTCCTGTCCACAGTTTGGCCACTGGGCAGGGCCCAGGCTGTAAATACACAATAGCCAGCAGCCCCTGGACTCGCCACTGGTGTCCCAATTTTCACGAAGACTGATACCCGGACCGCCAGGCTGCACTGACGGCACTGTTAAGGGCATTTGCTTCACTGATGAGTGATTTTGAAAATCCAGAATGCCCTGCTACTTCTTGCTTGTGGAGCTGCCTTTAGTTTGTTTTCGTCCTGATATGGTTTGCGTCTATGACATTCAGTTCTGCGGTAACTTCTGCAGATGTCATCTTTTTTTCTCCTTGCTTGCAGTCACGTATTCGTAGTATGGGACAACTCCTTATATACAGGGTGAGAGTTATTGAGCTATATGAAAAAAAGGTAAATTAGTTACAAACTACAGCGTGCACACACTTTATTCGGCATGTAGACATCGCTAAAGATATTGGGATTTAGGTTATGCCATGTTCGATACGCCTGCCATCATTGCCGATGACGTGGCGCAGAAGAATAACGAACTTATGCATGATCCACTGAAGTGACGGAACATCGATGCTGTCCATGACCTCCTGAATGGCTGTTTTCACCTCTGAAATGGTTTTCGAATTATTGTTGTACACGTTGTCCGTAATATAGCCCCGCAAAAAGGAGTCGCTTCTGTGCAGATTCGGAGAATATGGCGGCCAGTCGACGCCCCATGACAGTAGCCTCTGGGTACCCCAGAGCCAGAAAACGGTTCCCATACTGCTTCTCCAGGATATCAAACACTCTCCTGCTTCGATGGAGTCGAGCTCCGTCTTGTATGAACGACATCTTGCCGAAATTAGGGTCAGTTTAGATAATGCGGATAAAGTCATCTTCCAAAACCTTCACATACCGTTTGGTAGTCACTGTGCCACCAAGGACTATCGCACCGATTGGTCCGTTAATGGACATTGTACACCACACAGTCACCCTCTATGGGTGAAGAGAATTCTCGATCGCTAAATGCGCGGTTTCAGTCCCCCAAATGCGCCAATTTTGCTTACTGACGAAACCATCCAAAAGAAAGTGGGCTTCAGCGCTCAACCAAGCGATATTCACATCGAAGTCCTATTCGTCAATTCTGTGGACAACTGTGACAGTGAGCTACCACAGCTGACCTACCACAATTAATAAAACACACCGGGCTATTAAGCCATGGTCTAAGGGATTTCACTTCAGATCCAGACGTTTCGTCCCTATCTTCGGAGGACATTTTCAAGTGGAATCGTAGCTTTGTTGAACATGAGTTTCACACATTGGCTCGCTACTGACTAAAGCAAAATTTCGCTTCCGTGAACTTCCGCGCAGTGGCGTAACGTCATATGTTTTGAATACGCGAACGCAACTGGCCGTTGTAGACTGCCGTCGTCCGCTGTTACTATCTTCCCATGGTGGAAGACTGATACACATCTTCCTCAGCACCGAAATTCAGATTTCATTCAATTGTACGCCCTATTCCTTCCTATTAAAATTCCTGGGGTGTTTCACAATCTATATGGCCTCACTGTGTAAGGTTTCGTGGTATCTGTGGCTTCTGGTACTAGAGTCTCGTCAAAATGAATGTGATGGTCTCCTGGTTGTAAAGCATGTTCCGCAACAGCTGATCTGTCAACCTCCCATCTTCTGCAGTTTCCCTTGTGCTCTTCGAGTCGTTTTTTGACAATTATTTTTCTAGTACCCACGTACACCTCCCCACAACTACACGGAATTTTATAAACTCCAGCTTTTTTCCAGTGGTTGACTAGCATCCTTGGCCGATTTTATATGATCTTGTATCTTCCGTGTGGGTGCGTAAATCACCGCGACGTTCCGCTTTTTCAAGACTTTTCCTATGCGGTTAATCACGTCCTTAAGGAACGAGAGGAAAACTTTCGATTTCACCGGCGCTTGAGTATCGCTATGATTTCTAAGCTGTGGTCTAAGAGGATGTGTACCAGTCTTCCACCATTTGATGAGAATAATGGCGGACGACGGCAGTCGACAATGGCCAGTTGCTCTCGCGTATTCAAAACATGTGACGTCACGCCATTGCGCGGAAGCTCACGGTATCGGAAGTTTGCTGTAGTCAGTGGCGATCCGGGGTGCGAATCGGACGTTCAACAAAGCTACGATCCTCCTTGAAAAAGTGAAACCCCGGAATCTCTTATTAATTGTGATAATTCCAGCCGTGAAAGTTTACATTTTGCAGTTGTGCTATAGCAAACTCAACTGGTAATTTTTATGAATATTACATGAATTGCAAAACTCAGTGAACAAATACTGCGGACAATAGTTTCAGAGAAACTATCAACGAAAATTAAATTCGCTTTACAATTTACGATCACTCCGAGTCGTTTTATCTGTTTACCGATGTGCCGTCATATTCTCAAAAGTTTTAAATGGAAATAACCGATAGCACTTCACATTTGATAACTGTTAATCAAGCGTCTGTGGTCCGAATTAATACTTCATTGTTCATTGTTGCAGAAGAAAGAATATTTTTTACGACTTACTATGTGCGCTGTCTATAAATACTAGTGTCGCTCTGCCGCTAAACATTTTTACACACAAAAAGTACCATTCAGTTTAGTAATGTACTAAGGTTTTTCAGTGTTACAGTCAGAAATATCTTGGTAATAATGTGTGTTTGCGTGTACATAAACATTACGAGCAAAAACCCATTCCATTTGGTAGTGAACATGGTACACTTCTGTGAAAATACTTTCGTTGTCTTCTTCACAGTATTAAAACTGTACTGTAAGAAAGTATTATTATAAATACTATCACTTTCCACAAAACGCGGTTATATAACGACATGGCACTGACTTACCGACGGGAGAGTGCCAGATCAGGCGACACTCTCTCAAATCAAATTGCAAGTGCTGGCGCTCGACTTACACACTCAAATCTTGCGTGAAGTGGGTTGACACTACACTCACATCTTCATACCAGGATCCACACATACTTTCTGGTAATTATTTCTACTGTTTCTTATACAATAATATGTACTCTATAGGTATCTCTAATTTCTGGCTTGAAATGATTAAGGACTTAATACCCCGTTATCTGTCGGCAGAGGACGTGCGACAAGAGATATTCACTGCCCTTCATACCCTTGAAAGTTATCGTACTCATGATTACTACGTAAATATTAACTGTGGCACAAAATTTCGCACTCCTCGTATCTTCTAACGAACCATAAATCTGTTAACACCTTTTCCGTTTTTCGATTGTCCCCCACTCTTGTACTTCGTTGGTAGCCTCTTCTGAACTGATCTGTTCCTTGGTAGTTAGGATTTGAAGATAAATTCTCTCCTCATAATTCTACACAAACTACTATACAAATCGCTCACAATAAGCATTTCTCCAATAGAACTTATATCTAAATTCTTCTTGCTGATCTACGAGTACCTGCGTTCATCATCTATCGGCGGAGTGTCCGTCTTGTTGGCACATTGCACAAACCTCCCATCTCGCTTGATTACGTGGCGCGCAACGACAGCTCAGATTGCACTCAATGCATTTCGTAGGATGAAGGTTTTCTGTTCTGTTTAAGTTCCCTTGGAACTGATTTAGAGCCGATGGCCCCAACCTGATGTGAAATTTGGATACTGTGACATAATGTTCCAGTGACAGTTGTGTCCAAGTCTGACATCGCTCAAATAAAAAAGTATGATACAGTATTCTAATTTACTGCGCACAATAAATTGTATCTATGATGCAAAATTTGTACGCGTAAGCCCTTCAGAAAAATCGACAACGCTGATTTGAAATGCAGATTACACCATCAGATGTGGAGCAGAATCTACAGATCTATGAATGTAAACCTTGAGAAAAGAAACTACATGACTCTTTAATTCGTGTTAGCAAGTGGTAAGAGCTATTGCAGTACGGTGTTTTTGTCTCCAATCTGGTGCCACCAATAATGTGACTTGAATAAACAAAAAAAGGTGACATTATTGCTTCTGACTGCGAATCGGGAGATCCAAAAGCAAATTGTCTGCTCCAAGATCGACAATTATTGCGAAATACGCTGCATGCGTGTAGTTACTTAAGAGAGAAAACTAGCTGTGAGACGGCCACACCCTTATCATGAAAGCTAGAAGTTTCAATATGCACAACTTTAACGGACATAGCGATTGTAAGGCCCTAGCTGTAGCTCCTAAAGTGGATATTTACGCAAGGAACATATTAATATAATGAAAGGTGTCCACCACAAACAAATTTTCAGTTAATACTTTAATTTATTCAATAAACATATTTATATCGAACAGACTGGCAAACACTGTGGAATGGTTCACATACTGTGTGTGTAAATTGTAATTAGGGTATTTCTGTTGATTCAAAGATTTACTTGGCTGTGTGAAAAAAGTTTGCGCACTTGTATTAATCTGAAAATGAAAATGTAAGTTCATTAATGCTGAATGGGAACGCTAACCTTAAACCTGCTGGTTAATCAAGAAGCTGAAATATTCACTAGAACAACAGTTGACCTGAGATACGTGATCAGGCAGATGTCTGCAAGTGCAGACCAGGAGATGTCCTACCGTGTCGACGCTGTCTCTTATTCACACGAACAGCAACGCTGACCATCACCGTCATGCAAATGACTCTGCAGTACAGAAGCAAAGGGCGTATTTCTGCTGCCGCAATTCTGGACACCATCCGTTTCCTAAGGTGAGCTAATCTCCATCTCCAACATGTATCACTGATATGACACGCCTCCTCCAAACCGCTCTCCTAAGCGTGTAGACACTCATTCTAATAATTTTCACTGATTCTTATATCTGCTATCATCTCCCACCAGATGTTGTAGCCCACCAAAAGCGAAAAATGTATACACAGTGGCTCAATAGAGTGGGTCCTTTCGGCACACAAAATCCTCCAAAACAACACGATTCATTTGACAAAACGCCTTCCTACTTCCTAGGATCTGGCCGCTGCCGCTACATCTCCGTGACGTCACTGACTATTTTACAAGTGGCGCAGTATCGCGTCCAGCACCTGGATCACATCAGAGGTCCTCTGAATCTAGAAAGCAGCTCACAAGCAGCATTTCTTTTGGAAAACAAAAGACTACCATTAAAACAAGAGGGAGCGGCCCTCTCCTGCTTCTGGCATACTGTCCTGGCCGCAATTCTACCACCCAGCAGGGCCCAAGTTGTATATACACAATAGACAGCAACACATTCGCTCGCGACTGGTGTCCCGATTTCGACGAAGACTGACACCCGGGGCTCCAGGCTGCACTGACGCCAGTGACTGCTTTCTTCTTAGCGTTCTCTGCCGAAAGCATCTCAAATCCAACATTTTGTGCTTTCCCTGTAAATAAAAATCATTCAGAAAGCAAGCAATCCCAGCACATTGGCTTAAGGGGAGCCAGAGGTCCCTATGCTGCCCATGTTAAAATCACTAAGTTTGAGGAACATTTATGAATAAACTACCAAATAGAAAAATTTGAAATTTTTTTACATATAGAGTGGTTTAGTACTGCAGTTATGACGGAGGGATTTTGGAGTATCTTTTCTAGATTCCTTCCAATTATTTCTTTTATTAATTACCCAATTTTTTAAAAAATAATTGCTTTATAATTATCTGAAATGAAACTACTGAACATATTGCCAAATGGCTGTCTTACAATGTAAGTTTGACCACTAGGAGTGCTGTATAAAAATTTCATCTCTCTAGCTTGAGTGGATTTTGAGAAAATGTTCCTTATATTCGAAAAATTCAATTTACGGGAAATGGCTATCAAAGTTTCTCAATACATTCCTGCACTATAGGATGGACTATCGGGGTCTTCTTCTTCATCCTACAAAAGCTTCCTCTTCTGTCTTCTTTTCTGGCCTGTTGTTCCATCATACTTCATATGCCTTTCTCTTCTTTCTGCTCCTCTAATCCTTTCTCTGCCAATATTTCTTAGTGCTCGTACAGTGTTCACGCCAGCTGTAAATCCTGATGCCTTCAGAACTTCACACTTCACACTGTTCCCTTGGTTGTAGGTTGCTATTGCATCATAAATGACAAAGTGCAGTGTTTTTATGCTTACAAATACCCTTTTAGGAATCACTTTCCAAATCAAATTGTTGACGCTCTCATTAGGATTCTGCATCCGTGTAGACATTTGTGTAACAATTCTGGCTGTGCTAAGTCATGAAAAATTGGTTTTATTGCATTTATCACAGCTGCTGGCAAACCATGTTTGTGATCATAGTCCTTTTTTGGATTGTATTTGCACCAGGAATCTTTTGGGCACAGGCTGTGTTGAGGGTATTCATTGGAAGAGGAAGTATGAAGGAACAATGCCCACACTGCTTTTCGCATGTCACTAACATTACTAGTATTTTGCCTTATAGCATACCCATAGAATCTCTGTAGACGTTCAATTACCTCATCAGTAAGCCTGCCTCTCCCTCCTATTGTCTTTCCATTACTGAGATTACTTGAACCCAAAGTTTGTTTGAGCCTCCGAAGCCGTGCACCCATACCCTTTTGCACATGCCCAATGTGGTGTCACCGCCAGACACCACACTTGCTAGGTGGTATCTTAAATCGGCCGCGGTCCATTTAGTACATGTCGGACCCGCGTGTCGCCACTGTGTGATCGCAGACCGAGCGCCACCACAAGGCAGGTCTCGAGTTACGGAATAGCACTCGCCCCAGTAGTACGACGACATTGCTAGCGACTACACTGACGAAGTCTTTCTCTCATTTGCCGAGAGACAGTTAGAATAGCCTTCAGCTAAGTCCATGGCTACGACCTAGCAAGGCGCCATTAGCCTTACATAGTTTGATAGTTATCGTATGAAATGTCTCATCAAGAACGTTGTAAACCAAAGGACTATATAAAAGTTAAGTATTCCCAAAGCAACGTACTTTTCTTGCTACCATTCACTACTTATCCTGTTCCAGAATTCACGCCCGTCTGCGTTAGATAGCGTGCATTTTGGCCTCCTCTATCTACAAGGTGTTGGCACATTTGCCAACACATCATTGGCGACGAGGGAAACGTGTTCTTTCTAATTGCTTACATTTACTTGTGTCATGGCTTCGCCAGATGTACTGTCCGAATTTTATCGCTTGCAGAATCAGCAGACGCAGGCGTTATTGGATGCCCTTGGACAGCTCGTCCAGGGTCAACGTGCCATTCAAACCGATGCGGCAGCCGCCGCTTCACCGCTACCGCAGCCACAACATGCAGTTGCACCTAAGTTTCGCAATTTTGATGCGACGCAAGAATCCTGGACGGAATGGTCAGGCCAGTTTGGATTTCCTCTCACCGCCTACAGAATTCAAGGTAATGAGCGGCAGCCTCACTTATTGTCTTGTGTCGGCGTGCAAACGTACCGTGTGATAGTGAAATTGTTTCCCCGACGCGATGTAGCAACTCTGTCCTACGAAGAAATTTTGTCGGCATTGGACGCCTATTTCAAAGAAACAGTTAATGTAGTTGCAAAAAGGTATACGTTCTTTCGTACAAAATGTACGGCCGGTCAAACTAATAGGGAGTGGGTTGCAACTTTGCAAGGCCTTACAAGGGATTGTGCGTTTGAATGTGACTGTGGCCTTCCTTATTCAGATACTATAATGCGTGATGCAATTGCACAGAACGTTTCTGATGTTCGCATACGGGAGCAGATTTTGAAACTAGTTAATCCCCCCCTTCAGCAAGTGATAGACATATTGGATAGGCAAGACACACTTGACTGTGCTCAGGAATCTTTTGCAACTTCGCCAGCAGTGTGTAACATTAACCGGCCCGCCGGGCGCTCTGCGCGGCCCGGTAAACTGCCCTCGCACACGTTTGCGCAGCTGCCGCCACGCTATAAACCAGGTGTGCTGAGCCAGCATTCAAATGCAATGAAATCATGCCCGTGGTGTGCTACTAGACATTCGAGTGAACATTGCCCATCACACCAAGCTATTTGCTTTTTCTGTAATAAGAAAGGACATGTTCAAAGTGTTTGCCAGAAAAAGCTCAGATCAGACACTCTTAATCATTCCAGGCCCTTTGCTTCGCGCCGGAATCGTACCAAGGACACTCAGACTCGTGAACCTTCGCCCATGGACATTCATGTAGTTAATTCCGCGTCGTCCAGTGCCACTTTCTCTAACACTGACTGTGTTCGTCCCACAAAAAGTGTGCGTCGACGTCGCCGGAAATCACGTCAATTAGCAAGTGATGCTGTACCTGTCTCAGTTCAAATTGCACGAGACAGTCGCTCTTGTCGTCAGCAGGACAATAAACTTTTTGTAGATTTGGACTTTAATGGCAAGGTCATACCACTCCAGCTCGATACCGGAGCTGCAGTTTCACTGCTCAATCACGACACGTACAAACAACTGGGCAAACCTCCGTTGCGTGCCGCAAATGTTCAGTTAAGAAGTTATTCAGGACAGCTTATCCCTGTGTTAGGACAGTGCACCCTTCTTGCAACATATAAGGGACATACAAAACTTGTGTCATTTTACGTTCTTCGTTCTTCTACTGCAGTGAACTTGTTTGGTTTAGATTTATTTCAATTGTTTAACATGTCTATTGTAAATCAGGTCCTATCAGTGAATCAGACTGTGCCTTCAGACAGTGTCTCTCGTCTGTGTGAAGAATTTGCAGACATTTTTGCACCGGGCCTTGGTTGCGCTAAGAACTATGAAGCACACTTGGAACTGAAAGTAAACGCGCAACCGAAATTTTTCCGAGCGCGCAAAGTTCCCCACGCATTGCGTGATGAGGTCGCAAGAACATTAAACGATTTAGCATCACAAGGTGTAGTTGAATGTGCGCAATGCCTCTTCTCTTTCAGCTCCGCTTCATCGCTTACGCCGTACAAGTGTTCAGTTCGTCTGGACGACGGAATGCGAACGCGCCTTTCGCCAGTTGAAATCGGCGTTGCTTTCTAATACTTGCCTTACGCCATTCGATCCCCAGAAACCCCTTTTGTTGATGGTAGATGCATCGGAATTCGGGATCGGTGCTGTGCTTGCGCACAAAGATGGGTCGCATGATCGCCCTATTGCCTTTGCGTCCAAATTGCTCTCGTCTGCGCAAAGAAATTACTCACAGATAGAGAAAGAAGCTTTGGCTCTCGTCTTTGGTGTTACAAAGTTCCATGATTTGTTGTATGGTCGTCACTTTACCATCATCACAGACCACAAACCTTTGACATCGCTTTTTCATCCGAACAAGCCTGTACCTCCGCGTACAGCGCAGAAATTCATTCGCTGGTCTATTTTCCTCTCGCAGTACCGCTACGATATCTTGTATCGGTCCACTGCTAAGCACGGAAACGCCGATGCGTTGTCCCGTTTGCCTGTTGCTGAGGATAGAACATTCGATTCTTCCGAACTTGCTTGCATGTTCATTGATTCGGAAACCGATGAAGTGGTCGAATCGTTTCCGATTGATTTTCGTCGTGTAGCTACAGCCACAGCTGCTGACCCGGTCCTTGCTGCCGTTTTGCGTTTTGTTGCTACGCAATGGCCTTTGTCAAGGTCTCGGATCGAGGATCCGTTGGTTCGCCGATTTTTTGCTCACAAGGAGCGACTTTTTGTTCGACGTGGTGTTTTGTTGTTGCGTTCTGATAATGATCAGTCCAGAGTCGTGGTCCCACGTTCGTTACAGTCCTCTGTCTTACGGCTTCTTCACCAAGGACATTGGGGTATAGTGCGCACGAAACAACTTGCTCGTCAGCACTGTACTTGGTTCGGAATCGATGCTGCGATTACGAATATGTGTTCTTCTTGCATGGCGTGTGCCGAACAACAATCCGCACCGCCACGGAAAGTCTTTGCATGGCCAAAAGCCACTTCCCCTTGGCAACGCTTGCACATCGATTTTGCTGGTCCATTCTGGAATGCTCGATGGTTGGTTCTGGTAGATGCCTTCAGTAATTTTCCTTTTGTTGTCCGGATGTCTTCCACGACGTCCTCTGCCACCATCCAAGCGTTGTCTGCTATCTTTTGCATTGAAGGTCTTCCACACACTATTGTTTCCGACAATGGCCCACAATTCATGTCCGCAGAATTTCAGTCATTCTGCCAGGCCAATGGTATTCAACATCTGACATCCGCGCCGTTTTCGCCTCAGTCAAACGGTGCCGCTGAACGATTGGTCCGGACTTTCAAGTCACAGATGTTGAAGTTGAAAGAGTCGCATTCTCGGGAGGACGCGTTGTTGCTCTTTTTGTCATCGTATCTCTCTCAGCCCCGAGATGGTCGCTCGCCGGCTGAGTTGCTCCACGGTCATCCTCATCGAACCTTGATGGCTTTGCTGCATCCGCCGCATCAGGTTCATGTGCAGCAGCAGGCTCCTGCTTTTGCTCCAGGCGACGTTGTATTCTATTGCAACTTTCGCGGTTCACGGCGTTGGCTCGCAGGGCGCATTCTTCGCTGCCTCTGCCGCGCGATGTATTTGGTTTTGGGGGCCTCTGGTGAGGTGCGTCGGCATCTCAATCAGCTGCGCCTCTGTCGTCGCACGGGTTCTGCCGCTCCCCGTCTGCTTTCAGCGTCGGTGCCGTCCGGTCAGCGCCCTGGGGACCCATCTACTGGCTCGCCTCATCCCCAGGTGTTACCGACGATGTCTTCCATTTTGCCCCATGGCGACGAGCTGCCGCCGCCTCCGCCGCCCCCGCGTGTCCTCCAGCCGGCGCCGCCCGCATTCGACGCTTCGCTGCAGCCGCCAAGCGCCTCCCTGGGTCACGCGCCGCCGATCGCTTCCCGTGACCAGCTGTCCTCGGCCATGGAACTCTTGCCCGCTCCGGACCACATGGCGTCTTCGCGCGTCGGCTACCCCGACGCAATGGAGTTCGACCCTTCGGTCCCTCTTGTCTCATTACGGGCGCATACACCGCATGTTGACGTGCACCCTGGACTAGGTTTTCAGGCGTCTCCTAGCTCCCCTCGGACCGAATGGGCGGGTGCGGGTGGCACAGCCTCGCCTGTTGTTAGGCTCCCCACCTCATCGCGTACGTCAACATGTGGTCCTCCCCACGGCGGGCGGAAGCCTTATAACACGGCCTTTCGCCGATTTGCGGGGGAGGAATGTGGTGTCACCGCCAGACACCACACTTGCTAGGTGGTATCTTAAATCGGCCGCGATCCATTTAGTACATGTCGGACCCGCGTGTCGCCACTGTGTGATCGCAGACCGAGCGCCACCACAAGGCAGGTCTCGAGTTACGGAATAGCACTCGCCCCAGTAGTACGACGACATTGCTAGCGACTACACTGACGAAGCCTTTCTCTCATTTGCCGAGAGACAGTTAGAATAGCCTTCAGCTAAGTCCATGGCTACGACCTAGCAAGGCGCCATTAGCCTTACATAGTTTGATAGTTATCGTATGAAATGTCTCATCAAGAACGTTGTAAACCAAAGGACTATATAAAAGTTAAGTATTCCTAAAGCAACGTACTTTTCTTGCTACCATTCACTACTTATCCTGTTCCAGAATTCACGCCCGTCTGCGTTAGATAGCGTGCATTTCGGCCTCCTCTATCTACAAGGTGTTGGCACATTTGTCAACACATCACCCAATGCATTCCAACTTTTCAACTACAAATTCATTTCCATATGGTTTCAGTTCCTCTATAGTCTTTAAGCCTTTGTAGTCACCATCCCCAAGGTAGTATTTGTACCTAACATTGTGTCTGGGAACTGAACGTTCAAAAATTGCTCCACTTGATCCAATAAAATTTGCCTCACAGGTTCCACTGTGCTCTCCTTTGATTTTATTTTTGCACCTAAAATGTTTTGATAGTATTGCAACATCTATCACTTTTGCACTATCACCACAAGTAGCAGTTACAACCCCATTCAGGGATTTATGACCCCTCTTTTGCCAGGAACCATCTAATGCCACTACCAAATCCCTTGAACCACCGTTCATTTCTACACATTCCTCCACTGCTTCCTTCATGGTTTTCAAAGCCACATCTTCAATAGAGGATCCTACCAGTTCACAGTAGTATCCAAATTTGCTGGGAGCCGATGGCAAGTTCATAATACCAAAACAGTTTACCAGCAGCAGACCCTTTTCCAATGGATCGAAGACCATACACAAGTCGAACATTCACATCAAACACTCTAGATCGTCCATTTTCACCAAAGAGACTGGTATGTGAATTGTAGAAAGTCACTTGATACTTGCAACATGCACAGATTATCTTCATCTCACAAGCTAAACCAAAGTGCTTTGTTATCTCTAGTCCCACTACTACACTTGAACACATTTTGCACACAACACTTTCTTTCAGCACAGAAGATAATAATCCAATATTCAGTACTTCGTTAATATCATCACTGTCACTAACATATTCACGGAATCTGTCACTTCCACCAGTCAGCTTCATGCTAGAAGATGTCACAGGGCTATGGCCGGCCATGTGTTGCTTAGCAGAAGAACGCACTGTTTCAGTAATTGTAGTATCGCAACTTGGTATTAGTGTTAATTTTCTTTTCCCTACGTTCTTCCTCTTCTTATATACACGGTTACTAAAACGTGGCATCGTAACCAGAACAACGCTTTACACAAGAAGTATAATACTACCAACAACAGGCGCAACACTGAACTAATTCGAAACGGTAAACAGCAAAGAGACGATGTTCCACGCTCTTAGTGCTTCATTTGTCACAGAAAACAATGTAGCCAACCCTTGCACACTCGCTGTATGCGCAACGTAAGGCGCTGTATGCAAACAGGCCGAGAAAATCCCAAGCAGTTCGCCAGGAAGTCACGAGAGGGTGTTAGATGCATTCAGCGCCCGCCCATTTCCTCTGCAGGCGTGGGGGAAAATGGTAATAACGTCACCTCTAGGGCGAGTAGAACAATAATTCAAAGTTTTACATTAAAGAGGAATGTTCCAATTAATTTTCGGTAGCAAAAAAAAAAAAAAAAAAAAAAAAAAAAAAAAAAAAAAAAAAAAAAACGTAATTTTTTGGATTTGACCACCTCCGGCTCCCCTTAATGAAAGGAAATGAGCATAGAATGAGCTTAGTATGTACACTTTCGATAAAAACACTGCACGAGGATTCAACACAATTTTCTCGTTCTAGTTACCTAATCAAGTAGTAACTAAATGAAAAAGGCATGCGAAATTACTTGCCAGTTTTCAGTGATATGAATGTCATACCATAGGATAGAATGTTCAGAAATAAAGGTCACATAATTCTTGGCAATAATTCGGCGTTGCAGGGTAATCTCAGGGCCCATGCAATATTATTATGTGGCTGCCCAAATCATCTCGGAACCTCCGCCACGCGTCACTCTTGGTACTTAATCTCAACCAGAAGTTGTAAACGGTGCGCAACAAGATTCATTGGACCAAATAACTTTCCTCCATTGTTCTATGGTCCAGGTTTTATCCTTGGCACCAAGTTTCTCTGTTAAGGGCATTTGCTTCACTGATGAGTGATTTTGGAATTCCAGTCTTCCCTGCTTTTCCCTGCTGATGAAAATACCTTCAGTTGGTTCCCGTACTGATAGGGTTTGGGTTCGTGACATTTGCTCTGCACTGACTTTCGCCGATGTCGTCTTGTTTCTTTTTTTGTTTTTCTTTTTGTTTTCTTTTTGTTAAAATTTCACATTCGTAATACAGGATAACTCCTGATACAACTAGAGACACTTTACGTGAGTGGTGTTTGATGCAGTATCGTAGTACCACTCCCACTCTAATAACTGAAGTGCGTTAGTGACCACTCTTCATAAAAAATAACTAAACGTTCATTGGTACTTTGTTTCCAAAAACGACAGAGCTCGTGCCTTGTTTCCAAAAACTACTGTATCTAAAACAGATGTCACTGTGCAAGCGCCTCTCATGTTTTATACGTACATGGGGCTATTCCTGTTATGGCAGATATCCATGTTGTCCTTACCTGCGCATGGCGCATTACGAAATAATACGTGCGTGGTTCATTCGTACTCGTGCGTTCACTAACGTCCAATCAGAGCGCATCACAGCTTATATCAGTCGCTCATACGTCGGAGGGATTGATAAAGGAGTGGTCCAGCCCGACATGTCGAAATACAGCCTGAAATTTCTTATGTAACAAGAATACAATGAAAGAAATGCGCTGTCAGAGTTTTAGCTGCTAAGCCCCACTGCAAGTATTCTTTTTTTTTTTTTTTTTTTTTTTTTTGTGTCGAAGTTACTCGTCTTTGTCGCACGAAAACCTCTTTTGAGAGCTGTTTGAACAGCCGTTCTTCCCTTTGTGAGGTCGGCTGTGCCAATATAATGTAGCGCCGCGTAGTTCTGTTACCGAGAGATATAAAAGAGAATTTATAGCCGGCGTAAGTCAGTGAAAATTAGTAGGCTGAGTGGCTATACGCTTAGGAGAGCGGCGGATTGAAGGAGACGTGAGACTTTGCACGTAAGTCACGTATGTTGGAGACGGAGATTTGCACACCTTAGGAGACGATTTGCGGCATCAGGAACGCGGCCTTGGCTTCTGTCCGGCAGAGCCATTCGCATGACAGTGGCGATCACCACGTCTGGCTGTGACTAATTGCAGTGAGAAGTGACAGCATCGGTATCTCTTGGTCTGCTCTTGCATATATCTCTATGATCACCTATCTAAGGTCAACTATTGTTGTACTGAACGTTTCAGCTTCTTGATTAATTAGCAGTCACTGTTTCCCTTTAGGATTAATGAATTATGAAATTCATTTTCTGATAACTACAAGTACTGGAAGGGCATACTTTATTATGGAGGCAAGTAAGTCTTTGAATCAACAGAAAGTCCAAATTAGAATTTGTATATATGGAGTGTGTGAATCTGTTCCATATGAATATGTTTATCGAATAAATTAATATATTATCTGAAATTTTTTTTTTATTCAGACTCCTTTTATTATATTAAAATATTCGTTGTGTTAATCTCCGCTTAAGGAACTACACCAAGGACCTTAAAAATCTCGTTCTTCGTTAAAGTTGTGCATATTAAAATTTATAGCTTACGTCTTGAGCGTGTGACCGCCCACAATTAGTTTTCTGTCTCTGGGTAACTTTACGAATGTCCAGGGTTTCGCAATAAATGGCAACCCTGCCTGTACACTGTTTCCTTTATGTCTCCTGATTCTCAGACAGAATCAGCTATGTCAATTTTTTTGTTTATTCTTGTCACGTAATTTGGATAGTGGCAGAAAAGTAGCAATAGATGACGAACGCATGTAACTTGTATAGTATTTGGAAAGACTTGTCTAGTATTTTATATAGTATCTGTGGGAGAAAATTTATCTTCAAATCGACCAACTACGGCAGGATCACTACGACAAGAGGTTACCGACGAACTGGCCAGTGAATCTCTCTTTTCGTCCGTCCTCTACCGATACGTGCTGGAGTATCATGCTCTCAATCATTTCAAGCCAGAAATTGGAGATACCTATAGAGTACGGATGATTGAGTAAGAAATTATAGAGATCATTACCAGGAAGGACGTTTGGATGCTGGCATGAAAATGTTGCGAGTACTGTCAACCCACCTTACGCAATATTTAATAATGTAACTTGGCTGCCAGCGCTTGCAATTCGATATGAGGCTCGGCCGAACGAGCTTGCAGTCTCCTGTAGCCAGCACGGGCATGAGGCAGTCAGCTTATACTGGGGACTGCGTCAGCTGCAAGTTACAGCCACATCATTGTATAATCGCTGTATGTAAAAAGTGGTAATATTTCTAACAACGTTTGTTACGGTGCAGTTTGAATACTGTGAACAATACGACGAAAGTATTTTATTGAAGTTTGCTGTATTCGCTACCTAATGCAATGTGTAGTTTTTATGTACATGCAGGTATGAATTATTGCCGAGACATTTATGACTGTACCAACGAGGAGCCGAAGCACATTAGTAAACCGAAAGGTGCTTCTTGAATACAACGTGTTTACCGACGGTATGACACCAGTATTTATGAAAAGCATTACTCAATAAGACGCAAAAGAAATATTCTTAACACACTTCTGCATTAAAGAACAATGAAGTATTCGTTCTGGTCACACATGCACGATTAACCGTTATCGACAGATATTTTCATTGAACTCTTTTTAAGAATATACACGAGTACATCTTTGAGTTTGCGGTACACATGAGGTACGATCTGTTGCAGTTTGGACCGTGGATATTCGTAGCCTACAAGGGAACAGTCGAATCCGACATGTCGAAATATACCAGGAAAATTTTTATGCAAGAGGAATGCATCGAGAGAAAATTTGGGAATTAGTGGTATGTTCCTATGGGACGAAACCGCTGAGATCATCGATCCCTAGGCTTACACACTACTTAATCTAACTTAAACTAACTTACACTAAGGACAAAATACACACCCATGACCGAGGGAGGACTCGAACCTCCGAGGGGGCAGCCGCGCGAACTGTGGCAAGGCGCCCAAAGACCACGCGGCTACCAGCGCGTCATGCCTAGAGAAAGGCCCTATCCAAATGTTTGCTGTTAAGATTCACTGCAAGTATTTTCTAGTAAAACTGAGTATTGCCTAATTCGAAGCACGCCAGGCGGCTGGTGGGTTGTACACACTTACCAGACTGCGCATGTGCAACATCGTAGGTACATATTCCTAGCTGACGGCGCATCACTGAACAGATAACACGAATGGACGCCGGTGTGACCGTGCGGTTCTAGGCGCGTGACCGCTACGGTCGCAGGTTCGAATCCTGCCTCGGGCATGGATGTGTGTGATGTCCTTAGGTTAGTTAGGTTTAAGTAGTTCTAAGTTCTAGGGGACTGATGACCTTAGAAGTTAAGTCCCTTAGTGCTCAGAGCCATTTGAACCACATCCCCATCACTACCCGAAAAAGCTGACATTATTTGATAAAAACTAGTCTGAAACAGATCGGCAGTTTTTCCACAGCAAATACACCTTTGAAGATGTTTTTTGTTTTTGTTTCAAGATGAATATGTAGCTTCTCAATCATGTATATTGTGATGAAATAGCTTTCTGCTATCTGACATGCTCTTGCATACATATACAGTAACTGATATACGGACACCCGAGGAATGCATTAAATTCACCGACTGTTATTAACAGTATCTATAAACGCTTGTAAAGTGTTTTTTGCTATTAACTATAGAATTATTCGGCATCCATTTTCTTCCCCTCTTCATAGATGAGAAGTCCAACTAATCTTTTCTTGTTTGTGAAAGTTCTGCTTGTTCGTTCTTTCAGGTTATATTTTCCTCTAGGTGCTTCATCCTTTCTAGTTAATTTTCTGACATTCCATACTTCTACATTGGAAGTTTCTATCACTCCTAAACGTTTTCCCTTTAAAAGTTTGTGGTTTCTACCATAAGATTCGAACGATGTATTTTTGGATTGATTTTTGAAACATCAGGTAAAATTTTCTTATTTACAATCCGAGAACCACGGAGAACCCAGATCTGCTGTGGGGTTATTCCCCGAGTTTTGAGGTAATCAAATCTGCTCCTCTTGCCGCCTACTGAGTGACGTTAATGTATAGGATGTACGAAGTTACTCGTTTTATGGACAAGGAAGCACCATTTGTATGCAGACTCAAACTAGTGAAAATTCTCCCTTAAAACTGTACAATTGATACAAACAGCGGTCACTTATATTGGAATGATGTGCGATGAACAGTTGGTAAAGAGAAGTGTGGCGTACAAAACAGAGACCATGTACTGTCCAGCAACTACTGTCGGCCCGGTAAGTACTGAAAGCCGTTAACCTATTTCAAGTTCTCGTCAGTGATGACTATTACTTGATGAGGCATATAGAAGCATATAAAATCAGCAACCAACGGCGTTTCCTGCTCGGCGACCCTAAAGGTTACTAACTACAGGTTTCCATTTGCAGCCAGTATTGGGCAATTTACTCTGAGCTCGGTCGTCACAGCTGCGTCATACCGCAGCAGTGGCCGAGATGAGACGAGCTTCCCAACGGCCAGTAAAAAATCTGCTTTCCTCTCTTACGAGCTAATCTGTGCCGGTACCTCAACGTTTCATGTAAGTCATAATAAACCGCTTGGTCACCTCTCGCAGACGTGTCGAGAAACTGATTTTCTAGCTTACGAAATACATGTAAAATATTTTTGAAAAGGATTACGGAACATATATTGAACATAGATATAACTGTACAAGGGTTTTTTATTCAAGCTGGAAAGACAGAATTTCACAATAATTGAACTGTGAATTACTTTCAAAATCTTTTCTTAAAGAATTTACTTTATTTACTAACGATTCATCAAGAACATTAACACATTTAATCACGCTATGTGAGCGTGGAAGTAGTTGCCAGTGGGTAACTGATGAAAACAAATTAAATTTCAAGAAATGGAAATTTTATACCTAAAAACTCTTTCTTTAAAAAAAATAAAAAAAAACAGATTTAAAAATTATAATCAGAAAGCACCCTGTAAATATCAAGTTACAATTTATTCAGAGACAGAAATAACAATTTTAATTTTTTTGACAATATGAGCTTTTGGGCTGAGAAGCTTCCCGCTCCCTTTTAACACGGCCGTAGTCACGACCGCTCACAACAACCTCTCAAAGATTACACTGGTGCTAATCTGCAACACACCAGATTACTTAAAAACTAAATGTTTTAACAACTCACACAAACATATAAACTATGCAACCCGTAGGAGGGGTGGAAATGGTACAAAACACTCACAAAAAAATTACTTGCCACCCAAAGTGCATCTTGTTTTTAAAAGAAAACTCTTACGGTGGAAGGGTGGAGGCTTTATATTCTAAAATGACCATTTAAATAAAAACCCATGAAATGCAGTCTTACATAAAATGTACAAACATGCTCTGCGTTACACATATACCGCCTCTCAAGATGATAGGCAAGATAAAAACATATTTAAGGAATTTGGCCTTTACACCTTGAACAATAAATTCGTTAACACCGAATCCGACAAACATGACAGAAGCAGCTGTTAACGTACGGCAGACCGACAGACAGACAGACAGACACTAACTGCCTAACAAATGCGGACGGGAGACAGACGAGCAAGCTGGGGACGAGAGACTGACCAAGGAAGCAAGTAGCATTTAACAAGTAAATGAAACAACATATCACGAGTCACTTAACTTCTAAAAAACTGCGATGTCTGGCGAAGACCTGGCGCAGCACCCCCAAAAAGCTCTCCCGAATCGTCCGCTGTCAGCCGCTTCAGCAGACGCAGGAAGGCGCGCCGATCTCCCGTCTCGCGGCGTCGCAGCTCGCACCGGCCAGACCGATGTCGTAGGTGGCTCCTGTTGCTCTCGTGTCGGCCGCGAAGCCACTCCCCTCGCTATAGGGCGCGCGCCACTGGACTCACGTGGCGACCTCACATGCGCCGACGCTCAAGCCGGACAAGTCATCTTGTGTCCCAGTGCGCGACCGACCAACCGATTGATCCAACCGCCAATGACCATTGCCTGAACAAACTCGAGCAGACTGGCGACCGAGCACATACTAGCACTCCAGACGACAGACACACTGATTGCCCCACACTGACACGGCTGACCAACTGCCCAGACTCCCTCCGACAGCGCCGACTCAGACTGACCAACTGCCGATTTTTTTTTTTTCTTTCTTTATTGAATTTCAATTCCCCCCAAAGGGGGCGGGCTGGCAGCAGCTTAGGACGCCGCTCCGCAGCCTACAGATTTTCTGACAAAGAGCAGGAGAATAAATAATAATAAAAAACAGGCGATAAAATCGGTGAAAAGGTGAAAAGAAAATGGGGAAATTAAAACAAGCAACAGAGGGATGATGAAGCGAATAAAAATACATACGGAGCAGACAGGGAAAACAATAGACAGTTAAAAAAAACACGGCGACAGTCTGGATTCTGTTCGCAAAGTATATAAAATTCACACCCAGCGACAGCATGGTTTCTGTTCGCAACACAACACTGAATAGGCACTAGAACACAGCACGAAAAAGTCGGCAAAGGTGACACCACAGTCGAGAGCAGGTGGGGGGAAACTGGACAGGAGATGGGAAAACAAAAAGGGGGGAAAGGAGAGTAAAAGCGAAGGGGGGGGGGGGAACCGGGAAAGGAGCTGATGGAGGATGAGGACCCATAAGAGGGGTAGGGGGCAGACGCGACAGGGAGGGGGGTAGGCAGAGGAGGGGAATACAAAAGGACTGGGGGGGGGGGAGAAGGGAGGTAGGGAGAGCCGTAGTGGGGAGGAAACAGGACGGAAGGGGGGGGAAGAGGGAGCCCAGGGAAAGGACAGAGGAAAGGAGGGGGAGGGAGGATCAGAGTTGATAGGAAGGATAAATGGAGGGACAGAGGGCATCATCCGGGAGGGGGAGCTGACGGAAGCCACCTTGGGAAAGGAGATGGAGGGTGTAGAGATGGAGGGTAGGGGGGACACAACGGTGAAGACGTGGCAGGGGGCAAGGATGGGAGAGGAGAGGAGCAACCAGGGGGTGAGGGGGTTCAAGACGGCGGGAGGTGTAGAGGATGCGGATATGTTCGAGGAAGAGGAGCAGACGGGGGAAAGGAATGAGATCATAGAGGATCTGCGTGGGGGACGGGAGGCGGATACGGAAGGCGAGGCGGAGTGCATGACGCTCAAGGATCTGGAGGGACTGATAGAATTTGGGGGGGGCAGATATCCAGGCAGGACTGGCATAACAGAGGATGGGACGGATTAAGGATTTGTAGGTGTGGAGGATGGTGGATGGGTGCAACCCCCATGTCCGGCCAGAGAGGAGTTTGAGGAGGCGGAGGCGGTTGTGGGCTTTGGATTGGATGGATCGGAGATGAGGGATCCAGGTGAGGTGACGGTCAATGGTGAGGCCAAGGTAGGTGAGGGTGGGGGTGAGACGGACAGGACGTGCGCAGACAGTAAGGGAGAAATCCAGGAGCCGGAAGGAGCGAGTGGTACGACCTACGATGATTGCCTGGGTCTTGGAAGGATTTAGTTTCAGGAGCCATTGGTTACACCATGCAGCAAAAAGGTCAAGGTGATTCTGGAGAAGGCGTTGGGACCGTTGGAGGGTAGGAGCGAGGGCGAGGAATCCGGTGTCATCAGCATATTGCAAGAGGTGCACTGGAGGGGGGGGGTTGGGGCATATCGGCCGTGTACAGGAGGTAGAGGAGAGGGGATAGGACAGAGCCCTGGGGCACACCGGCAGAGGGGTAGAAGGTGCGGGAATTGGCATGATGGATGGTAACGTAGGAGGGGCGGCGGGAGAGGAAGGAGGCCACCAGACGGATGTAGTTGATAGGAAGGGCGTAGGTTTGGAGTTTAAACAGGAGACCGGGATGCCAGACACGGTCATAGGCCTTTTCAAGGTCAAGTGCGACAAAAATGGCGGAGCGACGGGAGTTAAGCTGGAGGGAGAGGAGATGAGTGGGGCGGAGGAGTTTATCATCAGCAGAGAAGGAAGGTCGAAAGCCACATTGGGTGTTTGGGAGGAGGTGGTTTTGTTGGAGGTGGAGATGGATGCGCCGGGAAAGGATGGATTCCAAGAGCTTGCTGAACACCGACGTGAGACAGATAGGACGATAGGAAGAGGCATCAGATGGAGGCTTATTGGGTTTGGAGAACATCAGGATACGGGAGGTTTTCCACAGGTCGGGATCAACTGCCGATCTCATAGCGCCCCTTAAATGCACGTGAACAGGCAACCTTTCCCCTCTCCCACCAGAGGGAGACACCAAAGCTGTGACTGCCACAGCGGCGCCACCGCCAGAAACGGAGGGCGACTGCTTTACACTCCGCGCTGCGGCGCGCTCTTCAGAACAGCTCATTTTATCACGGCTCAATAATAACACACTTATTAGGTGGTTACTAAGGTGTTCGATGTAGTAAAACATCTACAGAGACATAACTAGCGACAACTCGACGAAGTAAAGAAAAGATTTACTGAGTATAAGGTTACGAAAGACCATGTGTTATTTGTTCTGGCAAAGACAATAAAGGAGATACCAAATGTCTGAAATTTCTTCCAGTTTTCACGCAGAAAACTGACAGAGAACGTTTCGTAAAATTTCCTTAAATTGTGTGTCATAGATTGCGCAAAAGATGTTTTCTTGTAAAATAACTACACCAAGCTCAACAAGCTTTTTCGTTTTTTAATCTGCAGCCAGTTTTGACCTTCAACGTGGAGAGAAATTTTTATGCAACTGCTTCTCTCCTTCTTTTGGTATAACCCTAGAAATATGTAAAAACCTTTCCACTCAACATTTAGTTTAACAAGTTTCAGGACTAGTGTTCTGTAGTTAAGCATGTTTTTTCTTGACTAAAGCAACCTGTTTGTTCGTAAGTCTGTCTCAGTGTTTCCTTCAGGCAGTACACTTACTCTTTGTGAGATGATACATTTCATACTTTTTTAAGGTCTAATCACACAAATGCTCCACGATATGCTTTGTCGTACAAAATCTCGGAACAAAACTCTTTTTTCTTATTCTTTTCTAGGGTTGCTGGTGCCTTCCACGCAGGATGACAAACCAAGTGCTGAACTCTAGCGAGCCAAATCCAGTCTATGTCGCTTAGATAAATCACATGCAATTATATTTTTACTTCACGTTACTCACAACTAAATCTAGCAACACCTTTTCCACATTTTTAAGATTTCAATGTAGACTTACACGTATTTCTTTTCCTGTTTCAGAAATACTGCAAATGTATGGCCTGTCAGATATGGTGGTTATAGGTAGGTTATGTTATACACTGCGGTAACAAAAGTCACGACCGCTACGGTCGCAGGTTCGAATCCTGCCTCGGGCATGAATGTGTGTGATGTCCTTAGATTAGTTAGGTTTAATTAGATCTAAGTTCTAGGCGACTGATGACCTCAGAAGTTAAGTCGCATAGTGCTCAGAGCCATTTGAACAAAAGTCATGGGATACATCCTAATACCGTGTCGGATCTCCTTTTGCCTGGCGTACTGCAGCAATTTATGGGGCATGGACTCAACAAGTCGTTGTAATTTCTCTGCAGAAATAATGAGCCATACTGCTTCTACAGCCGTCCATATTTGCGAAAGAGTTGCACGAAGTGCTCTCTCGATTTTGTGCCATGAATAATAATCGCTGGCATTTATGTTGGGCCATCCGCGTAGCCATACCATTCGTTCGGATTGTCCAGAACGTTCATCAAACCAATCGGGGACAATTTTGGTATGGTGACATGGTGCATTGTCATCTACAAGAACTCCATCGTTGTTTGAGGACATGAAGTCCACGAAAGGCTGTAAATGCTGTCCAGGTAACCGAATGTAACCTTTTGCTGTCAATGATCGGTTCAGTTGAACCAGAGGACCCAGTCCATTCCATGTACCGACAGTCCGCACCGTTATGTTGCCACCAACAGCTTTCACAACGCCTTGTTGACAACTTGGATCCATGGCTTCATGGGGTCAGCAGCACACTCACAACCTACCATTAGCTCGTCCAACTGAAATCAGTACTTATCTGACAAGCTCACCTTTTTCCAGTTGTCTACGGTACAACTGATTTGCTCACGAACCCAGGAGAGGTGCTGCAGGGGATATCGTGCTGTTAGGAAAGGCACTCGCCTCTGTCGTCTGCTGCCACAGCTCATTGATGCCGCATTTCGCCACACTGAAATAACGGATACATCGGTCGTATGTTCCATATTAATTTCTGTGTTTGTTTCACGCAGTGTTGCTTGTCTGTTAGCACTGTTCTTGTTCTCGATCTGTTGTTTAAGTGAAAGCCGTCGGCCACTGCACCACTGAGTTGTCCCTGGTGAGAGGTAATGCTTGAAATTTGCTGTTCTCGTCCCACTCTTGCCAGTGTGGATCTCAGAGTACTCAATTCCCAAATGATTTTCGAAACGGAATGTCCCATGCGTCTAGCTTCAACTACCATTCCACATTGAAAGTCTGCTAATTCCCATCGTGCGGCCGCAATCACGTCGGAAGCTTTTTCACGTGAATCACCTGGATACAAATGACTCCTCCGCCAATGCACTGCCCCTTTGCGCCTTGTATGCACGATATTTCCGCCATCTGGAGATGTCTATATCGTTACCCCACGACTTTTGTCACGTCAGTGTAGTGTTCAAACACAAAGGAGTCTGTAATAGATCTGTCACTCAGTAAATAGCCATAAATTGCTTGATATGATTTTGCTTTTGGGCGACAGCAACCTCACACTATGCACTGCCTGTGAGCGTTTAATGGGAATATACCATTCCATTTCTTTCATCACCACAATGCAGAACTTCACACACTCGCCTTAAAACTTACAGGAAGTAATACTGGATAACTGGTACATAGCGTTAAAAATTCACTGCGAAAAAGAAAACAACATTGGTTCCATTTCGGATCTCACCTGTTTCGATTTCTTTGGTTGTAGAGAGGAAGCAGTACGCCATTGGGTTGTTAGTGGTCTCTGTACCATTTTTTTGCCGTCACTAGATGTCACACGTCCGCAGCAATTTAAATAGCCACACAAACAAAGCTCTGGTTGCACAATCTCGGAAACGAAAGGGCGCTGTCACCGGGAGAGACGCTTCGCCAGCACCACCCGGAGCTAAGATGGGAGGCCGCTGTGCACCACGGAGAGAACGTGAAGTACCTTAGACACCGAATAACATTGACCACCAGAAACCAGAGCGAAACAGTCGGACGGGAAGTAGTGATGGAGACATTTGGGTAACCGTTGGGTGGTTAATGGCCATGAAGACGAACTTATTACTTGATGGAAGCAAGTGCGGCAGGTCTGGCGAAGTTTCAGTAAAGCAGCCTGTACTGTGCAGTTATTGGGTGTCAGAACTGGTATTGGTCTTGAGTTGTTTTGCATGTAGTTGACTCCAGGCTCCTATGTCTGTTCCAAATCTGCCTGGGGGATGGACAGTGTCATATTTACAGGAAGTAGAACGCAGCATTGTAGATACAAGTAATCGCGCTGTGTAAGTTTGCCGACACTAATTTACACCGCTATAAATGTTCGTGCGACTGATTTTCAGTAGAAGCTTTAAGCTGGATTGTAGATTTACGTGACGGTGATCACTGAATTGCTCTGGCTTTGTCTTACCATTGGATATATACGAGGGTTGAATGAAAAATAATGCCTGCACCATCGTTAACTGGGTTTGAATGGCAATATTTTAATGACTCAAACGCAGAAATAATCCTTAGAATGTGATCTTTAATTAAAAATATTCACTTTTCCACATAATCACCAGCCAGTTGAATACATTTCTGCTAACGACGAACATGTTTTCTGAAGCCGTCACGGAAGAAGTCGACAATGTTCCCGCAACCACACGCCGGCCACGGTGGTCTAGCGGTTCTAGGCGCGCAGTCCGGAACCGCGCGACTGTTACGGTCGCAGGTTCGAATCCTGCCTCGGGCATGGATGTGTATGATGTCCTTAGGTTAGTTAGGTTTAAGTAGTTCTAAGTTCTAGGGGACTGATGACCACAGATGTTAAGTCCCATAGTGCTCAGAGCCATTTCAACCCGCAACCACAGTTCTCTCAAAGCCAGAAGCGTAATGATGTCCACGCAGACCGTCTTTCATTATCGGGAACAGATGAAAGTCACACGGTGCTAAATATCGACTGTATTGAGGATGCCGTACGGTGGTGAGATCCAGTATCTGATGTTCTACTGTGGTGTCACGTGAAGTGTGTGGTTCGGCATTTTTATGACCCATATGTTCTTGTGAAAGGCCGATTGTGCTTGCAATTTCTCTCTGAGTGATACGATGATCGTCCTGAATCAATCTGTCAACATTTTGCCTGTGTAATTCGGTCGTTGCTGTCACAGGACGTCCAACTCTTTGTTTGTCACACAGGTCAGATGTTCCCGCCTCAACGTCTTTAAACTTACTCGCCCAACGACGCACAGTACTCACATCAGCGCAATCAGTATAAACTGCTTTCATTCTCTGATGAATCTCCTTTGGGATGACACCTTCTGCTGTCAATAATTCAGTGACTGCACATTGCTTAAATCGGATTGACCGACCGTCTGCGCAGGGTTTCATACTTTACACTTTAACAACACAGCCGTTCACTGTTAAGGCTTCCTGCTAAACGGAGCTGTAGAGAAGAGGTTACGGAACATGCCAGTACCTACCGCATGCCAGTGTTGCGAACTGTTGAAGAGTTACGAAGGTGGAGGCATTACTTTTCAGCCAACCCTCGTACACGAGCAGAGGACTGTTCGACATCCTCGTATGTCAGGCACAGTGGTAATTCTGATTAATTTGTAGCATGTGATTCATCAAGGCCTCAGGTTCTATTAACTGATGCTGAACTCTCTGTGTTTCTGTTGGCTAATTTTATTTGGTTCTCTGCTTTCATTTGCATTCACTGTGATGGTGTAAACTTATATTTTGATTTAAATATTTTAATTGTTGCCGAATACTGCATATTTTGTACAATGGAATTCTGTTTGGCATTCTGTTTTTAGTAGCGTAAACTCATTATCCGATTTTAATAAATTTGATAATGATAGCTTTTGCTCTCTGGGGTTGTGCAATCACTGTAATTTAAATTTCTCATTGGGGAGTATTTTCTAGTCAGTAAATTCTTCTTGTCATTTTCGCTATCCAGTTGACTGATTCTAAATTAAAAACATTTTACTGAAATTTTGTAAACTGAGATTTCATGTGGTTACTAAATAAATAGTCAGATGAATATGTTCACTCACAGCTGATCCCAGCTCTATCATTTCTACTATCACCACTACAATTTCCACATCACTGTGTCTCTCATCAGGTGTCTAATCTTTACCCGATGTATTTGTGTAAAAGCAATATATTTCGTTTACTTTGCAATCATGGTCTCACTGCACCTTCAAGAAATCGAGTAGTAGATTCAAGGCCTTTCTTGAGTATCATGCAGAATTGTAACAGAACTTCATTAGGTGATATGGATCATTTCGCTAATTCGTAACTAATCCGCTTGAACACGTCACCGACGGTCTTGTAGCAACGTGACGGATGAGATAAGAGAGTCTTGCATTTTTAACATTTCTTTTTGTAAGTTCCCTGTCGATAAACTGCGTAAATGTGAATGAAAGTATGCGAAAGTTTTGTCTCCACCTACAATAAAAAGTTCAGCCCCCACCCCCCACCAACATCATTTATTGTAAGCTCACCACCGTCCAATAATCGTTCAGTCGTGTACCTTACGACTATAGTTGTGAGATTAGAAGCGTCTCCCAGTACCAGGGCAACCATGACGGCCTGCTGATTTCTCCCAGAAACTCAGTAGAGTTGGATCACTAAACTGTTAAAGCTGTTCACTGATGTTGTACAAAATTGTAGTTTTGAGCAGTACCTTTAACTATTATACTTTCAAAAATAAAAACTACAAACAACATAACTAAAATTAATCATTTAATATCCTTTGTGTGTTTAATAGTTTCTGTTTAACATTAGTCTTCTATTTTTTTAACTTTTGTTTTTAGTTGAATTATATTAAATAAATTTTTGTTTTTGAAATTAGATGGTGAATGTAATTTTTGACTTAACTGTTATAGTTTGGTACAAGCTAACGTTATAATACGCAGTCATCCTCCTGAGCTTTTCATTGTAATGGCCTGGATGCAAATGCTGGTTCTTACTAATTTTTTATGTTCTCACTTATGCAGTAAAATGTCGACATGTTATGAAAGAAACGCATGTACCGTAAGGGGATGCTGAAGCGAAGAAACTCTGCAAAGTCTACAATGCTACGAAAAACCGCGCTTGGTTGTCAGTGCAGCTGCCAGAGATTACTACGTACTGTAAAACACATTAAAAACCAAGATAAAAATCCGGCATCATTTCCAAGGTTCGTCTTGGGCCACCACCTGTTCTTGGGAAATATGCTGAGAAAAAGATGATGTTGCACTCAGTGAAAGTGCAGTCCAGCGGTTTTTAATCTAATAGTGACACAGTTCGAATGGCGCCTTTCAAATGAGCTGAACGCCTCAAACGTCCCCGTAATTTTAAGAAGAAACGCCAGAGAGCAGCTTATAAGTGGCTTGAAAGTTCCTTAGCACGGAACCCCTAGTTATCAGTTACAACAGCTAAAGGAGTGTCGATAAACAGAGCTGTAAGGATGAAAAAATAAACAGTAGGAAACTATTTCACCGTGCTGGAAAGACTCATTCGGGACTATGATCTCACAGGGAAACCAGGATAGATGTTTAATGTAGATGAGAATAGTTTATAGCTGAATAATAAAACGGGGTAAGTAACAGCGAAGAGAGGCTCAAGAAATGTGAGCACCACTTTCAGTGGTAAAAAAGGCGAAACAATTTCAGTGCTGAAGGGCTGAACATGCTTCCCTAGTACATTTTAGACGGGAAGAATACGAAACGAGAGTTTACAGGCGGAATGCAACTGGATCACAATTTGTGATGATTGAGAAGGCAGCCTACGTGACTTCTGATATATACCGGGTGATCAAACAGTCAGTATAAATTTTAAAACTTAATAAACAACGGAATAATGTAGATAAAGAGGTAAAAATTGACACACGTGCTTGGAATGACATGGGGTTTCATTAGAACCAAAAAAAACTTCCCATATTGCTAGACGCGTGAAAGATCTCTTGCGCGCATCGTTTGGTGATGATCGTATGCTCAGCTGCCACTTTCGTCATGCTTGGCCTGCCAGGTCCCCAGACCTCAGTCCGTGCGATTGTTGGCTTTGGGGTCACCTGAAGTCGCAAGTGTATCGTGATCGACCGACATCTCTAGGCATGCTGAAAGACAACAGCCGACACCAATGCCTCACCATAACTCCGGACGTGCTTTACAGTGCTGTTCGCAACATTATTTCTCGACTACAGCTATTGTTGAGGAATGATGGTGGACATATTGAACATTTCCTGTAAAGAATATCATCTTTGCTTTGTCCTACTTTGTTACGCTAATTATTGCTATTCTGATCAGAAGAAGCGCCATCTGTCGGACATTTTTTGAACGATTGTATTTTTTTAGTTCTAATAAAACCCCATGTCCTTCCAAGCATGTGTGTCAATTTGTATCTCTCTATCTACATTATTCCGTGATTTCTTCAGTTTTGAAATATAAGCTGACTTTTTGATCACCCAGTATTTTCTTGGCCCAGTGATCATTTTCTTCCGAGGAAACCAGCGGGAAAAGTCCATATTTTGGACGGGCATGCTTCGTATTGCTCAATGGTCTACATGTTAGTTCCCAGAGGTTAATGACGTTATGTTGTTAGATCTGTTAAGTCATGCGACCCGCTTCCTGCAGCCTCTTGACCGTTGTTTCTCCAAGTCATTGAAGGATTTTACTACTCCGCTTGAAACAGGTTCATCTACAATAACCCCGACAGACAAATAGCCAGGTTGCAGTTCAGTGACTTGTTGGGATCTGCTTGGGCAAAAGCAGCAACAGTAACGAACACCATATATGGACTTATGGCAACTGGGAACGTAACTTTCGATATGGCAACTATTCCAGAGCACGTGTTCCACACCATCGAAGAGTCAGCACAACCAACACTGGAAGAAACACCTCCTAGAAACTAGCAGTACTCCTTCAAACCGCTTTCAAGAAATCCTAGAGGAGCTAGTGGATCCAGAAGTAGTCCAATCACCAACGCAAGTCCTCAGTAAAATCTCTCCAATCGTGGAAGTGAAAAAAAAATCACATCGCAATGTGCTACTACAAGCGTTGCTAGAATTTTAAATGCTACGGAAAACAGCAAATTGCAAATTGATAAAGCCAATTGGGACAAAGAAAATAAAACAAGGAGTTAAATAGGAAAAAAATGAAGTAGCCGACAGCTCCACCAGCGCAGAAGAGTAGAAGCGACACCTCTGGCTCAGAGTCCGATTCCAACCTGGATGATAGAGAACACAGTGACGAGGACTTTCGTGGGGGTTGTGGGAAGGACGGCTATTCCACAACAGCGAAGCTGATTGGCGCGAATGTTTTATCTACAGCCGCTGGTTGCATTAAAGTTGCACAAAATTCGATAATACTTATGACGTTTATTATAAATTTCAGAAGCTAAGAAAGAGGTATGAAACAAAGTTTCAATTTTGCTGAGTTTCATAATTTTAAATGTTGCCCGTTTTAAAGCTGATGCGCACTGGAAAGACTTTTGTTAGCGACTAATCGCCTCTATGTTTACTTTGAATGTCTCCTACGATTTATTTCGTATGTAATCAATGAAGCATTGCATATATTCGCGTACTGTTTTGAATTTGTTACTTAGTTATTGACGGTATATCTCATGCCACCTAGATGGTCTAGGTTACATGGAACAATAACTTTTTTCATTTTTTTACCCTGGTATCCTAGTCGACAATTTCCGGAAGTTTCCCATGAATATAGTAATTACATTTAGTATTAGATAACTGTGTATCTTTTTAATTATTATAAAATGGCTGGGGTGCCCCCTGATCGCATTACAAAAGGGGTGAGCCATCTCTCTAGGAATTTCCCTAATTGTTAATATATTGAATTGCTATGTAAAACTGCAATTTTGTGCCCCTAGTGATGAACGGTCCCAAGTTTAGAAATACAATTGGAACATAAGCGTGGATGTGGTGTTTCATTAGCTTCCCATGCGCAATGTAACTACGATACGAAGGTGATTTGTTACTACCAGACCTTTTTATAAACTGCTTATGCAATATCTTTGACCATCCTCTTGAATAAATAATTGCATTTACCAAACTGGCATTAATATATCACTTCCCCTTCATTATTTCACACCCAGGTTACGACCTATCCTGCTGTAAGCCATACTCTACCCTCTCCAGCCCTGTGGAGAGCTTACAACTAAGCGCTCTGGCTCCAGGCTGTCGTTCACTGTTAATCGTTGGATGCCACCGATAAAAATTACGCAGCAATAGTGTGAAATCACAGCGAATGCACTGTACAGCATTTGTGGTAATTCTACATTGATACACTAATCAAGAGATGGACTCGATAGTGAACACTGAATGGCAGTTTGTATATCATGGCTAAATCTGTTATTAGACCACTAATGATTGCAGAAATTAATAAAAGGCACATGGTGATACGGAAAATGCAAAGCTAGTCAACAAGCAGAGAGTACAGATAAAACTATTTAAATATGGACAAATCGATAACAGGACTCGGATTTGTGGAATATCGCGCAATGTATGAGATCTGAAATCGTGTAGCTACGTGATCAAATCCAGTATAGACGTCGGCAAACAGCAAATAACAGAGCAGGACGAGGATCGAATAGCATTAATTCTCAAAAATTTGAGAAACTACACAAGTTATTCACCGCAATTACCTACAAAATCGAAGAATAATTTGCAATAGTACACGAGAAATTTGTGATCGAGAGGCGGGTTGTCAAAAAATAATTGAAGAGGAAGAAATAAGAATCTAAAAAATAAATGATCAACTGGTGTTGATAATGCAACAAAAAGTGTGAGAAAACATTTTTCCAATTGAAGTGAAGTTACAGAAAAACAGGATTTAAAACTGAACGTGACAGTTATATGAGGTATGATGATGAGTAGATAATGAGTACAACAACCAACAATTGAAGACTTTACGTAGAAATTATGCACAAAGACAAGGGTGATATTTGAGGACATGAAAAGCAAATGAGTTGTTTTAACGTCAAGTACAATGGTAGGCAGCTATCCGGATTTCATATATCAGCATACCGTGCTCCTCTAGAATCTCTATGGTAGTAGTTTCATGCAGGAGGTGAGTCACAGGTCCCTCGTGAGAGATGTTTATCCAAAACAGCTATCTTTGTGCTAGTGCTTAATGCTCCAACCCGAAGATATCACTACTGCACTGGCAACGAAATAGTAAGAACGCTATTGTAAAACTGAATGCAACATTTCCCATATATCAAACGGAACAACCCTTAATACTATGTCGACATACATCAATAACTAACACCCTTGCAAATTTCAGCGTAATATTTGTTGTGGTATCCTGCCCAGTCGTCTCGTATAGGGTGCCTAGGAAGCTGTTTTCTCGGATAGCTAGACAACATACAAGCAAATCATATTAATGGAGTTTGTTACAGTAATTGAATTGACAATACTTAACTTGCGTATGTACAAGGTGGTATAGCAAGCAATTGGCGATATGAAAATAATCAGTGTCCTTCAAAATATTTCCATGCAATGTAATCACACAACTTCATAAGTAACTGCTATCGTTAATGTCACTGCTCTCCTAGTGCAGCTCTTCTAGTGCGACCGAGTTTAGGGGGCGTCCCTTTTATTCTCTTCGTGTAGAGGCCGTTCTTGTCGTGGTGACGTTCCAGTCATCGTGCTATTGGCTGACGCCGTCTCGCAGCCCTCTCTGCCGTATTTTTCTTGATCTTCGTGTCGGCGCTTGTCGTTACGCCGGTACATTTGTCGTAATTTTGGAGATGCGAATAACACTAAAAATGCAAAATTTAAAGCTTACGTGAATCAGTAACGTCTTTTAAATTACATTAAGAATTTCATGACCAAATGTAAATAAGTCTGACGGCACTTTTAGCTTTTTAGTAACAAAGGAAAGAAACTTTGTATAAAACGCTATTTCTCGAATATAACTTTTATCGTATGCAGATATTATGTTTTACGTTAAGTACTGCTTAGCTCATGCTCTGATTATTGGCGTGGATGAAAGAATAAATGTGATGTATGTGACAAATGAATATTTGCATTTGTATTGGGCATATGACAGAGTGGGAACATGTATCTCACTTGCTTGTGTGAGCCACACACATCTGGTAAATCTGTAATTTTGTAATTCGCCAGCTCACGAAACTGCGGAAACGAAAAACATACTCACATAATAATTCATCTCAGTAAGGGTGGACCTTAGTTTATTATTACTGGAGATACAAAATTGTTTATTTAATAATGTGCCTTGATGAGATATTTACAACGCAATTGCTACAAGGTAAAAGGCACAGTGAGATTTCGACCTGCCAGCTGACTGGCTATGACGGATTTCAGCCAATCAAAAGAATAAGCTTTCGTACGTATTTTGTGAACAGAGGTCTGCTTGCTCGTCTGAAAAGTACTTCGGACCTCTTATGCCGCTCGGACGAGTTAACACTGTGCTCTGAAAATATGTTATAATTTTGAGCACCTGTGGTCGGAAAAATATCGTGGAGATCCGCAAAGCATTAATGGACGAACGTTACAGACGAATTCGCAAATTCCGGATCTTCTGCGTAAACTGTGGCCCTTTGAATACTTTTAATCCATGCGACATATCGTATGGGATTTGACCAAGAGCTCTTAGTTCAACACACATCTGGTAAATTTGTGATTTTGTAATTCGCCAGCTCATGAAACTGCGGAAACGAAAAACATAGTCACATAATAATTCATTTCAGTAAGGGTGGACCTTAGTTTATTATTACTGGAGATACAAAATTGTTTATTTAATAATGTGCCTTGATGAGATATTTACAACGCAATTGCTACAAGGTAAAAGACACAGTGAGATTTCGACCTGCCAGCTGACTGGCTATGACGGATTTCAGCCAATCAAAAGAATAAGCTTTCGTACGTATTTTGTGAACAGAGGTCTGCTTGCTGGTCTAAAAAGTACTTCGGACCTCTTAGGCCGCTCGGACGAGTTAACACTGTGCTCTGAAAATATGTTATAATTTTGAGCACCTGTGGTCGGAAAAATATCGTGGAGATCCGCAAAGCATTAATGGACGAACGTTACAGACGAATTCGCAAATTCCGGATCTTCTGCGTAAACTGTGGCCTTTTGAATACTTTTAATCCATGCGACATATCGTATGGGATTTGACCAAGGGCTCTTAGTTCAAATTACATTGATAGATCTATCCACAGCCAATCTGTGTGTAACTTTTTCGGTAACAGATTAAGGTGTACATCATAAGCTAGGTACTGAATGTGATAGTGATAACGTGTGAATGTTCTAATTTCAACTCTAAATTAATTCCGACTTTCTAGTGAAACTGTGTAGAAGAAGTGACAGTATACCGAAATGTTTTATGTGATAACTTTCTGTCATTTAGTGCTTAGCCAGACCTGTACCTAGAAAGCATTATATGCTCATTGTAGTTAAATTTAGTGTAGATAGTTTCTGCTATAGTTTCTCTAGCCGAGATACAACTGATCGTCCATTCAGGGAAGGCCTACTGCAGAAGAACATCATCGAAACACGAGTGAAATATTTTTGTGAAGGCAAAACATACTGCACCATTGCACCTAGTGCCGACTCGTCTGGGAAATATAAAAGCTGCAGTAGGTCTAAATCGCGATTAGAGGTGATTATGAAAAAGGACAACGAGTAAAATGCAGTACGATATTGAGCACAAGAAAGTGAAAAAGAAGACTGACGCAGCGGTAACGCGATCGTTACGATGAGAAGTGGAAGGTGAACGTTGTCTACATTTGGAAGACGTGGCGTAGAAATGGAGGAGGAAGCGGAATATTTTGCAGTCAGTGGCCTGCAGAGCAGCGCTGACGGCGTATGCAGTGGACGGGGGCCCCGAAATTGGCAAAGCCGAAGATAGAAACTGGAACCATTGAGACGACACGCTGCTACCACAGCTAACCACTGGATAAAAGTTTATCTTGCGTGGTGTTTGATTGTATTAAAACACTTGCCATGACGGAAGAGAGTCACAATTCTGTAGTTGTGAAAGGAAAGGACGTGGTTCGCATCATTGTGAGTGCAAATCAAAGACGCACTTTCGAGCAAATGCAAGGAGGTGAATTAGAACGTAATGATGTTTCAGTTGTTAGTGGAGTCATCAATTGTGCTTGTTGATATGGAAGAAAAGTGTACAACAAATGTAACTATAGTTCATACCTCCAATTCTTTCAAAACTCGCTTTGGCGATATCAGTGATACGAATTTTTTTAGATGTGAATTGGTCTGACGTAAACGAACAGTTACCTATGGAACAAGATGCCAAATGTAGTCTATCGCCTGTAAGGCACTTCGAATCGAGCAGGAAGTTACACAAGAGGTAAATGAACCAGAAAACCTGTACAGAAATCAATGTTTAAGAAACACAAAACGTTTTTCGAAGTAAATAAAAGCGTTAAATAATAGACAGAAGCAAATAAAAGTTTGGCTAATGATCTTAAGAAGTTTAAATCTGTAATTAATGGAAAGAAATGCCGGGTTTCTGAGCCAAAGAAAATTTGGGAGAAAGATTTGCGTTTCTTTGACCCTAATATCAAGGAAAGTGGTTTCCAAGTTTAGAAAAAATATAAGCGGTCCTTCGAAAAGTATGAAAAATGATTTAACAGAGGAAAGGCCGCTGGACCTGATGGAATACCAGTTCGATTTTACACAGAGTACGCGAAGGACCTTGCCCCCCTTCTTGCAGCGGTGTACCGTAGGTCTCTAGAAGAGCGTAGGGTTCCAAAGGATTGGAAAAGGGCACAGGTCATCCCCGTTTTCAAGAAGGGACGTCGAACAGATGTGCAGAACTATAGACCTATATCTCTAACGTCGATCAGTTGTAGAATTGTGGAATACGTATTATGTTCGAGTATAATGACTTTTCTGGAGACTAGAAATATACTCTGTAGGAATCAGTATGGGTTTCGAAAAGGACAGTCTTGTGAAACCCAGCTCGCGCTATTCGTCCACGAGACTCAGAGGGCTATAGACACGGGTTCACAGGTAGATACCGTGTTTCTTGACTTCCGCAAGGCGTTCGATACCGTTCCCCACAGTCGTTTAATGAACAAAGTAAGAGCATATGGACTATCAGACCAATTGTGTGATTGGATTCAGGAGTTCCCAGACAACAGAACGCAGCATGTCATTCTCAATAGAGAGAAGTCTTCCGACGTAAGAGTGATTTCAGGTGTGCCGCAGAGGAGTGTCATAGGACCGTTGCTGTTCACAATATACATAAATGACCTGGTGGATGACATCGGAAGTTCACTGAGGCTTTTTGCAGATGATGCTGTGGTGTATCGAGAGGTTGTAACAATGGAAAATTGTACTGAAATGCAGGAGGATCTGCATCGAATTGACGCATGGTGCAGGGAATGCTAATTGAATCTCAATGTAGACAAGTGTAATGTGCTGCGAATACATAGAAAGATAGATCCTTTATCATTCAGCTACAAAATAGCAGGTCAGCAATTGGAAGCAGTTAATTCCATAAATTATCTGGGAGTACGCATTAGGAGTGATTTAAAATGGAATGATCATATAAAGTTCATCGTCGGTAACGCAGCTGCCAGACTGAGATTCATTGGAAGAATCTTAAGGGAATGTAATCCGAAAACAAAGGAAGTAATTTACAGTACGCTTCTTCGCCCACTACTTGAATACTGCTCAGCAGTGTGGGATCCGTACCAGATAGGGTTGATAGAAGAGATAGAGAAGATCCAACGGAGAGCAGAGCGCTTCGTTACAGGATCATTTAGTAATCGCGAAAGCGTTACGGAGATGATAGATAAACTCCAGTGGAAGACTCTGCAGGAGAGACGCTCAGTAGCTCGGTACGGGCTTTTGTTAAAGTTTCGAGAACATACCTTCACCGAAGAGTCAAGCAGTATTTTGCTCCCTCCTACGTATACCTCGCGAAGAGACCATGAGGATAAAATCAGAGAGATTAGAGCCCACATGAAAACATACCGACAATCCTCTCCACGAACTATACGAGACTGGAATAGAAGGGAGAACCGATAGAGGTACTCAGGGTACCCTCCGCCACACACCGTCAGGTGACTTGCGGAGTATGGATGTAGATGTAGATGTAGATGTAGACTACTGATAGAGCGATTAATGGAAGTGAGCAAAGGGTAGATCAGTTAAAAAGAATGTAAATAAAGTCAAGTAGAAAGTTTCTACTGTGTAGCTATTTGTGAAGATGGACATAAAGCTTTGGACAGTAATTAACGCGGAAAGTGTAAATTGTTTCAGATCCGTAAGGGTTGTGTGTGATCATATAGAAGTGGCAGAACGTAGTATAGGTCAGCTAACTAACCAGACAGAGAGTAGAAATTTGAGTGTATGGCAAAAGACAGTCTACGGTAGAGACCAACGTTAGAATAGGTACTAACACCTTGTCACTGTATCATTTCAAGTTGCTTATCTCTCTAGTAAACAATTTTTAAGTTTAGATACATCGGGAAATGAGAATCAAGAACTCTAGAATTGTTTCCAAAATGTGTAGGCTAGATCGTCGAGTGATCAACAAAAGATCGGTTTTCTAACTTCAAAACATTTAGGATAAAACAGAACATTTGGAATAACTGCTGCTGAGCAGTATAATACCTAAGAAAAGTTCGAGGAATCGTTTCTCAAAGAATATTGGTTTATACAAAAGCAACTACAATTGCAAAATAGTTTTCATTGTGGAAAAAAGTTAAGTCACAGATATGAGCGTATAAATGTTTGCTTTTAAGTGGGTTATGAATTTATAGTATTTAATGAATAAATAGGCGACAGAACAGATTATAATGAGTTTGGATGAAATGCTACCGATGAATCGGCATAATAGATTAATTTCTTCTCTCAAAGCCAACATTAATATACACTACTGGCCCTTAAAATTGCTACACCACGAAGATGACGTGCTACAGACGCGAAATTTAACCGACAGGAAGAAGATGCTGTTATATGCAAATGATTAGCTTTTCAGAGCATTCACACAAGGTTGGCGCCGGTGGAGACATATACAACGTGCTGACATGAGGAAAGTTTCCAACAGATTTCTCAGACATAAACAGCAGTTGACCGGCGTTCCCTGGTGAAACGTTGTTGTGATGCCTCGAGTAAGGAGGAGAAATGCGTACCATCACGTTTCCGACTGTGATAAAGGTCGGATTGTAGCCTATCGCGATTGCGGCTTATCGTATAGCAACATATCTGCTCGCTTTGGTCGAGATCCAATGACTGTTAGCAGAATATGGAATCGGTGGGTTCAGGAGGCTAATACGGAACGCCGAGCTGGATCCCAACGGCCTCGTATCATTAGCAGTCGAGATGACAGGCATCTTATCTGCATGGCTGTAACGGATCGTGGAGTCACGTCTCGATAACCGAGTCAACAGATGGAGACGTTTGCAAGACAACAACCATCTGCACGAACAGTTCGACGACGTTTGCAGCAGCTTGGTCGATTAGCTCGGAGACCATGGCTGCGCTTACCCCTGACGCTCCATCACAGACAGCAGTGCCTGCAGTGGTGTACTCAATGACGAACCTGGGTGCACGAATGGCAAAAGTCGTGTTTCCGGATGAATCCAGGTTCTGTTTACAGCATCATGATGGTCGAATCAGTGTTTGGCGACATCGCGGTGAACGCACATTGGAAGCGTGAATTCGTCATCGCCATATTGGCGTATCACCCGGTATGATGGTATGGGGTGCCATTGGTTACACGTCTCGGTCACCTCTTGTTCGCATTGACGGCACTTTGAACAGTGGACGATACATTTCAGATGTGTTACGACCCGTGGCTCTACCTTCATTCGACCCTTGAGAAACCCGACATTTCAGCAGGGTAATCCTGTACGTGCGTTTCTAGATACAGAAAATGTTCGACAGCTGCCCTGGCCAGCACATTCTCCATATCTCTCACCAATTGAAAACGTCTGGTCAATGGTGGCCGAGCAACTGGCTCGTCACAATACGCCAGTCACTACTCTTGATGAACTGTGATATCGTGTTGAAGGTGCATGGGCAGCTGTACCTGTACACGCCATGCAAGCTCTGTTTGACTCAATGCCCAGGCGTATCAAAGCCGTTATTACGGCCAGAGGTGCTTGTTCTCGGTATTGATTCTTCAGGATCTATGCGCCCAAATTGCGTGAAAAGGTAATCACATGTCAGTTCTAGTATAATATATTTGTCCAATGAATACCCGTTTATCATCTGCATTTCTTCTTGGTGTAGCAATTTTAATGGCGAGTAGTTTTAATTATTAGGGACGGTAGAAAAACTGTTGGAGAAACAGGAGCAAGGAAATAGGAAGCTTACTCCTCAGGGAAGTGTGTAATTCCACTAAGGTGTTAATGCAAACAAACTAACAGAGAGCAAGGACCTGTGTAAAGTCCGCACTCAACAATGCATGGCGATGACAATCCACTAAAGGCAGCAGGTGAGTGTATGATATTGAAATGATGCAGAATTGCAGAATGTGGAAAACTAGATCCCGATAGCGAACTTTCTAGAAGTTGCAAAATGAGTAGCAGCAACTCAAAACCACTATCTATATTTTCTCTGTAGAAACAAGTATATGGAATATACATGTGATGACAGAAAGGATACAACAGAGATTAACAAGACTAGTGAAGTTAGAAAATACATATTTGATGGCATCTTGGAACAATTTTTGAACAGAATCTGGCGATAAGGACACAGCAGTAACGATGATTTTTAGATGATTTTATGGAGAGTGACAAAGAATCTGATAAACTGGTAAGCATGTAAAGTGGCAATCCTAAGGAATCTTGTCACAAGGAATTGGAGAGCACTGGAGAGAACAGGTAAGGAAGGACTGTATGTTCTAGAGAAACGAAATTGTAGGAAACGTTGAAGGCTGTGTAATAGGATTTAGCTGTCGTAAAGGTAGATGCGCAGACAGAAGATGACTAAAATAGGAGTCAGCCAATTAGTGGAAGTGTGGAGGATGATAAAGTTGAAAGTGAATTTGAAGACACACAGAGAGAGAGAGAGAGAGAGAGAGAGAGAGAGAGAGAGAGAGAGAGAGAGAGAGAGATTTACTGAAGTATTTTAATTTGTGTTTATTAGCGAGATTGACCACTGTAACGATTATGAATAACGAGCCGATCCTTCAAATACATGTATAATCTCTAGACACAGAGAAAGTTCTGAGGGAAGGGAAATCGCGCATGATTTACTGGAAGAATCTGAAGTCAATAACTGTGGTGTGCGTACTGTAGGACCTTCGGTACACACACCATCAGATTATCTGACTTGTCACTCTAACGAAGTAGGCGAGTGTCAGCAATATGTCTCGTGGTCTTATCGTGGCGTGTTTATCTTCTGCCGTTAGGTCAGACGATGGAAATGCCACTTGCACGCTTAGAGTAGCAGATTGACGGTGACCAACTTTATACAGAACTTGATTAATTTTCACACACATTTCTTAAAATAATAAAAGCATAAAATTAACTTGATTCTGGATGCTATTTACAATTGACAATCTGAAGTTCCTTTGGTCTTGTTACGTTAATCTTATTCTCACATATCTCTGATACTTGAAAAAGCGTCTATACATTTATCTTCATGACTATGTACAGGAATATGGTAATCTTATTAGGCGCAGACTGAAACTTGACTGCAGACTAATGCAGACTAACTAATCAGAGGTCTGTGCACTCGTTATAATACCTCGAGCGTTCAGGTATCACTGCGCGAGTGTGATCCGAGAGGAGAAAAGGTTCTACGTTAGCAGTAATCTCATTGGTTGCGTTACACCGTCTCTATGACAGCGCCATCTCGTAGTGCGGAGATGGACGAGCGTTGCGCCTGCGCTGTTGTGCTTAGCGGGGCGCGCTCTAGTGGGAAAGTTGTGTACGCGCTGACTACGCGGAACTATGTACTTGCGGGGGGAGAAAAAAGGCTTTTGAAGTTTGCTTGAAAAGCCTTTTTTTCCGCTTTCTTGCTTTCCGGCGTGCGTATGTCTGTGGGTGCACACATGTTGCTCCCCGTGGCATTCGTCCTCGGTCCGCTAGGAAAACCCACTCAAAACCTACGGAACAGGGAACCGGAGAAGCAAAAATTTTGTTACATAATTGCATTTCAACATCGGTACATTGGTCATAGTTTAAATCTAATTCTTCTTCGACGTCTATCTTCTCGGGGGATGTGGGCTGTGGACGGCTGGTGTAGTCGGCTGCCCCTGAAGGTGCTGCGTCGGCGTCGGCGGCGGTGGTTGCGTTGGCGGCGGCGGCGGCGGCGGCGTCGGCTGCGGGAGACGGCGTCTGGAATCCTGCCAGCTGCTCGGGTGCTTCTGAGTCTGCAAAATGCAACAGCCTAGGAGTTCTGCCTATACGTGACTGTTGTCTTTGCTGCCGTAATTGATTAGTATGGCGAATAACTATGCCGCTTTGCGTTCTTATCTATACATGACATTTCCAATGCATTCTACAATGATTCCTTGTGTCCAAGTACGCTTTCCTCGACTGTAGACAGTTACGAGGACTTTGTCGTTTACGTGGAATCGTCGTCCTTTCGACGTTCGTTGATCATTTTCTGGATGCATTGTGGGTTTTAGGATAGACATCAAAGTCCTGTGTTGTCGCCCATGCAGTTTTTCTGCTGGTGATTGTTCCTCGTGCGGAGTAGCTCTGTATTGTGACAGAAAAATTAATAAGGAGGTCTCTTTGTTGGACTGTTGCACCAACTTCGTCATGTGTGCCTTGAACGTTCGTACGAATCGTTCGGCGAGTCCATTAGCCTCAGGGTGAAATGATGCCGTCCTGTAATGTGCAATTCCGTCCATCTGATAGAATTAGTGGAATTCTTGCGACGTAAATTGAGTGCCGTTATCGGTGACTATGGTTTCAAGCAATCCTTCAATGGAAAAGATCTTTGACAAGGCTTGAATTGTTGTCGCTGAAGAAGTTGTACGCATTTGTAGTACAAAAGGGAATTTTGAAAATGCATCAATGACAATTAACCAAGAAGTTTCAAGAAAAGGACCTGCATAGTCAATATGCAATCTTGACCAAGGTTCTGTTGCCTGTGGCCACGGAAAATATTATCTTGGGGGGTCTGATTGATGCGTCTGACATAATATACAGTTAGAAAGCATTGTTTCAATATCTTTATCAATGTTCTTCCTGTAGCAATGTTCTCTGCCATGAGTTTCGTGCGTACTATGCCCCAATGATATTGGTGTAACATTTTTAACACTTTATTCCTGATAGCTTTGGGTATAACTACTCTTGTTTTTCTCGTTTCACTGTGAACTAATATGACGCCTTTGTGCACTGTGAGAGCATGGCTCATGTTCCAATAAGATTTCACTTATGGCTGAGCTAATATGTTCTTAACGGTTGGCCATTCCGTAAGAATATACTGCTTTATCTTTGATAACACTGGACCTTTGGGCACTAGCTTAGCTATTAAGGTGGCATTGGCGGGGAAATTTTCCACGACGTCCTCACTGATTACGTCTATCTGAAAACATACGTCCTCTGATTTGTCAAAATGCTCATCTTGACCCGCCGGTAGACGTGAAAGTACATCGGCGTTGGCATGTTTTGCCGTCGATCTATATAAGATCTCGTAGTTGTCATTAGACAATAGCACTGCCCAACGTCGTAAACGCCGTGCTGTCTTATGGGATACACTATTATGTGGTCCGAATATTGTCACCAACGGCTTATGGTCTGTCAACAGAATAAATCTTCTTCCGTATATGTAGTTATGAAACTTCTTCACTGCAAAGATAATTGCTAGTGCCTCTTTTTGTACTTGGCTATAGTTTCGTTGACTGGAGTTTAATGTTTTCGACGCGTATGCAATCGGTCGTTCATTTCCTTGAGGTTTACGGGACATGACTGCACCGATCCCGTAATCTGACGATTCCGCTGCAATAGTGATCAACTTTTGCGGGTCATATGTCGTAAGACATTTTGCGTCTACTAAACTTTGTTTCAGTTTGTCGAATGCGTGCTGGCATTCTTTGGACCAATGCCACGCGACTCCTTTGCGAAGCAATCTGTGCAACGGTTCGGAAATTTCAGCTGCTTTCAGTTTGAATTTCCGGTAATAATTAATTTGGCCTAATAAAGCTCTTATTTGCTTTAAGTCTTTCGGAGCTGGCAATTTCTGTATTGCTTCTATATGCTGTGGTGTCGGACTGATTCCGTTATTTGACAATATATGTCCTAAATGCTGAATTTTCTTGACGAAAAATATACATTTGTTCTTGTTGCACCTGAGATTGGCCTTTCTGAGAACCTTGAGCAGTTCTTCCAGGTTATCTAGTAAATCTTGTAGAGTATTTATGACCATAAACTTTTGTGTATCTTTGTCTAAAGGGATCTGCAGATATGCTTCCTTTAAATCCAGTTTGGCGAAATACACACCCCCTGCTAATTTATACATTAGTTCTTCCGGTTTCGGAATCGGGTATGTATCTATAATGCACTGTGAATTGACAGTATTCTTGAAATCTCCACAGATACGTAATGATCCATTTGGCTTTTCGATGACAACGATTGGTGTTGCCCAGGCGCTACATGTGACTGGTTCGATAATTTCATTGCCTTCTAAACGGTCAAGTTTTTGTTTTACGCGTTCTTTCATTGTGTAAGGGACAGTTCCAGCTTTGCAAAACTTCGGCACTGCATTCGGTGTCAGCGTAATGTGTGCCTGGTAATTTGTTACACTGCCTGTCGCGGAGGAAAAAATATATTCGTCCTTCTGCAACACTGTTTGTAATGTTCCTTTCGGACCTTCATGTGTGACCTGTTTCGCTTCATGGATTGTGAAGCCTAGTGCGTTAAATAGATCCAGACCCAGCAAGTTTGATGCCTTATAGGTGTTAACTACTGCTTAAGTAGCAGTCTTGGTAAACTGTTTGTAAGTTACTTACGTCGTCAGTGCACCTTTGACTGGAATTTGTTCATTACTTTAGCTGTACAGTGAACTGTCAAAATGCTGCTATTTAGGAGAACCTAGTCGTTTATGCGCGTGCATATTTATGATAGAGGTCGACGATCCTGTGTCAATCTGGAATTTGATAGGTATTGTGTTCACCAGTAATGTGACAGACAAAGATTTGTTCCTGTTTTGTACAATAGCATTAACTTTATGTTGAACTTCTGAAACATGAATATAGTCTTGCCTATTGATATCTTCATACGCATTGGAGATATACTTCTTAAAATTAAGCACTTTCTTATTACTAAACTTATTTCTAGACTGTACACTTTTCATATTACACACTTCTGATTTGTACCCTTTACGTTTGCGAAAGACACAATGTGCGTTACGATAGTAATAATTGTCTCTGTGATGATTGATTTCACATTTAAGACATGATTTCAACTTTAGTCTGTTAGTTTGGGTGTGTGATCCGTTCTTAGATCGCGTGAGCCTAGCGTTGCTGTCCTGTTTACGGCCTTGGGTATGCGGGCCGCGCTGCCCCGTTTCGCGTGCCTGTGTCGCGAACACGTCACAGCCGTCGTCTTGTACCACACTCACATAAGCTTGGCTTTGTTCGTGTGCTCGAATGATTGGTAAACAATCTTGCAAGGACGCATTGATTAAACTAAGGAGCTCTTTCCTTAATTTCTCGTCTGGTGAATGCATTATGAGCATATCACGTATTAAAGAATCTGCATAGGACTTTTTACACTTTTCGGTTTCACAAATAAATTTGCAGTTCCTAGTTAATCCTTGCAACTGTGTAATCCATTCCGTGTATGTCTGCTGTGCCTTTTTCTTGCATAAGTAAAATTTATGCCTTGCAGCAGCGACATGCGTTTGCTTGTCGAAGTATTTTTCGAGCAAATCTTTAATAGCTGGGAATGACAAATTTGTCGGTTCACAAGTCGGACTCAGTTTTAAGAGAAGGTTGTAGATAGCTGCGCCGCAATTTGCCAAAAAATAAGATCGTTTTTCTACATCACCTGATATCTGGTGTGTGAGGAAGTGCTGTTCCAGGCGTGCTGCATAGTCCGGCCTCACTTCTTCTTTCCTGTTGTAAACTGCGAAAGGTGGTGGCGGAAGTTCAATTTGTAGTGGAGACGCTCGGCAGGCTGCGACTCCAATCGTTCCACTCTTGTAAGCAACGCCTGTTGCATCTGTTGTATTTGTGCCAAGAGGTTTACGATCTGCGCCGTGAGGCCCATGGTTATCTGAAAATTCCAAGTGCGACTAGATTACTGCAATAATGATATTTTAGCTGCAAGAGAGCGGGTTAACAGTCAAGTATGTAGCTTCCCGAAGGCCACTGTAACTCTATTTTATTTCAGGCTCACACGTGGTCATCCGTAATTGTGCTGAAATCATCTGTTTCCGTAGTACCTCGTCGCCTATGTGGTGTGCGTACTGTAAGACCTTCGGTAAACACACCAGCAGATTATTTGACTTCTCGCTCTAACGAAGTAGGCGAGTGTCAGCAATATGTCTCGTGGTCTTATCGTGGCGTGTTTATCTTCTACCGTTAGGTCAGACGATAGAAATGCCACTTGCACGCTTAGAGTAGCAGATTGACGGTGACCAACTTCAAACAGAACTTGATTAATTTTCACACACATTTATTAAAATAATGAAAGCATAAAATTACTTAACTTGCTTCTGGATGCTATTTACAATTGACAATCTGAAGTTCCTTTGGTCTTGTTACGTTAATCTTATTCTCACAAATCTCTGATACTTGACAAAGTGTCTATACATTTATCTTCTTGGCTATGTACAGTAATATGGTAATCTTCTTGAGCGCAGACTAATGCAGACTGACTAATCGGAGGTCTGTACACTCGTTATAATACCTCGAGCGTTCAGGTATCACTGCGCGAGTATGATCCGCGAGGAGAAAAGGTTCTACGTTAGCAACAATCTCATTGGTTGCGTTACACATTAATACGCGGATCGGCGGAAGCAGAATTTTGTCCGTCTCTATGACAGCGCCATCTCGTAGTGCGGAGACGGACGAGCGCTGCGCCTGCGCTGTTGTGCTTAGCGGGGTGCGCTCTAGTGGGAAAGTTGTGTACGCGCTGACTACGCGGAACTATGTACACAACAATAACAATGGATAGAAAACAGGAAAGTGACTAATTAATACTCTTTGCAGGACATCCGCAACTACTGTTGCAATTTTTCGTGATGAATAAATCAGTTCCAGTTATACTTGACCACACGACCCAGGTTTCAGGATGGTAATCTCATAATCAGGCGCTTGATTGCTCACGAAAATGTCCTATCACACATGTAAAAACTACAGAAAATTTGCATCCTACTTGATAAATTCGCTAGATTTTTTACACAACTGGTGTAACTTTCTCGTCCACTATCTAGTGCCTGAAGATCGGATTTACATTCTGAAATGGGCACAATTTTAAACAAATAAAGGATTAGTCAGATACCCTGGAGTGGATTTATCCATTATGACTAATTAATTTGTTACTTTACGGTGAAAAAGTGCACTATTTAGCTGACAGTGGAGTGATTCTTGTGCTGTTAGATTTTTTTACGTGATAACGAAACACTGGAAAGAAATGTGTTGAATATGAAGTGATGTTACCTATAGAAGTAAAGGGCATCCATTTGCATCGCAACTTCCTTATAATTTCAGGTTTTAGTGATGGAATATTAATGGATTTAGACTTTTTAATAAATGTTAAGGTAAATTGTACCTTAATATGCGATTTGTGACTTTGGAAATGAAGAGGGGAAAGTAACGGTATCATTTGCGAGTAAAAAGACACAACTGAGGAACCTGATAATATTCTTATAAGGTATTTTGACACAAAAAAATAATTGGAATGGTATAAAGAATATGGTGATGAAACAGAAGTCGATCCAGAGGAATTTCTGGTAGTCCCACATACAATAGAGCACAAATTCGAAGTACTTCACAATTATCTAATAGCTGGAGGAAAAGACATCAGAGACCTCTGCTGTCTTCGTAATGTTGTGTGTGTGTGTGTGTGTGTGTGTGTGTGTGTGTGTGTGTGTGTGTGTGTGTGGTTTGACGTTTTCGGGCGCTAAACAGCGTCGTCATCAGCGCCAAAACGCATAGAAACAGTATCACATGCGGTGAAGGGACGAAGACAGACAGTTAACAAGGAGAACGGCTAAAAGACACAGACCTGACGCAGTTCCAAATCCTCACATACAGAGGCAAAACAAGAGGAGAAGAAACGCATTAAAAGGAAAGGAAACACAAGGAAAAGAGAGCAGAAATCGAAGGGAACCAAGTAGGTAATCGTGACTGGCGGACCTCTCACCTAAAACCTGGGTGAGGCAGTCACCCACAGCACATTAAAATCCTCTCCCTAAAATCCGAGGCATCAAATTGGACAGGACACAAAACCGTAAGACCTTAACCACAGTCATTGCGTCGTCTTGCAAAATAGAGGGCAAATCCGGTGGCAAGGAAACCACCGCCATCTGGTCAGAGAATAAAGGACAATCAAGTAAAATGTGGCGGACAGTAATCTGGACGCCACAAGCACTGCAGATTAGGGGGTCCTCCCGCCGGAGTAAAAAACCATGCGTTAAGGGACTGTTCCCGATGCGGAGGCGAGTGAGGAGAACCTTATCCCGCCTGCATGACTGGTACGCCATGGCCGCGTGGTGGCCTTGACCAGACGCGGCTTATTTTCACCGACTGCCAGCCACTCCTCTTCCCATTGACGCATAACACGAAAACGCAAAAGGGAGGTAACAGCATGGAGGGGGACGGCACATTCAACAACGTGAGGGAGGGAACATGCATCTTTGGCAGCCACATCCGCCAGTTCGTTTCCCCTGATACCCACGTGCCCCAGCACCCAGCAGAAAAAACCCTCCTTCCCCTGCCGTTGCAGGTGGAGTAGGGCATCATGGATGTTCTGGACGACCGTATCCACTGGGTACAAGTGCTGCATGGTCTGAAGGGCACTCAGGGAGTCAGAACAGATGAGAAAATTAAGACTGGGAACACATCTCATCTGCTCGAATGCCCGCAAGATCGCAAACAATTCGGCATCAAAGATGGTAAACGCCGCAGGAAGCCATAACTTTACGAATGGATCAGGGGAAACAACAGCACAACCAACAGAGTGCCCCTGTTTACAGCCATCCGTAAATACTGGTACATGGTCGGGATGCTGGTTTAAAATATCGTAAAATAAGGAGGTAAAAACAAACGCAGGAGCGCAGCTCCTCCGGTACTCTGACAAGTCTAAAAGGATGCTGGGCCTCTGGAGCAACCAGAGAGGCAGGCGGGTGAAACCCTGGAGTTGGGGTGCCACACGCTCCACACCAACGGACTCTAGCAAATGCTTGGCACGAATCCCAAATGGTCTCGTCAGCCTGGGACGACTGGAAAAGAGACGTTCCATAGGCGGTCGGGCAACGGTAGTGTAGGCAGGGAAGGTAGGACAGGCAAGGAATTGACATACACGTTGCACCATGAGGAGTTTCCGCCGGATGGTGAGCGGCGGTTCCCCTGCCTCAGCACACAGGTTGGGGATGGGACTGGTACGAAAGGCACCAGTGGCCGGCCTGATACCCTCATGGTGTACTGCGTCAAGAATCTTCAGATACGAAGGCCTCGATGACCGACACATGGTGCATCCATAGTCAAGACGCGACCGGACGAAAGCCCTATAAAACTGCAGCAGACGCGCCCGATCTACTCCCCAGGGCCGATGGCTCTGACACTTCAAAATATTCAGTGCCTTCAGGGCCGGCACCTTGAGGTCTTTAAGGTGCGGCAACCACGACAACTTGGAATCAAAAGTGAGGCCCAGGAACCTCACAGTGTCGCTAAAAGAAAGAATGGTGTCCCTCAGACGCAATTCAGTGGAGGTAAAAAGACGTCGAGAACGATTAAAATGAACACACAAACATTTGTCTGCAGAAAAGGTGAAACCCGTCTTCGCAGTCCATGCCTCTAATCGCTTTATTGTAAGCTGCAACTGCCGACTAGCAGTGACAAGACTGGAGGAAGAATAGAAAACAGCAAAATCGTGCACAAACAAGGAGCACCGGGCAGGACTCCGTATAGTGGACGTGATGCTGTTAATGGCGACGGCAAAGAGGGTGACACTTAAAACGCTTCTCTGAGGAACACCATTCTCCTGCACGTACAACACAGATAGTACATTACCAACCCGACATCGAAAGAGGCGGTGGGAAAGAAAGGACCGAATGAAGATGGGGAGGTGGCCACGAAAGCCCCACTGATGGTGTTGATTGAGGATAAGGCGGCGCCAAGTACTGTCATACGCCTTATTAATGTCAGAGAATACACCTAGACAATGCTGGTTACGTAGGAAGGCCTGCTGGATGGCCGCCTCAAGCAGGGTCAAGTTGTCTATACTTGAACGACATCTCCGAAAGCCACACTGAGAGTGGCTAAGGAGCTGCCTGGTCTCGAGCAGCCAAACCAGGCGACGGTTGACCATGCGTTCCAACGTCTTCCCGACACAGCTCGTCAAAGCAATACTCCGATAACTACTGGGATGCTTTCGGTCCTTCCCCGGTTTGACGAGGGGAATCAAAATCGCCTCCCTCCATGAGTCAGGGAACGTGCCAGATAACCATATCATATTAAAACAATTCAGGAGAACTTCCTTGGATGGCAGCAACAAGTGCTGCAGCGTGCTGTACCAGATTTGATCATGACCGGGCGCAGTATCATGAGCCACAGACAGCGCCGAATCCAGTTCCCACATTGTGAAGGGGCAGTTGTAGGGTTCAGAATTTGGAGACCGGAAGTCCAAGTGACCCCTCTCGATGGCAGTGCGGTAGCGGCAGAAATCTGGATCACAGTTAATAGTGGCGGTTGATTTCGCAAAATGCATGGCCAGTGTCTGGGCAATGTCTCTCGGTGCTGTGAGGAGACATCCCTGATGCAGCAATGCCGTGACAGGTAGTTGGCTGCGTTTCCCAGAGATCCTCCTGATGGTTTCCCATACTTTCGTAGAACTAGTGGAGCGGGAGATGGAGTTCAAGAACGATTGCCATGACCGTAGTTTGCTCTCTTTAATCACTCGCCGCGCCTTGGCCCTTGCCACCCGAAAGGCCGCAAGATTGTCAGCTGAGGGACGGCACTTGAAGCGGCGCAGGGCTGCACGGCGGGCTAGAATGGCTGAGAGGCACCCAGTGGTCCACCAAGCGACAGGACGCCTCTTGGGATGACCTGAGGACCGTGGTATCGACAATTCAGCAGCATGGGAGATCACGGCTGTAACATGGTTGACCCATTTGTGGACGCTGGCACGGTGTTCCAAAACAGCCAGCTGGCTGAAAAGTGTCCAGTTAGCTCTGCAGAGATGCCACCTGGGCGGCACTGGTAATGCCACAGCCTCATCCAGGAGGCGAATCCAAAGGGGGTAGTGGTCACTAGAATGGAGGTCAGCAGCAACCTCCCACAGAGCAGAATCCGTGTGTGCTGGAGAGCAAAAGGAAAGGTCAATAGCTGACGACGACCCAGAAGCAGTACAGAAATGGGTGGGAGCACCAGAGTTGAGGATGCACTGTTCCTCGGACGTCATGAGGCTTTCCAGAACGGGACCCCTGGGGCAAGTAGTCGTGGAGCCCCATAAGACATTATGAGCATTGAAGTCCCCCAGAAGGAGAAATGGGCGGGGGAGTTGGCTAATAAGTCTGTGAGAGCCTCAGAGTCTATTGCATCCTGAGGCGGTAAGTAAACGGAACAAAATGGTTCAAATGGCTCTGAGCACTATGGGACTTAACAGCTGTGGTCATCAGTCCCCTAGAACTTAGAACTACTTAAACCAAACTAACCTAAGGACATCACACACATCCATGCGCGAGGCAGGATTCGAACCAGCGACCGTAGCAGTCGCGCAGTTCCGGACTGCGCGCCTAGAACCGCGAGATAAACGGAACAGATTGTGAGCCTCCGCCCCACAAGAAGTTCAACTGCAACTGCTTGCAAGTCCGTAACGAGAGGGAGCTCAGATGAGTGGTGCATGTCACGGACAAAAACCACAACACCACCCTTTGCCCTTTCCCCCATCAGATCATCTTTTCGGTACACGGTATAGCCGCATAAAGAAGGAGCATCAGTGGCCCGAAAATGTGTCTCTTGGAGACATAAGTACAAGGGGCGCTCTCGTACAAGAAGTTGTAATTCGGCCACATGCGTCCTGAACCCAATCAGGTTCCACTGTAATATGGGAGCCATTGATCAGGGTGGCTGAACTTTCACCCTGCCTCTGTGCTTTGGAGGAGAGCCCGTACTGGCCACCCCCAGTCGACATCAATGTCCATCAGCTCCGATGGCGACCCAAGGGAGATGTCAGACAGTACGATGGCCTTGTCATCGGACCAACCCTGACTAGTCTCCTCAGGTGGCAAAACCTTCACCTTCGGCGTTTTTGTCTTGGGGGGCTTAGAATGCAGAACCTTGTCAACAGTTGGAGCTTTACTCGCTTGGGCAGAAGGCGCCATATGGGGAGGGGCAGGAAATACCCCAATGTCAGCAACCACGGCCTTGTCCGACGTTGTGGGGAGTGCTGCAGGTTGCAAAACATCCGCAGCAGCACAAGTGCACTGGCAAACGCAGGTATTAGTGCTCACACTAGCAACCTCCGTTTGTGTAGCAACAGTGGCCAACTGTACCAGTTTCTACAGAGCGGAAGCAAAAGATTTTGTAAACACAGTAGGCTGCATGGCCTTAAAGAGCTTCTTGGCCTCACCATAGGGGATGCGCTTAGATGTTTTGATCTCCTGTATCTTCCGTTCCTCGAGATAGATGGGGCAGACCTGACTCCAGACAGGGTGACTCCCAGCCCAATTCACGCACTTCACAGCCGATGAACAATCGGATTCTTAATGGGCAGGTTGACCACATTTACCACAAGTGGCTATCCCATTGCACCCCAACGTAGTATGCCCAAAGCGCTGACATTTAAAACAGCGCATTGGGTTGGGGAAATACAGCCGTACTGGCAAACGTAAGAAACCCGCTTTAACATGATCTGGGAGTCTCAGGCAATTGAACGTGAGAACAAACACGTCGGATTTGACTAGGTCCCCATCGACTCGTTACGTAATATGCTGCATGTCAACAATACCTTTGTCAGTCCACTGAGATTTCAACTCATCTTTGGGGATATTCACCAAGTCCCTACATGTCACAACACCCTTACTATAGCTCAAAGTGGAGTGGAGCTCGGTCTCGATAGCGTACTCTCCAAGACAGGTTGCTTTCCGAAGAGAAGTGACTTGACAGGAACTAGAAGTCTCAACTAACAGAGTCCCATTGCGCAGTCGCTTCACAGATTTCAGTGTTCCTGCAATTCCCTCAAGACCCTTGTGGGTGTAAAAGGGAGAAACCCTCTCAAGGCTACCCTCCTTCCTTTTGACAATCAAAAGCACATTCTGGTTATCAGCATGTACTCTGTCACGACAGTCTGATAAATCTCTAGTAACACCAGGCGCTGGAGGACTCGCAGCACGTAGTCGCTTTTTCGATGGGGTGTGTTTTACTATCAGTGGCCCACCCAATCCACTGGTAGGGGGAAATGTAGAGGTCGAAGGGTCCATTGCGGTCCCACGAGCAGCTAGGGAACTAAAGGTCCGCTCAGACAGAGCCCTGCGTGCCTGAGTAAGCCTTATACAACTGGGATGCGGCAGGTGCCCCAGAGGTTGCCCGATTGCGACTGTTCCACCCCAACAGCCATGCATCTTATAGTCGCGCAGCACATCGTAAGATTGAGGTTTTTTTTATAGAGGTTGACCTTCCTCGCCCTCGTGATGACTGGGTGTTGTGTGCTGTCCTTAGGTTAGTTAGGTTTAAGTAGTTCTAAGTTCTAGGGGGCTGATGACCATAGATGCTAAGTCCCATAGTGCCCAGAGCCATTTGAACCTTCCTCGCAATCCAGCCGGTCAAGCCAAGATTACCATTCCCCGCAGCACACAACATTCCACTGCCGCGCCATGCGGTGGTCGCTGAAGCATGTCCGGGGGTTACAGTGACAGGAGACTGGCGGTGCTGACCAGTCCCCAGCTCAGGACCCTGGGGTCGCCAAGCCCGTACTCAACAAATGAATGCTGAGCCTCTGGGGGCCTTTGTAATGTTAGATGCCTGACAATCACCAGGTACTAGAGTTATTGGCAATATTACTTAATTTTCTTTTCATATTGTCAGTCTTCCCCTACCGTCATTCTGAAATGCGTCTGTCATCATTAACATTCTTTGCTACAGCAAGGCGATAGAATAATCAGGTTTTGCTGTCACTCTGAAAGCCGAGTACAGATTGTAGTGTGTATTCAGATGAAACAGGAAACATCAATGACTTTTGAAAACCAGGAATAACAAATGCACTTAGTGAAGAAAAGTTATTAGTGATGAAATAAGGTTACTTGTTGCAGGCAGACATGTCGATTCAATGAAGAATAGACGGTGGATTTTGAAATTGTGAAGTAATAATTTCCATATGCGATGTTTAAATCAACCAATTAGTGCAATAAAACTAACTGTAGATATAATTTGCGGATCAAGTTGCAAACTGACATAAAAAGTGTTAGAAGAATAGATGGTTACAAGTAGTAACTAGATGTTTAAGGAAAAGTTATAGTGGTGTAAGCTGAAAGTAATTAGTTCCTATACTTGAAGAGGATTGAATTTATAGCAACAGATTGTGACAGAGGTTTTATTATGGATGTGTTGTATACATCACATCATAACATCAACGTAACTAACCTCAGAGTGTTAGAGAATGAGAATGATCTCAAAATGTGAGAGAATAAGAATGAAAAAGAATGATATGAAGATACTGTCAATAATTTCATGAATTTGGGTATATATGTTTTTGTATTACATTAAAATGAAGTTCTCCCGATTTTGCGAAACACTGTGGCTTTCTTACACTATATGTGACTTTCTACAAAGTTAAGAGAAGAAACTGTTAAAAAACAATGGTAGCAATGCCTTATTATAAACATTGTAAACGACGATTCATCCAAGATATGAGTATACGAAGATTGGAAGAACCAGCGCAAAATATGTATTCTGAACTAACCAAGTAAGTGTAGGGATGCTTTCAATACTTAGTTACTGACTTTTTCTAGCTGTAAGAAAAGTCTTTTCAAGTAACTTCAGTTTAGCGCTACTTGAGTGCAGCAGTATAAGGACTTCTCTATTAATGTATTTTTATTGAGGAAGACATGAAAAAAATAGACTTAAAGATGTCATTAATGCTGTACAGAAGAAGTGTAGTTTTATGGAAGGAATATGTAATATTTTTATCTTTCAGGAAGCTGTTGTGTAAATTAGTACTACTAGGCAAAGGTGTGTTTGCAGAAAAAACAGCAGAAGTCTTCACTGTGGTTACAGTGAAGGTGAAGTGTTATGCATGCCGCAACAATGTGAGAAAATGACTCATACTATCAAAGAACGCTAGAAAAGCGCTGATTGTAAGGCAGGAAAGTATTCATACATGTAACACAGGTGCACTACAAAGCGGAAAGGGTAGGGGATATTGGAATTGTGGTGATTTAAATTCAAAAGGTGCACACGAAAGCAAATGAGAAAGTAAATAGTTTGAGATTTGGAAATATTAAATAAAGTGCATAAATAAAGCTTTTTAAATATCTTGAAGTGTTCTGAAAACAGACTGAAGATTATCATTTGAAAGAAAATTTGCATACCACGTGATTTTTTAAACAACTATAGTTTTAGAACTGACAAGTCCAAAAAGGGGAATTATGCCATGTAATTTACTTTTGATTTTATTTTGTTTTGGAAATTTTTAAGATTTTAAAATCGTATGTGCCATTTTGTATAGTCCTGAAAAAATTTTTTGGGAAAATTAATTTTCATTGTTATAGGAGATGTGTACGGTAACACCATACATTGCTCCTTTAGCAATCTTGTGACAGCCAGTAGCTTCATACATATGGGAAGTCACTGCTCCCTCGTGACAGATGTTCATATGAGTCAGCCATCTGCTAATAACTGTATTAAGCATTGCTAATTTCATGTTTCGATTATCGGTGTGAGTGAAGGGATAAATGTGATATGTGAATATTTGCACTTGTACTAAGTATATGACCGGGTGGGAACTTACATCTCAGTCGGTTGCTCAGACATATACATCAAGGAAATTCATATCTATAAGTTTCTACAGTTTATAACAAATGGAAGCATATATCTAAGAAATTATCTGAATGTAGTTGGGATGCATTTGCTAAAGTCTGGCATGACGGAGCTTGTGTTGTTTACAGCCACTCAGTATTTGTCAAGAGTTGGCACAATACGATCTTACCAAAAATGTTTGGGACTGCGGTAGGCTGCAGTACTTACTGCAACAATATCTTAAAAGTGAAGGGTAAAAAGATATTTTATTGGAAGGCTGCCAGTTACAGCACAGATGTTGTCACCAATAAAACATTTTGACACAGATAAAATCTATCAATTCTTGGTCGTAAAGGAGTCATTTAATGACGACAGAAAAACTAATACACACAATAACCGCAAAAGAAGCGAAAGATAAATGTGGAACAACCGACCAGAGACAATGGAAACACTCATGAAAGCTTTCTGCGGAAGTGAAAATGCAGCAATGAAGATGCAAGGTGCAGAGATGAATACTGGAGATAACAGTACAAATATGACTACAGCGAATGAAGAGCGTATCAACATGACTAAGGTGTGCCAGATATATCACCTGTCAGAAATAAAAATGACGAGTGCACATTTATGCAACACGAATAGATAAACTAATAGAGATTTCAAATATTACATTTTCCAGAATACAGATGGAAAATGAAATATTACCTTACATTAGTGAAGAAGCTGTGTTTAAATTCGAGAGAATCTGCTGTGCAATGAAGAAACCAAAACTGTTAATGCCAGTAGTGGGGATAAAGACTTTCGGTCAAAAGATTAGTTCCCTCTTGTAAAGTGGTAACAAGGTTAGTGTCACATCTCCTTTATATATATACAGTATATATATGTAGGGTGGTCCATTGATAGTGGCCGGGCCAAATATCTCACGAAATAAGCATCAAACGAAAAACTACAAGGAACGAAATTCGTCTAGCTTGAAGGGGGAAACCAGTTGGCGCTGTGGTTGGCCCGCTAGATGGCGCTGCCATAGGTCAAACGAATATCAACTGCGTTTTTTAAAATAGGAACCCCCATTTTTTATTACATATTCGTGTAGTACGTAAAGAAATATGAATGTTTTAGTTGGACCACTTTTTTCGCTTTGTGACAGATGGCGCTAAAATAGCGACAAACTTATAAAAACGTAGTATCACGTAACATTTCGCCAGTGCGGACGGTATTTGCTTTGTGATACATTACCCGTGTTAAAATGGACCGTTTACCAATTGCGGAAAAGGTCGATATCGTGTTGATATTTGGCTATTGTGATCAAAATGCCCAACGGGCGTGTGCTGTGTATGCTGCTCGGTATTCTGGACGACATCATCCAAGTCCTCGCCGGATAGATACGTTATTTAAGGAGATAGGAAGGGTTCAGCCACATATGAAACGTCAACCACGACCTGCAACAAATAATGATGCCAAAGTAGGTGTTTTAGCTGCTGTCGCGACTAATCCGCACATCAGTAGCAGACATATTGGGCGATAATCGGGAATCTCAAAAACGTCGGTGTTGAGAATGCTACATCAACAGCGATTGCACCCGTACCATATTTCTATGCACCAGGAATTGCACGGCGACGACTTTGAACGTCGAATACAGTTCTGCCACTGGGCACAAGAGAAATTGTGGGACGATGACAGATTTTTTGCACGCGTCCTATTTCGCGACGAAGCGTCATTCACCAACAGCGGTAACGTTAACCGGCATAATATTCGCTATTGGGTAACGGAAAATCCACGATGGCTGTGACGAGTAGAATATCAGCTACCTTGGTGGGTTAATATATGGTGCGGCATTATGGGATGAGGGATAAAAATGGCTCTGAGCACTATGGGACTTAACATCTGAGGTCATCAGTCCCCTATAACTTAGAATTACTTAAACCGGACTAACCTAAGGACATCAAACACATCCATGCCCGAAGCAGGATTTGACCCTGCGACCGTATCGGTCGCGCGGTTCCAGACTGAAGCGCCTAAAACCGCTCGGCCACACTGGCCGGCGGACGAAGGATAATTGGCCACCATTTTATCGATGGCAATCTAAATTATGCAATGTATGCTGAATTCCTACGTAATGTTCTACCGATGTTACTACAAGATGTTTCACTGAATGACAGAATGGCGATGTACTTCCAACATGATAGATGTCCGGCACATGGCTCGCGTGCGGTTGAAGCGGTACTGAACAGCATATTTCATGACAGGCGGATTGGTCGTCGAAGCACCATACCATGGCCCGCACGTTCACCGGACCTGACGTCCACGGATTTCTTCCTGTAGGGAAAATTGAAGGATATTTGCTATCGTGATCCACCGACAACGCCCGACAACATGCGTCAGCGCATTGTCAGTGCATGTGCTAACATTACGCAAGGCGAAATCCTCGCTGTTGAGAGGAATGTCGTTACACGTATTGCCAAATCCATTGAGGTTGACGGACATCATTTTGAGCATTTATTGCATTAATGTGGTAATTACGCTGTAACAGCAGGCGTGGTCAGAAATGATATGTTCACAAAGGTACACGTATCACATTGGAACAACCGAAATAAAATATTCACACATACCTACGTTCTGTATTTCAATTTAAAAAAACTACCTGTTACCAACTGTTCGGAAAATATTGTGAGCCATATGTCTGTGTCCATTACAGCGCCATCTATCACAAAGCGAAAAAAGTGGTCCAAGTAAAACATTCATATTTCTTTACGTACTACGCGAATATGTAATAAAAAATGGGGGTTCCTATTTTTTAAAAAAAGCTGTTTGTACCCTTTTTATCTATGGCAGCGCCATCTAGCGGGCCAACCATAGGGTCATCTGGTTTCTCCCTTCAAGCTAGACAAGTTCCTTTCTTTGTAGTTTTATCGTTTGACGCTTATTTCGTGATGTATTTGGCCCGGTCACGATCAATGGACCACCCCGTATATAAAATTTGAATAATTTAAGAATTACCAATGTTCTTCATGTATGAGGATAGAAAATGGAGAATGTTAATAATAAATCCAAATGACAACTACGTCATTGGCTGCTAAGTAACACAATGCAGCAACAGGAATCTGAGCAAAATATTGCAGTTGTGCCACATTTTATTTCCAAATTTTTTTTTGTCTGTGAGTTAGTTGACTTCATATAAGTTAAAAACTACTCGACTGAATGTAGTCTGACAGGCTTAGACGAAGATCCTTAGAGAACACTAGACCCCAAGAGGTATGCAGAGAGAATAAAGGACACTGTACGTTATAGACAACCAATGACTACGTTGATAAATGTAAAAACAGAGGAAGTGATTTCTGATGATCAGTTCCTTTATGTTCTCACAGAAAAAATGATGTGAGAAGAAGAATGGAGTGCAAGATTTGACAGAGGGTAATGGGAATTCGTTATCTGTAAATGCATATACGAGTCCGTGCCGATAAGTAATGCCTCTGGATACTTTATGTGAAAATTGTTAAAACTTTCTGAATAAAACAGATGTTATTAACATTTCACATCCTTAATTTTCATGCCTACGTATTTATTTCTCAACACAGTTACCCTGGCGACAGACTTATTTCTCCAAACCAGAGACTAGTTTGTTGATAACAACACTGTCGAATGTTTAACATTTTTGACGGAGCCACAACCTCGCTTATGCTTGCACCGCTTCATCAGTGTCGAAGTGAAGTCCCTGAAGGTGTTCTTTAAGTTTTGGAAACCGACGAAAATCGAATGGGGCCAAATAGGGACTATATGGGGCATGATCCATGAGAATGAACACAAGGCAACGGATTGTTGCAGATCTCGCAGCGCTCGTGTGTGTTCTAGCATTCTGATGCTGAAGAAGAGTGTTCTCCACGTGTTTCTAATTCGAAACTGCATTATAGCGCCCTGTGGTTCACGTACCGACATTCGAGGAACGCGCCGAAAGTAACGACTCCTATTTATATTCATGGAAACTACAGGAGATACCTAAATCACAAAAGTACAGTTAAATAGAGCGATATTTCAGCCACAGACTGTCGTTTTTCCACATAGTCACCACCATTCGTTATGCACTTTTACCAACGATTGATCAGAAATTGCACGCCGAACTTATAAAAATCGGAAATAGCTGAAGCTAACCACTTCCTTACAACATTAACAACAGCATCCGTGTCTCAAAAATGTTCGCCACGTCGTCCATCTTTCAGAGGCTCAAAGAGAAGGAAGTCTGAAGGCGCAAAATCGGGACTGTACGGCAGATATGATAAGACAGTCCAGTCGAATTTTTACATTGAGTTGCATGGTCGCAAAACTGGTGTCGGCCTGACGTTATCATGCTGCAGGTGAAAATTGGTCTTCTTCTCTGGTTACACCCTGGAAAGTCGTGGTTTCAGCTTAGTCAGTGTCGTCTTGTAGCGTGCTGAATTGATAGTTTCTCCAGGTTCGAGGACACCCACAGGAACCACACCCTGGCTGTCCCAGAAGGCAGTGGACATCACTTTGCCTGCAGCATACTTCTTTGACGGAGAATCTGCATATTGCCATTCCGTGTACTGTCTTTTGGATTCCGGCCCCACAGTGATGACACCACGTCTCATCGTCGGTGACGATGCTATTCAGAAAATTATCACCTTCAGCTTCATATTCGTCCAGCAGGTCCCGATTCGAATTACCGTCTCCTTTTCCCGCCCGCGGCAGTCCATCTCCCGCATCGGCGGCGCAGGTCGGGACTAACGCGTGTTGTCTCTTCTCTCCGAACTGGAGTCTTTTCCTTTACCACCTCTACTTGCGGTCTGATCACGTACGCCTCCATGGTGTACACCTCGGCCGCAGCTTCATCTGCACCGTTAAAGTGGCCTTTAGGACTCCGTTAACCCTGCGGCTGTCCACTGTCACTTTCTCTCGATTCTTGACGTGTTCCGGGGCTGGCTCGATGGCTATTACTCACGTAGGCTTTGCATATGTTCATGGAGGACATATTGAACAGCACTCCTTGCCAGATGGCTGCAGTGTTTTAACTGCAGAGCTGGCGGCCATATCTCGTGCTCTTGAGCTCATCCGCTCATGATCTGGCGCGTCATTTCTGCTGTGTAGCCGGCCGTGGTGGGCACGCGGTTAAAGGCGCTACAGTCTGGAACCGCGCGACCGATACGGTCGCAGGTTCGAATCCTGCCTCGGGCATGGATGTGTGTGATGTCCTTAGGTTAGTTAGGTTTAAGTAGTTCTAAGTTCTAGGGGACTGAAGACCTTAGAAGTTAAGTCCCATAGTGCTCAGAGCCATTTGAACCATCTGCTGTGTACTGACTCATTGAGCAGCCTACAAGCTATCGACAAGTGCTACCCTCGCCATCCTCTGGTAGCGTCCATCCAGGAGTCCATCTATGCCCTGTAACGGTTCCGTCGCTCAGTGGTGTTTGTCTGGAGCCCTGGACACGTCCGAATCCCAGGCAGCGAACTTGTCGACAGGCTGGCCAAACAGGCGACGCGGAAACCGCTTCTGGAGATGAGCAACTCCGAATCTGACCTGCGTTCTGTCTTACGCCGCAGGGAGTTCAGCCTTTGGGAGACAGTATGGCATAAGAGAACGCACAACAAGCTGCGTATCATTAAGGAGACGACGAATGTGTGGAAGTCTTCCATGCGGTTCTCTCGCAGGGAATAAGTTTGCCGGCTCCGCACTGGCCATACATGACCAACGTCTGGTCACCTACTCCGTCGCGAGGACCCACCTCTGTGTCGCTGTGACTCCCAAATGACAGTCGTCCACCTCTTGCTGGACTGCCCACTTTTAATTTTCCCAGCTCCCTACCTTCGGTGTTGGGCGACGATGCCTCAGCAGCAGCTTTAGTTTTAAGTTTTAGCCACGAGAGTGGGTTTTATACTTCTATGTAGGTTTTAGCGCATGTCCTTTGTCCCTCTGTGTCCTCCACCTTAGTGCTTTTAGGGTGGAAGTTTTAATGTGTTGCAGAGTGACTGGCTTCTCTTTTTTATTGTCATGGTCGGCCAGCCACTGTAATTTGATTTCTTGTTTTACCCTCTTCTGTTTCTAGCTTCTCTGTTGTTTTCTTGTCCTCTTTTGTTCCTTTTAGGGTTTGTTGCCTTTCCTTCGTACTTATGGTTTTTCCTTTCTTTCTGTTTTCGTTTATTTCTCGTCCGTTTTATTCTCACACTTGTGGCATTCTTTTATTAGGAACAGGGGACCGATGAACTCACAGTGTAGTCCCTTCCCACCTCTTTTAAACCAACCAACCACCCAAACATCTCGCACAGATTTTCCCATAACCAATATGTTCCAACATTGTTTCCAAGATATTACAGTCGATATTCAGCTTTTCACACAATTCACTCGTGGCTGCCAGCCGATCAGCACAAATGAGTTGATCGGCAAGGGACGACAGCTGTGCAGGGTCGACAGGGCCGTGACTTGTCATACGCACCCTTTTCATCACTTTGGAAATGGTGTACCCATCGTCTCACATTGCTCACGTCTATTACATCGCCTCCATACACCACAAAGAAATAGGAGACATTAATTTCGAAACGACCTTCGTAGTTGCGGTACATATCGCCATGTTACACGCTACAATTTGGAGCCGTCTGCCGGCAGAGGGCTGCAACTCTGAAGCCATGAAGAAGAGTAAAGATGTATAATGTTAATAACATGTGTTCTATTCGAAAAGAACTCTGAGTTTTCAACAAAAAAATCTCGTAGCAATTACTTTTCAGCACGTCCCCGTAAAAACGTCACAGAGATGTTACAAGAAAAATAAAAAGAACTTTTTTAAAAGAACATTTATTATGGAGGGCTGCGTATCAAACGTAATATCTTCTCTTTGTAGCACAACTTTAGCCCATGCGACTTTGAAAGAGGAGTATGATATGGAAAGAATCCTTGAAGATGAAAGTATGCAATGTTCCAACAGTTCCTATAATAACATGCTGCATATTATAAGGAAAAGAACTATTGTCTTTTCATAGTAATTGTTGACACAGCGATCAGTTGGTTTATACTATCACACAAAGAAAGATCTGGAATCTTAGAAGAGCTGTTGTAGCAAATTTAGTGATTAACGTTGCGAGCTAACATCCCAAAGACATTCGGCCTCACATGTGGTTCCTCTTCGTCGAAATGTCTTGGCTCTAACTCGCCTAGGGGTTGAACCGCACGTGTCGCATTAACGCTCTAAATTAGACACTTGTGACCTCTGGTTAAACTGTCTGTCTGATGGTAAGTTTGCGAAACTGTATGAAACATACAGTGTTAATATAACATATGACAACAGTAATAATAATATCGGGAGCTAAATTAACGACCCATAAATGATGTAGGCCACACAGTTGCGATTTGGTCAGAATAATGTTTATTCAGAAAGCAAACTAATAGCGAAAGTGGTCGAATTTAGAATTACTATTACACTCGAGCTCATATCCATTTGCCACCGTTCGATTATTCAAAATGTCATAGAGAATTACGAGTGCAATACTCCACGTCGTTAACTACGCGAAAAGTTAGAGTTCACACCAGGCGCACGGCTGCTCACCTCTCACGGACTAAGTCCCCTGATACACACAACGCTAAACTTTCTAAGTCGCTTCACTTCCTAGCTGTCTAAAGACCGACCGTCCGCTTTCGCGTCTCCACCAGCACTGTCCCTCTGCCCGCCCCTGCCGTGTTTCCCGCGCGCTGAACATCCTCGATCAACTGACTAGGGCAGTTCCCTTTCTTGAAGCCGTGCATCTGGTTGGCTACAGCTTACTCTACATTATTTTCCATTTTAACATATTTAAATAATTAAAGCTTGACCACTTTCACGTTCTTAATAAAGTAACAATAATATCCATTACATAATGAACGTTAAATTCTTTTACTTAAAACCAATACAATTTCCCTCTTAACTTTGAACGTCACGGCCGATAACCTTGCACCATTATGCTTTCTGATAAATAAATACAGAACAATAATATCTATTATGCACTGAACATTACAACATATATTCTGTTACCTAATGATTCAATAAGGTGTCTTGCTGTCATATTTCAATGTGTTTTGTGCGGAGGAAATGATCTGATGTTTAACTGAAAATACTGATAATTTAAATTTACTGCATCTTTTAAACAAATAAAGTTACAGAGTTGATATTTACAACGTTTGTCATTTTAATTATGGGCTTCTATATGAAATGTCGATCGTTAAAAATCTACCAAAGCGTTCAGATTTTAGCATTCAGGTCTTCGTTACAAAACTTGTTAATTTCACTTAAACAGTAAATCCTAAACTATTATAGATATGATCAATATTCAAGTTTTATACGTATCACGAGGAAAATTTATTAAGGATGTTAGATTAAAATTACTGTGGCTTCATTCACTGAATTACTACGGAGTTAAATAATTTTCATAAATGTTTCCCTTTATGGCCGATCTTAGGTCTGCCATATTTAACACTGCTACGCCTCTCTGGCCACAAACAGCTTCTAGTGGGTTTCCCTATAACGTAGGTTCTCGTCTGTCTCACTCACACACTACAGCGCCTAGGCCTCATTCAGCACAATAGATTCCTGTGAATTCCCCCAACTCGTGGCGAAGCTGCGCTCTTTGGGGTGGTATACGGTTCTGGACGACAGGGTTCGTTTCACAATTCCTAAAGGCTTACTCTTTCGGCCATATATTTAAATGAGAGCGAAATGCTCGTTAAGTCACAACGTTTCTGCACACCTCTGACGTAACGAATGGTTACTGACAACACTACACAGCAGAGCGCAGAGCATCCATGTTTTGTGTATCAAACAGTGAGGTCACCTACTCCTGCGGCAGCATCCCCTACTGACCCTTAAGCATGCCAGCACCGCCTGCCTATCGCACATTTGCCTTGCTGCTACCAGCAGACTCTTCTACTAGCCAGAGCTTCAACCACACCAGTCCTGTCTCTCATCCTTCAGTGTGGCCCATAAGTAGAGTATTGATGTTTTTTTAGAAGTTTCGACAAAGCAAAAACTCTTCCCCAGAACATAAAGATCAAAAGACAGAGCATCTATAAAGCAGTGATCCTATTTAGTTTCTCGTACTCCCCTTTTGAAGAACATACACAAATTCTATCATTGTACTTTTTGGTATATATCGTTTTCGGAAGTAGTAATAAATTTCTCGTCCTAGTGTAAGGATGTTTTGTACTTGACTGTGTTCAAATGATATGATACTGTTTAGTATATACGCCTTGAAGTAATGTAAAATTAAATTGAAAATTACAACATAATAATATTCACATTAAAGGTAATCACACAATGTTAATGGTTTTAATACAACAGTTCGAATTGAATGGCGCTACAGTAATAACAAATCTTTCCATGAAGTTGCATGTGGAACACTGTACCATTTAACAGAATTATACAAATAAGATAAACATTTATTTAACTGCATGTTAAATCTGTGTATAAAAGAGGTACTTAAAAAAAGTCGTAACAGTTCTACGTTCGATGATTTCTCAGAAAAAGCGTAGAAATTGTTAAACATTTTATACCTTACACTGCTGAGCCGAAACATTATGACCACCTGCTTAATAGCTTATTTGTCCGCCTTTTGAATGAAATACCTTACTGATTCCGCATATTAGGGATCCGAAACATTTTTGGTAGGTTTGTGGAATGTATATCGTATTAGAAGTCTACGTACAGGTCGTGTAATTCTAGTACCTAACGGGCCGCTTATATGCGTACGCGGCGAAGGCGCCCTATAGTGACCCAGATGGTTTCCATAAGATGTACATCAGAAGAATCATCGTGCATTCACTACAACGCTCCTAAATCCACCGTAGCACGGTTGTGGCTCCGAGACACGGACAATTATACTGCTGAAAGTAGAAATCACCGTTGGGGAAGACATCAAGCGTGAAGGGATACAGGTGGTTCGCAGCTGTCCGCGTATCTTCGATTACTACCACATGTCCCATGCAATCGCAACAGAATGTCTCCATAACATAATACTGCCTCCACCAGCCTGCGTCCGTGGCGCGTTGCACGTTTCGAGCCGCCGTTCATCTCGGTGGTGGCGTTTGTGGAGACGCCCATCGATCTAGTGTAGCAAAAATTTGATTCATCCAAAGAGCCGTCCAGTTTCCAGTGATAGACGGTCGAATTCCGATGGTCTCGTGCCCACTGAAATCGTAAATGACGATGTCGTTGGGGTAACATGTGAATACGTGGGTCTGATCTCTTGCAGAGCACCATGTTCAACAACGTACGATGAACGGTACGCTCCGAAGAACTTGTGCCTGCACCAATATTATGCTCCTCCGGTAGAGATACCATCGATCACCACCTATCCTATTTAACAAAGCAGACAATCCTCCGAACGCCACGATCTGTGAAGAGTCGTGGACGTCAACCATTAGGTCCTAGTGATAGTTTCATTGTTCTCCTGCCTCTTTCCGTGGATGCTCATGAGGTAGCACGTGAAAAATAGACGAGCCTCACCGATTTCGAGATACTCGTTCACAGATTCTGCCTAATAATAATCTGTCCTTTGTCAAAGTCGTTTATCTCAATTGATTTCCCCATTTGTAACTCATATCTTCGCCAGGGTAATCTACTGCCCGTGTGTTCTCCGCTTACATACTTTTGCTACGGTGTCACGCGATCGCAACATCACCAGGCGGTATCCAACATCGCAGTGGGTAGTGGTGCTAATGTTTCGACTTATCACCGTATAGTGTACATAGTTTTACCATACGCTCTCTATGAGTCCAGCTAGGTAATTTCATATTTGGTAGGCGAAAAATACACACTGTAAAACAAAAGAAGTTATATTTTGAAAATAAACCCATGACAGTATTCTAATCATTAGACTCGATTAGCTGGTTGGATTTAATTTTTTGATGCCTTAGTCCAAGGCTTCCCAACCTTTTTAGCTGGTGGACCCCTTCCTCAGTCGAAAATCCGTGGCGGACCCCTAGTCAGTCAAAAGCACAGTAACTTTAAATTTCAGAGCGAAACCCATGGGAACTGAAAGCTTCTTAATACAAGTTCCATGTTCTCAATGACCCTCCCCCTCCCCCCCCCCCCCCCTCTCCCGCCCCATTCCTTCCTCTGAAGTATCAATAGTCTTTGGTTTACAGAGGAATGAAAACAACTTGGAGGTCAAAAATCGACTTGTGAAGTAGGTAGTGCACTGACAAAGCAAGTTTAACATTTAATGATGCCTGGGGCCGCATACGTACCAGCGAGCGCGGTGATTGGTCGACAAAGCTCGCTCCGCGCATGCGTAAAAGGTTTCAGCGCATCTACCGCCGTGACGCGGCGCACAAACGAATCCCGTATTGTTGCGAAACAATCAGAGAAGCCGCATTCTCCGGCACTAAACTGTGTATGCGTTCTCACTTCGGAACCGCAAAGGCTGTTTGGGAATACGACCTGAAATAAATGTACACATGTTTTTCACACGAAAAAAAGTGATGACTTAGATTATCACATTTTACTCAATAGTTTTACTCATTACTTTACACGATTTGGTGAAGGGTGGCCGCGGACCCCCTAGAAAGAGTCGGCGGACCCATAAGGGGTCCGCGAACCACACGTTGGGAAGCCCTGCCTTAGTCCAAAATATATTTGGCAGATTTGTCTTATATTTATTGACTGAAGAATGGAATATTCAACATGCTGTGTAACTTTTTAAAATCAGTGAAAATGTGTTTATGATAGCTCCTGAATATTCGTGGGTAATAAATCACAATCTTTCGCGTAGAACGAGTAATATTCCTGCAATAATCACTGTTCAAAAAGCAACATTCTTTGGTTCACTGAAACGTTCTTCAACTTTCTTCAGTTCTTCCCCTACGTTGATGGATGATAGTCTGCTCCCTGCGCTCATTGATTAGGCCACTAAAAGACTTTCTGGATGAAGGCACCCACAGATTCCCATTAGTTTCAGCTCAGATGGCGGTACCCTGGCTCAGAGCTGGAACATTCTGCTCCATCAAAGATTGGTCTACAATCTTCCTTGTTGGCATCCCCCTCCCCCCCCTTCTGTTGGATTCTTACCTGCTTTTCAAGTCTCTTGCGATCCCAGGAAAAGACTTAATATTAGTCAACTACTAAGATGTGTTATTCCACGGCGCTTCACTTCCAAAGCTGTGCAAGTCGACCGCTGCTGATGTGACTGTGAAAAGGAAACGTGAAGGAACAACCGCAGCTAGACCAAGACTCTACTTATGTACAGGGACAGGGAGGGTGGAATCAGGGGAAGGAATCACTTGTGAGTTGCACAGTGCTACTAGCACTTCTCCTAGCACGACGGTGTGTAGAGAATTATAAGTGAAAAGGACTTGTCCTATTTGCCATGACGATTTTCAGCTAGTTTTGGCTGTAAATGTGAATTAAGCTGCGAATTTGATAAATGTACTCATCCTCTGTAATGTTGTAGTTGTTGGTCAGAGATGTTACTTCTTTTGAAGAGAATAGCAGTGTGCATGTTGGACAATCTGGCTATGTACTTGGCTTTTAAAGGATGGAAGCTGGCCTGCCGTATAGTGGCTTTCAAGCCAATATGTTTTCAGGAAAGAAAATGAGATTATATTAATGGAAGAACATCAAAAGGCCAATTTTTAAGGTAATCCTGTTTCTTTATATTTTTGTAACAGTATTCTGTAATCTGTGGTAAGGTCTTATCGGACCAAAGTAACAGTTTTGCTTCTTATTGTTAGAGCATTGCGTATGCTTGAAGTTTATTGTAGAAATCATATAATGCAACTGATGGTTTTGTCTTATAGTTCAAAACAAGTGTCAATCAAAGTAACTGTGCACAGGAAAGTTATTAAGAAATATTTTGTTAATTTGTCTAGTTATGATAACTATATGCAAAGGTGTTTTGTTGCCATGGCATAATGAATCATAGTTGAACGTGGAGCCTTTGTTCTATTTCATAGTCGGTAAGCCAGTTCCCTACCTTCATTTACATTCGTGACTCTGTTTGCAGTGGTGTATTGAGAAGTATTTTTATGAAAATTAGTAAGATACCATCTTGGAATGCACATGGCAAACACGGTAAATGACATTTGATTTTTTATTGTGCCATCATTACGCTAATAGTGGCAGGTTGCAGGGCAGACGATTTAAGTTCATGTCAGTGATAAGGTTTAGTGATTTTCAGAGTGTTTTTGTGAAATATCAGTACCAATTCTGATGCCTAGTACCAATAAAAGATTTAAATAAAACGCTATCTTAAGCATTTTTAAGCAGTTTCATTAGAAAGCCAGATGCGTTAATTTTTATGTTCATTTGCTGAGTAGTAACGAGTACAATAACAGTTCTGGTACTGTTATTGTTTGAAAGACCAAGGTAAAGATTAGCTATATTCAGGGCCAACATTTTAATCAGAATCACTTGTTTTGCAGTCAAACAGAATATGTAAATTTCATTGGAAACGGATTACTTTCTCGCACACGAATTGTTTGATCTGCCGGCTAGCCTGGATTTCGCGTTGTGTAGCGTGAGCTCCACATATTTCCGTTCAAAATCAATTTACCTATGGTTTTGTTGCTCTGCACTGAAATTTATACATTTAGATATCAAAATAAGATTTATAAATTTTTCAGACACGAACTTCGAAATTTACACATTTCGATATCAAGATATGATTTACAAATTTTTAATACACGAACTTGACACTTACGAGTTTAGAAAAATAACAGTTAGGGATGTGCACAATGGTACAGCAACTCTTCGTAAGCCACTCATTTGTGTAGCCAATGCCAAGCGATGCTTGAGGTGATGCGAAGAGCGGCGCTGCTGTGCAGTGAAATGAAATGAAATGTCGTGTGACGAGGGCCTCCCGTCGGGTAGACCGCTCGCCTGGTGCTAGTCTTTCGATTTGACGCCACTTCGGCGACCTGCGCGTCGATGGGGCTGAAATGATGATGATTAGGACAACACAACACCCAGCCCCTGAGCGGAGAAAATCTCCGACCCAGCCGGGAATCGAAACCAGGCCCTTAGGATTGACAGTCCGTCGCGCTGACCACTCAGCTACCGGGGGCGGACTGCTGTGCAGTGGAGGACTGCAAATGAGAGGTCTGGAGTGGTGAACCACTTTGTACCCTATGGTATTTCGATAGATGGATTTGGGTTTGGCAAATTACAAGTAAACGTTACCTGCCATCATGTGAACTGCCGACAGTGAAGGAAAGAGGAGGTCATGTTACAGTACACGGGTGTTTTTGTAGTTGTGTTGTAGTCCCCTTATGGAGCTTAAGAAACTGCTGAATGCGGAAGGGTGTGGACGTATTTTACAGCATTGTGTATTGCTTAGAGGAACAGTTTGGAGCATCACAAGCACCCTGTCGTAAAGCAGCGTCTGTGGGGCAATGCTTTGGGGTCGGGATCATTCGTGAAAAGGGCTAGCCCGCCCAGTGAGCCGGTGGGTTTCTGGCGCCAGGCGATATCGATTCTTACTTCCATCTTTGATCGCTGTCCCTGTGCCTTGTTCTCTTTGCGTCTTTGAGGCAGGCTATTTATGGGGGCGCGCGTGCGCAAGTCGAGGAGAGTGGGTCTGTGCATGAGCCGAGTCAGTCTGTGACGTGACGTGCTTTCGATGTTGTCGTTGTGGGGAGTTGGCGACACCATGTCACGTGGCACGGCCGTATGCCGTGAGGACCAGTTGTGTTGGAGCAACGAAGAAGCATGGGCCGCTGCCGGAAAGTGTTCAAGTTGTATTGACGCGGCTGGCCACTGGCGACCAGGATTTTGTAATACCTCGAGAGCTATGTGGATGGATGGCGTGTGAATTTCACATGAAGAAGAAAAAATTAATCGCGAAGCTTTCGTGGTGGGTTCCTCCTCCTATATGTAGTGAATATTATTGTGTACTCAAGGACTGTTGACCGTTGTAGTTGCTCGTGCTAGTGGCCAGCAAAGCTTTCACTGCAGTGGTGGCGAGGTGAGCTATGTTCTGTAACGGCCATGAAATTATGTTACTAAAGCGGCTAGAAATAGCATGCTGAAGGTAGTGGCTCGCTGAAGGTGGCTGGTTCACTTGAACGTCATTTTTTAATTTAGTTATAGATTTAGAATTTTCTGTTTTTACGAATTAGTGGTAGTTGTTGTTTCTTAATAATTTCTTATGTGTATGGAAGGCATGTTGCCATGATAAATATAGGTCACATTGTGTTTTATGGTCGGATAGGGGCCATGTGTATTTTGGTCCCTGGACATAGGGGCCGTGCTTATTCTATTAGCGACCTATTGAAGTGACATTAGTGTTCTACTGCAAATTCAAATACATATCAGAAGGTTGATTGGCACGTTAGGTAATGCACGTTTGATTTATGTGGTGTCATCCATTCAGCAAAGACAAATTATCTTGTAAGGGGGACCTGAAGTCAATGTGTATGGACTGACACATCTTTTCAAGTAGTATCTAGAGGCGTTTTTTTTCTGGCTCAAAGGAAACTAAGCTCCTTAACTCTGTTCATTGGTTAACTTGTAATATGTTAAGGTATTGCTTTTATATATATATATATATATATATATATATATATATATATATATATATATATATATATATTTGTAAACTTGTATATCCTACAGTGTGTCTGCCGTTCATGTTTTCCTGTTTTCAGAAACGTGTATAGTGGTCGACGCAAGCAAACCTCGCCCCGCGAACTTGCAGTGTGACGGAAATCTCAGGCTTTGAACTCAGGGCCGTCCGGACCCCGTTAAAGCGTGATTTCTCTATTCCATTGAACGAGAGGCTTATTTTAGGCAGAAGATTTCCTACTGTCCAAAGTTGAGTATAAATTCACCCTTTGTATCGTGTGTTTGTGAAATCGAATAGATTAACGTTTGCTCGCGTCCATCACATGTTCATCAAATTGACGTTTTGCCTTAAGTCTGCATAAAGTCTAGAATCTTTCGGACGTTGAGTGTAGTAGAATGCTAAGTATAAACAGAACGATTAATAGTACCCTTCAGGTCAGATAGCATTAAATTAATTTTATCTTTTCAGTAAGCGCAAAACTGAGTGAAAAAGGCGATAGCCGACATTGTAAACATTTGGTTATCTGTTATTTTGTTGTTGTTACTGGCACGTAAAGGGGCCGTTGTCACAAGTGTGACGGTTAATATTGTAAATACTAAGTGTGGATAGGGCATTGATATGCAAATGTTGTTAATTGATTATTACTGCGGATGAATTCATGTGTATGTGTGATCCATAAAGAAGTGTTGCAACTACAAACTAGCAGTGTTACTGGTGTACAAGGTTAGAGTGTGCAACCGCCACACCACCCAGTGTCTCTGCCTGAACCCAGTGGAACACGTTTGAGATGAGATCGTCCATTCACTCCGGAAACCAGCGTCTATCATCACTACCAACTCTTGATTTAGCTGTTGAGGAATGTAAAGTATGAAGTTTATAAACGAGACTTCTAAGCAGCAGAGGAGCACTACGGCGGAACCAAAGCCACCACCAAGTTGGTCGCAGCTGGCGAGTGGACTGAGAGGTTAGTGGTTGTGCAACGTCCACACCCGCCGTGATGTGTGACGCTGTCTGTAAATGCACTGCAGCCCAACTATGACAGCTGGGATTGGCGACACGTTTCATACGATTCACCGCCACACAATAACGAGTGCAAACAGCAAAAATCAGCAGGGACAAGCAGTTTTCAAGCACTGCCGAACCAGCTCACCATCGCCCCCAGCTGGGCAGTAAGTGACGTCCGGTCTGTGTCAATCGGAGCCACATCATATTAATGCACGCTAATAGGTGTCTTGATACTTCAGATCAGTCTAATACATAATTCTTAATTTCAGATTTGCTGTCTTGTTTTCTTTCTCGGTAACTTGAAGACATAAAGATTTTCAGTTGCTGGACTCCCATACCCAGCCTTGCAGTACACGTTAAGAAATTTCCGTGAAAAGCATTGCTTCAATGTCATTTAAGCGTTCTCTTAAGCATTATAGGCACGCAAGAACTTGCTAATATCCAGATGAAGATTTCCGCCTATCTCGATTTTGTAGGGCTCGTCCCTACTTTTTTAAAATTTTCCAATGTCCCTACGTAAGTGTGACTCAACACCTTCAAGTCCTAAACCTTTTGTTTACTTTTACACTTGTACATTTTTACATAATATTTCATAATATTTAATTTCATATTGTTACGTTTATCACATTATTCTTGTTAGCCAACGCCAATACGTGTAAAAGACACGAGAGGGCAACCTAACAATGGGGTTGAAAGTCAAGTGCTTCGCCACCTCGTTGGTCGAAAAGACAGTTGTGTGTATCGAGTGTCCAAGTAAAGGAGTATTGACATGTTTTGTACTTTCACTGTTCCGTAAGAGCAAATCATTATTAATATCACGTTGATTTTTTAGGGTTTCTGAAGTGTGAGTCATATTTAGTTTTGAAACCTCGCCTTTTGGGAAATTTGACGTGATGCCTTTATATCCTTATAGATATTGTAAATGAGTGTAGTATAAATGTAAACAGTGACAAATTGTATCATGCATTAGCAGCGATGAGAAATGCCGCTGAAACTCTTTAAGATTTTAGAGTTACCAACAGGCCAAAAACGCTTTAGTAAAACTCCAGTCCCAAGCTTACTGAGGACAGCGAAATTTGTGTTTTTTATTCCTGTGGGCAACGCACAATTACAATGAGTATTTTCGCTAACAACCTTATGATGAAATTTGTGGGAAATGAACTTCCTCTTAAAATAAAGTACAATACGAGCTACTCAGTTCCATCAGCATTTTCGAGGTGAAGAAACTTCTAAAGGCAGTTATGTCAGACATACATCAGACAACAAGTATGTCTGAAGTTCCAGCCCCGACTCCCTGCTTTTTACCATTATATAAGATAAAAAATGTTAACTTTTAAATATTTTAAATTTCAACATGGTACATGTAGTTCAGTTTTGGTGTGTGGATAAAAATTGACGAACGTTAGTGAGAACTGAACATTTAATACACTAAGAGCTAGGTCGTGTTTCAGAATCTTCAATTTTTGACTTGACAAAGGTGGCAGTGGCCGAATTATGACTTGCCAAACGTGGAAACCCTAATTCAAATATGAAAGCGGAAGTGACTCGATAAATAATTTTACATGTTTCGTTTCATTGTTGCGTGGCACTGACTTCGACTGTGTTCTCATGACGCACAGAACCTGATTGAATTAATTCATCAGTTATACACGATACATTATGAGATACACAATTTTTCCCACCACCTAGAATGCCACGAAGAGAATTCTAACAAACCGTGGCAAGTGTTTTGGGTTTTTCACATCATATTTTACGTTTTATCTGCATTATAATTTTGGGTTGTTTCAGGAATAGCATTGTAGAATTTCAAAATAAAATAGCCAGTTTGATTTTAGTCTTACTGTTGTAGAACAAATAGTTAAATAGCTGTATATTGTCATCGTCAATAAACAGCAGTTAAATTTGAATGGGGCTTATTTTCCAAAATCCTGAAATCTGAGGAAGCAAAATTTGAAAGTTAGCTGTAAACAAGAACGCTAAATAATATTTGCTGACACAATAACGTAAATATATTGGCTACAACTAACATTCTTATCGTTAACTCCCCTCTTTTCGTGTAAAACACACTTTCTAGTTCCATTATTCCCTTCTTAGAGCCTTATTATTATACCCACAGGCAATATCTTGAATCCTTAAAAGCTGCTCCAGTATTGTGGAGACTTACTGTCACGTTTACTGACTATTTCCCAATAGTATCATAGCTCATTTGATAGACTGTGGAAGCAACAGACCAGAGAAGCAACTACTCCCACCGCTGCGAGACTTCCTCGAAATGAAGAGCTCGTTGTTGGGCTTCCGGTCGGCGTCTCACGGAAGACGGAACATCGGCTAACTGCTAGCCAATTTCCTTAATGAGTAACGGCTCTGGGGGAGAAGACTGCATTCAGAGCTGCGAACTCTGATTCCGCCGTTAGGAGTGAGGGCACAGGCGAATCAATTAAGGTCTGACACGAAGCGTTCAGGTATTAGGTGATTCCGTGTTCCCTGGGCTTTAATCTCCGCAGTCTAATTTGGACGCCTTTTCCTCTCCAAGTTTGAGCAATGGCCAAAATGCGTGAAACGAACTGAATTACACTCTAAATTTAACATCGCCTCTTTCCGACTGAAATTCACTTCTGCAGGTACACACAGTACTTCAATCTACAGAAAACAGAGTACAGAGCTATGTAATAATTATAATATTTGAGGCATTATATAAGCAACTAACAGAACTAAACTTGCTATCAAACTGAGTAACGAGTACGCTTCAGTCGATATTATAGTCGTACACGTTTCGATTCTTATATATCTTTAAGTGGCTGACCGTCGAAAAGATTGCTTTACAAGACACAACCAAAGTCGTTTCTCAGAGGTAGTCGTCAAATTTTAATTATCACGAAAAAAAGAAAGCTGCAGCCATGAGGTTGATGTTCGTGTTGCTCCTTTTCTTCAGACTGTAAAGGAACTGACCAACACATCTCGTTTGCCGCGAACTATAAAAGCACACGATACAACGGAAACTGGAGTAATTGCTCCTGATACATTTTTGCAGATAATGGTGGAATGAGGTGGAGGTTTGCATGAGGTGCTCGACTGAAAATTCGTTTTGTAAATAATTTCACTAAATTGTGAACAAGTATGCTGACTGCTATGCAGTGAAGGATTTGTCGTCAATTAAAAAGTTCATGTGAAGAAAATAACCTGATTAATTATATCATTTCTAACTACCTATAACAAGGCAAGAATCCAGTTTTCTTACAGGTGGCAGGATCATTGGTCTAGACGAACAGCCAGACAGAAATTTCAGCGTTAATAAGCATAAGTTGACTCATTAACAATGTTTAACTTTCACTAGCTCATAATAATTTTGGAACTATGACACAAATGAAAGCATGTTTGTACATTGTCAATTCCTTTAATATTTCGATTACTGAAGTCAAAAGAGCCAGGGAAAGGTTAAAAGATTCACCATTTAACGGGACAAGTTTTTTTCCAATAACGGATGACTTGGCGGAGATTTTGGTTACAGAAGTCTTCATTTTAGCTGTTCAGCAAACTTTACACCACGAAAATAAAGAATTCTAGAACTGCTTCCGACGTAGGAGGTTCTTTTTCCGAGGGAGCTGGAAAAAACCACTAGGGTGTCAAGGGGATATAGCGAGTGAGGCAAAATTTGGCAGCCCAAAGAGGCAGCATGTGCAGCTTGACCTGTGCAAGTTGAGCTGGGGCGTTGTTGTTGAGCCAAACAACCTCTCCTGACACTGTCAGGAGAATTCGGTAGTTTTCTTCTCTGAGAGCGTTCCTCTTACGAGTGTAATCTCTTACAACCTCGGTGGCAGTCCTAACAACAAAATCACCTTCCTCAACAACGTGAGCCTCCGACTTTTTAGGCGACAGTGAATCACCATGACTACATTGTTTGTCTCGGGGATCATTGTGATTCACCTGGCATTCGTCCATGGCGATTAGACGGTTGAGGATGTCACCAGAAATGAGCTGAACAGCTGTAACATTTGTGTTGCTGCCTTGTTGAGACGGACTTTTTAAAAGTGTGTCAGCAGTCGTGGAACCCAGCTGGTGGCGACATTTTTCATGTTCAAAATGTCGCAGATGTTTAAAACAGATCCATAAGTGATCTTCACTTTTTTCCACAATCGCCTCGAATGTGGAGTGATGGTCTTCACTTGTGATTCGCCAATCTAAGAACAAATAATTCAGACTTGCATTATAGAACATTGGTCTGAAACACTTGAGCATTGTGTCTTACTATGGTGCATTGTTGCCGGATACTTCCGTCAACTCTGCAGGGACGGTTGTAGCGTCATTCCCCGTAAAATGCAGATAAAGATCTACTTTCGATGTTCCACTTCATCAGTAGGCTTCCCTTTTGTTCTCTGTTCTCTGACGACGGGCAATGGTATAATGCCGCGAGTGTTTCCATGTGTACCAGTACTGTAGACAAATACCTGCAAATATCAAATGATGTTGGAAAAATTCAGCGAAAAAACAACTTTACATATTAAGACAGGTCGCACTTGCAAATGATTATGACCCAGATGTAGTTAACTCCATACACAGAAAAATTAAAAAGAAGATAATAAGGAGCGAGAAACGGCAGGTAAAACCGACATCCGAAAAGGATAAGAACGCCATTATGAAATATGTAGGCAAAACATCAGACAAAATCGTACATATAGTCCGAAGAAGCGGGGTTAAAATTGCATTCAGGACTTCCGACAATTTCAAAAGACTAGTGCGTCATAACTTGCCACGGAATAGTAACAAATATGGTACATCTACAAAATATCATGTCATGAATGCGAAAAGAGCTGTATAGATAGGCAGGACCTTTGATGTAAGGTTTGAAGTACTAGAAATTTTTCCATTGCCACCGACAGTTCTAACACCGCTTTAAGCGCACGCATTTTTCAGGAAATTGAAGAAGACGGTACTACTGTAATTAAAAACATCGCCTTTGCAAGTCGCATTTTGTCACCTGCTGAACGCAATTATTCTGTCACAGAACTTGAAACATTGTGTGTTGTATGGGCATTTACCTGATTTAGGCATTTTCTTTATGGAAGACATACTACCGTTTACACAGACCATAGAGCTATCCAGTTTTTACTTTCAGCAAAATTTACACACGACAGATTAAGCAGATGGAAACTTTATTTACAGGAATTTAATTTTACAATTGGTCACATTCCCGGTACACAAAATATTGTAGTAGACGCACTATCCCGTTCTCTCAGCAACAATCAGCAAGACATCGCAACCAACTTCTGCCAAGCAAATTTTAACGTCATGTATATTCAACAAGTCGCATTTGAAAACTTCATTTCATCGACATTACGAGACATAGCACAAGAGGAGAGCAAAGACAACGTATGGAAAGAAATTAAACGCCTTTGGCAAGATAGGAATAATGCTACAATCAGAAACCATTACACTGTACGCAATAACATTCTGTTTCGCCGCTCTCACCCTGACAGCAACAATTGGTTACTATGCATTCCTGACGAACTTGTTAACAAATTAATTTGGTATACTCATTTAAGTTACGCACATTACGGAACCAGAAAATGTTTTCTTATACTGAGACAGAACTGTCATTTTGCTAAGATGGAGAAACGTATTCGACGAGTTTTAGCGTCATGTAAAATCTGCCAGAAAGCTAAATCAGACACGACTTCACATATTCCTCCGTTACATGCCATTGTACCCGATAAAATGAGACACATGGCCGCTGTAGACATTTTTGGTTCGATTCCCAGAACAAATAGAGGTTTTTGCTACATCTTTGTCGCTGTTGAACTCACTTCCAAATTTGTAACCATCACTCCGTTACGCAAAGCTACTGCTAAATCTGTTTCGAATGCATTTGTAAAACATTTTTTATTTTATGTACGGCATGTATTGAAAGTAATTTCCGACAATGGGCCACAATTTCGATCTGCAATATGGACACATATGTTACGAGCTAGAAACATTTCTCCGATCTATATATACAGGTATCACGCTTCTTCGGACCCTTGTGAACGACTAATGAAAGAAATTGGTAAACTATGTAGAATATACTGCTACAAAAAACATATTGATTGGGACACACACATACTCACATTCCAGGATGTAATTAACTCCATACCAAAAGAATCTACTATGTTATCTCCGACTGTTATATTGGAAAATGTTGAACCACCCAACAAAATTAAAGAATTAGTATCTTTTCCTACATCTCGTCGACTACGCCACCATGAAATAATTGACATTGCACTGAACAACATCAAACGTGCCGCAGAGCGCCGGAGAAGACAGCAAAAACAGGTTTGTACACGCCGTGACTTTCACGTTGGACAGAAGATATTAGTATGCACACACTATTTATCCAGCAGAGGAAAAAGTAGATGCAGCAAATTTGAGCTTCTATACGCAGGTCCATACAGAATTCGCAGCATTCCTCACCCCAATGTAGTACATGTCGAAACTTTGAGAACCAGAAAAAGCAAAGGCAATCACCTTGTCTCCAATATAAAACCCTTTATTGAATGAATATACTTTATGATTTATCACACTGTAATGCCATTTCATGAATTTTATATGACCACTTATGCAATTATATTTACATGACTACTTACTGATGACGATCATATTTTGTCCTGTCAAGTGACCGGCAAGGTAAGGTTAGCAGGTCGCTTTTCTTGTCATTGCACATCAGACCGTGCACATTTTTCCAGATAAACTTACATATTTTATGACCGCTTATGCAATTCTATCTATGTGACTACTTGCTGATGATTATCATATTTTTTCTTGGCAAGTGCCCGGCAAGGTAAGGTTAGCAGGTCGCTTTTCTTGTCGTTATATATCAGACCGTGCCCATTTTCCATTTTTTGTGTATGTATGAGTGTTTTCCTATCGAAAGTAGAATTTTAGTCTGTATGCACTATGAAATCTTTAAGATGTAACAAACACCAGTTGACTTTGACATTTTCCTTCAACATCGTGACTATTTTACATTTTTTGCTACTACATTATGATACTGTGTGTACATTTTTGCACTTGGAAACTGACTTTGTTTTTGACCTAATTCGTTTTCTGTCATGCTATGCTATTTGCTTAATTATATCACTAGAAACAAGTTTTTATCTAATGAGTATATGATTTAAATGCAAAATATTAATCGTTATTCATCATTTTCAGAAAGCAATGATGTGTACAAGAAATAAACTAAACAAACCACAGTGGATTACTATGAAATGGGAATTTCACCTTCGGAATGAACGAAAGAAAATGCAATATCTTGTCATGAACAGTAAATGGATCAGAATAAACTATACACATCGTATGATAGCAGTCTTGACTAATTATTTTTCTTTCAGAATACGAGGTGATTGAGTAAGCAGACAGACAGAATTACATATGTTAATTTTAGGGATGAAATACGCTAGAAATAAGAAACTCTACACTATGAATAGTTGTATGAAGTAAATGGTAATATGAATAATGAATGATGAAGTGTCTTTTTCTTGCAGATGATAATAAATGATGATGAACAGTTATATGAAGAATATGCTAATATTAATAATGACATTTTTCTTTGCAGGTGATGATAGTGATGAAGTTATGGTAATATGAATAATGAAGTTTTTCTTTGCAGATGAGAATAATGATGAAGTTTATATATTTACTATTAGTTGAGAGATGCTATGTAGATATTTAAGTATTTGTTGCAGTTCGATTTGACAGTATGTCTGTCGCATGGTACAATGACTGAATGTTTTGGAAAGGACAGCTAGAGTATATACATATTGAGTACATGTTTCATTACCTGTCAATTCGAAGTTCACTACTTTTCAGCATAATATGAATACATTTCTTCTTTCAGCTCAATAATCCATTTTGTATTTTTTCCAGGAGAAGCTTTTCATGATATTAATATGGTATAAGCATTTACTTATTAAACCTGTTGTAGTACTTGCATTTTCTTTACCCAGTTGTCTATCATTTATGAATGTGATCACATATAAGGCCTTTGTTTCATAACCTTGCTACAGCTGACTCATGACGAATGACGTTATTAATCCTTATTTCCAGCAATAAGTCACAAGCATATATTTTCATGCCCCAGCAATCATCGATCCCAACGCAATGCATTGATAGCAAAAAAAATAAAAAAATTATTACCAGTCCCAACTATTACTGGTATACAACCAAATAATGCTACCAGTTTAAGATATATTTCTACTTCTAAATATAATGCAACTTTCTCAGATGTATTGAATTCATTATATCTATGTATTATTGGACCACAGACCTTAAGTAACAGTTACAGTGTGTTACATTTTACATATGTCCTATGTCCCTTGAATGATGAGTTCTGAGTAATACTGAATGATGTTTTGTAATAATGCATAAATGCTATGCCAATGATTTCTATAAATAATATTTTTGTTATACTCTATAAATGCTATGCCACTAATTAACTTTTGTTTTGAATGATGACTTCTGAACAATACTGAATAATGTTTTGTAAAACTATATGAATACTTTGTAACTGGCCAATAGTGCCAATAATTACTGCTGTCAGATAAGTTATGAATAGTACTTCGTAATTTTCAATACTTGCTACATGTTTAGTAACTGGCCAATGAATGCCAATGATTACTATAATTAGATGAATTATGTATAAATGCTATGCCAATAATTAACTCATTTTGAATGATGACTTCTGAATAATGCATAAAACAATACTTTGTTACTGGCCAATGAATGCCAATAATTACTATATTGAGATGACCTATGAATAATGTTCTGTAATACTCCATATATACTACTTAAAGGCTGTGTAAATAGGCAATGAATGCCAACAATTACTTAAATTGGTTGATAGCCTAGTGTAATTCTCAATTATGACTAGCATAAGACTTAATATCCTTCACCTTCTGACCTAATTACCAGAAATTACTGCAATATCCGTTTGTCCTGTCCATCCTCATGATCATGGAGCACTATATTTGATTTTTTGCACTAATTCTACGTTGATGTGAGAGTATGGATTCTACAAGAATGTGGTGTTGACATATCAAGCTGTCCACCACCTTGAACGATGGAGATGTTATTATGGACCTACTGTTTGGTGTACCTAATGTACTACCAAAATGATAACATTGAATATTAACACAACATTTCAGTGTCTTGGCTACACTGATAAATACTTCAGATAAAATATGCTAGAAATAAGAAACTCTATAGTATGAATAGTTGTATGAAGTAAATGGTAATATGAATAATGAATAATGAAGTGTCCTCTTTTGCAGATGATAATAAATGATGATGAATAGTTATATGAAGAATATGCTAATATGAATAATGAAGTTTTTCTTTGCAGGTGATGATAGTGATGAAGTTATGGTAATATGAATAATGAAGTTTGTCCTTGCAGATGAGAATAATGATGAAGTTTATATATTTACTATTAGTTAAGAGATGCTATGTGGATATTTAAGTATTTGTTGCAGTTCCTTTTGACAGTATGCCTTATGTCGCATGGTGTAATGACTGAATGTTTTGGAAAGGACAGCTAGAGCACATACATATTGAGTACACGTTTCATTACCTGTTAACTTGAAGTTCACTACTTTTCAGCATAATATGCATTTCTTCTTTCAGCTCAGTAATCCATTTTGTATTTTTTTCAGGAGAAGCTATTCATGAAATTAATGTGCTATAAGCAGTTAGTCATTAAACCTGTTGTAGTACTTGCATTTTTTTTACCCATTTGTGTGTATCATTCATGAATGTGATCACATATATCCTACTTGTTTCATAACCTTGCCACAGCTGACTCATGACGAATGACGTTATTAATCCTTATTTGCAGCACTAAGTCAAAAGCAAATATTTTCATGCCCCAGCAATTAATTATCGATCCCAACCCAATGCATTGCTAGCAATCCATTATATGTATGTATTATTGGACCACAGACCTTGAGTAATAGTTACAGTGTGTTACATTTTAAATATGTCCTATGTCACTTGAATGATTAGTTCTGAGTAATACTGAATGATGTTTTGTAATAATGCATAAATGCTATGCCAATAATTTCTATAAATAATAATTTTGTTATACTCTATAAATGCTATGCCCATAATTAACTCTTGTTTTGAATGATGACTTCTGAATAATACTGAATAATGTTTTGTAAAACTATATGAATACTTTGTAACTGGCCAATGAGTGCCAATAATTACCGCAGTCAGATAAGTTATGAATAGTGTTTTATAATATTCAATACTTGCTACATGTTTAGTAACTGGCCAATAAATGCCAATGATTACTATAATGAGATGAATTATGTATAAATGCTATGCCAATAATTAACTCATTTTGAATGATGACTTCTGAATAATGCATAAAACAATGCTTTGTAACTGGCCAATGAGTGCCAATAATTACTATATTGAGATGACCTATGAATAATGTTCTGTAATACTCCATACATGCTACTTAAATACTGTGTAAATAGCCAATTAATGCCAATAATTACTCAAATTTGTTGATAGCCTAGTGTAATTCTCAATGATGACTAGCATAAGACTTAATATCCTTCACCTTCTGACCTAATTACCAGAAATTACTGCAATATCCGTTTGTCCTGTCCATCCTCATGATCATGGAGCACTATATTTTGTTTTTGCATTAATTCTCTGTTGATCTGAGAGTATGGATTCTGCAAGAATGTAGTATTGACATATCAAGCTGTCCACCACCTTGCACGATGGAGATGTCATTATGGTCCTACTGTTTGGTGTACCTAATGTACTACCAAAATGATAACGTTGAATATTAATACGAATTTGCAGTGTCTTGACTACACTGATAAATACTTCAGGGAAGAGAACTTCTGATTGTCTCACTTGGTGCTATGTTTCTGTAGAAAGATATGGACTTTCAGTGCAGCTACGTGCAACCTACTGTGCTACAACCATGATGCAATCCTTTCCATTCCTTTCCTAGTTCTTGTAAAATGGTAAAGTCTTATACAGTGCGTTTAAATTCTTGTAAAATGATAAAGACATATACAGTGCTTGTGCACTTTATTTCATTTGTTAATATGATCAGTGGTCCAAAAAATACGAATGACTTTTATAGTGCGTGTGCACTTTATGTCATTTGTTAATATATTTTGTATTCAGTGCGTGTGCACTTTATTTCACTTCATGATATGTTATGTAAAAATGCTAAAGACTTATACAGTGCATGTGCACTTTGCCATTTGTTAACATCTTTTGTACTCATTGCGTATACATTTTGTCATTTCTTGATATGTTCTGTACTCAGTGCATGTATACTCTATTTCATTTCATGTTCTGCACTTATATATATGTATATAATCTGTGACTGTAGACTTAGTTAATTAAGTCGATTATAGAAAAATTTGTTGCTCATGGCAAGTCCAATTGACTCACCATCGCTGCCAAATTTTTGCCCACCCCAGTGGAGGGTTATGTAAGAGGTCCGAGCAGATGTAATTTCGATGTATTGCTCACGCGCTGCCTGTGATATGTAAGGTATAAGAGAATCTCAGACCAGAGAGCAGTGTTGACTGCTGTAGGAACTATGTAGCTGTAGCAGTAAGTTGTTGCTAGCGAGCAGTCTAGTCGTGTGCATCGAGTTGGCTGGGCCGGTCGTGGTGCAGCGATGGCGGAGCCTGAGCGTTATAGTATAAGGTAAAAGCAGCCTCGCGCATATGTAGTATTGTTGTATCAAGTCTCATGTAAATGTTTAAAAAAAATCTCTTAATAATAATCTTTCTCATAAAAAGTAATTTTTGACAATCACCCATCTCAATTTACAGAATTTACTAATTTCCCCAATCCATGGTCATCCAGATTATTGCTAAGAAAAATCAGTTGTCCTTTTTATACATGACAAATCTATAGGGCAGCATTGCACAGAGCTGAGCCAGAAAATTTTCTTATAGGAGCAGATATACATGCGTTATCCGGCGACAAGACTGAGATAAGAATTTTCAATTTATTCAGTGTGATGTTTCAGGGCCATGACGCAGCACTGCTGATGTCCAAAATTTACCAGGTTAAATTGACAGTCAATTATTGAAAGGTTATAAATGAGCGACAATTTAATTGAGAGGTTAGTTACATTGTACACTCCTGGAAATTGAAATAAGAACACCGTGAATTCATTGTCCCAGGAAGGGGAAACTTTATTGACACATTCCTGGGGTCAGATACATCACATGATCACACTGACAGAACCACAGGCACATAGACACAGGCAACAGAGCATGCACAATGTCGGCACTAGTACAGTGTATATCCACCTTTCGCAGCAATGCAGGCTGCTATTCTCCCATGGAGACGATCGTAGAGATGCTGGATGTAGTCCTGTGGAACGGCTTGCCATGCCATTTCCACCTGGCGCCTCAGTTGGACCAGCGTTCGTGCTGGACGTGCAGACCGCGTGAGGCGACGCTTCATCCAGTCCCAAACATGCTCAATGGGGGACAGATCCGGAGATCTTGCTGGCCAGGGTAGTTGACTTACACCTTCTAGAGCACGTTGGGTGGCACGGGATACATGCGGACGTGCATTGTCCTGTTGGAACAGCAAGTTCCCTTGCCGGTCTAGGAATGGTAGAACGATGGGTTCGATGACGGCTTGGATGTACTGTGCACTATTCAGTGTCCCCTCGACGAACACCAGTGGTGTACGGCCAGTGTAGGAGGTCGCTCCCCACACCATGATGCCGGGTGTTGGCATTGTGTGCCTCGGTCGTATGCAGTCCTGATTGTGGCGCTCACCTGCACGGCGCCAAACACGCATACGACCATCATTGGCACCAAGGCAGAAGCGACTCTCATCGCTGAAGACGACACGTCTCCATTCGTCCCTCCATTCACGCCTGTCGCGACACCACTGGAGGCGGGCTGCACGATGTTGGGGCGTGAGCGGAAGACGGCCTAACGGTGTGCGGGACCGTAGCACAGCTTCATGGAGAAGGTTGCGAATGGTCCTCGCCGATACCCCAAGAGCAACAGTGTCCCTAATTTGCTGGGAAGTGGCGGTGCGGTCCCCTACGGCACTGCGTAGGATCCTACGGTCTTGGCGTGCATCCGTGCGTCGCTGCAGTCCGGTCCCAGGTCGACGGGCACGTGCACCTTCCGCCGACCACTGGCGACAACATCGATGTACTGTGGAGACCTCACGCCCCACGTGTTGAACAATTCGGCGGTACGTCCACCCGGCCTCCCGCATGCCCACTATACGCTCTCGCTCAAAGTCCGTCAACTGCACATACGGTTCACGTCCACGCTGTCGCGGCATGCTACCAGTGTTAAAGACTGCGATGGAGCTCCGTATGCCACGGCAAACTGGCTGACACTGACGGCGGCGGTGCACAAATGCTGCGCAGCTAGCGCCATTCGACGGCCAACACCGCGGTTCCTGGTGTGTCCGCTGTGCCGTGCGTGTGATCATTGCTTGTACAGCCCTCTCGCAGTGTCCGGAGCAAGTATGGTGGGTCTGACACACCGGTGTCAATGTGTTCTTTTTTCCATTTCCAGGAGTGTATTATTACCAGATTACTGAATTTATTTTTTGTTGGGACGTTACAGTGAATGTGAACGACATAATTATAATTTTTACTGTTGAGAAGTTTAGAAATTCTTCTGTTTTGAGGTTACACTAAACGTGAATGAATTTCGTGCGGAGGTTACAGCCGCAATGTTGAGAACAAGCGTTCTGGTGTTCCTGTGGTTAGCGGCAATGTGCAGAAAAATTTGAGCACCTTAAGACTGCAGGAAAAAATGATTTCATTACATAAGTACATAAGGATGTTATAAAACTGGTGGGCAGTAAGTAACGATCTTTCTAGTTAAGGGAAATTCTTCTCAACATTTACAGTTCATTCAAGATAGTCTCTGGTGATCCATCAACATCATTATACTATAGCATAAACACTAGTTTGCTTGTTTTCTTCGGATGGTAGCACTATGTTTCTCGGTAACGAAATCTGTGTTTCTTAGGATTCACTTATGATTTAAAAACCTATTCATGAGCTGGCGAAAGCAGCTGTCTATAGAAGGTAGAAAAGGTGAAGGCCTGAAATACTCTTCAGGACTCTCTGTGCTGTGTTTGTGCCCCTTAGTTCTTGGAATTTCTAGCTTAATTCCAGTAGGTTCAGTCACACTTTCTGACTCCTTGTTTAATGGTTGAAAGTGTGATCGAAAAATCTTCCATTCCCTTTTGTAGGTTCGTACGCAGTCCAGAACATATGCTGAGGTCCATCTATTCTGAGTGTAGTAAACCAACTGAATAAGCCCGAAACCTGACTAGTTACAACCATTGACACCAGAAATGTCGGTCCATATTGCTGTCAAAAATGAACATATTTGGCTTGAAGTTCCTTGAATTTTGCGTAAGAATCAATGAAAAGTGGAAACAGTTTGACTACAATAAAGTTGTATCCCACGTTTCTACCCTACTGGTCTGGCAGAATTTCATATGCCTCGTTCTTCTTGCTTTGGTACGAACTTGCAATATTTTATCTTTCAACATGTTTTATCTCTTAGGGGAAACTCTGAAGGATATGATGATATTGTTTCTGCTGCCTGAAGAGTTCTTCATTACAGAAACACTATATGAATGACTAAGAGCACAGTGAACGTAAATAGCTTGCCGATAGGACTCTTGGCATTTTGCGGCAGATCCCTCGAACAAATCGCTAATATTTTCTGCCCCAGTGAAGCCTAGTCCACAAGCACTGGTCAGATTTATCCTCATATCATGAATGTTTTCTTTTAACATCAGCCAAGCCAGTATACGAAGATCATAAACAGGAACAAATCTGAGGAAATCTTCACGAATTTTGTCTTCATCAACATATCGAGCACAAAGATCAAACTGTTGAATTCCACAAACGTCAGCAGTTTGATCTGCCAGCACTCTGAAAAACTTACATCAGTGATTCATCGTGTTACAGAACTTCACCGAAGTCAATCTTCCATCGAAAAAGTGTTACCGAACCTTGGATATATTTCAACCAGCAACGAATACAATCCTAATATTAAAGACGATCTCTATGACCAAAAACCAATCCCGACGAATCTACGTCTGTTATTCGCTAATACTAAATTTGCTAAAATCCCTTTTGTATGTACTTTATCGCAGTACTTCGCAAAATTATTTATAAAATACGGTATGGAGTCGTCTTTTCGCATAAGGTCCAGCATTGGTACATTCATAACGAACTATCTACCAAAACCAAATACGCGGACTCCGCAGTTTATAGAACTGAGTGAGTTAACTGTGAAGCCTCGTATGTGGGCCACAGTGGTAGAAAATTTCGTACAAGATTTAGTGAACAGTTACCTAAGACAGAAAGGACCGATTAAATAGCATTTGGCTTTTGGTGATCACTTAAAATCTAGTAGCCATCGTCCCCCCGATGTTGAAGAGTTTACAAATACTCCATACAACACGCAAAGGAAAACAGCTAAACATTTTAGCGGAAATGGTAATTCTTAAGCATTTCAGGGCAGAAAAAGGTAGAATACGAGTAATAAATTGCTTAGCAGAAACCAGTTTTATTATGATATTATGATAACCACTACACTAATCCGCCAATAGTTCCTTAGCGTGAGTTTGACGCTACCTTACTCGTTCCTTTATCTTCTACACGTTTTTTTTTTTTTTTTTTTTTTTTTTTTTGTCTTCTGACTTGTTAAGTTTACTTATTTTAAGTTTTATTGTTAGGCAGGTTTTAACAGTTTCATACTTTGCAGAGGTTATTTTACCGCTACACAGCTAGTGTCTTTGTACTAATTTAATTTTAATAATTTTACTGTTTACCTAATTTATTGTTCTCCGCTTACGTAATTTAGCTGTGCAACCGCTTTTCATAAGTACGTGGGTTAACCAACGTCATCTACCCTCAGTGTCTGTTACTATGGTCATTTAACATTGCCTTTATGGCTCTATGTTTGTAAGGCCAGCTGCGGGGTCTGACGTATCTTGTGTTCTCGAGTGCATTACATATGTATTTACATTTCGCAACGCTCCATGCTGTGTACGCAGGAACGCAGTTGGCTCTCTGTTATGTAAGCTCTTTAAAGTATTTTTCTTGGTTTGCCATAGGTCTTCTTAGTTATACTTGGCATTTTATTCCCGGTTTCAAGTCCCTTGCGCGGTTTTTTTTCCCCTAATGATGATAGGACGAGGTTTCCTTATAATTTTCATCTTAATCCCATATGCTGGCATTAAAGACATTACCTCTGACTTAAATTGACAGTTATTGTTAGTTGTAGAGACGGCTACTCTGCCTGAAACTTTGCCTCATATTATCCCCAACCCCGTTTTTAATGTACCTAGGCCTAACAATTTTATTTTATACCTTTAGGTTAATCTGAAGATGCCTCAGAGGGGGGAAACGCGTCAATAAATAGATGAAAACAGTTTGTAGCTAACACTGTCTTATTTCAAGAAAGTAACAGAGCAAATCTGATTGTCTTTTCTTCTCTATTGCTAAATAACTAACAATGTAGCTACACTAAAACAACACACTAATCAAAAAAGTAGTGTAACCTGTTGCATGTCGCTAGGTTCATTTAGAGCTGTGACGCTGCTACGACGGCAGGCAAATGGGTGGCAACATATAAGATTCTACGGCACAAAGCTAACAGACTCCAGCGATTCCGCTAAATCATAAACGTTGACTCACGTATTGTCACTCTCATCTTGTTCATTTGTTACAGGAAGCATCAATTAGCAACTAAATATTGATAACATGAAACACACGTGGGCGAAACTGTAATAAATAATTTGTTTTCGTTTTAGCAGGTAAGGCTGGATTCATGTATTTTTACGATAAAATTTTCGGCATATTTTCTACTTCACGGCATCATAATTAGATTAAGAATCCAGAGCTTGCACCATTAGACAGCCGTCAGCAAAGTGACGTTGAAGAACATACAAGCAACAGAAAGTAGACTAGTAGCATGAAACTTGATTGACCAAGGGTACAGTCAGCGCGTTGAAATGATGTTCCTTAATTTTTTGAAACTCAGATTATCCTTTAACTAAAAATATTTCTTAAAGGCTGGGGAAAGAATGTCTGTTTTGTCAGTTTGTGCTGTCTGAGCACAAAACAAACTGGCTGATCGTAGCTTTTAAAATAAGAATGCACAATGGCACAGGTTATTCTTAAATCGCTGTGATAAGAATATATTCTTGTTGTTGTTCAAAATTCATTTATTTCGGTCAAACACGTTGAGTTCTTATCGTTAATTCCAGACGGAATTACTCATTGAATACCCTTGAGCTTGTGATATGCAACTGGATTTGTTTACGCCAGACAGATGAACTTATTCTCATTAAAGTCAGCATTTCTGTTTTAAAGGAATACTATCTCATCACGATACCGATAAACGTGATTCCCTACGTTTAACTTGTTTCACAAAATACCCCCAATGTGTATCGAAAGCAAAATTAGCTGCTGGCGACACATTTGATTTCACAATCGAAAGAGCTAAACGCCGCAATTAAAGAGCTGAGCGTTGAAAGTGAACAGTAACTGGCTAATTATATTTTAATTAGATGGTTCACAAAAGGAATGCATCATATCTGCTGAACATCTAAGCATTTATCGCACCTCAGTACAGATTTATGTGGTGACTCTGGGTCGTGGAACTGTCAGTCGCCGACAGCATTTTGTATACATACATAAATCAAAGGAACACATTCTGACAAGTGTCCGTCGTCGGCACTTGCCTCCATACAGTCTCGGCTGAAATGGATTCCTAATTCCCAATATTCAAATTTGAGGCGATCTAGCTCACAGCAGAGGTTCAATCTCCTCATACGGGGCTTGCTGATGCGAAGGCGAAGCAATAGGTTATGCCTTTCATATTTCTCTGTGGACAACATGGGTTAAATTTGAAGTTTCAACTGTTCCACAGATTTCATTTTTGATTTTACTTTTTTCTTGACTTGGCATTTCTTCTACACGTATTATCTGTTTATTGATTTTAGTTTTCCTTCATCTCTTCTACTGCCAGCTTGTAAGTTACTGCTGATTTGGAAACTCTTTGCGTTACCTACCCACTGTATGCGATGTTACCAGGCATCATAGTGATTAACTGTTCTACTTTTCAACATATCTAAATCTTGTAGCACTGTAACGTTTTTATGGGGTCTGTTCTTGAGTAATTGTCCCAAGATAACCACTTCAGATGTATGTTATTTGATCAGTTAATGCCTGCTTGATTCAGACACATAGTTACCTTGATCGGCGTGCTGCAGTGGATTTCTTATCCATGTTTTAAGCTCTGTTGTCACTGAAGTATGTCATGCTTAGGTGCTTTGATGAGAAGTTTCTATACACATGTTTTTAAGAGTTGTCGATTAACCTCCAGCAATCTGTACTAGCAAAATGTCTGTGGCACGCAGAGTCTCTCCAAGCCGTTCGTGGCATTTTCTTCCATGTTGCTTTCGTGTCAGGATCCGTCTTATTTTCTTTCATCTTTTACAAATATTACTCCTGCGTCCGATGATAGAATGATCTTACGCCTTGTTCCACAGACGTGAGAGAATTAGACACCTCAGAAATCCCTTCTGTTCGAAAACCTCGCCTGTAAGGTCGAAGATATAATCGGTACTCTAAATCATTTTAACATTGAAAGGAATCTGTTTTATTGCAAGGCCTTGTAAGAAAAGTTGCAAACCATTGGATTCTGACCATCCTGGTACTGTCTATCAGATTACTAACGGAACTAGGAGACTTGAGGCCCCAAGAGCGTACACAGTCGTAATTCCATGACTATCACTTGTGTTGCCAAAACTACTGGGACGCTGTGTGACATTCAGGATTGTGGAACGAAAGAAACAGAATTGCGTAGGCTTCCGCGGCCAGAGTCAGTCGGCATAAAAGTTTTCTGGTCATGGAACCGCTTCATAATTTATAAAACTACTGCTGTTGGAGAAAAACCAACGTTTCGGCCATGTTTGCAGCCACCTTCTTCTGCGTATAATGGTGCGTTTTATTTTGCTGTTACAGTTCACTGCGCATGACATTACGTCATAATTTTGAAAAGGTAGTTACTTTCACAGGTAGATAGTTTCAGGCAACAGTGCGCTTATCTTATGTGAAAAATGTTACTGACCGAATAGGCGAATATCTTCACCGCGTTGGTCGTGGGATCCAGGACGTGCTAGGCTCCTCTAAGGACAAAATGGATACATTACACACTGCAGGCGTTTGCAAGGTGGAATGCGAATGTGGAGAAGCATACAGCGGCGAGACTGGTAGGTCAACAGCAACGCGCATTCGGGAACACGAGAGCTATATTCGTCTAGGGCAACACAACAAATCTGTAGTGGCAAAACATCAGCAAGACAGCGGAAAGGAAATAAAATTCAGCGAAGCCTGTGTGTTGCCCAAGCAGCCGGTTATGGCGAAACGCAAAATCAGAGAGGCCATCGAAATACTTAAACACCCTAATAACATGAACAGGAAGGATGGGCTCAGGCTTACCCCATCTTGGCTCCCAGCAGTCAGAGCCCAACAGACCGCCCTGTAAACGCGAGGCATGAGCACTACCGGCGCGTAGCCGCCGCTGCGCGGCCGACGTCCAGCATTTGGTAAACAGCAACCAACTTCTCATTCGACGGTGACCACCAATCATGGCACATAACACAAGAGCCAATAGGCAAGAGAGGTTACGTTCTCCCTCCACCGCAATAACCTATTAAAATAAAGTTCCCTCTCCTTCTTTCTTAAGTGACCAACGAAACTAACTACCTTTTTAAAATTATGACGTAACGGCATGCGCAGTGAACAGTAAGAACAAAATATAAAGGACACTGGATAGCTATAATGCACCATTAGACCCAGAAGCCGGCCGGTGTGCCCGTACGGTTCTAGGCGCTTCAGTTTGGAACCGCGTGGCCGCTACGGTCGCAGGTTAGAATCCTGCCTCGTGCGTGGATGTTTGTGATGTCCTTAGGTTAGTTAAGTTTAAGTAGTTCTAAGTTCTAGGGTACTGATGACCTCAGAAGTTAAGTCCCATAGTGCTCAGAGCCATATGAACCATTTTGAAGACCCAGAAGAAGGATGCTGCCACCGGGGCCGAAACGTTGTTTTTTTTTCCAACAGGAGTGGTTTTATACATTATGACGTGGTACCATACCCAGAAAACTTTTATGTCGAAAGAAACAAACTTTGTCCATCTTCCCCTTCACTTCTTTCTGCGTCTCTCTACACTTTCTCTCCCTACCTTATAGTCTTTTTCTGTCTGTTGGTTTTTCATAAGTGCTAGTTGCATGTAACTGTGAACTCAATGCACAAAACTACGATGTATTAAGCAGTGTAATATAAGTTAAAATGGATTATGGAAGACTGATCTGTTGAACCCCTGTAAGCTGTTATGTGGGGATATAATGACTTTCGGCTATTATCCCCAAGAGGACAGGAAAGTTCTGTTGATATGAAAATAAGTGTGAGGTTGTCTTTTTGTATTTATTTGAGAGCATGCAAGAGCTCTTGTGGTTAATGTTGTTGAAGGTACTTATGTGCTGTCAAGGATTCTTGTCTCAGCAGTTTTAAGTGATGCTGTTTCTGTTGCGCAGATCATGAACTTTTTTAGAAGAAGCTATGGAGGATATCTTTTCCGATAATACAGAATTAACTGGCTGATGTTAAACAGTGTATTTTACGCTGTTGCCCCCATAGGTCAGAGTTGAAACGTTAAACATGTTTCATATTACCGAGCAGCGAGTTTACAGTTGAGGCATCAGTGTTTTTTGGAATCATTCAGATTTCAGCCAGTCACGCTACCACTTTCCTAACCCTTCTTCGTCTTGCCTACAGTAATTAAGTCTAGGTTTCTAATCGTATAGATTCTCAGTGAGCATAAACCGTAATGAACTTTGTACGAAACTGTTGCATCGTCTTTGATGTCCTAGACTGGCCTACACTTGGTAGCATCCTACCCTAAAATTCTCTTTAAATGACCTAACTTCCTGTTCTGTCATCTAACATCAGCCCTGGACGCCCCAGCGATAAGTTCTGACCGCCTTCACATTGTCTGCGTAAGGGGGGATTCAACAATCTCCCTCTCACTCGCACTTCTACAAGGATTTTGTAAACGTTCGAAAAAAAGTTACAGCAGCCCATAGTACGCAGACAAAAAGAATGACGCATAGAGCCTGTGTTTCACACAGGAGGAATAAATCGTATTACTTTCATGAAAGGGGCATAATAGAAATATGCCCCTAAATAATAAAAGAAATACGTCCCTAAATCGTAGTGTTTCATTAAGAGCGAAAAGGACGCAGATTTTATGTTAATAATAATAACGCCAACGAAGTCAAACTACATACATAATAGCTGAAGTAGCTAGTTGTCCAGTGCGGAACAATAAGACTTAATTCTGACCAATGAACGCTTTGTGTGGTGTGTCACGAAATGGAAGAACTTATAAAAATATATTCACACCACTTACGCTACCGTTGGACCGAATAAAGGACGATCGAAAAGAACTTCTAGATTATTATACATTTAACAACACGCTGAGGGAATTGTGTTTAAATAAAGTTTTGTGGCTGAAGCCAGGAAAAGAAAGTCTCTACAGTTCAACAAATGGCTAACACACGCCATCATTTTTATAAAGCCGCGCAGCGTAGACGCGTCCAAGGGCGCCTTGTCACGGTCCGTGCGGCTCCCCCCGTCGGAGGTGCGAGTCCTCCCTCGGACATGGTGCGTGTGTGTTGTCCTCAGCATCTGATTTTCATCTGTTTCCAAAACTTAAACGACACCTACGAGAGCTAATTGGCTTGCCGCAGTGGGAACATCGGTTCCCGTCAGATCACCGAAGTTAAGCGCTCTCGGGCTGGGCTAGCACTTGGATGGGTGACCATCTGGTCGGCCGAGCGCCCTTGTGAGGCAAACTGAGGAGCTACGTCATTGAGGAGTAGCGGCTCCGGTCTCGTAAACTGACATACGGCCGGGAGAGCGATGTGCTGACCACATACCCCTCCAGATCCGCACCAGTGATGCCTGTGGGTTGAGGATGACACGGCGGCCGGCCTTGGAAGCTAAGGCCTGTTCCGACGGAGTTAAACGACACGTTCGAGGACTTCACTTTGCTTGCGATGAAGCGGTACAAGAAGAGGTGAGGTCCTGACTTAGTCAACAATTTCAAACCTTTTACAGAGGTGTTATCAACAACATGGTCTCTCGTTGACAGATACGTGTTCGTCACCAGGGCCCGTTATGTTGAGAAATAAATAAGTAGACATGAAGGATAAAGATGAAGAATGTTAAAAAACGTTTGTTTTATTTAAGAAGCCTTAAGAGTTTTCACATAGAAACAAATCGGGGCATTGCATTCAACATGCCCTCTATGTCGTTATGTCAATATGATGGGACGCAGTTTTTGCTGTCGACATGTCGGTTATCAGCGTCCATTCATTCTTGAATGCTTTGCTGGTCTTAGTTTGCAAGTTTTGTTTGTTCTGTGTTCGAGTCCCAGACTCGAAGAAATTTCATTTAGTGCTACGTAACCGTCACAGAGCAGTTTCTGCATACCTATAAGATTTGCCTTTATGTAACTTCATGTCACTGCATCTTCATGGATCTCATCCCTATCGACTCAGTCATTTCAGTTCACTGGATTTAATCGATTTGTTATTAAGCGTGATAAGTTGTGGAATTAATTTAATTATTAGTAATGTCTATCACTACAGTTGACATAATCTTCTTGAGAAATTCAGCAACTATTTAGATAATTAAGATAATTCTCATTTACTGTTCCATCTGAGTTGCACATTTTTAATTGGGTCACATGTTTCGGTCACTACTGATCGTCTACAGACCTAAGCAGTTGCATCACGTATCAGAGTACTCGGTAACAAAAATTCTGTGTGATAAGAGATAATCGTCTAGTTAAAAACAAACAATCATGCTTTAATATTAATTTAATTTCAACAACTTCGAGATTTCAAATGGACAATGTTGTTACACATCACTGTCGTTTATGGTTGCACAAGACTTACACATTTATTGGAGTCACTGCAGGTACCTTTCTGCGACAAAGATACCATTCCCTGTTTCTTACCATACTGATTGATTATTTGTAGAAATCTCCAACGCACATCGTACTTCAGAAGGTATTTTGCTGTTGATCTTAAAATTTTCATTTCTGTTAAGGATATTTGAGACCCTTTTCTTGTAATTGTAGTCCATATCACTATATTTAATTTTATTTCTTTCTATTTTTCATGGCACCACTTACCTGTCATGTCGATAAAGCCACATACGTTTTCAATGCACCTTCCTCATTTTTATTCGTCCTCGATAAAACACCCCCCCCCCCCCCCCCCCCACACACCGGACTCGAGAGTCCATTACCATAGCAACGTATGTTCGCCATCTGTCCCTGTCTTGGGCTATTTCCTTCCATTCACCCTCAATATCTAGACTCCTCAAATCAGCCTTCATATTGTCCTCCAACCTACGCCTCGGTCTCCCCACAGGATGTTTTTCCTCTAAGTGCCCTACCAGTACTCTGCGCACTGCCCTGCCCTCATCCATTCGAGGTACGTGACCCGCCCATCGCAGCCTACGTGCTTTAATAATACTGACTATGTCAGGGCTTCAATAGAGTTCGTGAACCTCTTCGTTATGCAGTTTTCGCCACTCTCCGCTAATGTCATCCCATTTTGCTCCGAAAATTTTCGTCAAAATTTTGTTTTCAAAAACTCGAAACGGTTTTTCATTTTGCACAGTGAGAGACCAAGTCTCACACCCATACAGCATATATGGTAGAATTCCTAGACAATATCCGTGGTTTAACATTGCCTGATCTACTGCTGTTCGCATTCTAGTAGTAACCAGATATTTAGTTTTGTCTTCACTTATCCTTAGTCCTACATCTTCACTAGCCTTGATTAACGCATTCGCATTTGCTGTTACAGATTCTTTCCTATCGCTAATGATGTTTAGATCATCTGCATATCCTAGTATCTTAATACTTCCATTTAACTCCACACCCTCTGAATTATCTGCCGCCATTCGTACAGTATATTCTAGGATTAAAGTAAAAAGTAGCGGAGACAGGGCATCTCACTGCTTAAGCCCGTTCTTTATTACAAATTCTTCTGACTCCAATTTCCTCACGCGTACTCTACCTTTTGTATTTTTCAAACTCGCTTCTATGACTCTAACATACTTCTTTGGTATTCCAAGTTTCTTTCTATAATGAACACAAGGAAAACTGTTGGGCGGCGAGTGGAATAATTGTTAATGTTCCTATTATTTATTTAATGCTGTTGTTTGCCGTTCTCAACACTGGCTCTTTAATTACAATATTGGCAACCAGAAAGTGATTAGCAAAACGTGAAGCCTGTAATTAGAATTCCTAGTGCCCACTTCATCTGAGAAATACATTTATAGCTACAGCTTATAGCTCTGAGGAATTAGGAGATTGTCTGGGATTCATAATCAAAAACCATTCTCTCTAAAATGTTCACTATATTCTGAAAGTCACAGACCAAAAAGAATCCACAGAATCCAACTACCAGAGCAGTTCAGAGTCTAATGCGCTGATACAACTATAACTGTTCAAATTAAATGTTTAAGTGAATGCTCGCCATAATTTGATGATAACGTTCATCAAACGCCACGCTAATAATGGTAGAATGTCTGTCCTGCGGCGGCACGTGAAAATACGACATACGCAAACTAAAGATAGATCATTAACGTCATCCCAAAATTAACACTTCACTCGGAAACGATTTCATGGTTACGCGTATCCCGAGTAACTTATGACTGCATCTGAGGCTGTATATATCAACGATACCGACGCGACGCGACTCCCGGAACAGGTGGTGCGCTAATCAGCGTCTGGAGAGAACTGGGGGCCTTCCTTTTTTCGCGCAGCATTCTTACATATAAAGCCGCGGTGCGGACGGCTAAGGGAACGCCTGATCAAATCTCCTCTCCCGACTAGCCACTGGGCTAGTAATGTACCACTTTAAGTTATCGAATAAATCATTGCTTCCTTTGCTGATGGCCGATGAAGCTTTCAATTTAATTTTGCAATCAGCACACAAGTAAGTAATCATAATAAAAGTCTGACGTGGCTAAGTCAAATATTTTGGGCGAGAGAATTTATTTAATTACACTACACGAAGTAGACGAGCTCTGAACTTGCTCTTTGGAGATATGCTATAGCTATAGTTTTATAGTTATTCTGTTGAAACTTCTCACATTTTTATGATTATAGCGGATCTCCCTTCTACTTAAATTAAACATCCTAGCTTTATTTATTCGCCTGCTAAATCTATCTTGCTTCGTTAATTTCTAAGACAAAAACCAGAAAAATCATGAATTTCAACTAAAATTTTAATTTGTGAGATCTAGAATACTGTTTCTACTAAATTATTATGCAAAAGGAATCTAAATATAAATTTTTAAGTTTCTAGCTCTTTTCTGTTGCGCCAATGATTTTTACAGAAAAACATCCAATTTTCGAAAATGGTTAAAGTTATTGAACTGATATTCAATACATATTGATTTTGTATTACTCCTGACATGCTAGAAACGTTTCAGGTTATTTACTTCATTTTAAAGTATTGCGCAATATTTATGACGTCAGAGCTAGTTACAGCGGACTAGGCTGGCACACAATGGAAAGACTGATGCGAATTTTATAAGGCGTGAGTAGGCTGCTTCCCTACAAAACCTCACCGTTGCTTCATCCATGCTGGAGAAAGAAATGATAAGCGTCAGAATAGAAATTCGGAGATACGGAGGAGTAAAGTTTGCAGTCGATCCACAAATCTGAATAATTTTATTCTAAGATCCATTTAGTGGAAGTAAAAGTTGCCTGTCTGGTATCTGCTCTTGAGACATTTCAGTAAACTCGTGAGCCTGTGGTAGTGGTGTCCGGTGCGGCGTTGTACGAGATTCAGATTGCAGAAGGGGTGCACTCCGGGGGAGGGCAGATGACGACCCCTGACTGATGAACGCCGAGTTGGGCCAACGAGAATTTATACGGCGCGCCCTCCCGCGGGCTTTTACTTCTTAATGCACGCGCCGTCATTTGTTCGCGTCAGGAAGCAGTCCGTTATCATTTAGGCGTACTTTGCGTCCGATACATAATGGCTGATTTATATGGTGTACAGATTTGTCACGAGCCAAGTCGGGCCGGCGACGGGGCCCGGTATTGCCATAAATCACGGCCTCCGTCCGAGCAGGCTTCGCCTCCAAGTTGCCGCCGCTTCTGCCCGCAGCCACGAACGCGCCGCTCCAGAGTGAATTACGGCTAACCCCGACATCAGTTTCCTTCATCGCGCGGGAGCGCCGATATTTACAACCGCCGCCTTACGACGCAGAATCGTTCATTATGTACAGTAGCCTGCCCAGTGCACACACGTGTACGGCGCGTCCGAGAAGTGCCATCCATTCCCGGACGCACTCCGTCCCAGAGTCCCGAACAACCACTGTTAGGCTCGATGTAGTCATCGGTCACCCCTTCCTGCATGGCTTATGTTTCCGTCTCAGTAGTCGATCTGAATCAATGACGAAAACTGTGCGACGTGGCGCAGACGGTAAGACTGTGGACTGCCATTGAGGAAGAACGGGCTTCACATCCCGGTCCACTGTGTTGGTTTGGACTTTTCATTGTTTCTTGACCTAATGATGCAATCAAGGGCTATGAGGCGCCCGCTAATCCCGCAGGGCAGAACAGGTGATTAGGATATTGGAAAGAGCCAAATAAGATGTCGGCCAGTTTCACTTCAAAATTGTAATTTATTGTAATGTAATAACACCTTTAAACCAAAACGGCACATAGCCAAACCTTTACAACTACAAGTTTCAAAATACAATTCTTTCACGGCTGAAGGCCTCCAAACAAGAAATCTTAAAAAGCAACAATTTCAAGTGACTGAAGACATGCAGTTAAAAAAGCAAATAAAATAATATATCACAGCTAGGCGGAAAGCCTCAAGGCAAAAGTGGTAGAACAAACATATGCAAGATGCAGTACAAAGGGCTGAAGGCCGCAACTAAATTTCAAAATCTTAAAATAAATTACCGTAATCTTTTAAGGCAGAAGGCCGCAATGTTTTCGGTTAAGGGGAAATTTTGAGAATAAGGCTTTAAGAGGCTGAAGGTCCACAGCTGATTTTCCAAATATTCAAAATTACCTTAAACTTTAAATTTGCTTTGAGGGAACGCACACTAAATGAAAAAGAAACGAAACGACAGTAACTAAATTTAAAAATAAGCTTTTAAGCGGCTCAAAGCCCACAATTGATTTACATGAACTGATTTACATAAAACACAATAAAAATGTTATTTTAAAGCATTGGCTATAATAGATTAGCAACAGACCATTAAACACCCATGAAAAGGACAGTATAGACGGCGGCACTCATCCGTATCCCGAGGGGGGGGGGGGAGGGGGGAGCTCTCCTCGTAACATAAATGTTCACTTACATGAGACAGGTGGTGGGCCCAACTACACTTGATCCGTCGGTAACCCAACCAATGGACAGCCACGGACCGACCGACCAAACGGCTTGCTAGCCACTAATCGGTACCTAAGAACTCAAAGACCTAACTGTTACGGACGTGATTATCCACAATGAAATATGTATTACGCTGTCAAAACTACACACCATGTTGAACAGCGACAACAGGTGAGGAAAGGACGCTGCCTGCAATTACGTTAGTGGGCAAGGCAGGTAACCAGAACACTAACGGCTACAAGGCAGAAAATTCAACTGGTGCACTTGAATTGAAGTGAACCAATGTAGTTCATTCCACGGGACGGCGGCTCGATTTCATCCCTACAAATACTGTGTTGCTCACAGGAAAAGCTCCCCAACAGCGAAGCACCGAAAAGAACGACACATCATGAACGGACATGGCTTGGGCACTTAAGACACCACTCATCTTTGACGTCCTGGGTCGGTGAGCCACGAATCTCGTAGCGATCGGACAGCTCCACACACACTCCGACACTGCGCAGGGACCGGCGGGGACCTAGCCGACCGCACCGCACGGAGATATCCTGCCTGGTCCGCACCAACCGTCCGACCCCCTTCAGAAAGCCGACAACGTCTAAAATAGTCGTCAGTGGAAATAACACACACACATACACACACACACACACACACACACACACACACACACACACACACACAACCTGACAAACACTTGCACGAAGACCTGAACGATACACAACAGTAACTAAGGACGCATGAAGACCTCTTCGTCTGCCCATCATGACGGGTATCTACGACTGTGATACACTGCTCGATATTAAGACCAATTCGTAATTTCGGCTGATTACCTGAATAGTAACAGAGATTATTAGTATTATTATTATCATTACTGTTACTATTATTATTCCTCGTACGATCGTAAATCAAACGTACACTAGTACTAAGTACAACAGATTTGCAAATTTACATACCTCTGAGTCATCTGAGCCATGGGGAATGTAACAAGCATCGACCATAAACAAAATACGTGCTCCTTGCTGCAGTATAGCGAACAGAAACATAGGTTACATATCTATAATGGTTACGCAAATACAACACCTGATAAAAAAAATTAAGGATCTAAAAGATATGGTCAGATATTGCAATTTCGTAAACATAGACGCCATGGGCGGGTATGTATACGATGTATAAAATTAAAATTGCAGTTCTCTGTGGGCCGGCCGGAGTGGCCGTGCGGTTCTAGGCGCTACAGTCTGGAACCGCTACGGTCGCAGGTTCGAATCCTGCCTCGGACATGGATGTGTGTGATGTCCTTAGGTTACTTAGGTTTAATTAGTTCTAAGTTCTAGGCGACTGATGACCTCCGAAGTTAAGTCGCATAGTGCTCAGAGCCATTTTAACCAGTTCTCTGTGGAGGGTAGAAGAGGCACCGGAGTGTATTAGTGCATCAGTGTTGTTCCTGTTTAGTGCTTTGAAGAGGCCTGGTGGGGCATACAAAGGACACGAACAGCGTCGGATGTTGAGTGAGCACTGTACTACAGGGAAGTGCCGCATAATTATGTTAGACCGTGTTACCAGCATCTGACAGAGTTTAAGAGAGGCCTCATTGTGGGTCTCCGTTTCGCTGGCTCGTCGAATTGTTCAGTATCCAGATTTGTGAGGTATTCGGATATGACAGTGGCCTGATGTAGGACTACATTTGGAGTGCAGGCTCACTCGTCATCAATTTTCCAGTCACCACGTCTGACATCACAAGTTACGATCGCCATATTCTGCACTACAGACATCACAGCTTCTTCACATCTGCGCCTGCCATCCGAGAACATGTAATGGACTGGTTACACCATTTCGTGGTACGGACCATTAGTCTGAGGCAAGTCGCAGCTATACTAGGGACTTAACTTTCCATTCGTAGGCTGGTGTTAATATCAAAATACAAATGTCTGGGTTTAGAATGGTGCTATGACCGGGAAGCATGGACTGCTGATAAAAGGCGTCGCACTATGTTCAGCGTCGAATCGCGCTTTTGAGATACCCAGGATGACCATAGTCGGCGGGTAAGACGACGACCTGAGGGAAGGTCTCATTCTTCCATTGCGTTGTAGAGGCAAAGCAGTGTTACTCCTAGCATCGTGCTATGGGGATCCATCGGATATGACTTCAGGTCACGGCTGGTAGTGAACGAGGGATCTCGGACGGCAGACTCGTATGGCACAGACATCTTGCCTCCTTATTGCACTGGAGTTACGTGAGTACATGTACATATTAAACCAGTGATCTGTATCGAGCATCTCATCTCGATATAAAGATCGCCCCACTGCAATCCATACCCAAACTAGATACTTGCAAGAAAGCGGAACAGGTAGGCCGCCCTGACAAAGGAATCGTAGCAGTAGGTCATAGGCCACATCAAAGATCAGTGTACATGCATTCTGATAGGTCAGTTTTTACCACTTCACAATATCAGTATGGAATGCAAATCTACAAACATTGCAAATTATATTCCAGTGCTCAACTGTTCGGGTAGCGCATGTCTCGCTGTCCCAGGAGAGCAATGTTGCCTTGCGACGAACTACAGCTAATGCGAAATAATTAAATGTGTCATCTAACGAGGACCCGTCTTACAGTAGCATTACCCCCACTTGTGCGAATGTAACTGATTATCAGTCGTCTACGCTTCAGAACGCTACACAATGCAGAAAAAAATTTCATTCTATGTATCAACTATCAAAATCTAAACACCTAGAAAGAACGGCGGAATGAATTCCTATTTGGAGTATGCTTAGAACTATGTAGCAGCAATAGCTCGTTCTGTCGTTGGTGCAGACACAATCACTCCCTGTCTTGAATGAGTAGGAAGCTTACTGATGTGAAACCAAATTTAAATATCAAAGTGTCAGTGTGGCATAGTAGTTACGTATCTCTTACGTTGGTTACGAGTCAAGTATCTGGCGCTGATGAAGACCTCTCGGTTAATTGCTCTGCTCTAAAATCATGCAGGCCGCGGTGGCCGAGCGGATCTAGGCGCTGCAGTCCGGAACCGCGCGACTGCTACGGTCGCAGGTTCGAGTCCTGCCTCGGGCATGGATGTGTGTGATGTCCTTAGGTTAGTTAGGTTTAAGTAGATGTAAGTTCTAGGGAACTGATGACCTCAGATGTTAAGTACCTCAGAACCATTTCTTTTCTAAAATCATTGTTTTTGTTGTTACTATTACTGCAGCTGTTGTTGCTATTGCTGTTGTAGACTTCGGTACGAAGATTGGTTTGATGGTACTTTCCACGCTAGACTACCTCCTCTTATGTTTCCCATTTATCCTTCTACTTTTCGCTAATTCTATATTCCAGACATGTGATGTGGCACACCAGACAATTACTCTTCGGAAAGACTTCCTACTAAATTTATATTCCATGTTAATATGTTTTCTAAGGGAAAGTTTTCTTCGGTCTTTCCAGTCTACAAATTATACACATATTTTCCTTTGACGTCGCCATTTATTTTACTGTCCATTCTGCAATTTTGCGACTGCGACAGGAATATCTTTATTTTGCTTCAGTGCTTCCTCTATACACGGTTGATTATTAGGGGCATATGCTATAAATCTCTCTCACTCATCTTTCTTCTACTATCAAGCTCCCCAATTTTTGTAGCTCTTGATTCTATACAGGTTGCACATGACGTTTCACTCAGAGTTCCAAACAATATATTCCAATAAGCACTACTTAAATCTACAAATGTTACACACGTTGGTTGTCTTCCTTCAACAAGAAAGTGCCAAGGTAGCTATGAGCAATAGGAGTTTATTTCTACAAGAATGCAGACAAGACAATACAAATACCAGAAAACAGATTCTCCGTGAATGAACGTAAGACACTGTCCTGACATACCAGAAGAAAAGTCACTCATTTAATACACAGTTTGTCACTATAGGTTTCACTGCCGTAGACAAGGTCAGAATCGGTCGAGGTCACAATCGGTGGTTGCAATAGTGTGGACTTGGTTCTGGTGCGCAGTATCGGAGATTCGTCGCTTATCACTCGATTCGCGGTCGGATTCGGACTGCTGGAGAGCTGACGAAGACGGTTCTATATAGACTTGCCGACATATGAATACTAAAAGGTAGCCAGCCCCACGTGGCTTCACGTAAGTGAGCTAGTGCCGCTCTGCCCGGTAAACGTGGCTGACACCTTGCTGCTACGGACGTCGCAGTGGAGTTAAGACGCATCGTCTTCAGGCGTCTGGAAGAGCGACAACCCGCAAAGCACTGTTGTGTGACCTGTGGCTGAAACTTCAGGCACCAGCCGTACATTACACAACCCATCTTCAAAAATAATTCGTATGGTCGAAATCGCTACGCTTTTCCCAGCTTTCTCCTGAACACAGAGTGATCTTCCTTCCTAATCGGCTACAACCAGTCGTTTATTAGTTCACAAAAGTACAATTGCAACCATAGACTTAAAACTGTCAGCTCACTACCCGAAATGTAGCACAGCTTACAGTAATATCCAAAGAAAGTCCGCAAGGGCCAATATAGTTGTTTTCTAGATGAATTTATTCGTACGTGTTAACCGTCTTCAACTGCCCTCTGGCATTTCTTGGCATACCGTTGATTACTTCTGTAGTTCCATTATGATGATGAGGTCCCATACTCCGAGGGGCGTAGGGAACGTTGCGGAAGACACGCACCACCCACTAGGCAAGGAAGTGGTTTGCCATTGCCTTCCTCCGACCGTAATGAGGATGAATGATGACGATGAAGACAACACAACAACACCCAGTCATCTCGAGGCAGGGAAAATCCCTGACCCCACCGGGAATCGAACCCGGGACCCCGTGCGCGGGAAGCGAGAACTCTACCGTAAGACCACGAGCTGCGTACTGTAGTTCCATTAGGGAGACAATAATTGATTTCCGGGAAATGGGTTTGTTAAGCATGAAATATATCAAACAAATGCAGTATTTCTCGACTTACGTAAAGCATTAAACTAAGTACAACGCTAACGCCTGTTAACAATAGTGTAAGAAGAATTATGAAACGAAATTTGTGACGGATTGCAGATTACATAGTAAGGAGCATGTTATCATGGACACAGTGTCACACCTTTAGGTGTTCCCCAGAGAAGTGTTTAGGAACTTTGCTTACTTGTATATTAGTGACCTGCCAGAATGAACAGCAATTTTCAGACGATGCGGTTATCTGTAATGAATTACAATCGGAAAAATGCTTCCCGATGTTCAGGTAGACCTATATCAGATTAAAAAATGGTCAGACGTTTGACCACTTGTTTTACTGTTGGAAAGAGTAAAATTACGCAGTTTAAAAAGGAGCATCAGTGACTGCTATATCAATGTCATGACTGGAATAATTCAACTCATATATAAACTAGAAGTAAAATTGTGCGGGTATATAAAATGTGGAGTGGCGCGGAGGAGGGGGGTGGGGGAGAAGGTAGGAAAGAAAAAGAAATGGTGATATTAGATGTATCGGGACTTTATGCGGAATCAGCGACGGCTAGTGAAAATGTGCGCCAGCATGAGACTCTAATCCAGAATCTCCCACTTACTAGGCAGTTGCATTAACCGCTGCGCCATCCACACACAGGTTTATAACAAATGCAAGAACTATCTGGGTATGCTCCCCGGCTGACTCACATTCTTACTCAGGGCCACGCATCCGCAGCCTCCGACCAAATGCTCTATACTCTCTAAATTTAGATTACTGCTTGAGGTCGAAAGATATTGTTCATCCGTGCTGAAGGTTGTGGATTTACTGATCATAGAGGCCAATCAGTTGAATGAATGAGTGGTGCCTGTTCTTTCGTACATGTCCGCCAACTGACTTTGCACCATGCTAAATTTCAGCACAGCATATTCGGATTGTCATAACACCAGCAGCTGCCACATGAAACATCAGTTTGAATATGTATATCTATACATGTTATAAAAACGTATGTATTTATTTGTGTGTGTGTGTGTGTATGTGTGTGTGTGTATGTGTGTGTGTTACACATATCATCCTAAATCACGTCACCGATTTCAATCAAACTTGGTACACACACCCCTTATGATCAGGCAACAGTCGCTCTGTGGGTAAGAAGCACCTACCTATGATAGTTCAGAAAACATGTCACCATAAAAAGAGATGCTTGAGAAACTGCACTGCATCATGCAGGATATCTAAATATAGTACTTCTGCATTACTAACTCTATTCGCAATAAATTTCGCATACAGTATCCACATATGCTTCTAAATGCTCCTACAAAATCATATCATGGTACCATACATATAACGTCACAGTCAGTGAGATGCGTGAAAAACTGATTAAATTCATTATTTCTTACTGATATTATCTAAGACTTCGGTATACAGGCTTCGAAAATAGTTATCACGTGATTCATCATTCAACTTTCCTCTTTTTGTTGGTATAAGTTCCTCATCCCCAGTTTTATTCAACGTAGATGACCATAACGATTCAAAGTTCTCTCGTTATTTTACGGCTGTTGCTGAAACTCAACTATTTCATTACTATAACATAAAACGTCAACATTTGTGGACTGGCGTACGCCGAACAGTACATCTCAGACGGGCGTTGTGACCGAGCGGTTCTAGGCGCTTCAGTCCAGAAGCGCGCGACTGCTACGGTCGCAGGTTCGACTCCTGCCTCCGGCATGGATGTGTGTGATGTCCTTAGGTTAGTTAGGTTTAAGTAGTCTTTGATTCATAATCAAAACTTCTTCGGCCCCGGGTTCAATCCCCGCCACTGTCTAAATTTTGATAAATAATCAGCATCGGCGGCCGAAGACTTCCGGCATAAGAAGTCAGCCTCATTCTGCCAACGGCCTTGTCAAAGAGGGCGGAGGAGCGGATAGAGGTTCAGGGCCCTCTCTTGTCCTAGGGGTGGGAAATTGCCCCTAAAGGCGGAAGAATCAGCAATGATCATCGACATGAGGATGCAGAAGGCAATGGAAACCACTGCATTAAAGACACGTAACGTGTATCCACAGGACATGTGGCCTGTAATTGAAAAAGTGTCATGATGATCTCTCCATTGGCAAAAGATTCCGGTTAACATGAGAAAAAGATTGAATAATCAACGAAAGGATAACGTACTACGAGTCGGGGCGTGGAATGTCAGAAGCTTGAACGTGGTAGGGAAACTAGAAAATCTGAAAAGGGAAATGCAAAGGCTCAGTCTAGATATAGTAGGGGTCAGTGAAGTGAAGTGGAAAGAAGACAAGGATTTCTGGTGAGATGAGTATCGGGTAATATCAACAGCTGCAGAAAATGGTATAACAGGTGTAGGATTTGCTATGAATAGGAAGGTAGGGCAGAGGGTGTGTTACTGTGAATAGTTCAGTGACCGAGTTGTTCTAATCAGAATCGACAGCAGACCAACACCGACAATGATAGTTCAGGTATACATGCCGACGTCGCAAGCTGAAGATGAACAGATAGAGAAAGTGTATGAGGATACTGAAAGGGTAATGCAGTATGCAAAGGGGGACGAAAATCTAATAGTCATGGGCGACTGGAATGCAGTTGTAGGGGGAGGAGAAGAAGAAAACGTTACAGGAGAATATGGGCTTGGGACAAGGAATGAAAGAGGAGAAAGACTAATTGTGTTCTGTAGCAAGTTTCCGCTAGTAATAGCGAATACCCTGTTCAAGAATCACAAGAGGAGGAAGTATACTTGGAAAAGGCCGGGAGATACGGGAAGATTTCAATTAGATTACGTCATGGTCAGACAGAGATTCCGAAATCAGATACTGGATTGTAAGGCGTACCCAGGAGCAGATATAGACTCAGATTACAATATAGTAGTGATGAAGAGTAGGCTGAAGTTCAAGACATTAGTCAGGAAGAATCAATATGCAAAGAAGTGGGATACGGAAGTAGTAAGGAATGAAGAGATACGTTTGAAGTTCTCTAACGCTATAGATACAGCAATAAGGAATAGCGCAGTAGGCAGTACACTTGAAGAGGAATGGGCATCTCTAAAAAGGGCCATCACAGAAATTGGGAAGGAAAATATAGGTACAAAGAAGGTAGCTGCGAAGAAACCGTGGGTAACAGAAGAAATACTTCAATTGATTGATGAAAAGTACAAACATGTTCCCGGAAAATCAGGAATACAGAAATACAAGTCGCTGAGGAATGAAATAAATAGGAAGTGCAGGGAAGCTAAGACGAAATGGCTGTACGAAAAATGCGAAGACATCGGAAAAGATATGATTGTCGGAAGGACAGACTCAGCATACAGGAAAGTCAAAACAACCTTTGGTGACATTAAAAGCAACGGTGGTAACATTAAGAGTGCAACGGGAATTCCACTGTTAAATGCAGAGGAGAGAGCAGATAGGTGGAAAGAATACATTGAAAGCCTCTATGAGGGTGAAGATTTGTCTGATGTGATAGAAGAAGAATCAGGAGTCGATTTAGAAGAGATAGGAGATCCAGTATTAGAATCGGAATTTAAAAGAGCTTTGGAGGACTTACGTTCAAATAAGGCAGAAGGGATAGATAACATTCCATCAGAATTTCTAAAATCATTGGGGGAAGTGGCAACAAAATGACTATTCACGTTGGTGTGTAGAATATATGAGTCTGGCGATATACCATCTGACTTTCGGAAAAGCATCATCCACACAATTCCGAAGACGGCAAGAGCTGACAAGTGCGAGAATTATCGCACAATCAGCTTAACAGCTCATGCATCGAAGCTGCTTACAAGAATAATATACAGAAGAATGCAAACGATAATTGAGAATGCCCTAGGTGACGATCAGTTTGACTTTAGGAAAAGTAAAGGGACGAGAGAGGCAATTCTGACGTTACGGCTAATAATGGAAGCAAGGCGAAAGAAAAATCAGGACACTTTCATAGGATTTGTCGACCTGGAAAAGGCGCTCGACAATATAAAATGGTGCAAGCTGTTCGAGATTCTGAAAAAAGTAGGGGTAAGCTATAGGGAGAGACGGATCGTATACAATATGTACAACAGCCAAGATGGAATAATAAGAGTATACGATCAAGAACGAAGTGCTCGTATTAAGAAGGGTGTAAGACAAGGCTGTAGCCTCTCGCCTCTACTCTACAATCTGTACATCGAGGAAGCAATGATGGAAATAAAAGAAAGGTTCAGGAGTGGAATTGAAATACAAGGTGAAAGGGTATCAATGATACGATTCTCTGATGACATTGCTATCCTGGGTGAAAGTGAAGAATAATTAAATGATCTGCTGAACGGAATGAACAGTCTAATGAGTACACAGTATGGTTTGAGAGTAAATCGGAGAAAGACGAAGGTAATGAGAAGTAGTAGAAATGAGAACAGCGAGAAATTTAACATCAGGATTGAAGGTCACGAAGTCAGTGAAGTTAAGGAATTCTGCTACCTAGGCAGTAAAATAACCAATGACGGACGGAGCAAGGAGGACATCAAAAGCAGACTCGCTATGGCAAAAAAGCCATTTCTGGCCAAGAGAAGTCTACTAATATCAAATACCGGCCTTAATTTGAGGAAGAAATTTCTGAGGATGTACGTCTGGAGTACAGCATTGTATGGTAGTGAAACATGGACTGTAGGAAAACCGGAACAGAAGAGAATCGAAGCATTTGAGATGTGGTGCTACAGACGAATGTTGAAAATTAGGTGGACTGAAAAGGTAAGGAATGAGGAAGTTCTACGCAGAGTCGGAGAGGATAGGAATATGTGGAAAACACTGATAAGGAGACGGGACAGGATGTCCTCATCTGCTAAGAAAGGAGGGAATTACTTCCATGGTACTAGAGGGAGCGGTAAAGGGCAAAAACTGTAGAGGAAGACAGAGATTGGAATACGTCAAGCAAATAACTGAGGGCGTAGGTTGCAAGTGCTACTCTGAGATGAAGAGGTTAGCACAGGAAAGGAATTCGTGGTGGGCCACATCTAACCAGACAGTAGACTGATGACCAAAAACAACAAGTTCTAGGGGACTGATGACCCCATAGTGCTCAGAGCCATTGAGTACATCTGAAAATGCCAGTAACTTCGTTGTTGTTGTGGTCTTCAGTCCTGGGACTGGTTTGATGCAGCTTTCCATGCTACTCTATCCTGTGCAAACTTCTTCACCTCCCAGAACCAAATGCAGCCTACATCCTTCTGAATCTGTTTAGTGTATTCATCTCTTGGTGTCCCTCTACGATTTTTACCCTCCACGCTGCCCTACAATACTAAATTGGTGATCCCTTGATGCCTCAGAACATGTCCTACCAACCGATCCCTTCTTCTAGTCAAGTTGTGCCACAAGCTCCTCTTCTCCCCAATTCTATTCAATACCTCCTCATTAGTTATATAATCTACCCATCTAATATTCAGCATTCTTCTGTAGCACAACATTTCGAAAGCTCTTCTTGTCCAAACTATTTATCGTCCATGTTTCACATCCATACATGGCTACGCGCCACACAAATACTTCCAGAGACGACTTCCTGACACATCTACACAAGATGTTAACAAATTTCTCTTCTTCAGAAACGCTTTCCTTGCCATTGCCAGTCTACATGTTATATCCTCTCTACTTCGACCATCATCAGTTATTTTGTTCCCCAAATAGCAAAACTCCTTTACTACTTTAAGTGTCTCATTTCCCAATCTAATTCCCTCAGCATCACTCGACTTAATTCGACTACATTCCATTATCCTCGATTTGCTTTTGTTGATATTCATCCTATATCCTCCTTTCAAGACACTATCCATTCCGTTCAACTGCTCTTCCAAGTCCTTTGCTGTCTCTGACAGAATTACAATGTCATCGGCGAACCTCAAAGGTTTTATTTCTTCTCCATGGATTTTAATACCTACTCCAAATTTTTCTTTTGTTTCCTTCACTGCTTGCTCAATATACAGATTGAATAACATCGGGGAGAGGCTACAACCCTGTCTCACTCCCTTCCCAACCACTGCTTCCCTTTCATGTCCCTCGACTCTTATAACTGCCATCTGGTTTCTGTACAAATTGTAAATAGCCTTTCGCTCCCTGTATTTCACTCCTGCACGCTTCGGAATTTGAAATAGAGTATTGCAGTCCACATTGTCAAAAGCTTTCGCTAAGTCTACAAATGCTAGAAACGTAGGTTTACCTTTCCCTAATCTAGCTTCTAAGATACGTCGTACGGTCAGTATTGCCTCACGTGTTCCAAAATTTCTGCGGAATCCAAATTGATCTTCCCCGAGGTCGGCTTCTACCAGTTTTTCCATTCGTCTGTAAAGAATTCGCGTTAGTATCTTGTGTCCGCGACTTATTAAACTGATTGTAATTTTTACATCTGTCAGCACCTCCATTCTTTGGGATTGGAATTATTATATTCTTCTTGAAGTCTGAGGGTATTTCGCCTGTCTCATACATCTTGCTCACCAGATGGTAGAGTTTTGTCAGGACTGGCTATCCCAAGGCCGTCAATAGTTCCAATGGAATGTTGTCTACTCCCGGCGCCTTGTTTCGACTCAGGTCTTTCAAAGCTCTGTCAATCTCTTCACGCAGTATCGTATCTCCCATTTCATCTTCATCTACATCCTCTTCCATTTCCATAACATTGTCCTCAAGTACATCGCCTTTGTATAGGCCCTCTATATACTCCTTCCACCTTTCTGCTTTCCCTTCTTTGCTTAGAACTGGGTTTCCATCTAAGCTCTTGAGAGTCATACAAGTGGTTCTCTTTTCTCCAAAGGTCTCTTTAATTTTCCTGTAGGCAGTATCTATCTTACCCCTAGTGAGATAAGCCTCTACATCCTTACATTTGTCCTGTAGCCATCCCTTTTTAGCCATTTTGCACTTCCTGTCGATCTCATTTTTGAGACGTTTGTATTCCTTTTTGCCTGCTTCATTTACTGCATTTTTATATTTTCTCCTTTCACCATTCAATTCAATATTTCTTCTGATACCTAAGGATTTCTGCAAACTCTCATCTTTTTACCTACTTGATCCTCTGCTGCCTTCACTACTTCATCCCTCAGAGCTACCCATTCTTCTTCTACTGTATTTCTTTTCCCCATTTCCTGTCAATTGTTCCCTTATGCTCTCCCTGAAACTCTGTACAACCTCTGGTTCTTTAGTTTATCCAGGTCCCATATCCTTAAATTCACACCTTTTTGCAGTTTCTTCAGTTTTAATCTACAGTTCATAACCAATAGATTGTGGTCAGAGTCCACATCTGCCCCTGGAAATGTCTTACAATTTAAAACCTGGTTCCTAAATCTCTGTCTTATCATTACATAATCTATCTGAAACCTGTCAGTATCTCCAGGCTTCTTCCAACTTTCCTTTATGATTCTTCAACCAAGTACCAGCACAGCAAGGTCGTTTTGGTTAGTGTTACAAGGCCAGATCAGTCAATCACCCACACTGTTGCCCCTGCAACTACTGAAAACGCTGCTGCCCCTCTTCAGGAACCACACGTTTCTCTGGCCTCTCAACAGATACCCCTCCGTTGTTGTTGCACCTTCGGTACGGCTACCTGTATCGCTGAGGCAAGGCACGCAAGCCGCCCCCCACTCCCCCCCCCCAACAGTAAGGTCCATGGTTCTTGGGGGGGGGGGGGGGGGAGACCAGTAACTTTTTTATATTTATAAAAGCCAGTAACTTTGACTTTTATAAATATATATTTAAAATCCTTGAAAAATGCAGAAACTTCTCTAGTTGTCATTTCAGTCAAGGTTTCGAAATATGCACTTCCACAGGCATGTTCAAAAAATATTATCAGTGCTTCTCTGTTATTACCCACTACGGATAAGTGGCGTAGTAAAATTCCGTCTGGTATGAGCTACTGATGGAAGCTTTCTGGACTCGAAGACTGAAGGTTCGAGAAGTATTTTAGGATGATGAGGAAAAGGAAATGACAGCGATTTAAGGGCACTGAAGATGACTTAAAGTTCTTCATAAATTCTAGAGATTGTTAAAGTACCAAATTAATAATGTGAGAAAATATAACAGAAATAATCGAAAGAAATTTTTAAAAAATAGAACACAAATGCAGTGCACATCAGAGAAGGGACGCCTGTCTACCTTGCCCCGTCATGGAGTACCTGGCGCTGTAATTGCCAGGAAATGCACTGCGTAACAACAAGTAGATGCACATCATAGCGTGCCACTCGCAATTCACCAGCTCAACAAGCTGCTGTCGGGTGTCACCATGGCACAGGATGGTGTCCTGTCCAGCATTCAGGCCGTGCTGCTGCAAAGGAAGTCCGAGGAAAACGCATAAATGCCGCTCTCTCTCTCCTTCTCTCTCTCTCTCTCTCTCTTCCCTCACGAACAGTTTAAGAGAACACTTTTCTAATACTTTCGTTTGAAGAGCATTAAGGCGCCCAGTTATCACTGACATTCCATCGTATGTTTGGCAATTAATTTATAGCCACATTTATGTCTGTCCACGATTGAATTTACATGATTAAATAGAGGTTCTGCGGTTCTTCAAGCACTTGCATCAGTAATTCCAAAGAATCTTTCTACGACTTCTTTTATGACGCAGAAAAGTATTGCAACACGGTTGAGAGGTGAGACGTATTGCTCACATCTAATGTCTTATCAAGCATGATGGTCACAGAATCCGTTTTCCGAACTTCGTCGTAAATCTCATCTTTCAACACTCATCAAGCAAAGTTTACTTGTTGAGGTTCCGCAGAAGTCTGTAGATATTGCTAAATGCTCTTTGACTGTAGAATCAAATTCAGCACTTGTAGCGAGAAATATATAATTCCCTCTATTGAAGAACTCTTCATTTTCATTATGACCACGGAATGGCAGTTCCTGTTTTCCTAAACAGCATATGTCATTAATGAGCCTTTTTAGCGTCTTCCTATTCTCTCTCCCTTTTTCATTGTGATCTCGATTTCAGCTCATCATTGGTAATCCAGAAAAAAACATTAATTCTAGCGGAAGACAAAACAAATTCGTTAAATTTGAAATAACTAGGAAGACGAATTTTACGCTTACTGTGCTTTTCCACTGTAGCATTCACATAGTTCAGATCATCGTATACTTGATAATTCTATACAGTTTTCTTTTATTTGTGAACATGTCCAACAGTAAAATTGGTCACCACATCACACCCGCTAAGCCACTCCACAACATCCTGCAATTCCCTATGGAAATGTCTGTGGAACCCTCCTCTCGCACCTCGCATATGTGTTGACATCTTGAGAGCTGAGTATGGTAGGCCACAATCAATCATTAGTTTCTTTTCATTGTAAGAAATTGATGAAGAATTGGTATTAAGTGTCTCACTGTGCTTTCACTTCCCATATTTTATTAGATATTTAAACTTCCGACTTGACTGCGTAAGAAATATAAATACACTAGCGCGTAACTCCGAAACAACAATGAACACAAAGCGTTGGAATCATCACCTTGGTCAGGTTTTGCAAACGGAAGGAACGAGGTCTAAGAGTACATGGGAGCATGCGGTTTTCCAGCTGCTGCCGAGACGATGGAACCAGATGCGGCGTCTTGGCGGCTTGTGTGGCAGTAGCAGACGACTCCGGACACTGCAGAGAGTAAGTATAATGTATGGAGCGGAACAATGAATTATAAAGAAAGGAAAACACACTATAATGAATCATTATACTTAAACAAATGAAATCAAATAATTTATCGTTTTTTCTTTCGATTTCATTTGGGTGTTGACACACAACTGGAACGCCCTGAGAATAGTCTCGGTCCTACAGTAGTGTCGACTTAAGGAAATTTCCAACACCTAGCAGCGCTTGTGAAAGCTTTCACCTGCGAAGCGCAAACAGCTGAAGCCGAAAAGGCCTTTAAACAGATTTACAAAACCGCGTTGTAGACACGCAAAGCAACTGAGCCGCATTCTGATGTCCATGTTACCTTTTAGTCCATACAGTTTTTCTTTTATTTGTGAACGTGTCCAACAGTAAAACTGGTTACCACATCACACCCGCTAAGCCACTCCACAACATCCTGCAATTCCCTATGGAAATGTCTTTCGAACCCTCCTCTCGCACCTCGCATATGTGTTGACATCTTGAGAGTTGAGTATGGTAGGCCACAATCAGTCATTAGTTTCTTTGCATTGTAAGAAATTGATGAAGAATTAGTATAAATATAAATATATATTCTTCAGTGTATTAACACGGCTTTCATCGACATCTGATTTCGCAACGACTGTCAGAATAAATTGTTGAAAATACTTCAAAAACTTTCTCGTATCTCTATGAACTTCAGGCAAATCGATAATTCACCATCGTTGCTTCTTTCCAAACCGGTAAGTTGTCCACTTAACTATATTCAGTCCTAAGGCCAGCTTGTTCCATCGGTTGATTAAACCCAAATGGTTTACTTCTGAGTTGTCCAAACTTCTACTCAGCACCTTGCACACTGCGGAGAGAAGGTTAATAAGTCTGTAGTTTCTTTGCTTTTTTTTAATTTCTCAAGCTTATCCTCAGCGGTAGAACAGTAACAACTCAATTCCAGTTTGTGGAAACTATCTTCCCCAGTACACATTTTGTAAAGAATTTTGCAAGTTTTTTTCTTTTGTATTCTTGTCACGAGTTTCAACCACTTTAAACGAATCATCATCGTTTCCATGCGGCTTTTCTTTTAGTCGTCTTTCTGCACCTCAAACAGCATTATATAGGGAACTTGTCATCACTTGAAGAAAGCTTTGAATTTTTGTACATTTTCCTCACTGTTGTTAATTATTACAGAATCTGCCATCTCAATTGCTGATATATGTCGTCATCCCTAAACAAGTTTCTACATTTTTCCTTCAATTACTTCTTGGTTTCTCTTTTGCATCTCACAAATTTTCATCGTATTGTAAGCCCATCTTTGTATGAGATGACTGAGGGACTTTAGCTGCTAGATGTAAAACGCGCGAATTTATATTTCACTGTATTTTCTCACACGCTGTCGAAGTCATTTCCAAATATTTTTGTATCCAGCGAGTCAGATATCGGTACATGTCATCGGGGTTGGAGGTCCCAACACCAGCGGCGCACAGGTCACCGTTTCTACGCCGTGAGCGGCAGTACAAGCCAGGAGATTGCCTCCCACCAGCACCACACACGTTAAATAAATATTGCTGTGGATCATCAATGCTGAGATTTATGTTAGTTTTATGACTGACCTCCTCCAAGTACCGACGGAATATTCCATAAAATTTATCAAAATGTACATTTCTGACGCCCTGCTTGTAGCTTTGTATTCGGTTTTTCTCTTCGTCTGACAATTCTATGATCATATTAAATCCTGAAGCGGCTTACGATCGGCACATTCTATAAAACTTATTTTTTATGTTTACTAAGTAGAGTCAGTTTTGATCCATTTCATCTTTATCAAGTGCGTTTCAACTTGTTCCCTCGTGGAGCAATGCTTTAAGGAGAAACAGTTTTTTCTGCCCGACAAATTCTGCTTACCTATGACCTCTATTATTTCTACAGTCACACCCAAAGTTTCCTACCGAAAAATGTCTTGTTTTCTTCTTTCTTTCACGATAAAATTCTTCACTAGCCGTTAGTATTGGGATATAAAGTTGATCGTCGGTAAAGCAGATGCCAGACTGAGATTCATTGGAAGAATCCTAAGGAAGTGCAATCCGAAAACAAAGGAAGTAGGTTACAGTACGCTTGTTCGTCCACTGCTTGAATACTGCTCACCAGTGTGGGATCCGTACCAGATGGGGTTGATAGAAGAGATAGAGAAGATCCAACGGAGAGCAGCGCGCTTCGTTATAGGATCGTTTAGTAATCACGAAAGCGTTACGGAGATAACAGATAAACTCCAGTGGAAGACTCTGCAGGAGAGACGCTCAGTAGCTCGGTACGGGCTTTTGTTGAAGTTTCTAGAACATACTTTCACCGAGGAGTCAAGCAGTATATTGCCCCCTCCTACGTATATCTCGCGAAGAGACCATGAGGATAAAATCAGAGAGATTAGAGCCCACTCAGAGGCATACCGACAATCCTTCTTGCCACGAACAATACGAGACTGGAATGGAAGGGAGAACCGACAGAGGTACTCAAGGTACCCTCCACCACACACCGTCGTGTGGCTTGCGGAGTATGGATGTAGATGTAGATATGATGCCATTTCACAGTTTCTGTAATTCTTTGCTGACAGCTTATTCCACCTCATCAGAATGCGAGTACTACGGACACTTGAATGTTTTCAAAGTAATATTTTTTTATGCCCTGTGAAAATAGAAGTTCACAAAAGAAACTGTCGAAGAGGAGAAACTGATAGAAGTTATAGCAAGTTGTTTCCTCCAAGATACCGCAGGATTCAGTCTGATGAGCTACGGTTGATGACAGAAATGTATTATAGCAAAGTGTAAAGGGAGATTGAAAAAAATGTTGAAATGTGTGTGAAATCTTGTGGGACTTAACTGCTAAGGTCATCAGTCCCTAAGCTTACACACTACTTAACCTAAATTATCCTAAGGACAAACACACACACCCATGCCCGAGGGAGGACTCGAACCTCTGTCGGGACCAGCCGCACAGTCCATGACTGCAGCGCTTTAGACCGCTCGGCTAATCCCGCGAGGCAGGGAGATTGACAAACATGGCAATAACATCAGTGGGAAAGTCGCTGCAGAAGGAGTGCACCAGTCTCTAACACTGGGTGGCAGCGGTAGTAACGGACAGCAGACTACAACGGATAATTGTAGCCGAATTTCAAAAACTTCTGACGTCACCCCCTTAAACAGAAGTACCACGCTCCGGAATTTTTATTCAGTCAGAAAGCGAAACACTGTCTACGTGCATTAAGGTACTGTGGCGGACCGCAGCATATACTTATTATAAACAAATGGGCTTTTTTTGCTCTGATGAATAATTGGTCATGTGACGCCAGAAGTGTTAAAGTGCGATGTGTTTTGTGAAACGAAAATTAACATTTGGAAGGAAGATCTAGAGAACTAAAGATAATGATATCGAATCTTCTTTATTTAATCTGCGTTGGTCAATGTAACTGGACCACAGATATTGTATCATGTGACTCACACTCTTGTCTTCGATTCTTATATGGATGATAGGCGCCACTGTACGCTGGATATAATTGTGCGCAAGTTCGACAAACTATTCAAAATATAAATAATATTTCTGTATAATAATATTTACTTTTTGTACAGCTCGCTTCTCTCATATGAGTGAACCAATATTTTGTGTAAATTTGTTGTTTCAGCGTGTGCTCCGGAGGGGACCACCATTTCTCTTGCAGCATAGATCGGCCCTTACGCCGGCAAAACCATTATTCTTATTAAATCATTTATTAAATATAGCTGTAAACGCAGGAGAGTACTGTGTTTTTCTCAGTCAATATTCTAAAGTGAGTAAAATTAAATTAAAGTTTCGATAATTAATATTTTCGTTGCGTTGAGTCCGGTAAATTTTCGATTGACCGCTTAACGCCAGATGACGAGAATCTCCCTACCTTTGCCCTGCTAGTGAAAAATAATCATAGCAATTTATTACTTTTCATGAAAACAGAAATATTGCAGGTATTAATTGTGGTTTTAAAATCGTACATAATTAAACCAGTTGCCATCAGGCCCCCTGAGGACTAACTTTTATTACAGCATTCCGCGTAATATACGCATATTTTTATTAATAACAGCAGTCACTCACGCAAAGCTAACCACAGAAGGCGGTGAGTCGCGCGCTGTGTTATAAAACTTGTTACGTACGCACCACGGAATATCCAAGGTCTAAGTAAATGCTTGTGGTAGTATAGAGTTTGCTTAACAGTCACGTGCTAGCCAAAATCATAACTAAATGCTAATGATGAACATTTCTCTTCAAATCAAGTACCAAAACAGAAACAGAAGATTACAATTTTACGTAATAATTATCACCCACCACATAAAGATTATCTTTTCTTTTTATATACCACCACAGTATCCCCTCCTGTTTCCCCCTTCCCCGTCACCCTTCCTTCTCGAACAAATCTTCTGCAACTAAAAACTTAGATATATCAGGAAACTCGGTGTAATAGCACGGAAAAATCCAATAACTGCTACACGATGTGACCTCCGCCGAAAACCGTAAGGTGACTTGCGGGCTACAGAAGTGTAGATGCAGACATTAAATTTAGTTTTGCGTACCCTCCTCCGCAGGGCACCACGACGGGCCAAAGAAACCAGTGTAGCCCTACGATACATACCAGCAGCGAGCGATCGACCAGAGGACCTCGCCATGCGACCCCACAGCGCTCCAGGGCAGCACTTCACTGTCCCCACTGACCCCACCCCTACGCCATCCACGTCAACGCCTTCCACAATCGACCCCCGACCCCTGACCCCCTTCCCCGCCGTCCACCTTATCGGTTCGCTTTACGGCCGTATTGGAGCGGGCCGACGCGCAGCGCGGATAAGGCAGCTATCATGCCAGAGATCGACGCCCGTCAGCGTAAATCAGCTACAACGATATCATCGACCCGCGCCTACGAAACTGCCACGCTGGCGGTAGGAACGTAGTCCGGACCTCTTATATGCAGAACGTGACAATGCTACTGCTTGGTGCTAAACTGTTGTATTACAAGGCAGCAGACGTAACCCAGAAAAAGTACTCGAATAATAACGATTTATTTATCCTGATCTAAGAAAAATCAAGGTAAATCAGGAAATTCTTTGGCTTTTGCAGGAACAGATTGACTTTTAGAAATTGAGAGAGAGTTGGCTAGCATGTAAGTGCAGAATTGAAGTACAGCTACGTCGGAGCGACTTCCTTTGTTTACAATCCTCATTATTTTTTTTTGTAACTTCAGTCGTTATTCGTTTAGCTCCATGGTTTTCCTTTGAAATCTTTTAACAGAGATTTGCTTGTCAGTCACATGCTTGGAAGTTTTAAATCTTACCCAGGCCGTTACAATAGGACCTCCATTTTACCGTTGAGTCCGAACCATTCTGCACCCTGATATTTTTCATAATAACAAATAATCGCGAAAAGCGTAAAATGACGGTAGGTTCTAGGCCTTCGCCAGGATGGACATGATTTCCAGTCCTATGTGTGAAACCTTATGGGACTTAACTGCTAAAGTCATCAGTCCCTAAGCTTACACACTACTTAATCTAAATTATCCTAAGGACAAACACACACACCCATGCCTGAGGGAGGACTCGAACCTCCGCCGGGACCAGCCGACTGCAGTCCCCTAGACCGCTCGGCTAACCCCGCGCGGCGATTTCCAGTCTTACATGTAACCAGTAACTCCGATTTTAAACAGCAATTTCACACTAGTATCACCACTATCCATGAGATATAAAATATGAAAACTTCACATAAATTGTAGCCTGCACTTGTAATTTAGTGATAACGCTATATATCTACGTGTTCCTTAATTCAGATGGTTCAAATGGCTATGAGCACTATGGGACTTAACTTCTAAGGTCATCAGTCCCCTAGAACTTAGATCTACTTAAACCTAACTAACCTAAGGACAACACACACATCCATGCCCGAGGCAGGATTCGAACCTGCCACCGTAGCGGTCGCGCGGTTTCAGACTGTAGTGCCTAGAACCACTCAGCCACTCCGGCCGGCTATTTATTAATTTTTGCATTATAAAAGTCATCTTATAATTAGCAGTTAAGGTGACAATGTCACTTTAGCACAAGTTTAGCACTAATTCTTTGCCCCTTTTCCTTCAGTAATGTAAAAGAATTGTATTTCTTGACACTTAGTTAACACACAGTATCATTATGACCTTTTATCGTATATGTGTGCTCTATATGTTGTTACCAATACTTATATGATGCGGTACTAGCTGCGTGGTACCTATATCAAGCACCACAAATAATACAAAAGAAGTCTCCATCGTCTCATATCTCGATTGTAAATAAAACAATTACAGTTGATTGTAAAAAAGATATATTGTCCTAAAATCACAAGTCTTAACTGCAAGGAAGGAAGGAAGGAAGAAAGGAGGGAATCAACGAAAGGAGGTTAGTGTTCATCGTCCAGTCCAGACTAAGGTTATTAGAGAAGGAGCACAATTTCGGACCCTTCCATGGATGGGGACGGAAATCTTCCGTGCCCTTTCAAAAGAACCATCCCGGCTTTTGCCTGGAGTAATTTAAGGAATCCACCGGCAAGCTAGAGCTTGATGGCAGGGTGCAGATTCTGAATCGTCATTCTCCCAAACGCGAGGCCAGTGTGCTAACCAAACTGCCACTGCACGTATTTCTTAAATGTTGTCGTTCGTTGTGGCTCACGAACATCACTTTTATTGTAACTGAGCACTGAGCAATGCTTGAAATACACTGTGCAACAGAATTAAACCATTCCCTTTGCGAAGTCCCGTAACTGTCTCCTACTCCGACATGAGTTTGAAATTTGGCTCAAAAATGCCTAAAACCCTCCTCTAAATGCTGCAAAAGAGTTGCGCCCTGCGACCTGACCCTCGGGTTCGGTGACGCTTCAAACAGTAAAGAGTCGACACATGCAAAAAAAAAAAAAAAAAGAAAGCACAGGTCAAAAGACTGGATGGTTGTCACGTCCCTCTTATCCACATATCAGTTCTTCGTTTGACGCCTCAGCAATGGAGGTCAGAACCACGACGCCCAGCGATGACATCTTACGGGTTTCCTGTGGGAGAACAAGGAAAAAACTTCCACGCAAATTGCCGCTCAGGCTCGTCACGAAACTGCCTCCGGGGTGGGTGGAAGACCCCTTTCGCTGAGGCGTTGATTTCCAGACAGATCGTGGTCGGAAACGACAATTCACAGAGCGATGAGCAACAAGCAAATGCCGGGATGTTTCCTTTGAAAGGGCATGTCCGATATCCGTGTGTGTCGCAGTTCTAACCTTCATCATAGAGGCGTCAAAACAACGGGTGAAATGTGGGTAAGACAGGCTCTGACGATCTCCCCAGCATGTGACGTGCACACGGTGGCGACGGGGAGAACCGTGGTGAAGTGTCGTGCCAGTGTGATATCATTAACCCACCTCATATTTCACATGTACTTTTGAGTTGTGGCCTTTTTTTTTCACATGTGTCGGTATCTTCCTGTTTGAAGTGCAGTCGAGCGCATGGTGACGTCACAGGGCGCCAAGCAACTTCGAGCCAAACTTCTAACTAAAGCGTCCGAAATGGTGGAAATTAAGGGGTTCTGAAAAAGTGATCCTTTAATTGTGTTGCACCGTGTAGGTTGAGAGAACATTATGTTTTCAATCCTGGCTCTTATACGATCACTGTCGTTTGTATCATACCAGGCTCAGTTGACAAACAGCCGAAATCAGCTGACTGTAATGGCTGGAAAATGAAAATGTCTTCTAATAAATTTGATGCTGAGGCGCCAGATATGAAAAAGCTACAAAGTGCCGTCTCGATTTGTTGAAAATTTCACATAAGTCACTGCAACTGCTAAATACGTCAAATCAGCGACATTTTCTAGGTATTTTTTTCTGTATCTTAAACAATGGGTAGAGGTGATATTTAAAAATACTATGCCATCACAACTGAAGCATCAATAGCGTTCCTATATTATTTTGCAGACAATCACATTTTCGCGATTTTTCACATTCCAAAATTCCCGGACAAATGACAAAAAATTTGACAAGCTGAATTTTTTTTATTTTTAACTTTTTATTTATTTACTTACTATTCTGAAGACTGATTTGATGCAGCTCTTGACGCTGGCCTGTCTTGTGAAAGTTTCTTCACCTTTACATAATTACTGAAACCTAAATCCTACTGAGCCAGCTTAGTACTGTTTTATTTAGATATGAGTCATAGCCGTTAAAGTATTCTTTACTCTCCAGAGAAATACCTCCAAGAAAGACTTGCTAGTACTTAAATTTATGTTTGTATTCCTCTCAGTGCCCAGCCGATTTCAATCGTTTACGATACACAGTATTACTGTACACCACTGCACCTGTCCCGGCTCTTACCGATATTGCGCGTTATTATACTCTTTCGCTGTTACCCACCAACGACTTCTTGCGTGGCGCCTGAGAGGGCGTGCACGACATCATCGGAGACATCTGTAGCCTTACGGGGCTCACACTAGAGAGTCTCAGTCTGTCAGTCAAAAAGCAAGGTTCCTATTGGTAACAGGATCGTGGTGTCCATTCGGAGCGGAAAATCGGAGTGGGCATCTATAGGACAGCGAGTGATCGAGTGCAAATTTCCGGCAAGTGCCTGTGCGAGCATGACAGGAGGCGAAGTGGATGGCTGTACACTGAGAGAAGGAAACGTCGAGTCGCGGGACGCTATCAAGGGAAGACTGGTGTACCAGACACAATTTAGAAAATGCCCTGTTCAACCAGAAAGAGTTGAACTTTGTGTTTCAGAACATTCCCTGTTGCTCTACGCTTGTGCCGTGGAGCCGACGTTAACGCACCGTCCACTCTGGTTTAATGTTATTTGCCGGAACGTCACTTCCTACTGGTTTGAATCGGTTTATTGCTTGGTGTTTGTTATTAGCGCTCAAAGACTTGACAAGAGCTGGATATTTACTGTTTGTGTTACATTGGTTTCACCCGTTAATTTGTTCTTGTTTTTCGATCGGCATTAATTGTTGTTTGTTCTAGGTTAAAACTGGCTCTTTATTAATTTGAATATCGGGGTTTATGGGAAGCACAGATTTTGAGTGGTACAGAAGCAGAGGACGCCTACTAGTCATCGCCGAATTCGTCCAAATTTAGGGTGTGGTGAAACATGAAAGTGCCCCAAGTGATAACATCAGATGGCCAAGCGCTTAGGAATAAAAGGACTTTTGATACGGATCTATCACCATGTGCACCTTATAAATTGTTCCAGTGACAATTCGTTCAGTTAGCGGAAGTTGGATCAGCAATAAAAGAACGAATTCGTGTTGGAATGGTCGCGAGTTCGAGTCCGCCCACCGCCACATATTTTTGTGCTCCTTGGTAAATTACGACCAACTGTTCCAAGATGAAGGTAGATTGCCAACATTCAGTATTGAAGTATTTCGCCCCAAATGTACGCCACTAGTGCAACCCAGCGATGTATATTTTTATAGTCAAATAAGAAACCTAATAAAAAATGTCAAAACTGCACTTGCCTCACCGAGAAAGAAGATGAAATCACTTCCCGAGATGCTTGCATCAAACTACATTCCATCATACATCACTAGCTATCCTCGCGCGTATTCAGCGATATGCTGCGTTACACTTGGTTCGCTGCTGAACTGTGCGATGAAAGAAGCTGTTTCCAGTTTGTCATTCCAGTATGTTTTTCTATGGAGACATTAAAAGAACCATGTCACTGCAAAAAGGCGTCGTTTATAACGTGCGTAAGATGCGGTCAGAATTATTGCTTCCCCTGTTTCTTTGATGAATATCACCCCGGCACACATCATAGATCAATTGCAAAAGAATGGAAGTACTGATTTACATACACTACGTTCCAGTGTACACGTTAACTACAAACTCTTTTTAAATGTTTGCAGCCTCGCGTTTCATCCTATGCCTATACTTTTTGTGCTTATATAAATTAATAAAATAACCTATATGATGTTGTGGTTAATTGTGACATCACTAGTGTACGCATTGCCAAAGGAGCACAAAAATATTACCACCGGGCGGAGTCGAACCTGCCACCCTATTAATGAGAATCAGATTTCTTATCGCTGAGCCAAACCCAGCTTCCTAAACACACAGACACAGGGAGAATTGATACGGAGCACATAGTCATAGATCCGTATCAAAATTCCTTTTATTTCCTAAACGCTTGGCCATCTGGAGTTTCCACTTCGAGCATTTCTTATCTCACCACGCCCTACATGTACCATACATTTGGACGAATACGGCGATGACGAGTAGGGGTCCTCTCCTTGTGAGCTTGCGCAGTGAGTGCGTCCGATTTTTGTACCGTAACTTGCCATAGTCGATGGTGTACCGTTCGCTTAATTCTCTTAGACATCGCTTTTGTCATCATCAGTGTTTCTTGTAAGTTTCAGCCTAGCTTTATTACGCTTATGCCAGTTTTTCTAGGACTTGTTGCTTTTTGTTTATTATTCAAAAGTTAATAGATGTTGGCTTCGGATTCAAGCCCGTTGCTTTAACTTATTCTTATTTAGGGGGTTTGAATTACTTATTAGTATTGTGAAAGCTTATTTTAAATATATTTCTGCAAAATTTTGAAGAGCCACCCACTTCTGTGAACTAGTTATTGTGCGTTTGTTATATGTATTCTGTTAATATGTTCTGCAAGTACAAGTGACTACGCTTGTAACCTCCTCACAAAATAAAATAAATATTATGGGTAATGATTCTGATTTAGTGTAACCTCAGAACAAAATTCTTTCACAGTGTAACCTCCCCACAAAATTCATTTACATTTAATCTACCCACAAAATTCTTTCTGATTTAATCCAAGCTCAAAATTCATTCACATTTAGCGTAACCTCACAACAGAAAAATTCCTAAATCTCTCAACAGTAAAAATTATAATTATGTCGTTCACATTCAGTGTAACGTCCCAATAAAAAAAATAAATTCAGTAACCTGGTAATAAAACAATGTAACTAACCTCTCAATTAAATTGTCGCTCACTTATGACTTTTCAATAATTCACTGTGAATTTAACCTGGTAAATTTTGGACGACAGCAGTCTCTGCGTCATGGCCCTGAAAGATCATTCTGAATAAAACCTCAATGAAGTCGCCAGATATATCTGCTCTTACAATAAATTTTTCCGGCACAGCTCTGTGCAATGCTGGCCGACCTATCTGTCATTTACGAAAGGAAGCAACAGATTTTTCTATTGCAATAATCGGGATGATCATGGATGGGAGAAATTAGTAAATTCTTTAAATTGAAATGAATGGTTGTTAAAAGTTACTTTTTATGACGATGATTATTATTACGAGATTTTTGAAACATTTACATGGCACTTGAGATAACATTACTACATATGCGCGCGGCTGCTTTTTACCTTATACAATAATACTCAGGCTCCGGCATCGCTGCACCGCGACCGGGCCAGCCAACACGATACACCAGACCAGACCAGAGCAGACTCCAGACTAGCAACAACTTACTGCTACAGCTACACAGTTCCTACTGCAGTCAACACTGCTCTCTGGTCAGAGATTTTCTTATACCTTGCATATCGCAGGCAGCGCATGAGCAATACATCGAAATTACATCTGCTCGGACCTCTTACACGCTGTCTGGCCAATTTCTGTAGAGCAGCGCATCCAGAACTGTGAACTGGTGCCAGGCTTAAGTCCTGCCCACACACTGTTTGGAAGCGAATTGGATACCAGCTGGCATTTATAATTCAGTTTTGAATCTTTCGGCAACCATTTGTATATTGCATCGTAATGATCGCAGTGGTGGTTTGTTTTAAGAGCTGTTATTGTGCGAATGGTGTTCATTTGACAGCCTAGCCCTACAACTGCCCAAAGCACCTAGCGTACTGGCCTTTTCAATACACTGCCGCCATTGTAAGGTAATACCTCTAGAATACCGTGGGGTGACGCAATCATCGAATGCTGGGCGCATACGTCGGCACTTCTCTGCTTCTGCCACCCTCTTCGGGCGTGGATGTCACTCTCTGCCGAAGCTGTAACTTCAGTTGACTGAGCGCTGGTCCAGTGCTTTACTGAGTCTGAAGTCACTGTCGTTATTGGTCAGGACATCGGTTACTCGTGTTTAAACAGAGCCCTTTAGACAAATGACTCTGTGGTCTGGGCATCCGCAGCCGTGGTAGTACATTCTGTAGCAAGATCTCCGCAAACAGCGGTATCTCGAACTAATTTTAGTAAGATAGTCAAGATACAGCTGTTTTCGGAGCTCTTCCTATAAAATGCCTCCTTTACAACACATTTTCAAAACGACGAGGTCTGTCTTAGCGCTACCGTTTGTTCATATTTCACTGAGTCCCCTGCAGCTATGTAGTTTTTCGCAACCTCTGATTTTAGTGATCGCTTCAGTTATCTGTGTCCTGCAAACTTTCTTCGACTGTCTACACATTCGGCCAGATGTAGGCCTTACCGGATTTGCAGGAAATACGGTAGCTACCAGTGTGAACATCCGTGTGACGGAACCCCAAGTCATCTTTCATTGTACCTAATGGTGCACGTGTTTTCAGAGTCGGAAGTAAAACAAAGTTAATGTTACAGGTCAAGGTCCTGTCGATTCTGCTCAACACGTTGTCGATGTGTGCCGGATACACTCTCGTCTAATCCTCCTTGTGTTTGGGGCCTGTCCCTTCTACCTGAAAGCGAGTTCGGTTTATCTGCCGCTATATCAGTTCTTTTTGAATATGTCCCTAACTCGTTGCGCTCCCTTGGTAGGCTCCCGATACTGCACGGTCCGTGTTGACCAGAGCAAATAGCACATTCTCCTGTGAGGAGGATGATGGCGGCCGGAGGGATGCAGATACAAATCAGTATGGGAGGCTTTCCAGTGGAAACTGTGTCCCATGGTGCTGTCCACTGGGCTAGCACGCCATTCTCTTTCGTTCCATAGAGAATTTGGTGCTATGTTGCAGAAAGTTCAGATGTCGGAAGAGCTCCTGCAGCCTTTCATTCCCGAGTAGCCATACCGCAAATGTGTCATCAACATATCTTCAAAAGCATGTGAGCTTCAGCTGTGCTTTCTCTTCGAAAACTTTCAAAAATACATTCATCACAAGCGGTGATAGAGTGCACCCCTTGTCAAGGCCATCCGTTTGTTGAAATAGTCGCCAGTGAAGGGAGAGAATATAAGAGTGAGAAAACATCCGAAGAGGTTAGTCAATGTGGAGCTTAATTTCTCCCTGGTCATTTTGAGGAACTCAGGTATCGGTACTCTGATAAATAGGAGACCAAAGCTCACCTTAAGTTCCTAGTTACGAAGATATGCTGTCGAAATGTCGTTTTTCGTAAATGACTGTAAGCGGATAGACACCCGAGAGCAATACGAACATTTGATTTCACCTCCACTGTGAAGCGAGTATTCGGGTGGACTGAATTCAAATATTCTAAAAAGCTGTCAAAATTGTCATTTCCATTAGATCTAACAACAGAAATATCATCTACGTATCTGAGAAAAGAAAAAAAATACAATACTGCCGATTCCAAAGCAAGTTCCTCGAAGTCCATCCACAAACAGATTGGCAATAATAGGCGAAAAACAGCTCTCCATCGCTACTACATCTTCTTGTTCATAGAACATGTCATTTAATAAAAAGTAACTGGTAGTCAATTGTTCTAAATAGGTTAGTTAATTCAACAGTTTAGTCAACCTCAATTATCCGTTATGAGTCAGTTAAAGAAACACGGCTGGAGATATATATCACATCTACAGTTACTAAAATATCAGAGGCATTCAAACTCAGTCCCTGTAATCGACGTTAAGATGTCCGCTGATTTATAAATGTCACTTACATACCTACGTACTCACATACCTACCTACTGGTACGCTGAGGAGAACAGCGAAATTTGTTGCTACACAGTATATCGGAGAACCAATGTTACTAACTGTAGGACCAATAGGAATCTCTTGTTTGTGAATCTTGGGATGGTCGTACAATCTACAGGGACGACGCCAGAAGAGATGAGACCCTCGACAGTCTCTTGCGACCACGAACTTATCGTCAAGTGGTTGTTAGTCCTCCTATCAATCCTTTCTTGTCGAGTCAGTAGAGCCTGCTACCCGGTAATATCACAAGGTAGTTTAGAAACAGCCTGTTTGACAAAAGTTATTAAATCGACAAGTGGTAAATGCTTAGGCATCGGAGAAGAGCTTAAACTTTTCCATAACACGTGCATATGGAATATCGTCTCAGTTGTGTGACTGGATCCGTGATTTCCTCTCAGAGAGGTCACAGTTCGTAATGATAGACGGTAAATCATCGAGTTGAACAGAAGTGATATCTGGCGTTCCACAAGGTAGTGTCACAGACCCTCTGCTGTTTCTGATTTGCATAAATGATCTAGGTGATAATCTGAGCAGCCCCCTTAGATTGTTTGCAGATGAGTTACCGTCAAGTAAAATCATCAGACGCTCAATTCCAATTACAAAATGATCTAGAGAGAATTTCTGAATGGTGCGAAAAGTGGCAGTTGGCACTAAATAAAAAGAAAAGTGCGAGGTCATCCACATGGGTACTAAAAGAAATCCGAAAAATTTTGGGTATGCGATAGATCGCACAAATCTAAGGGCTTTCAATTCGACTCAATACCTAGGAATTACAATTACGATCAACTTAAATTGGAAAGACCACATAAATAATATTGAGGGAAAGGTGAAACAAAGACTGCGCTTTGTTGGCAGAACACTTAAAAGATGCGATAAACCCACTAAAGAGACAGCCTACATTACAATTGACCGTTCTCTGCTGGAATATTTCTGCGCGGTATGGGATCCTTACCAGGTAGGATTGACGGAGGGCATCGAAAAAGTCCTAAGAAGGGCAGCTCGTTTAGTGTTATCCCGCAATAGAGGTGAGAGTGTCACTAGTATGATACGCGAGTTGGGGAGGGAGTCACTGAAACAAAGGCGTTTTCTTTGTGGCGAGATCTATTTACGAAATTTCAATCACCAACTTTCTCTTCCGAATGTGAGAATATTTTGCTGACACCCACCTACGTAGGGAGAAATGATCATCATAATAAAATAAGAGAAATCAGAGCTCGAACGGAAAGATTTAGGTGTTCCTTTTTCCCACGCGCCATTCGAGAGTGGAATGGTGGAGAAGTTGGATGAAAATGGTTTGATGAACCTTCTGCCAGGCACTTAAGAGTGAGTTGCAGAGTAACCATGTAGATGCAACTGTAGATGTAGATGTAGATGAGGACTCTGCGTCGCCCACATCTTTCTCCGTAAGACTGAACAAAGAACTTCAATATGTAATACAGATGTCAAATACAAATTTCCATGAAATTAGCCTTAGAAATGCGTTCATAAAACTTGTCAACCCCTGTTGTACCGCCTTAGTGGTTGAATTTCCGAAACCGCTGAAGCACGTATTTTTTTAATTCGATATTCTCTCTCTGACGGATATGTGATGCACAACTCTAGCACATTTTGGAACGACATTATGGCCTCAACACAGTAACAAAAATCAATGTCCACACAGCAGTCTCACTCTTCTAGTGCGAAGTTTATCTACCTTCCGCAAGCAACGATCCATTTCCTTCTCGTAAAGGTAAATGATGTGAAACTTGAATTTCTCTAGTCGTGTAAACTGTTCAGTTTACTGGAATGCAGCCACATTTCAAAGCTATATTTCGAACGTGCACATCTCATCATCTTCTAGCCAAAAATGGAGCGAGAGAGCGCTCTCAAGCGTATTCAAGCCCCCAGTAGACGCAGCTGTGCCGACCAATAACAATAAAAAACCTGGATCCAAATAACGCAACGCCAATAACGCAACGCCTCCCTGTCACGATGTGTACTTGATGTATACACAAGGATCCCTACTAGTGACGCCGCTGGTAGTGCCTGTTCGGTACCCCAAAGCAAACGGCAAGATGTGCAGAAGCTGGATCCACGTTCCACTAATATGCAGTTTACGTCAGCCCAGATTATTGCCATTCTGGAAGACCTACTGCTTGCACAGACGACCACAGCAGACACAACAGTCATAATCTCTCATGATATATCGGTCCTAAAATTGATTATAAACCATCGTACTACTTGCACCGACACCACAGTTGCAGTAATTCATCTACATCTACATAGATACTTTGCAAATTACATTTACGTGCGTGGCAGAGGCTTCATCGAAACACATTCACAGTTCTCTATTAGTCCAATCTCGTATAGCGCACGGAAAGAATGAACACCTATATCTTTCCGTACGAGCTCTGATTTCCCTTGTTTTATCGTGGTGATCGTTCCTCCCTATGTAGATTGGTGTCAACAAAATATTTTCATATTCGGAGGAGAAAGTTGCTGATTGGAATTTCGTGAGAAGATTCCGTCGCAACGAAAGACGCCTATCTTTCAATGATGTCCAGCCCAAATCGTGTATCATTTCTGTGACACACTCTCCCATATTTCGCGATAATACAAAACGTGCTGCCTTTCTTTGAACTTTTTCGATGAACTTCGTCAGTCCCATGTGGTATAGATCCCACACCGCGCAGCAGTATTCTAAAAGAGGATGGACAAGCGTAGTGTAGACAGTCTCCTTAGTAGATCTGTTGTATTCTCGACGCTGTGTTTCGGGTGCAGAGGGACTATCACAACATCGTGATGGTATCCAAACGGCTACTCTGAGATACCTGAAAATGAATAAGCATGAAATGAAATGATCGTACGGCATTGTTGGCCGGGAGACCCTATGCTGGGTGTTCGGCCGCCGAAAGTGCGAGTCCTTTTTAGCTGACGCCACTTCGGCGACTTGCGAGTCAATGATGATGGAATGATGATGAAAGACACACAACACCCAGTCATCTCGGGGCAGAGAAAATCCCTGACCCCGCCGGGAATCGAACACGGGACGCCGTGTGCGGGAAACGAGAACGCTACCGCAGAACCACGAGCTGCGGACAATGAACAATCAGATGTTTTAACAGAGCAGTCAACCCTCTCACAGATATGACACCCATGCTCAGAAAGCGGACTTGCAAGACAAATGATCGAAGCGATCTAAAATCAAATGCTGTTTGTACGTACTAATTCCATTAAGAATGGCATGGTATAATGAGATGCAAACATCGATGAGCTTTGCGACAGTTATAGTACGGCTGAAATTTAATCACTGGAAGTTTAACAAACACACCTATATTTTCAACCTAAGCGCCACCCCTATATGTTTTTTGCGGAGTAGAAGAAGATCGAAATCATCCACTCCCATAGTCTTCTCGCAACACGTATATACAAACGTACTTGGAACAATCTTAGAGCTCTTGGTCATCAGTTCCCAAGCAGCGTCCTAACATTGTTAGCATCCAACGATGTAGTAACGCATGAAATCCTCTACGAGTTCGTCAACAGTGTCAAAATACCGATATACCTCCCTGCGCTGCTGATCTACTGCTTCTGGTACTTAGAACGCCTGGGGAATACCGAAGCACAATTAACCGACTATATTACCACGTGCCACACAGCTGGATATTGAAAGCTCAGCCTATAGATGTATATCACTATGTACCTTCCATGTGCACTTGTCTAAATACCGGCGTATCTATACATATGGCTGTAATATCCAAATCTGGTTCTTCTATACTGTTCTCATATTCTGTCTAGATGGTTCTTCTCCACTGTTATTCAATTCTCTATCCGCAACTTTTGAAACAGTTATTACAGGTCATACAAAAGAACATTTTATTGCTGATTTAGATACGTAGTCATTAATATTGAACTGGGAATATCCCAAGTCAGTACAACGGTGTCTTATCATTTCGTATTGTGTTACCAGTATGATTTTTTATAGCACCACGTCTATGTATCCTGTGTTATACTTTCATCTTGTTTTCTCGTTTCAGTATACGTGGATGTAACATTTGTTTCCTGCCAGAGTCTGTCCTTTGTCCAACCTATGTAACTTCGTACCAAGGTAAGACTTAAACTATTGTTTATACTGAACTTTCAAAACAAGTGAAACGTCCCCTTTGAAGAATTATACACGACTGTCCTTAAACTGATACACAATATTTTTTTTTAGCGCAACGCAATCTGACTTTCAAAAATCCCTACAAAAGAATGGCCCTGACTAACATTAAACTATACCTTTCACAAATCACTTACCTCACAAAAATCTTCGCTGCTCAAGCTACTGCAATACAGCGGGCGCCACTACTGCCAGCTACATAAAAGATTCAAACTATGGAAGGCACTAACTACTGATAGGGATAGTTAGCAAATGAAAGATATTAATAGAGAACAAACAATGTATTTACCTTGATATCATCATATATAAATACAGCAGTTCATGACAAATTACAAATCTCCGCCATCTCTCTCCCCACATCCACCACTGCTGGCGGCTCACCTCCAACTGCGCAACGCTACGTGCTGTTCACATCCAGCTGCCGCTGCCCAACACTACAATGGCGAGTATTACAACAATGCAAAGCAGCCACAGACTGCACACAGCACAGCCAGTGATTTTCATATTGAGCACTACGTAATGTTGCCAATAAGAAAACATAAACAGCCTACTTACATAGAGAAAACATAAACAGCTTACTTACATAGCCCCCATGCTCCCCACAAAAAATTTTACAAATTGGGTTGGGCAGTGGCCAATACAGATTTGAAAAAATTTTTCATAATTGCAATAACAAAGATATCAAATGCACATACTTATTGATACAATGTTGGTCAAAAGCTAAAAATTTCTCACAGTCCATAAAGACAGTCCAGATTGTTCATCACAGTAAAAATGCAGAGTTTTTCTCAAAGTCTGAGCAGTAAAAGAAAATGCACACAGAAGTAGTGGATTTCCATGCAGTCTTGAAGAAGTAGTGTTGTCCTTCCAACGGAAAGACAGTGCTGACTCGACATGCAGACAGGTAATGGGCCACAACAGAGTAAACCCACAGCAGAGTCAGTCGACGTTTTGAAGAATATTGGTAGTTAGGTCATCACAGAGCAGACCCACTGTAGTCCTGGTAGAGATTACGATATTGGTGGGCCACCAGAGGTGCAGACCCACTGCAGTCCTTGTAGAAATAATGGTATTGATGGATCATCAAAGATGTAGACCCACTGTAGTCCTTGTAGAGATAATGGTATTGGTGGGCCACAGAGATGCAGACCCACTGTAGTCCTTGTAGAGATAATGGTATTGGTGGGCCACCAGAGGTGCAGACCCACTGTAGTCCTTGTAGAGATAATGGTATTGGTGGGCCACCAGAGGTGCAGACCCACTGTAGCCCTTGTAGAGATAATGGTATTGGTGGGCCACCAGAGGTGCAGACCCACTGTAGTCCTTGTAGAGATAATGGTATTGGTGGGCCACCAGAGGTGCAGACCCACTGTAGGCCTTGTAGAGATGGCCAGCAGCCATCTGTTGCGATTGTGCAGGTGCACATTCACCATCGAAGAGTCTTGCGGAGAATATAGCAAGTCCATAACCACCACTTGTGCATTCACAAAGTTTTTGGAATTGTCCTTAGAACCAGCAATGCTGTTATCCAGTCCCTTGCTGAATTAGTAACACACGTGCAAACACTAACAGTCCCAACTTCTCACATATTGTCCATATACTATGACCAACAGAAACGTGTGCAGTGAAATGTAACTTAATTTGAAGAACTGGTGTCTATACAATTATAAATTTACAACATGAAAATACAATTACAAAGGTACAAAATACATCATTAAAGAAAATAATAATTCAGATAACATTTGTAGTACAGGCTTTACAAAAGAATAGAAATAGACATATACATCAGTGTTACAGGAATTATGACATGAGTACATACATAAAGATCACAAGAACTTTTGAAACATCACCTTCACATGTGAGCAACAAACCAGAATAAATAATGTCTAAGCATATTTACAAGGTAAATAACATATTATTAATGCAAATTATATTTGAAGATAACAGTTTTCCTCATCATAGGGAATGTAGCTTAATATTAAAAGAAGAAAAAATTCTATGAAACTACACAGAGACAGGAAGAAAACAAATACACAAGGGTACACAAATATATAGTGGGATAACACAAAAGGGAAAGGACAGGGTTTGTTTTACTGCAGTATTTTGCATGGAGATCTCCCTTTGTTCATCATTATTCCCAAAAAGTCCTATCTATACCTGCTTTCTGTATTCTATTCATATTTCTTTCAATGTAATTATTTCTCAGTGTACAATACTCATTTTGGCCCAAATCTTTTTCATATTGTCCATAGTCAGTTTCTTATATAGTCTACCTCCTCTTAAGCTAACTTAAATCTACTGAGCTCAGATGCTAAACTAAGGAACGAGGCAATGCAGCAGCACATAAAACAATTAGTATAAACAGCAATAAAAAAAATGGAAAATCGCAAAGCAAGCTACAGTAAATCTAAATTACCAAGCAATTCAACATTACAACTAGTATGAGGCAATGTGCAGCAAACAAAAAATAAATCTGGCTTAGCAGAGTAACACAAATTAAAGTTCAGCAGCACTATGCCTGGCAAACAGCAGCTTATATCTAAACGTGACATAGCTGAAGCAGAAAAAATATTACAGTAAAAATAACAATGCAGATAAGGGAAATGTATAATCACATCTTAATGTCTAAGTAATTAAAGTGGTGCACCACAACAACTTATTGTAAAAAAATATTACCATGTACTAGAAAAGAAAATTATGTGTCCAGTTACTGTTACTAGTCCCTTCTTATTGTTCTTTCCTTTCCAAGTGCTCCTTTTTTTTAAAGAATGTGGATTACAAAATTATCATTTAATAGATCTGTTGACAGAAAGTGTTCACATTAGCAAATGCATTTAATTTTATTTTATGAAACCAATGCTGCAACACAGCTGGAAAACAGATGTCAAATGAAATAAGCAATTACGCAAACCAAAACATAAAAACATCATTAATAGCTATGTGGCATTTCGTAAGTCAGTAGCTCTCAACTCTCGTAGAAAGACACTTGTCATTATCAGGTTTGCAGATGTAAGAATATTTCCCATCAATTCATAAGCGTTTCAGTAAATATCATAAATTACGAGCTCCACAGTATGCTTACGACAAGGAAATGTCAATAGCGAGTATAATGGCCCCCCCTTTTGTTTTTTTTTTTTGTTTTTTTTTTACCTGTGCCGCTGAAAGGCTAATGGCTTTTTTTCGGGCGGCTGTCGCCCAGGTGGGTGCCCGCGACGCATTACGTGCAGGTGGTCACTTAACTTTCTTACGGATATATTTACGACAGCAGTTTCCGCTACAGTGACAGTCTCACATAAAAATATTTCACAGGTCAAGAATTAGCGTTGCAAATCTGTAGAAAGAAAATCCTATAAATATAACAGCGTCCAAAAAATTTTCGCCAGCATTGTCATACAGTCACGCATATACACACATTTCATAACTCTTAAAGTACGATTCTTGGTTTCCAACAACCTTTTCCACAAATCAGAGTCCCTAATCACTACTCATTATTCCTTACCTTATTCGTCGACACTTCTTCAATATTTCATCATAACAGATGCGTAGCATATTCAAATAACTCATATAGCATCAGCTTATTGATCATAACCATACCGCAACAGCATAATACACATAGTCATCGTAATAATAACATCATAACACCTCAGTCAACTCTCAAAATCGTCGTAGCTTTCTCCAATAATTTCAAAACCTAAAGAAAATTCTCTGCTCATTTCAATAGTGTCATCTACCTCAAATGTACTTTAAAAATCATGCTCCCTTACCAAATACATCATTTAAAGCTCTCATAGTATGACAATGGTTCCGGAAAAATAAGAGCATTTCACAAAGTACAGACAAAATACAATTTCATAAGTGTGAAGTTATCCAACTGTGTATTGCGTAAACATGTGTCACTGATGTAGTAAAAAAAATGTTTATCTCTCAGTTAAATGATCAGATAGCTGGGTAATTTGTGTGTTAGAGAAATATGGTACCGATGTGTAAAGTTGTATAAGCAAATACCATATTAGCTAGGGTTCCTTGTGGTTGCCACACACATGGTACACAAAGTAAGCGTGTACCCCCCTGAGGATCAATGTAATTATACCCTCAGGTGTTACAGATTACAGCAATGAAATGAAATGTATCACTGAAAACCTTTGTATCACTGTACTTCAAATATCTTTAAAAATAAATGTTTTAAGTACAAAATTAATCACTCAAATGCGTGTCCTGTAGCGCTAAATGTGCGTCTTGCTGTAAGATAATTCTGTGGAAGTGTCGTACTTATCGTCCTCTGAAAGCTAAGTTCTGCAGAAGTCAATGTACTTACCTCATGATAAACAAAAGTGAATGCTTTATGTATAGATATCTTAGTTATTACGCTTATTGCCATGATGAAGAAAGTACTGTGCTGTAACGTATTGTTGTGCTACGGAAAAGGCAATCTCATTGTAGCTATACCACAAAAGTTACTACTAAAACATGTTTTACTTTGCACAATAAAACAGAAAAACTGTGCAGAAATAAAACAGAAACACTACAAAAGCAACATTGTAAATTGTCACTCATTAGAAGCGTCGTGATAAAACCGTGTAGTTGTCACTTAAACTAACCACTGTGTCGTCTGGTATCTCACAGAAAGTACATTAAACCCAGAATGTATTTACAAGTAAACCAAAATGTTGCATTAAAATCTCATTAGCAGTACTGGTAAATGTTCTAAGTATGTGAGCCTTATAGTCGTTATGTAATCGTGCAACTAACAAGCAAGAATGTAGAAATACAACACTGTGTCGTCTGTTCACTATAACAATGCATTCGTAATTTCTGTTTAAAAATGTTCTCTAGGTTCTAGACTGGATATTTAACTTCAAACATTGTTGTACGTTAACAGTTTCTTAAGTCTGACAAAGCATACTAGAAATGTGAAGTGAAAAGTTTTATGGCAAAGACAAAGTTAAAAAGTAGATTATCGTTCAATAAACGGTTTTACATGTGAAATCTGGTGTAAACCTTTACCCTTCCTGGTGCACAGGGTTTCAACTTGAACGCAATTATCATACGGTATACGTCGGTAAAGAATACTGGAATTTTTCTAAAGGTTAGCATCTATGTTATTTTTCTCTGAGCCAGCCGGCGCACGTGGGTGCCTGCGGCGCGAGTCATTGTCTGTCTCTTTGTTGGCGCGCGTTGTTATTGGAATTAGGAGACCTAACTTCTACAAATTCACGTTGTCGAAAGTGCCCTGCTCTGTTTGAATCCCGCCAGTTCTGATGCAATTCGGGTCTGTCGTTTTGTCGGTAGTTTACATAGTTTCTTGTTTGTCGGTCATGTGGTGGAGAATTTCTCCCTGAATCGTAACTGCGCGCTGAACTGTTGCGTCTGAAGTTATTCTGCCTCCCTTGATAATACTTGTTTTGGTTCCCATATTGTCTGTTTCTCTGATTGTCTCTGTGATAGTCACTACCGCGGAGAGGTGATCTTTCCCTGTAATTATTACTACTCTGCCAACGGTTGTCGTATGGGTGGTGTCTATTTTGGTCACGATTTGCGTTGTAAGAATAGACCAGTCGTGTCCAGTTATTGTTTCTGTCGTCACGGAATTGTGACGGATGTGACCTGTAATTGTTGTGTCCTTGTTTTCGCGTTCCGCGATTATCAGTGTCAATTTCTAGTTCTTGTAACAGTCCCTGAAAAGCTTCAATGTCGTCTTTGCAACGTCCTGCTAAAATAATATGCCGTAAATGTTCAGGTAATTTGATTAAGCAAATGCGGATGAGTTCTGAGGGGCTGTATGGGTTTGACAGGTACTGATTCTTGTGCAACATGTCTTCAAAATATTTCACAAGACTGGAGAATTCAGATTGTTCGAAATGTTTCATCATTATGATACCATGTTTTACTTGGTCTTGTGTGGCTTGAGACCATAATGCTGAGAGGAAGGCATGGTAAAATTCTCCTTCACTGTGGCAATCGTGAATTACCGATCGCATTCTTACAGCTGGTTCATTCTCTAAGTAGCCACACATAAATTCTAATCTGTGTTCCAACGACCAGTTGGGAGGAAAACAATGAGAGAATTGATGGAGCCATGCTTGTGGATGAATGTCATTGCCAGAATTCTTAAATGTTTTGAATTTACGTGTAGTAATGAACAGCTTATAGTCAAAATCATCATGCCGGCGAGTCGCATATCGGTCATTGTTAGGTCGTGTCGGCCGTTCCATCTCAAAATTCGGTGCACATTGCCAATTTCTTTCATAACTTCCGAAATGCCCTGTGTTATTATTTTGCGGCTTTTCCGTGTTTCTAAGTCCCTCTTCCCATGTTGGAGCGCCAGTGTCCTCTGAAATACGTAATTCTTGTATTACCTGTATCAGCTGATCTTGTACTTCCCGGATTTCTCTTTGGTGTTGTGTATTAATTTGATTCTGATTTTGTTTGAATTTTCTTATTTGTTCATACTCTTCTGTGTCAGTGAAGGCTACGGGTCTTGTGTCATTCAGATCATCATCTACCTTTGTAGATAAGTTAGTGACCTGATCCGAAAGTTCGGCTACTTTCTCCGATAGTGTACTTATTTCTTCAGTGTGTTTTTCTGAACCAAGTTTCAGAGTATCTACTGTGTCCTTAAAGTTTTCCTGAGTTTTTGCAAGTTGCGTAACCGAATCGGTAGATGCAACTGAGTCAAATTTAGCTTGCAAGGTCTCATGATTTTCATGAACAATAATTTGCAGTTCTTTTATGGCTGCTTCGTGATTCTGTAATGCATTTTCATGCCGCGAAAAAATAGCTTGAAAATGCTCACAAATTTGTGTTTTTACGTCATTACAGACTTTTTGACATTTCGATTCAATCTCATGTAACTCAGTAGTTAAATCTTCACGTGTTTGTTCAAGTGTTTGTTCCAATGAGTCTAACTTTTTAAGATTTTGTTCCACTGTGTCTAACTTTTGAAGCTTTTGCTGTGTTTGTCTCTGATTTTGTTCCACTATGTCTAACTGTTGCTGTGTTTGTCTCTGATGTTGTTCCATTGTGTCTAACTTTTCAAGCTTTTGTCCCATTTGTTGCATTAATTGTAATAACAATGCACTGGTGTCTGAAACATGTTCCTCAGTGCTTTTCGGCAGTGAAGTTGCACCGGCAACATTCACATTTTGACAAGTGGAAAATGTGTCTTGACTCATTTGAGAAAACGGTGGGAACCCAAAACCTGAGTCTGCAGTATTTGCAATATTGTGTTCTGTCATTCCCGATTCCTGAGGCGAGCTGTTGCCGACCAATCGATCGATAACGCTTCCCTGTTCACTACCTGTTTCACTGTCTACACCATTGTTTGCCGCCCGCTCCATTTCCCTATGTGCAATTACCAAATTACTACTTTGAACATTAGTTAATTCATTACTCTGCGGCGCTAACACACTGCTTTCGTCTTCACTGTCATTTCTCAGTTTACTTTGGAGCCTAGTATTACGTTTTTCACACGCCATTATTGTCACAGTATTTCACACGATAACACAGAAAAGCGCAATTTGAAGAGCAAAATAAAATAACATAGCAATGGAAATAATGTCTACTTAATTGCCAGCGCAGCTGCGAAATACTTGGTGCAACTCTACATGCATGCCACAACTGTTTTACTGTACAAGAATGAAAAACTACAACTACAAAGCAAATTCTTTCTATAATTACGCGCTAGCAATAAACAATAGCTACACTAATTACACAAACTACAAGAAAAAAATCAGAAGATTCCAGTGAGGTATCCTAGGCTAAGGGTCGACATATGAAACGTCCCCTTTGAACAATTATACACGACTGTCCTTAAACTGATACACAATATTTTTTTTTTAGCGCAACGCAATCTGACTTTCAAAAATCCCTACAAAAGAATGGCCCTGACTAACATTAAACTATACCTTTCACAAATCACTTACCTCACAAAAATCTTCGCTGCTCAAGCTACTGCAATACAGAGAGCGCCACTACTGCCAGCTAAATAAAAGATTCAAACTATGGAAGGCACTAACTACTGATAGGGATAGTTAGCAAATGAAAGATATTAGTAGAGAACAAACAATGTATTTACCTTGATATCATCATATATAAATACAGCAGTTCATGACAAATTACAAAACTCCGCCATCTCTCTCCCCACATCCACCACTGCTGGCGGCTCACCTCCAACTGCGCAACGCTACGCGCTGTTCACATCCAGCTGCCGCTGCCCAACACTACAATGGCGAGTATTACAACAATGCAAAGCAGCCACAGACTGCACACTGCACAGCCAGTGATTTTCATATTGAGCGCTACGTAATGTTGCCAATAAGAAAACATAAACAGCCTACTTACATAGAGAAAACATAAACAGCTTACTTACACAAGCTGTAGTATAATATTTCCAGTGTTGGGATGGCTGTATGTGTACGTTCCGAAAGCCGAATGTTCAGGCGTATTGACAAGCACCGGCACGAAGACGAAGACCGCAAGAGCGAAGAAGGCTGCGAGACGACGTCATCCAGTAGCCCGCTGGCGAGGACCGCACCACGACAGCAGCGTCCTCTAGCCGAAGTGGATATAAGCGCAGCTCGTGCCAGGCTCGGCCGCCGGAACAGCAATTACTTCGTCTCGTTGAAGAAGACTTCGATGCTATGGATCGCCACGAATACTTCGGAGCCATTTTGTTGGATGTCTCGAAGGCGTTCGACAGCGTATGGCTCGAGGGACTCCTGTACTAGCTCTTAGTGCAGGGGCTCCCCGTGCCACATGTTCGCCTCATCCGCAGTTACCTGGCAGATCGGACGTTCCTCGTGCGGGCCCAGACTGGGACGTCCACAGACCGCCGCATCCAGGCAGGCGTGCCACAGGGGTCGGTCCTCGGGCCGATCCTCTACACCCTGTTCAACGCGGATACTCCGAAGACTGACCGCGTACAGCTGGCTCCGTACGCGGATGATACTGCTGTCTTCGCCCCATCTTCTGCAGCAGAGGCTCCAGCACGCATGCGACGATCTCGTCCGTTGGGCGGTCTGGTGACGTCTCCGCTTTAATGCAGCGAAGATCCAAGCCCTCATTGTTACCCGCCGTCACGTCCCCTTGGACCTCCGACCACCGACAATCGCCGGCGGTGCTGCTCCATGGAGCGTCACCCACGATACCTGGGCGTTACGCTCGGCCGTCGTCTTACGTGGCGCCAACATGTCGCGGATGTCAGATGAAAGGCTTCAGGAAGACTCAGTCTTCTGGATCCCCTCCTCAACCCGAGCTCATCGCTCCCTCCTCATCCCGGGGTTACTCTCTTCAAGGCGCTGCTCCGCCCTGTCCTTGAGTATGCCGCGGTGGTATAGGGCAATGCTGCTGACGATCACGTCCAGAAGCTGCAGACCCTGCAAAATGGAGCCCTCTGCTTTGCAGTCCACGTGGATCGCAACCTCCCTTCGGCTGTTGCATACCAGGTGGCCGGAGTCCAATGACTGCACGAACGTTTTTGCGAGACAGAAGACATAAGTTTCGCACAATCAGAAAATACGGGCGCTTCGGAGGAAAATTCACTTTCGAGCATCCACCCAATGGCCAGACCTGCTAGTCGACCCGATCGGCTAGCCAGTGACGACCTCCACTGACGGATCGCCCAGAAGACAGACACACCACGACGTCCTTATCTATCACCAACTCAGACTCGGGAGGAGAAGCCGCAAGGCTGGACACTCCATACACGCACGGGTTGAAGTCCACCCCCACTGAAGATCCGTGGCGCGAGCCTCTGCCCGACAGTATTAGCACAGTACTAGCAGAGAGCACTATGATAGCAGTGAGATGTGATTCATATCAGTTGCTCACGTAAACCTTCTATACAGTCTGGCGTGAGGTCAGTCGTTTGACGGCGCGTTTCGGGGCGGGCCCGCCCGCTGCCGGCGCGCCGTAGGGCACGGAAGCTCGCACTGGGGCGTATCGCTTTCCAGTCGGGTGTGCCGCGGCAGTCCTCACAGGGGAAGTGAAGCGTCTCTCATAGCCTCTCCTTCCCAAGTGGCTCTTTCCGCCTTCCCGTGGTGCCGGACGTTAAGCTTGGCATTCCGCCTTGCGACGAAAGGGAGAGTTGCGACCCAACCCGATGCGAAAGCGAAGGGTGCGTGGCACAGGGGGAGCTGTGTCAAGGGACCGAACACCAGTCCATTTTTGTTCGCAGGGCACAGACCAGCAGGTGCTCTGCATGCCGGCGACCTCGTTTGTCGGCGTGGGATCGCGGCGCGAGTCGGCAAGGGTGCTTCTCCGCGCCCCTGGGTAACCGGGGCGTGTTCTGCCAAACCCAGGAGGTGGTGACATCGCCTGGGCTAGGTTAGACGGGCCCAGACCGCCAAACGACTGGGGGACCGACCCACCACCTGAGTAGGAGTGGGTCCTTGGCCTTCAGGTGGAAACTCGGGCTAGTAGGCGGCGAAGGGCGAGGGGTGAATCCGCCTCTCCGGAGTGCGGGGTGCACTTGCCGAGGAGCGTCGAGTGAAATCGTCGACGACGAGACCTTCGACGGGGACCAGTGCGCTGGCAACGGCGCGTTGAACCCTGCAGCTCTGGAGTGCCCTTGACCTAGGGGCGAGGTCGGTGGGCGAGCTGCAATAGTCCCCCCCCATGCCAGAGGAGCCGGTCCGGGGCAAGAGACGGGCTCCCAACCCCTTTTTTGATCACTCGTAAATCATGGCGACAATTGAAGCGAGTGATTCGTGTGCGCCTCGAATGTCTTCCGCTGCGCCTGATCCCTCTCCTCAGGACGAGCAGGGACAGGCAGAGAATGAGACAATTATGGAGAGGTACTCGAGAATCTCGTTGCTCATGGAGCAACAGATAAAAAATGGCAAAATCAGTCAAGCTGGACTTGCCGTCATAAAAAATGAGCTGGCTGCATGGGCTAATGCCCACGCCAAACTTGAAGGTAGAGTAGAAGAACTCGAAAAAGAAAATGATAGGTTAAGAAGGCAACCAGCAAAGACGTGGGCAGCGGTGGCTGCGCAAGCGCCCACCAAGAGCCCACAAAGCACGACTAGAGACACCATTGACAGGGTCACGAAAAGGACAGACACGGCTGTCTTCCTCAGGACACTACCTGGGCAAGACACTAGTGTCAGGAAAATACAGGAACTTTTCACAAAAACTGTTGACCCCATTAAAGACAAGATCAAAATCAAAAAGGTTAAACCAAGCAGAAACTCCGTGATAGTTGAAGTTGCTACGGAAGAAGATAAGGAAAAGCTGCTAAATAACCAGAAATTGCACTCGGTGGTCAAATGTGAACCACCGAGAAAAAGAAACCCTCTCGTCATATTATATGACGTACCTGCAATTATGACGAACGAAGAATTAGAAGAAACAATTAGGCTACAGAACTTTGACAAAATGAAAGAAGATGAATTTAAGAAAAACTTTAAGCTGAAATTTAAGACTGGTCCGCGGGGTCGTGATGTTGTTCATCACGTCGGCGAGGTATCGGCGCTGATGTGGAAAAATGTAACAACAATGGGCAGACTGTATGTAGGTTTCCATGCCATCAATACAAGAGACTATGTCGTGGTACCTCGTTGCCACAACTGTGGTGACCTGGATCGCATCCTAAGGCTGTGCACCAGGGAGCCGGCGTGCACCAAGTGCGGGGAGAAAGGTCATAGCCGCAAAGACTGCAAGGCGGCAACAGTTTGCATACCGTGTAAGATCCGAGGAAAAAAGTCTTGTGGAACCACCGGTAGAAACTGCCCCACATACAGAATGCTGGAGCAAAGACTGATCTCCAGGACTGATTATGGTTGAGCCCAGTATACCGAACAGGATGCCAAAGCGAAAGTCCCCGAGCAAAAGGAGGAGAGATGCCATGCGGGCAAATAGATTCAAGTACTTTTTGAGGTCGCTCACGGGAGCCGTCAAAATTGAAACAAAGGATATGGCTATACAAACTGATTTTCCAACAATGGATATAGGAATACAAACAAATCTCCCCATGGCAGAAACTCTTTCCTCTGGAAGCCGGGAAACAAAGCCGAAACTACACCTACAGCGGCAAGGGCATCCTGCGGCTCCAGCAACTCATAAGGACAGTAACACCAATAACCAACCAATACAGGAAAATGTAGTGACGAGCTCTAGTACGAGCCCCAGCACTCAGTGCACACCAATAGTTAGATTTCCACCGGTCGATCCAGTCAGGGTGTACCCCAACTTGGAGTACACCATGCAGCTATCCAGATTGGAGCAGCCGGCTACCCTGACCACTGCCTTACGACATGTGGTCCGAGTAGGACATGAGGACGGCAAAAAAATAACCTTTCCGGTTATGAAGGCTGTCGACAGAATCCAGCTGAAATCGGTGAATCTCCCCACCGACTTTGGAGCCTTGCGAGACCTGCTCAAGAAAGCATTCGAAAGACGAGGAGAGAAATTCGACCTTGACGACATTTATCGACAGTCAGTAGTGGCATATGGACGAATTGCATTCGACTGGAGCAAGACCTGGCCACATGACCGAATACATACATACTACCCATAATGACAAAAATTACTATAGGACAGCTCAACACACACAACAGCAGACTCGTAATGCAAGAGCTCCGAAGGGAGGTGGAGGAGAGGAGACTTGATGTACTCTGTCTACAGGAGCCATACTCCCTGGCTGGGAAAATAGCTTTTGCTGCTGCAAGCTGGCAAATAGTCAGTAGAGGGGATGACCCGAAGGCAGCAATTATAATCACCAACAAACTCTTGAGGGTCACAACACTCTCGCAGTTCACAACTAGCCACTGCAACGTCGTGGAGCTTCAATCCCCTACAGGAATTATAACTCTCATTAATATGTATTTTCAGTATGGGGATAATATAGAAACTCATATAGACCACCTAGCGAGAATTACCACGGCGTTGCGGGGAAGAAAGGTCATAATAACTGCTGACATTAATGCAAAGTCCCCCCTGTGGTACAGTGGCACAAGAGATGCGAATGGTGAAAAGGTTGAAGAATTTATTATGGCATTGCAACTTGTGGTGGCCAACAGACCCGGCAATCCTCCCACCTACGCTGCAGGTGGAGGACAGGGCACAAACATAGACATCACTCTCGTAACTCCGAATACAGCCAATAACCTTCAAAATTGGAGAGTTGTAGAAAATGCCACCACAAGCGACCACAATCTGATAACTTTTACCATAGGAGAAAGAGAGTGCCACTGGGCCACGGGGTGGGAAACACAATTAAATTACAAAAGAACCGATTGGGAACGCCTAGCGAGGGAGTGTGACATTCCTCCATTACCGGAAGACGACATGCACTTAGACATGGACGTGGATCAGAGGGCGGGGGAACTGGTGAACGCAGTGACAAGAGCGGTGAGGGCAGCCGTACCTACTAGGAGGAGGGCCATGGCGGCCTCACCGTCACCATGGTCTGCCGAACTAAGTGAACTGCGTCAGTCTGTCAGAAGGCTGAGGAGGTACTATCAGCGCAGTGTCGTCTGGCGGGAGCGACAAAGGTGGCAGCTGCTGTACAGGGAGGAAAAGCGAAAGTTCCAGAAGGAACTACGGGAAGTCAGAATGAAAAGCTGGGAAAACTTCGTGCTCAACCAACTAGTCACGGACCCATGGGGACTCCCGTATAAGCTAGTTAAAGAAAAAATCCGCTCTCCTCTGGAACTATCCACAGTCAGGTACGGGGATAGGATGACGGAGTCCTGGCAGGAGACTGCGGGGGTCCTCCTCCACTCCCTGCTGCCTGACGACAAAGCGGATGGGGAAACAGAGAGGCAGCAGCAACTCAGAGATCAAGACCGCGAAATATACACCAATGAGACGGCGGTCTACCCCTTCTCAGAAGAGGAGGTAGCAACCCACATAAGATCTCTGCAAAGAGGAAAAGCACCTGGGCCAGACGGCATTGTGGCGGAGGTGGTGCAGTTTCTGGCGCCCCAGCTGACTGCACCACTAACACATCTGTACAATGAATGCCTCAGACAGCGTAAGTTCCCTAAATTATGGAAAAAGGCACATGTAGTCGTCATAAAGAAAGGACCAGACAAGGATCCCGCAGAAACGAAATCCTACGGGCCGATTTGCCTGCTGGATATATTTGGCAAATTATTGGAAAATTTGCTGGCTGACAGACTGACAGCACACTGGGTGTTGTGCGGGGTGAGTGACAGGCAGTTCGGGTTCAGGCCGGGGCGGTCGGCATCTGATGCAATCGCCCTGGCGGCCGAGGTCTGTGGCTCGACCCCGCACAAATACGTGGTTGGCATCATGGTTGACATCAGTGGCGCCTTCGACAACCTGTGGTGGCCTTCGCTCTTCTCCTGCTTGCGGGAGAAAGAGTGTCCAGGGCCGCTATATGGTTGCCTGAGGAGCTATTGCGAGGATCGGGAGGTCTGGCTATCATCCTCTAGCGAAAGAGTTAGCAAGACAATCACCAAAGGATGTCCCCAAGGCTCCGTCTTAGGACCCCTCTTCTGGGACATCCATATGGAGCCTTTGCTAGATAGCTTACAACAGAGTGAAGAGGTGCTAGAGGTGATAGCCTATGCGGATGACCTCCTCCTGTTGGTTGGCGGCCGCAGCCGCGAAGACATAGAACCAAAGATAGAGACAGCACTAGACAAACTCCAACAGTGGTGCCACGCGACAAAAATGACGATATCGCCCAGCAAATCTACTTACCTCCTGCTAAAAGGACATCTCATTAGAAATCCGACTGTCAGAATAGACGGTTCACCAGTTCTTAGACGACGTGAGACACGCTACTTAGGAGTCATCATTGATGAGAGGTGGAGTTTCGGCAAGCACATTGATACCGTCACCCAGAGAGCCCTTCAGATATTGAACAATCTCATCTCAATAGGTCATAAAAGATTCCACCTTCCGTCACACTTAATTAGATTATACCACAACAGCATCTTAACTTCAGTCGTGGGTTACGGCTCGGGAGTCTGGGCACACAGGCTCACGAGGGTGGTGCCCGCCATGGCAGTGAGAAGGGTCCAGAGAAGCATGCTACTAAGAGCTGTGGGTGCCTACAGAACATCTCCAGGGGGGGCCCTGTTAGTCATAATGGGGCTCTGCCCCCTGGACATCAAAATAAGGGAACAAGCGGCCTGGTACTGGGCCAAAAGGGAGAATTATGAAAAGATTGTAGATATTATGGGTATCAGATTGGGCGACAAAAGAGATATAAGGATAAGAGGGGAAGAACTTTGGCAAGAGACCTGGGCTGCAGAAGAGGCTGGACGACGAACCTTCCAGTTCCTACCAGATGTGAGGGAACGTCTGGGTATGAGGTATCTCGAACCTACACGAGGTCTGATTCACTTCCTCACTGGCCATGGACCCTACCCGACATACTTATGCCGATTTGGGAAAAGGGCGACACCAGCGTGCGACTGTGGCGATCCGGAGGGAACACCCGAACATGTTGTTTACGAATGCCCTCTCTTCAGTGATGTTGCAACTACACTACGAGACAGACTTCCTAACCATGACACGTATCAACTGCTTAGACGTGAGGAAACTTTTCAGACACTAAACACCTTGGCAAACGAGGTATCTCGAAAGGTCTTAACCGAATATCTACGAGAGATACAGTAAGAGCAAGGAACTAATTATTACCGATTGTGACCTAGAGCCCTGATCCCATACCGCCTGTGCGTGGACTGGCCAACTCCACCCGAGTTGGAATCCGCCATGTACGGGACTAGGGGGAGCAGGGACCAACCACCGACCATGACACACCAAATATGACGTAGGATAAGTTAGTTTGTAGGAATTAGTTATAGGAAATTAGATTAGGTACTGCAGCGATTAATAACGTCGTGGCCTGCCCAGTGCCAGGGGCATGTTCTTCGGGTTTAGCTCGAAGAACAAGGCATATTAAGTAGGTTTATATTTTTTACTGGCACACATGTGACGCTGCAGGAAATACATAAATTAAATTAGATACAGGAACTAGAATAAATAGTACATATAGAAATTAAATGCCCATTGTTGTTAATGTAACTGTAGCTCACTATTAAATTAAGAAAAAGCTGCACAATTAACATAAATGTATATTATTTAGGACCCACTAATGAGTTTTAGGTAGTGGGTTAAATTTGTATAATTATTATAGTTATCAATAAAGATTTTTTTTTTAAAAAAAAAAAAAAAAAAAACCTTCTATACAGCAAAGGACTATGATTGTTTGCATGTTGCCCATCGTTTGCGGAACCGTTGTAAATTCAAAGTTAAGTATTGTCAATCTTCTGTTTTGTAGAAAAAACTAGTAATCTGATTTGCTTGAATTGTTGTATAGCATTCCGAGAACGCAGCATGATATAGGCACCCTATAAGCGACGAGTGGGCAGGACCGCAGACCAATAAATTAAGAAATAACAATTTAAAAAAGCGACATATCCAGAGAGACAATATGCGCTCGCACGCACACACACACACACACACACACACACACACACACACACACACACACAAGCTGTACTACTAGCACCATCACAAACCAAAGATAACTATGCATCAAAAGAATGATGACCAATGTCAGATGTTATCGATAGCCAATATTAAATACTAGTAGCGGATTCTTTCGCGCACCTCAGAAAAAGGAACGAAAATACGAACAAAAGCGGAATGCTTGGGGAAGGGTGGAACCGTGCCACGATTTCAGAGTCATTTTCAGTAGCATGCCATCTTCATCGATTCCCTTTGTATGTACATTCTGACGAGCCAAAACACTATGACCACCTGCTTTTCAGCTAGTTTGTCTGTCTTCGGTAAAGAATGTACAACTTATTCAGCGTAACAGGGTCCGACAGTTTATTGGCAGGTTTTTGGACATGTCTACGCTCATTTCATGTAATACGCATAAATAACGGGCCGCTAATTTATGTACGCAGTGATGGCACCCGATAGCGACCCAGATGCGCTGCATAGGATTTACATGAGGTGAATTTGGTCGCCTAGATATCAACATGAGTTCAGTAGAATACTCCTCAAACCACGGTTCTGGCTCTGAGACACGGACAATTATGCTGCTGGAAGATGACATCGCCGTCGGGAAAGACACCAAGCATGAAGGGATGCAGATGACTGGCAGCTGTAAGCATGAGTTCGATTACTACTACAGGTGCCATGCAATCGCAGGAGAATGTCTTCCATACTATAATGCTGCTCCCTACGTACGTGGCGCCTTCAGGCTCCAAGCCGCTGTTCACCTCGATGACACTGTGGAGACGACCCTCTGTCAGAGTTGCTCATCTCAGTCGATTAACCCATTTGCAGCACCACATCTTCTCTAGAGCGATCCCCCGTGAGCATCTGCTCCGCTTTACATACGTCTGCTTCTCGTCACGCGCTCGCAACGTCACCAGGCGGCATCCAGCGTCGCTGTGGGCAATGGTCACAATGTTTTGGCTTATCAGTGAATTATAACTCAAAACCATACCACCAATATTTGAAATTGTTCCTGTTGCCATCTGGCTGTGATAAGGGGCTCTTTAACAACATGCCCGAGTATAGAGCCCTGTAATCGGTCAGTTGTTTCCTTTTTCTTTTTGTGAGACAAATCACATCATATTAAATACGATACCATATTTTCGTACCTGTGTTGTTAAGAAAAACGATGCGATGTTCGTTCGGGCATGCATGCATGTCCAAAGGAAGAAGCTCTGCGGCAACTGCAGGCGTTATGAAATACATAAAATGTAATCGTAATTACGAATACGAACAACCATCAACGTTATAAGGGAAGGCAACAATGAAAATTTGTGCCACACTAAGATTTCCCGCTTTATGCCGCCGGTCGCCTTAAGCGGGTACGTTTATGAAAAATACACACTATTTCAAAAATGCACCAAATCCACAGTTTTGGAGATATGACAATGACATTTTGTACCACGTTTTACATGAAAGTAACACACTTACACATAAAATCCTTTGATTATATATATTCAACTTTTTTTAATGAAAGTTGAAGTTTTTTTTTCAAAAAATAATGTATGTTCCTTTTTCTCAGAAAGTATTCAAGAGATTCCTACAAAAATTTCTCTGTTTCAACTCTTTATATGTTGTAAGCTACTCTCACGAGGCTTTCGCAATAGGTCAAATAGGAAAATTTTCGTAATTTTTTAATTATAATTCCACGAGTACAGTTTTAAATTCATGCAAAATTCCAAACACTTTGCCCCATATCTCAGCTTGCAATCAGAATTTCAAAAGTTTCTCTTGAGACAACGTTTATTAGTTTTACAGAAACATGTGTACAAAATTTCATAATTATAGCATTCATAGAATCTGAGGAAAAGGTACATAAACTTTTAAAAACAAACTTTTCAGGAAATGCAATTTAAAGTTCGACCTAACTTTTTTTCTTATGTCACTTCTTCAGAAGGCACCACATTTGTCCTTCGGGTCGTCTTTCCCTTCAAGGCTTCTCTTCTGGTTTCTTGTTGTCGGTCTTCTTTGCTTTACCAGGTCTTCAACTGACTTTTCAGCTGCAGAACCGCTCTGTAAATCTATTTTTCTCAGGATGTCTTGAGTAAAATTTCCTATCTTGAAGCCCATTCCTTCTAATACCTTCATCTTCCGGACGTTCCCATCATTAAATACAATAACTACAACATAAGTCTCAATTCTGACAACTGTAGCAGATGCAAATGTGTTTTTAGGGCATCGTTTCCATATGGGTGAATTTAGAGACTCATTTCGATTTTTGGTTTTACCATGAACACAGTTTTTGAGAATTGCAGGATCGGCCAAAGATGATCTATAAAACCAAAGAGTATGTATCACGGCCTTCTAGATGTATCCCGCACGTGCTTGGTTGAAAGTAATACACAGAATCGTTGTTCACTGAGATGGTATTGAAGTGCTGCTTCAAAACGTGGGCGTGGCAGGGAGGCCGCGTCACACTTTTAATTAATTTTCAGGCACTTCGGAAGCGATTTCAACGTTGAAACTTTGGGAACTTATTGTCCATGAGTTGTACAAACAAATAAAAAACAAATCGAAAGTTGACACTTTTGATCAATTTCATCAACGTCCCTCCTTAACCGCTTTGGCTATCCATGCGCGAGTGACGCCCAGACTCAAATTTCCATATGTCGTCCGTCTTTTCTGTACTCGTACACACATTCTGTAGTTGGCGTACAGGGCAGGACATTTTGATTAAAAGTCGCTGGCCGGTAACGGTGGATAAATACGATACTGCATGCCTATTATTTTGAGGAGAACGATGCAGCTGTCCTGTGGACATTCATGCGACTACAGCCGTAATGAAATACGTCAGATGTATTCGACGTTACGAATACGAACAACGATTCCCATAAAGAGCTAATACTTATTCGTATTCGCAACTAGAAATACATCTCATGTATACAGGGTGGCCCATTGATAGTGACCGGGCCAAATATCTCACGAAATAAACATCAAACGAAAAGCTACAAAGAACGAAACTTGAAGGGGAAACCAGATGGTGCTATGGTTGGCCCGCTAGATTGCGCTGTCATAGGTCAAACGGATATCAACTGCGTTTTTTTAAATACTAAACCCCATTTTTATTACATAATCGTGTATTACGTAAAGAAATATGAATGTTTTAGTTGGACCACTTTGCTGTTGAGAGCAATGTCGTTCTACGTATTGCCAAATGTATTGAGGTTGACGGACACCATTTTGAGCATTTATTGCTTTAATGTGGTATTTATTGGTAATCACGCTGTAACAGCATGCGTTCTCAGAAATGATAAGTTCACAAAGGTACATGTATCACATTGGAACAACCGAAATAAAATGTTCAAACGTACCTACGTTCTGTATTTTAATTTAAAACACCTACCTGTTACCAACTGTTCCTCTAAAATTGTGAGCCAAATGTTTGTGACTATTATAGCGCCATCTATCACAAAGCGAAAAAAGTGGTCCAACTAACACATTCATATTTCTTTACGTACTACAAGAGTATGTAAAAAACGCAGTTGATATCCGTTTGACCTATGGCAGCGCCATTTAGCGGGCCAACCATAGCGCCATCTGGTTTCCCCCCTTCAAGCTAGACAAGTTTCGTTGTTTGTAGTTTTTTCGTTTGACGCTTACTTTGTGAGATATTTGGCCCAGTCACGATCAGTGGACGACCCTGTATATTAAATTTTCGTGGTATCTATCGCAATCTTTTTTTAACGCTAACTGCTACAATATGGCGAAATAAAAATGCGGCACAATAAATCATGTCGAATTTCGCAATATAACTGCAATGTTCTACAGCGTTACGTCAGTACGTGTATCACATATTACTGAAACCTATTTTTCAGTTTAACAGAACATCACAGTTAGCCGTGGTGCCACGCAAATAATTATTTATTTCTTGGAACAACGAATTGTTGGAAATGGACCGATGGAAACAAGAAAAATCGGCTTCTGGGGTTGAACTGAATTCGGTCGTTTACGGGACTTCTGTGAAATGACGTGAGCACGCACCTGCAGATTGTAACGCGTCGACGCTGTCGCAGATGGAGATGTCGGTGCCGGTGCGGATTATTCATTCCGTCAGTTTTATCGACCCCGCCGCCCTGCAGGATCAGCTGATAATTTCCGTCCTCTGTACGACGGCAGCACAGCGGTGTGACGAATGGCCAGATATTAGGACGGCGCTGGCGTCGAGGGCCGGGCGTCCAAACACGGTTACACAGGCCGCCGCTGGCCGCTCTGCGCGGATTTGCATAATCCATCTACAATGGAGCGCCCGGCTGTCAGCGCCTAACAAGGCGCGCGCGTAGAAACCAATCAGGCCGCGGGCAGACTTTATTGGACGGCGGGCAGGGCAGTGTGGTGTGTTTGGACGCGCGCTCCTGATCGCCCTCCGCTGAGATAGCAGTCGAAACGTCGGCGCCACCCACGCCCCTCGATACCGCTAACAGAGCGCAGTGCGTATTCGATCATTTGGACAGCGAGTCAGAACCGGTGTGTTTACAACTCCATAAATAACGAGATCTAGACTGCGTCATGACCTCGTCACGAAAGACTATCAATCAATATGCGACACAAACACCGTTTCACTGTTACTGACTGCAGCTCAGCCAGCATTAAAAGCATGAAAGCGAAATTGAGTGATTATTTATATATTATGTTTCTAACGTTTCCCAGAGGTACAACGCTCTTTACCACGTCAATGATTATATCTGATCATTTATTGCTCAGCTATATTATTAAAACACCCTCCAGACCATTAACTGTATCTCTACCACTATCCGAGGTAGATTTCAGTAACATTTCCCAACAAAAAAAAATATGTATCATCTTTTTGCCAAACTCCTGCGTTTTCTGCTGTAATGAAAAAGTGTATGAAAAAGTATTCTGAGGGAGAAATTATCATGCCCCGTAAGAAATAAGTAACGATGCATCATTCCGATTGGATTACTACTGACGTAGAAGCACTTGTGCAGCACACTTGTTTTACGTAATCCGCCAAAAATGTCAACGGCGACTCTCCCACCGACTCTAAGAGCACAGGTGGCTAAATAGTAAAATGGGACATAGTACACGTGTAATATATCAACTGACTTCTCCTCTGCGCAGCACAGGGTATTATCTAAGACATCCGCTGAGCGTGTCAATAGACTTGTGTGCCGACCAAGAGGCAACGAAAAAGATTACTTTTACTGGAAATGGACATCTGAAGCAGAATCAAAGTTATGTACATGAGGATCATGAGCGAAAACCCACCGTAAATGGGAATAGGTGTACAAGCGCAAACAATTCAGAATTTGCTGCTTTGATACAGACACGTTGAGAGGACGAATAAAAGTAGATCGACAAAAGATTAGGGGAAAGTATTAGAGAGACTGCTATGAAGGTGCTCAAAACGATGATCTCAGATCCGTGCAACGGCGGGAATTTCCAAGACAGGATGAGAATTGGAAAGCGAACACAACGTGAAATGTATACTTAAGTTTCCTGAAATAGTCGTCCCACGCCTTTCCTACCCCCCCCCCCCCCCCGTCCCCTCCCCCTCTCACCACACACACACTACACGATACTGGAGACACGATGCCGTGTACCACCTCTACAGAATAATGAAAGTAAATTCCCAAGAAAGCCAAGCAGTAGCAGTAGCTAAAACTCATACATGTTAGCCAAGATTAATTTACATATACAGTATCGCTCAAAAGTATTTTGTGGAGGTAATAAATTCGGAAGACAATTTTTTTAAGAAAAATTTTAAATGAAAGACCTTAATTACGAAATATATATACTGTGCACTTTCTTTTCTTACACATTTCCAATTTTAGCATCAATAATAAAAAGCAGATCACCAAATTACATAGGCTCTAAAATATTTTGTTACATCCAAAAACACGAAAATAATAACGAAGTCTTGACCCATGATGTTCTTGGCTTACTACTTGATTGCATAGCCCTTTGCATGTATTACTGCAGAACACCTGGATGGCATCGAATACACGAGTTTGGCTAATAGCGCTTGAGGATGCTTCTTCAATTCCTTACACAATTCTATACTGAAAGCCACAGTATTGGTGCAGTTTTGTTGGTGAAAACGTCTACCCAGCTTGCCTCAGAGATGTTCTATGGGGCTTCAGTTTGGACTTTGGCGTGGCAGTTCGAATATCTTTACTTTCTGCTGTCTCGGAACTATCTTCAAATGACTAGAAGTGTGGTTCGGGTTCTTGTCAATTTGTAATTGCATCTTTCGTTTTCGGTGAAGTATCATATGGTCTGTTAATATTTCACCATACTTAAGAATACCCATTACCCATTTCGACGAGAAGACGTACACCACGTCGCGAAAAACAGCCCCACACCATGTTCCTCCTCCGTGCGTCTTGGTGGATACTTGGTACTTCCTGCCATTCTTTATGTTTTTCGGCCGTCAAACGTACTGTACCCCTTTTGAGGAGAAGAGATTAAACATGTTTTCATCACTCCATAGAATTTCTCACCATTTCTAACTGGTCCATGGCGCATACTACTTAGCAAACTCTAGTCTGGCCTTCCTATTTTTTGCACTTCTGATATGTTTTCGAGAAGGTTGCCTGTCATTCAGATCTATAGCTGCAACGCGACATTTAACTATTGAAACATGGATCTTCACCCCATGTTTTGCCTACAGATAATCACGTATTTCCCAGGCTGATTTTTTGGGCTCAGCCATTGATTGCATTCCGTTGATCCTATATTCTTTATTGGCGATTTCTTTCTGGGCCGACCACTTCGTGCATTGTTCTCTATAGTCTCCATTTTTCTTCTGAAGCCGGTCCCATACACAAGCTGTCGTGAGATGCCGAACACCTTTGCAACGAAGGATTAGTTTGGTCTTGACTAATAAAACTTCTTCAGCTTTATGCGTTGCTGTAATAAATAAAATTACTGGAATTATATTTCCTTGATGTGGTTAGGATTGTTGTAGTCTTCCCATTCTGAACAATAGATTTGTTTTGACTCCGCGTATGGATAAAAATGCCTACCAACCTACTAGTTCAAGTAAAAAATATTTACAGGCGATACTGTAACAACTAATGCTGCATATATAAATAAACCGTAGATGAGGAGAACTACGTTCTCATTAATACATAAGCTGCCTAACACCTACCACAGGACTGTCTCATAACATTGTCTTCTGTCCATTGGTTTTATTTAAAAGCCAATTATTTAACTGTATTCAACTGTGTTATTAATACTTATGTGTTTTAACTATCTGTCTTGTTATTAAGGTTGCAGGTGACCATTTGTATTTTAATTATTCAACTACATTTTAACGCCCCCAGGTAACATTGTACACTTCTCTGTACTACAGCTGAAGTGAATTGTACTCAATTAAATATTATTATCACGTAAGAAATTTATATTATGGATCAACTCAGTTAATCGTACTAACTTGACTCTACTTGAAATATCTGAGTGTCACGTAACAATGAAGGGTGAAAATCATTGTCTCAAACAGTCATCCCCCACCCCTCAGAAGAGAGAAACCAACGTGAAACATACACAATATATATTTATGTCGTAGGTTGTGTTCGAAAAATGAACAGCATAAACACAGAAGTGATGACACTTTCTGTAGGACCTGATCAGCATTTTGCAGGACAATGCTCAAGCATGTACAGTCCATGTGAAAGGTATGTGCTAAGAACCCGCATCTGACTGCGTCTGTGAACTTGTTTCTTGCACTCCTCCATTTTGCCAGAAATGCAACATGTATTTGACTCAGAAATAATGCCGTTTGTGCAATGACATTAAGATGGTACTGGAAAATTAACTTTTGGCCCTGATATTTCCTTGGTTCTTTCATTGGTGGGTAACTTTACTCTACTACTCATTTTCATATTCAGTTTAAGCAAACGATCTGAATTATGATTCAGGCTGTTAGATTTAAAGACAATGCTGATCTCAATATTTATATTCTTAAAATTTTAAGCCATACACAAAACCTACTATTTCAAACATTTTCGTAACACGAATCGCTCTTATAAAAATCTTACAAAACGCTTACTGCGTCAAATCTTGGATAGACAAATCCTAACTCTGAACGTTATCTAACAATAACAATTTGAAATCATTATATATCTTCTCTCATTTACGTGCTAAGGTTTGGTCTGGAGCAGCGAGCGCGACCTAGCTTACAGCTGTCACCACACGTCTGCTTCCTCCAGGCACTTAGCTGCGACTCCTCGGTTTTTTACTGCATGCGCCCAGCTCTCTTAACCATCAAAGAACCTCCTACTCAAAGATATTATACTCGTTCCACCTTGCGGTTGGCAACTACCGACTATATTCTGGAGCTACCCTGATCAGACCTTAGCGCTTACCTTTCACATGCTGTTACTAATTTGTTTGACTGATGGGGCTGCTAAGTGCTATACCACCTACTGCACTCCCCTGACTTAAGCCCTCGTAAGTTCAACTCGATTTCTAAACTGAAGGAAGCACTTCACGGCATTCACTCCAGAACTGCTACAAATTCGTCGGGCAACAGTCCGCGCCTCTCGAACTGTCAACACAACTGGCACTCTACGAGTATCCCACGACTTCCACATTGCTGGCAACGGGTCATACACGATGCTGACTACTTTGAAGGTCAGTAAAACTTTGAAACACGTATCTATTTTGAACGAGCTGTAAATAAATATTTGCCACTATTAAAGTTCCAGCCCTCTTATTTCGACCGGGATGCACCGGAACGATATTTCCGCACCTCCAAGGGGATATTTTTTGAGCTCTCCAGAACTAATCGACACCGAAGATTTAAAACAGTGTACGTGTATTACTTCGCAACGCAACTATAGTTAGCCTCTGAGCGGCCTACAGTGAACGTGAAAATGGGTGACCAACGTGATGCGGTGGGCAGGGGCGTGGGGCGAGGTACTATGCCAGCGGGCGAGAGCGTGTTTAGATGTGTTCATTATTTGAAGTAATGTATGTGAACATAAACCAGTCCCAATTTAAGGCAACTCAGTGATTAGAAGACACATGACATTTAAAATATTTACAAAACATTAACTCCGTGTTTCAGTCACATCATGTTCCTTTTTTCCCAACTCTTCAGGTAGTATGAATTGTACGTGACCCGGATGGGCCACGAACTTCTTCTCAAGTCATCGCTAAACGCTTTAGTTCAAATGGTTTAAATGTCTCTGATCATTATGCGACTTAACATCCTAAGTCATCAGTCCCCTAGAACTTAGAACTACTTAAACCTAACTAACCTAAGGACATAACCCACACCCATGCCCGAGGCAGGATTCGAACCTGCGACGGTAGCGGTCGCGCGGATCAAGACTGAAACGCCTAGAACCGCTCGGCTAAAACGACCGGCTCAAACGCTTTAGTAACTAATAGTAGATACACATTCACCGAGCATCTACAATTCGGCAGTCTTAACGTGGTGATTGGCAGCAGTTGAGAACATTACATCGTAGTCAAGAAGACTACCGACTACTGCCGGTATGTATTGAGCTGAAATAGGGACTAAAGTGGTATTGCTACGAGAAAAGACGGCGGCAGCTATTTATGTTAAGTATTATGTTTGTATTGGTTTTTTTAGAAGAAATTATGTTTTCAAAACCTGAATTTCAGAACAATATTTTATTAAAAAAATATTTCTCACTATTAACTACCATCACAACTTTTCAAAAATATCTACTTATGATTTCTTATGGCTGGGACGTGGGTTGGGAGTGAATTTGCATGGTTGAAGTGCGTTCCGGCATGTAAAATTAAGAAAAATGATAATATGGCAAGGGGACAAACATTTCGGGCGACGTGAGTAAAACTGTTTGAATAACGATCGCCACACTCTCCTAAAGGCCATCGCACGTTTATTTACAGTTCGCTCTGCAGCGCTGTCATACCACAGTCGATGTGCCCACTATTAACACAAACAACGAAGCAGCAGCTTAGCCACGAATACAAGTGCATACCGCGCTGCGGTGCACAGTTTTCTGACATAAATACCATCATTGTCTCTAGAAATTTTTAGCTTAATGTATCGGCGCTCGAATGCCAAGTGAATGTCGAAAACATTCCAAACCGCAGGCCGCAAATGAAGCATGTTAATTATGACGAGCGAACTGTGATATCGAAAACGAATGTGGTTACGGCTAACGGTAACTGCGTTCCACAAACGCGCCGAGTGGCATTCCGAAAACAAAACACGGAGAGCCCGGGAGCGAGGCGCTAATCCTGTGAAGCGCTGCACCAGAGAGTTATGTAAATAACCGTTCCATTATACTAGGACAATATGTGGGACATAATGTGAGAAACTGAGTGGTCAATGGCTCACAGGGAAAGGAAGCAGAGTATTAAGTTGTGAGAATACCTTACCTCAAATTTAAAAAGAAATTAAAGTGCATCATGGACATGGGCACAGATTTTAAAACAATGAAGGTGGCTGCAAGCAAGTTTGTAGAGAGGAACATTAAAAATGGGTCTTGCAGTTAGCGTGATAAAAATCGAATATCTGAAGGCTGACGACAATACCTTAAGGGAAATAGAGGTTGGAACAAGGAAGATCAGGGGATGTAAATCTTTTTAAGTATCTTGGGGGCTATGATATCATGAAACGAAGAATGTGAAAATGAAATATAAAATAGGCAGTGCAAGAGGGTAGCACGACAACTGAATAACTAACAAACAAAGAGAACCTATCAGATGACATATCGCTCAGTTGTTGAAAACATTGCTACTTACGGTGCAGAAACATGGGTAGTAAACAAACGTTGGAGAAACAAATTGCTTGGACTAGAGGTGGGGTTCTGGAGGGGAAGTTGTGTCATCTCCAAGCTGGGCCATGTACCAAACACTAACATTAGAAGAGCTATAGAAGTCCATAAATCAATAATAGACACCACAGAGACGAAACTTCTAAAATGGGATGGACATCTAGAAAAAATGAACCATAGCCTATGGCAAAAAAGTGTGGCAGTGGACGCCAGTGGAAAGAAGAAAGCGTGGGCGACCTAGGAGGCGCTGGGGTAGGGAGGTTCGGGACGCGATGGATAACACGACCACAAGAGCGGGACTGGCATGACCAGAGGAAGTGGAATATGGGAAGCAAGAGGCGGCGCCAGTCATAGGATACTTGCAACATCATGATAACCTAATGAAGGAAGAGCACAGCACGTATGTGCAACTTTCTCAACTCTCCGTCAACCAACGATATTGTTCTTGTGGTCTCCGGTGCGGGGTCTATTTTGATGTAGCTCTCCAAGCGTGTCCATTTGTGTCTCATTCTGCCACCAAAGCAGTTACAGATACATTAAATTGCACTCGTCAATGCGATACATGCACTGCGAATTAGCTGCTAATTATGCTGCGACAATTAAGTGCAAAATGGCTCTGAGCACTGTGGGACTTAACATCTATGGTCATCAGTCCCCTAGAACTTAGAACTACTTAAACCTAACTAACCTAAGGACAGCACACAACACCCAGCCATCACGAGGCAGAGAAAATCCCTGACCCCGCCGGGAATCGAACCCGGGAACCCGGGCGTGGGAAGCGAGAACGCTACCGCACGACCACGAGATGCGGGCGACAATTAAGTGCTTTACATCAGTTTGCAGAAATCAGTCTCTATACGAAGTTCATGTAAATACTGAATGAAGTTCATGTAAATATTAAAAGCAAGCGCATGCGTATAATCGCGATCACAAACGAGATGTCACACAGTATTTGAAGGAGAATGTTGTTACTACTGTTCGCCTAATATAAAAAGGCATTCCAATTAATTTTATAGGATATTTTAATTATATCTACCTAATGACAGATCCATCAAACGCGCACGTAATATGTGTATACCGTTGTGTTGCCCTGATGAATTCCTTTTCCGCAATGTGCCATAGATAGGTGGAGAAAGCGAAGTATTCCTAATGATTTGCATGTCATTCCCGTTTCCTACAAGAGTCGCCAAACATGCACCAAAAATGCGACTATAAAGCCTTATCACTAACGTCATACTAGAACATGCTTACGTATTATAAATTTGTTGGAAGCAGAAAATCTCCTTTGTAGAAATAAAAATCGATTACCGAAACAACCATCGTGTAATAACCAGCTCGCTCGGTTCTTCTACGAGACCCAGAGAGTAGAAGATATCGGAATTCATTTTCAACGACTTGCAAAAGGGGTTCAACACTCTCGCCTAATGAACAACGTAGAAATTCGGAATATCAGACCAGCTTTCTGACTGAACTGAAGAATTCTTAGCAAACAGAACACATGCCATCCATAACGGAGGGAAATTCTCAGAAGTAAGTACCTTTAGGAAGTGTTACATGACCATTACTGTTCGCAACACATAAAAATTACATAGTGTATAATGTAAGAAACCCCCTGACGCTTTTCTTAGATGATGCTGATTTGTACACATATGTCGCAACTCTAGAAAATTGCAGCAAAATGCAGAAAGAGCTCCATAAAGTGAACGCTTTGCGGAGGAGTTGACAGACGGCCCTCAACATAAACAAACGTAAGGTATTACTTATAAACATACGAGAACACTCGGTCTGAAAATATGCACACTAGGCGATTTAAAGCGACCACAACTATCCAGTCGCAAGGAAGGTAGATACAAAGCTGAGATTCATTGGAGGGAGATCGAAGAAGAGCAGTGTGTTTCGTCACATGTTTCTCTAGTAGGAGCGAAAGAATGGTGGTGATTCTCATCCAACAGCTGAAGAGAGGCACTGTGTATCCCGTTGTGCTTGATTGCAAAAACACCTAAAGCGAACGTTTCTGAACGTTTCAACCTATATATGCCTCCTTCTACGTATTTTTTGAGGAAAAACCATGAAAATACAATTAGAAAGACTTGTATCCTTACGGTGGCTTACCAACAATCGTTTCTTCTGGCGCACAATCCGCGGTTGGAACCAGAAAGTGGGATAAGTGACAAGGTACACCAAGTATTCTCCGCCACACAGCATAAAGTGGCTTCCAGATCATTGAGGTAGGTGAATATAAAACGTATTCTATACGTATATTTAAAGTGTATTTAGCAGTTAGTTATTATACTGCCCATTAGTAAGGAAGCATTCGATTTACGTATGGACTAACGTGCCTATTCTCTGATAGCGTCAATCCAAAGGGTGTACAAAGACGCGAAGTACAAGCAGGCGCTATTTGTTTACATTCTATTGGTTATTGACCTCTCTTTCGTTTAAAGTCAGTATGTGGGTGCGGAAGATTTATTGTTTAATAATGATACAGTTGAATCACAACGGGGTATGAGCTCGGAAAAGGACTAGCGAAAAAGGACATTCCTTGTTGAGCCTGACATAATCAGTACAGTTGTTCTTAGTATGCGAGCGAGTTTCCACTCTGCCTGGGCAAGTTTCGTTTTATTTGTGTCAACAATTAGTCCATATAATGTAACAATGGCTATTTTACGTGCTATGGTGGATTACTCTCTTGTCAACCAGGATGTCGAACAGTTTGTACCGAGCGGTCTAAGGCGCTGCAGTCATGGACTGTGCGGCTGGTCCCGGCGGAGGTTCGAGTCCTCCCTCGGGCATGGGTGCGTGTGTTTGTCTTTAGGATAATTTAGGTTAAGTAATGTGTAAGCTTAGGGACAGATGAACTTAGCAGTTAAGTCCCATAAGATTTCACACACATTTGGACATTTGAAGAGTTTGTAAGTCTTTATGCTGTTGCATAAAACTTTTGCATTGTAACAACTGTTTTAAAAATGCATATAGTGGATGACTGTTGCAATTTTTCTTATGTAACTAACCCACTCTCCCTCTGTTTTACCTGCGTCTCACGGGATTATATGTTATGGCCTGTTTCGCCCTTTATGGTGCTTTTAATATCAGTATTGTCTTAATCTGGTAGTTTTTAAAAACGAATAGTTGTTTTTTTGCATGCTGTTCATTATTGATACTGTTAATTGCATGTGTACCTGCATTTGTGATCTCAACGATCTAAAGATTGTTTAATTGTTTAATGTAAATTGTGGTCTAGGCAGTAAATGTTTTTTGTATACAATTCATTTTGCTTTAATAGGGGATTTCCTCTCAACAGGTCAAGTGCGTATCAGTGGGACAATGGGCACAGATAACGATCTTGTCTCAAGGTCACAGATAAGACTTCTAGGAACAGTCCTTGCCCTTAGGTCACCCACCCCCTGACACGGTTCTAGCCAAGATAACGAGGCCACACCCTTTGGGCCAGTAAGATACTGGCTCACCACTGTCCCTCCCCCAACCGTAACCTCCACTTCTTCTTACTTTAAATCTGATCGTCTTTCATGTTCTGTTCAGTGTAGTGAAAGGATGAACAAGAAAACGCCAGTAGGGGAAGAAATCGACCAAATCCCGCCTCCCATTGCTTTATGTTGTAATTTTACCAGTCACGCTTCCACTCTAAAATATATACTAAACAACTTCCACAATGCAACAAAATGCATATCCTGCAATATTAACGTGTGACGTCGCTACAAAACTGTCCCTAGTAGAATAGTAAAACATTCCACAGACACAGACATCACTGTAAGCAATTGCCGATACTGTAGGAAAGGAATGTCCAGAGGAGGAGACACAGCGCTCGCACACCAGCGACCACAGCTGCCACCGCCACTGCTGTGGTCCAGGGAACACTGTCGAATGCCCAGGACTCGATGCCCAACACTCCGCCGCCGCTCGTCATTTCTGCTATCCTGCCAGTGGCCACGAGCTGCGGCTTCTGCGTCAACTACGCGAACTGAGTTAGTGCACTGCCGTGGAAGTCTCCATCTCTTATCGCCCGAAGAACGACTGGCGCCGCTGTTTGTGATACAGAGAGCATCTCTTGCCCATGTTACAATCCTGGCGGCATGTACTACATGTAAGGTAAGGCCACCATCAGCGCCTGTCGATCAGTTGTGGCCAGTTGTACCCCAGAGGATGGTCTACCCTCCGACCCCTTTCCCTCTCTAGGTCAGTAACAATCAAGCTCCCCATCCTCCCCCGGCAAAAACCTGCAGAGGGTTCATCGAACCACCTTTACAATTCTCTATTATTCAAATCTTGTATAGCGCGTGGAAAGAGTGAACACCTATATTTTTCCGTACGAGCTCTGATTTCCCTTATTTTATCGTGGTGATCGTTGCTCCCTATGTAGGTCGGTGTCAATAAAATATTTTCGCATTCGGAGGAGAAAGTTGGTGATTGGAATTTCGTGAGAAGATTCCGTCGCAACGAAAAACGCCTTTCTTTAAATGATTTCCAGGCCAAATCCTGCATCGTTTCTGTGACACTCTCTCCCACATTTCGCGATAATACAAAACGTGTTGCCTTTCTTTGAACTTTTTCGATGTACTCCGTCACTCCTATCTGGTAAGGATCCCACACCACTCCATCAGCACCAAAATAATCCAGACTAAGGAGAACAAAACTTTACTCATCTGTATCCTGTGTGGTGAAAATGATATTTCTGCGTATTAAACACTGTGATGCATCCAATAACGGTTCTTCTCCAGTATGTCTAATACACACAGGACGTCAGCGATTTGTAGTGTCTCCACGCCCACCCAAAGTCCTTTCCAGACGTCTTGCGACACATTACCACGTGAACTGAGCCTTAGTGATTTCGTCTACTGTTTAACTGGATCCCCCTCCACGCAGAATGAACGCTGGATATATGGACGGCTGTATCGAAAAGAACGTCTAATACTGAGAAAAAATATGTTTCTCCTGCTTTGAAATTGCACGCACACATATTTACGTTTTTTTTTTGTGTATGCTGTATCTTGGATACCCGTGAGTCAGGAAGAGAATGCGGGAGTTGATCCACCAGCAACGACAAGCAAATTGCATGTGTTTTTATATGCATAAGCGTTACTTTACATACCGAAACACATACTTAGAAAGGAAATTTATAGGTATGTATTAAAGTATCACTCCAGTGTCTTTAGAATATGAGATGTTACAAGTGAACAGTATATCCCTCCTTGGCAACTCTACTGAAGGAACGAAGTAAAAAGATTTTAAAAAATAATAAAGAAACGGGTGACGTCGACAAAATATTAATGGAGGGTCACTATAACGTGTAGAAGACTTCGATATCATTTTAAGTGGAACTAAGATTATTAGTTTCACAAAATAATATGGATAATTTAGACTTCGGTACAAATAACAAATGTTAATTTTTTGACCATACTAAAAATAAAGACGTCCACTTATTGGAAGTTAGGATTTTACATTTATTAATGTACAAATATTTCTATAAAATTATTCTAGACCAGTACACCTACTATATAAGCTAGTGTAACTGATGTCCACATCAAATAATTGAAACTATAGAGAGACAGCTAACACTTTATAGCATTTTTGGGTCTTAGTTGTCAGCAGGTTGTATTTCTACAGCAGACAATTTTCGTATGTTCCTATAACCCCAGCAGACACACTGCATCACGACAGTAGTGCCAAGTATCGTATATCCTTTATACTCGAAACCTTTACTAATGAATGGCCTACACCTACTCATCACATTCGTTCCTTTAAGTCCTGTTTGTTCCAATATACAACTTCGACGCACGGTACATCAGTTTAATGAGATTCTGAATTGAGAAAAAAATGTGTTTCTCAGTCATAATACAGCGCTTATTTGTAATATCTGTGTCATCTGTTTCAACAAATGTCGTCTACGCTACACTCTCAGCCCCCCTTTATAGTAGAGTACCCTAAAAGTTGCGTTATGTTCACACGTCAGTCCACTTTTAATGGAGGATTTTACACTGTACATTATGTACCGTTCCCCTTTACTTCTTTTTAATAATTATGGAAGTTGCGGCTTGATGTTCGGTAGTGACACATCTCCATGTTGTTAAAAATCTTTACAAAACTCTCGCATTATATCAAAATATAAAAGATAAAGAATGGGGAGCTGTTGCAATAGTCCATTTTAACACTTGCCAACTCCACTTTATACGACATAGCGAAAGGTTTTTTATATTTCCTCGAAATGGGTTGCTCCGCCCCCTTCCCAGTTTTCCCTAGTATGTGCCTCTTGATACCACTGTATTGCTCATGTGTAAATAAATATGGTAGTTTCAAATTGACGCCTTGTCTCTCGAATATTTTGTATTTCCAGTATCAAAGTACACATTTTTCGTGTCATCATTCTCCTATATCAAGTACTTACGTTAAAGTCATGTAGCCTTTGGCACAAATACCAATTACTCCCACTGTATAATGCCTTTTATAACCATGTCCATAAATCAGTGTGGGCAAGTAATTATAATTGTTATGTAACAGAATCATATATTCTCCCATGCAGTACACCACGATACAGCACTGTCAGCATAGTGCAGTATACATAGTGCTTCTGGAGTGCAATCCTCACACGGTATAGCACTTGTTACCAGATGATACAGACCCAGATGTTGTTTCGATAGTAGTCTGTGAGGAATAAAATGGCATCTTCTTAATGCAGGGGAAACCCTGCGTGATGATAAATAATGGTACTGTCAGTCATTTCCACATTTTAGCACTAAAATCATTTTTTTTAAATCTTGGCAGTATTTTTCGAAGGAAATGTTAAGGTCTGAATGTAATCATACAAAGAGATGATCTATCTGTCTAAGGAAGCTGAGCTGTAACTTCTGCATATCTTTATAGCCATTACGGATCCGATTCATTTCTCCATACGCGGGCAGTGTCTAAGAGAAAAGCAACTACAATACAATTATCAGCATCAAGATTCTTCATTCACTCATCAACCATACTTCCCCAATTTTTTACATGTTTTCCATATTCAGTTATAAATGTACAAGAATATTTGTGTTCTTATTGCCTACCCTGCCAGTTATCTCTTGCACCCAATAGTGATTCGATCTCTCCCTTCCAACGTAGAAGAAATCTACAAAGTGTCTGCTAGATCACGTTTTATTAGAGCCACGATGTATGTAAGCATGTAACAGATGTAAATAATAATAATGTAAAAGTAACTGGCTTTATTCTATTATAAACACTAAGCCCAGTTGTAGTATTTTATGTTCATGCATGTGTCTGTTTCCTGTAAGGGGCCCCAGACAGAATGAACGCTGGATATATGGACAGTTGTATGGAAAAGAACGTCCAATACTGTTTCCTGTAAGGGGCTCCAGACGCTCCCTCCCTCCCTCAGACCAAATGCTTGTGAATCCGCCTCTGGACGCTACCTCGGATGTGGTGCAGCTGACCTAAAGCTGGTGGATCCAATCCCAGCAATAGCCCTGTGTAATGCCGGTGGATCCACTTCCTAACACTATTCCAAAGGTAGATGGATCCAACACTGGACGTTGTCCTGTATCTAGTTCTGAACCACAGCCTGAACGTACCAGGAAAGAGTGGGCACCCGCTACAGGATAACTATACAAGAGTGTAAGGCGTGGCCTCACGATGAAGCTTCCCCCTCAATCCCATCAACAAAATACCCTACAGAAATTGTGTAGTTTTGCAAAGCAAGAAAGATGAAATGTGATACATGCTATGAGTGTGAGAAATGTCTAGTTATGTTCCACATTCCTGTATTTTTCCGGTTATACCACACCAACAAAATTTCCAAAACAGTATTATCTTCACTCCTTGTCACTTCATTGCTTAGTAAGGACAGATTTATAAAGAATTTCTGTCAAAAAATTATGTAAGTTTGTGAAGACTGCATAAGACAAAATATGTTGAATTTCGCAAATTTAAATAGCAAATATAATGTTAACTATGGAGAAAAATATTAGTAAGCCAATGGGTTAATTTAATATAGCATATTAAAACAAAGCATCTGACTGCACTCGTTGATAAGAGACGGCTAGGTAGAAAAAGTAAGGTGAGGCCTGTTCTGTGTAGCCTCCTGGATAGGGTCGGCCTCTACCTCATATTGTTTGTTGATGACGTTATATAAGGGAAAGTCTGGTCATAGTTTGAATTTTGGAATTAGACTGCTGGGAGAGCATTTCTACTGGGGATTTGAACGACAGTTTGCTTTAAATCTAAATTTAAGTACATGCGTATAGGTCGAAGAAAAATTATTGCATTGTATGAATATAGTGTCAACGTTATGCAGCTTGCTTCATTCAGTCGATTAAATACCTAGAGGAATCATTGTGAACCGACATGAAATTAAATGAACACATGTCAGCTGCAAGAAACACCGAATAAGTGAATACGTTTCATTGGGACTGCATCTAAATACGGGACCACGCAGAGAACGCTGACATGTTCTTGTGCACTGCGCGAGAGTTTGGAATTAAGGACGACACTGACGATTTCACAGGAGTGCTGCTAGATTTGTCTCCAAAGGGCTAGGTAAGTACGAGGGTGATATGAATGTTCTATGTGAGCTTTGATGAGAATCCTTGGAAGGAAGAAGACTATTGAAATTCAGAGGCTCTGGATGCCCAGAGATAAAACAAAGTACCCCCCTCCAGCAATTTGCTGTGGCTTGCGAAATATTTTTAGATGTAGATGCACTCTTCCACTCAGTAATTGAGTATTTTGCGAAAACGGTTTCTGAAAGGAGGGAGACACTGTTCATTTTTATTTGAGAAGTATTACTGATTCGATCGTACAAAGATGCAATTTCTGCTGCAGCAAGAAACAGGTCTTCTGAATAAAGAAAAACACCATTGTAACAGTGGTTGTGGAAGGACAAATCGTTGCCTTCCGAAATATAATGGTCTTTAAACTACCAGAGTGAAATAGACGAAAGAGTTTAGTTACAGTTAAACAAGTTGCCTGATCATCGTCATTAATTCTACTGGTTTGAGGCTGAGCTCTATCCTTTCCGATCTTGTGCTGACCTTTCCATCTGCATGTGACTCCTAAACACACCATCCACTGTAATCTGTTTTGCATATTCCCTGTCAGGTCCTGCTACGTTTTCCTTTCTACTGCTCTTTCCAAAACTATGTTAGCTACTACTCGACTGCATTAATTAGTTTCCCACCAACCTATCCCTTCTTCGGGTAAGAATCTTCCACAAATCACTTTCCTCGTCTGCTGCTTTCTACATTTCGTACTTCATTTTTACATTTAATTCTTAATATTCACCTGTGGTATCACATTTCATGTGAACCCACTTTCTTCTCCTTCTTCTTCTTCTTCTTCTTCTTCTTCTTCTTCCGTTCTCCGACGGTCCACGTTTCACATTCATATGCCCTTGTACTCCTTCGTACCCCAGTTCTGTATCAATATCTCATTCCAGTAAAGTTCTCTCACTAGAGAAAGCTTTCTTCGTGTTTGTTAATCTATAGGATGATTATAATTATAGTTAAACTTTCAAAACGATGTAGAAATAACACCACTGGCCAGAATGACGTCAAATTTCAGCGGAATATTATCGGAGACGGGAGGAAACTTATCTCTGAAGAAAAAAAATAGTGTGAAAATTGATCAATAGATGGCGCTGTACGTGTCAGAACACGTAACTGGAAGCACCTCTCATGCGCACGACCCATTGAAGTTGGTATAAACAAGTCAGTTACACGCCCTTTCCTCCTTTCGTGTCTGCGACGTACGCCATGATTGTCTCAATGCAGCATCGCGCTCTGCTTGTAAAGCTGTATTATGAGAATGATGGCTGTGCACACGTCGCTCTGCAGAAGTTCCGGGCACTGAAGGGTTTAAAAACGGCGTTGGTCCGATGACTGCCGTGTGTCTGAAGAAAATGATTCGAAAATTTGAAAAGACGGGTTCTTTTGGTGTGAAACCTGAAAAAGGGAGGAAACGAATTGATTCAACGTCAGTGGAAGCTGTGGCCACAGCAATTCAGGAAGAGACGAAGGGTGGTGCGCAAACGTGTAGTGCACGGAGAATTGTCCGAATATTGCTGCAGATGAAATCATACTTGATTTACTTTATTTCCACTGCTCGCGCAAGGACTAGAAATTAAAACGTCGCTAGTATCAACATCGGTTTTTATTCTCGCCGAAGTATTCGAGCTTGCTCTCTAATCACATGTCACAATCTACAACTTTCTTTGACTTCAAAATGAAAGTAAAAATGTTTCAAGTAGATTTCGTAATCCTATACCTTCTACGTGAATGGAGATGAAGACGAGAAAACTGTAACATTCGTTTAGAACTACAGAGTTTTAGTTTTCAAATGAACCATCCTAATTTAAAAGGGTACGTCTTTCGCATGCATGCGATGAGAGGGAACTGTTTGTTCCATCTCATTATAATTAGTTTCTTCCGTCGCATCATACTGAATTCTATAGATGTTTGAGATACTTTTACCATTTTTCCAAATTTAAGAAATGTAATAACTCTAGTAAAGAAATGGACTATCTGTTTATTCAATTCATATTTACATAAATGCACTTCCTTTCCTTAATCACTCTACGCTGCCTTGGGTTAATTAACTTTGAGTTTGTATTAAGAGTTCGTCTGCTGGTAGCGGCAGGACATAGATGTGGTCACTCTATAGATTGGTTAGTGCCAACATAAATTTGGGGTATACGCAGCGATGATGCATCTGTTGGTGAGGGGTAGTTCCGGGTTGATAACAGGTTTCCCTCCCCTTCAGGACGGAGGAGGGCCACCATGACAGGGCCACAATGGGGGAAGCTGTTGAACTGAGCGGATCTCCGTCTTTGCCGACAAATTCTTTGTGGGATGAGGTGTAATTTATTATATTATTATTAATCCGCCATTTTTCAGGATGGAAGTAGTTAGCAAGTTGTTACGACCATTTATTTTTTTGAGAAGTTTTACATGTAAAATTAAAATTTTCAGTTTGGATCTCTTTTCCAGAGGTGAGCATGGGGGCTCACGGTATCCATTTGTAGTAATGCAGTTAGTGCCTTCATCACACGGGAGCAGCAGAAGTATCTAAAATCATGTAGTTCCACTTTTAGGAGTAGCGTTTTGCAATTTTAAATTTCTTACGGGTGTAGCTAAAGTAACATGGGGCATCACCCCGCCTAGTGAGCTTAACACGTGGTTGTAACTGCCGATGAGGTATTTAGACGATGATTCCGTGTGAAACCTGCTAGGATATGCGTGTGTTCTGTGTTACTTGCGACTGTAAGCGTGTGACGTAATTTTTTGGAAAATTCATAAATTTTGTGCACAGATCTTTTGATTCATGACTACCTCCATTTGCAAGCAGCAACCTATACGGGACTCCACGCCCTAACTAATTGGTAAATAATAAGTTGTGCGTGTGAATAATTGTATAGATTGAAAACAAAAATGAACAGTGGCATGAGTACCAAAAACAAATATATCCGTTGATGTCGATCACCCACGTGGTGTCGAATTGCAGCGCTAGCGAGCTACCACTTCGTACTTGAAAATAGTTGAGGTGAGGATGCTTGCGTGTGCTGTACATTGTTAATTTGCGTGTGCCAAATTTTATAGGCTGTTTTATTTTTAAAGAAATTGTTTTTTGTGTATACGAGAGATGTTTACGTCTGCTTTGTTTCCCCCATTTTCCCGCCAAGAAACTTCGCTGTAATTTTGTCTAACGGAACGGTGCTGAAAAGTAATGAAGAGAGTGACCATTGAGGAACCGAAGCACAGTTCATTAATTCGTAACGATTTGGTCCAAGTAACAACATGGGAAGCGTATTTCAATCACTGCCCAAGCAGGCGGACTACAGATGCAGCAACGTAGATCCCTCCCCTTTACCAGTGCACTATATTATAAACGAGACCAGCTTTCGGATGAATAAGCACCTTCAGTACGAGAGTGTGTTGAATAGATTTCTGATAGTACGAGCACCTTCAGTGCTAGATACGATAGAATTGTTTTGTTAGTTGCAGTCATGAAATCACTTAAGTAACGAGTAAAAAAATGGTTATAACATTTGTAAAGCTTCTGGGTAAATAATAAAAATGTCATCTGAATTAATTTAATGGATTCAGTGACTGATCATAACACTACCATCCTGTGTAGATGACAATGTTAGTACTAAATTGAAGTCAAAATAATCTGGCAGGAATGAAAGTTAACAATATAGAGAATATAGATCATGTTAGAGCGTGCTAATTTGTCACTTGTCCACTTGATTGCTTGAGCCTTCCCCCGCGTTATCCGTTGCGAAATCTTAATATGGTATTCACCTAATCAATCAGATACTAACTTCTGGCCGGTTCCCTTTCAATGAATCCTTCCAAGCATTGAACCAGGCGGGTAAGCCCATGTATATGAGATGTCTTGGCACACACGCAACAGGCACGCTCTAACAATGATAGATAGATAGAGGGAGAGAGAGAGAGAGAGAGAAAGAGAGAGAGAGAGAGAGAGAGAGAGAGAGAAGAGGATAACAACGGGTAAGGTAACCGATCAGCACATAAAAACTTGTAGTGGTTTTTAGAATTATGCTTAGGATCAAACTGTTAATTTATATTCCAAACATGTTCAGTGTCCTCTTCATCGGACGCACAAGAAACATCTAGACAAGAGTGCAACTCTTCCCATACTTCTACCTGCACTGACCTTTCAATAAGGCACCGCAATTCACCCATAGTTGATGGGAGTAGAGGAACTTTCACAAAACTAAAAACATGAAAACGTATCGTGTGATTAGATGACACTGGAGGCCAATGTACTTTGTGACATCCGTACATCTTTAAGTTATACCAGGTGCAGTACTGTACCACAGGCTAACACATACCGCCACATCCCTGCTAATTTTCGTACTACTCCACTACAGCAGCGCTCCAAGCGGCCAGCAAGCAACATTCTGAATACAATATCGGATGAGTGCGTGTAGTACAGTGAATTTTAACATAGTTTTTACAATGGGTAGGGTATGTAGCTCCATAATAATAGACAATAACTAAATGATAACACTATCTTTGTCTTTCGTTTGCTTCCTGAGGACTCTGCGACACATGAAACAGTACATCAAACAGTTTATTTAAGATTCTCTTGCAATCGACAAATATTTATTGCAGAATGTTGAATGGCTAGTAACAGCAGTAGACCTGACCTCCTGCAGAAAGATGCCGTATATCCATTTTGCAACGTGAAGTTTAGTTCACTACACTTCCAGTCAAGTTAGCGAATTTGGAAGGTAGAATACTCATATGGAATGCAATACCTGCATTATTTAACACACCACGTAAGCCACGCAATTGTAGCTGAACAGAAAGCCACACAGTCAACAGTCATGGTAACGTCACAAACAAGATAACTGTTTTACAGCACAGAGAAACCAGTTCCAGTATTGTGCCACATCTGAGCTGCAGAAGGTAAAATTCTTCAATACATTCACTTTTGAAGCAAAAACAGTTACATTTCCAAAAACATTCGTGCACTGGAAAGTCTAGAGAGACGTGCGAGAATGTGCGGATGATTAGACTTCATACAAAATTCTTACGTGACGAGAGAAGTGGCTTTTGTAATAAGAACAGACAACACATATATGTTTGTCATGCATGACGTATATGTTTATATTATCTTGATTTCAGCGGTATAAGCTGCAGTTATGCACATATTCTAAAATGTTTCTTCATTAATAACTTGTGGCGTATGTCACTCAGTCAGTGTTTTTACATTTATTTCACGATCATTCATGTCTTTCTATAACTTATGTTTGTAACACTAAAATATAATAACTGTTTCGTTAATTCTTAAGTCTGCTTTCTCCTGGCTAAAGACAGTAGTGTCGGTCAAAATGTCACGCGATAACAATTTTCACGGCAGTGAGCACTGCGACTGTATTTGTTAGATTGCGACCGTATTCGAGACTAAAACCACACCAGACGATTGTTAGTATATTACACACAACGTTCTCTCGTTGTAGATTCGCCGCAAATTGTGTGATTAACGACCGAGCGAGCGTGCTGCGCTAGAGAGACCACGACCAGCAACAACATGAGTTAACATCTTACTAATGGCAACAAGGTAAATTTCTAGTTTCGATTCATAAGATAAAATTCGTTCAGAGCGCCTATAGTTATACATGAAGACGATATGAAACGTGTTTGGTTGATAAGAGGACAATTCGTTAAGTCTTCAACGCTCTCTTATAAAATCTGGAGAAAGTCTGCTCACATGTAAAGGTTGTTAGTGTCCAGATAGTCAAGCGGGACTGACTAAAAACGGGGGTAGAAAAGCAAAAGCTGAAAAGCTGAACGTTTTCAAATGTTCATTTCCGAAAGAAAATCTAGAAATATCCCCAATTTCGTTTTCGCATCACAGAAAATACGAGCGGTAGGGATGATGGTTTAGTTGTGTTGAGAAACAGCTGAACTCACTGGAACGGAGCAAGGTCCATGGCCCGAAGAACAGTCTATCAGATTCAGTTTGCGACTGATTGCAGCCTCTCTCTCAACTATAAGCTATCGTATTTTCCTTGAATAAAAAACCGCACACATTAGCTGGAAGATCATACGCTTATAAGAGGGATAGCAGAAATTATCCACATTACTACAGTCCAGTACACAAGACATTAATATGTCGTAGGGTCTTATTCTCTGAATACAAATCTAATAAAGTATCTCGGGCAACATCTCCAAGACAACCGGCCTGATTTCCTAAAAGGTGAGTCATATGAAACCCAACTCGTACTTTTCTCACATGACCTCATGAAACCCAGGGATAAGGTCACTCAGCCGGTCGAAGTGGCCTTGCGGTTCTAGGCGCTACAGCCTGGAACCGCGAGACCGCTACGGTCGCAGGTTCGAATCCTGCCTCGGGCATGGATGTGTGTGATGTCCTTAGGTTAGTTACGTTTAAGTAGTTCTAAGCTCTAGGCGACTGACGACCTCAACAGTTAAGTCCCATAGTGCTCAGAGCCATTTGAACCATTTTTGATAAGGTCACTAACGTAGATCTAGTACTTCTTGATTTTCAAAAAGCATTTGAGAAAGTAGCACACCTGCGTTTATTGTCGAAAGTGCGAGCGTAAGAGCTACCAGGCGAAACGCGTCACTCGAGTGAGGATTTGTTGGTAGGGATGAAGCAGAATCGTCATCTTGGATGGTCATCGACACATGTAGAAATAGCTTCAGGTGTGCCCCAGAAAAGTGTGTTGGAACCCTTGCTGTCATGTTGTATATTAATGACATTGCAGATAATGTTAACAGTAATCTCAGAATTTTTTGAGGATGTTGCGGTTATCCCTAATGAAGTACTACCCAGAAAACTTCAAAAATAGTCAGTCCTCAAATAAAATTCGAAATTTGTGGCGAGGGCTTATGGGAACAAACTGCTGAGGTCATCGGTCCCCTTAAACTAATTTACGCTAAGGACGACACACACCCCCACGCCCGAGGGAGGGTTCGAACCTCCGACGGGAGGAGCCGCGCGGACCGTGACAAGACGTCTCAGACCGTGTGACTACCCTCAATCGAGTCTTGATAAGATTTCAAAATGGTGCAAATAGTAGCAACTTGTTAAATGTTCAAAAATGTAAAACTGTTCTGTTCACAAATGCAATATCTTATGCTCAAAGTTTCAGTGAGCCACAACATGGAATGCGTACAAAGTAGAACCGCACGAATGGCAACTGATTTGTTTGAACCACATCAGCAGCATCAGATTCACGATGGAAATAGAGACAGACGGTGCCTCGTCCGAGTTTTCGTCCGCCGGAAATAAAATGGTTGTCTCAGCCACAGTATTTAACGGTAACCCAACCACACAGACCGATATCTGCATGCTACGAGCTATCAACACCCTTCGCAGAAACGTTCTGTTCTGAGGACAATGGTGGATCGAGCGGAAGCCGATTTGGACGCTGAAATCCTTCCGAAGGAAGTGAGCCACTTACTGAAAGATCTTCAAAGAAAAGGGCTACTTCAACCGCCAGGTTTCGGATGCCATCCTGCCGAAGAAACATAAGCAGAAGACCTCCGAGGAGGACACGAAGAAGCTTGTGTTCTTGCCGTTCTGTGGCTCATTAACAGTAAAGATAAGCCAGTTTCTAAATAACCATTAAATCTATATGGTTTTAAGGGCACCGGCTAAAATTTGACAGGTAATTAACCCTGTTGGACTCAGAATGCCAGGAGTATATGAAACACCCTGTGGGTGTGTACAGTTCTACATCGGACTGTACGTACTCCTGAACAGCGGCATGTGGAATACGAGAGATGTTTACGCCTACGGTGTCCTGAGAAACCAGCGGTGGCGAAGCATGCTTTAGAAAACGGACACCGTATTGCATTTGCCGAGACATTTGTTATCCCGCGGACTACTAATTTTTGTGACAGTGTCAAAAGAAGCGACCGAGTTAAAATTTTCTGACAGAACCCTCAATAAAGACGGTGGCCTGCGGCTAGGCACAGCTTAGAATCCACCCTGGGAAAAGTTCAAGCGAGTGCGGCAAGCGCGCAATGAAAGCATGACCATATATGGCTTTGGAGCGAGCAGCAGTGACGTCACTCAAGACAGCATGGCTATATAAGGATGGCAGCTGCAATCATTCGACAGTCACCATTTGGCAAAGGCCGAGGAGAACACGGTCGAGAGCCTGTGGATTTTAAATGGCTGGACGCCCGAGAAAATTTTATGACCATGGAAGAGTATCACGGTTGTGCTGAAGAAACTAAACTAGCAGACACTAGAAGATAGACGCAAACTGTCCAAAGAGAGCCTGGTGACAAAGCTGTGAGAACCGGCTACAAATAAAATAAATTAATATACTATAACCCCAGACCTACGGCTCCTAAGGTTCGCGAGAACATGGTTAGATTAATCATAGAGGCGCTTAAACGTCATTCTTCCCGCACTCCATACGTGTTTGGAAAGTGGAAAAGCAGTAATAATAGGTACAATGGGAAGTATCCTATGCTAAACGTGAGACGCCCTGGTAAACCCGCAGGGCAGGACAAGTAGTAGGAATTGTGAAAGTGGGCCAGAATGAGCGGCTGTCAGTTACACTCCAAACATAACACTTAATTTATGTTGTTCAAACATTACAGCGCAACTTCTAAGCTTGACTATCGACAGGAAACGTCTTTAATTCTAAAACAGCTGAAGGCCCATGAATTAAATACAACTGCTATAGTTTGAGACAGAGGGCTCTAGGCTTTAACCTTAGATAGTATTTAAGGCCAAGCGATGTAAGACTTGACTAGTCAGATAGATTAAGTTTTTAAAAACGGCTGAAGGTCGATAAATTTAAAATAACCGTTCAATAGGCAGAAGTCCCAAGCTTTATGACCAAGAAGAAACCTTACTCCAAAACGGCTGAAGGTCATTGTTTAAAAAAAACTGCAATCGATTTTCCAAGGCAGAAGGCCCAAAGCCTTTAACATTAAGTAGTATTTAAGCCCAAGTGATGTAAGATTTGATAAGTAAGAATCCAAAATTTTAAGAGGAATACAACTACAATAAATTTTCTACAGGCAGAAAGCCCGCAGTTTTATCTTCCAAACGGTAATACTTGGTAAGCAGGATCTTTAAAACCTGGCTGAAGGCCGATGCTTTAGAACAATACAATAAATTTTCAACAAGCAGAAGGCCCAAGCTTTATCTTCAGACATTGTAAGACTTGCCCAATTTAGAGAAACTTACTGTTAAAACGGCTGAAGGCCTTTGATTTTAAAAACACAATTACAAGCATACAAATTCCAACCATCTGCTATGAGCCATTAAAAATACGCAATTAAACGGCAACAAGAAAGGATTATAGGCAACGGCGCTCAGAAGTTGGCAGGGGGCTCGGTCTGCCCTTGAAATCTTAACGTTCGCTTAGGTGAGACAAGAAGTCGGCCCACCTATACTCGATCCGCCGGCAACACTACCAAGAGACAGTCAGGGACCCACCGACAAGGCGACTTGCTAACCACCGACTAGTATACGAGAATTCCAAAGCCAAAACGTTACAGACATAGCCGCCTACAACCAAAAGTACGTTAAGCTGTCAAAAACCACACACCATGTTGGACAGCGACAACAGGTGAGGAAAGGACACTGCCTGAATTTACGTCAGCGACCAGGACAAGGTAACCCGAACACTAACGGCCACAAGCAGAAAATTCCGCTGGTGCACCTGAATTTCAAACCGACAAATATAGTTCATTCCACCACATGGCGGCTAAATCTTCACCAACTCGAACACTCGCTGTTGCTCCCAGGAATACCGCCAACAGCGAACCCCCAACCAAAGGGACAATGTGAACAGACGTGGCTTCGGTAATTAAATCACCACTCAACTTTCATGTCCTGGGTCGGTGAGACACGAACCTCGTAGCACTTGGAACAGCCAGTCCCCACACGCTCCGAAACGCCGCGCCTCGCGTCACTTGCTGATCCCCTCCAACCGACCGACTCACTGTCAGTACGCCGACAAAATATAAAACAAGTTGTCAGTGGAAATGACACCAACTACACACACACTTTGACAAACACTTGCATGAAGACTTGAACGACACTCAGCAGTGGCTGTGCAATCACGAAGACAAATCGGGAGTCGATACACACACACAGCCAACCTATAGGCGATCGGCGAGCTAATTCACGTCGTCCATTAGGACGACCCACCGACGATCAACGAAGACCGTCCCCGGCTCAAGTAATGCGTGCCGGCAACGGTCGGGCGAACCATGGACATCCAGGCCTCACTGCTGCTCCAACCCGACTGAACTAGTGCCTCGTTTCAACTCCACGACTGGCAGGTCCGAACTGAACTCCTGACAGGTTCCAAATGACTTCACTACAGACGACAACAGGGAAATAATAGCAGCGTACCAAATATAACACGTGAGGGCTATATCGATAGGCGCTGCTGCTGCCGCTGACGGGCAGACAAAGCAGCAACTCAGTGACAACAGAAATTGAAACTAACATAACGAAGTGGCAACACGAAAAAAAACAGGATGTAAAATAAGAGATAGCACGACCGCGAGCCATGCACGGCTCAGAACGGTTTACAGGTGTTTTCAGAGAGTGGGTGTAGATGTTGATGTAGAGTATAACATTTTGAAATCGAACAAATTTCTTTCAGATCGACTGTATTGTTCTTCGTCTCTCTTTTGGCACTAGAACTTTTTGTGGTTATTTCCGTGTGAAGAAATTACAGGCAGCGCTTGCTGGTCTCACTCTAGATCGGACTTTCGCCTGATTGCGAGAGACGCGGAAGCTACCGTTACGAGCGCTCCCAACTTGGCCCGCATGCAGCAGACTACCCCGGCAAACGAGCGGGCGGGGTTTTGCGGCCGCCTCTGCCGGCACATTCCACAGGCCGTTCCGCGCCGCGCATTAAGGGGACTTAGCGCCGCTAATGTGCAAACCGGTATTCATTGCGAAATTAACTTCAGGTACGGCTAGGTTAATGATGCAGCAGCGCGGCACTAAGTTTTATGTGCGGAAGATAGTCGCTCCGACTAATCATGGTTCAGCCAATACCGAAATTGCCATCCGATTGTAGCATCAAGCTATGCTCCACTACAGCTAGTGTATCAAACAGTGTTGCTTCCTCCGTTTTCAATCACGAGCTCCAAAACAATGAAGAAACCTTAGCCCCACCGCAAGTTTATCGGAAAAGAAAGAAACTGCAAACGTTATCGTAACTTTGTAAAAATATGACAAACTCGCCGCATTATACTACGATTATTTGTAACAGAGTCAGATCCAGAAAACAGTAGTTATTCATACAAGAAGGGTTGTGAGTAACGCTTTTCATCAATATGTCATAGGGTGTAGCTTACAGCTTTTACTTTCAACTGCTGAAGACTGAACGAGCATTTTTCTTTCTTTCTGTCCCTCCCTCTCTCTGTATCTCTATCTCTCTCTCTCCCTTTCTTTTTTTTTTTTTTTTTTTTGCCCTCTATGAGCGGCTATTTTTTTTTTTTTGGTATATTTTGTGTAGGGTCGGCTCTGGAAGCAGATTTGTGTAGTGAAGTATTTATTGTTTTTCCATGCCAAAGGCAATAACTAGACCCAAGAATTTTGTGTAAAAAAAAAATGCGTCGAAATGTGTGCTAAAGTCTTAGGCGAAATAGGTGCAAAAACATGGTGTCAATCCGAATGCGAAAATTTATTATGGATTGCATTTATAAGTCGTTAAATTACAAACACTCCAAACGAATTTACTCGAGATACTGAAAAATATACTGAAATACATCACCGAACACAATCAGCTTCTTTAGTCACTCATACAGAAAACTGTTGAAAGAAGTGACTTTTAACAGATCGGTGTTTCAGTCAACCTGCATCTTCAGCCTCTCGGTAACTAACAGTAAATCTAAAAGAAATGTTCTGCCTCAATAGATACGAAGTTATGTTACGATATGTTCACAGGTTTTACTTTTAAACCGTCTAATTACAAGCGAATGAAACGCAGTTTTCGTGCTATACACATTTCGTTTTTATTCTTTCCGCGACATCTTCGATGGCCCGGAATATGTACATATTTTTGTTTATATAATTTAGTTTACGTTTTCGAACGAAGTACATATAGTTTATAAGCAGTTCTGGTAGTTTTCTTGTCTGTGATGTAGTAATAATTTAAAGTTCTCCTTACAGGCTGTTGTTCTACATGTTGTGTTTTTTCTACCATTTTTGGTGCTGTTGTTCTTATAATTGCCAATCTAAATTTCATTTTTCAGATTTCACTTCACTAGAAACCGAGCATTTGTTTTGAACGTTATGTTTTAGCTTGTGTTGCCAACTGCTAAATGTTATTGCCAAAAATCGAATGTTACTGCCAATTATATTGAATGTATTTTTGTGATATCTGTGATCTGCTTGTTTGTGTGTGTGTGTGTGTGTGTGTGTGTGTGTGTGTGTGTGTGTGTGTCTGTCTGTCTGTCTGTATGTGTGTGTGAAATGTCTATTATAAGAAGTACCTTGCCAAAAATGGAACAACCACCTCCACGAAACGTGTAAGGACAACTTTAAATTATTACTACTACTATAAGTGCGAGAACTGTTTATAACCTATATATACTTCGTCCCTAAATGTAAACTAAATAGTATAAACAAAAATATGTACATGTTCCAGAAACTGAAGATGCCTTGTAAAGAATGGAATCGAAACGAGTACGGCGTGAAAGATATGTTCCATTCAGTTTTAATTAAATGGCACAATAGCAAAAGTTATCAACATACAGTAATATTACACACATACGAGGACGACTGGACTTGAAAGTTCAATATTCATACACACTAATGTTCAGACAAAAAAGCACCTTGAACGATTGGAGATAGGACGTTCATCTTCACAGAATATGTACATTAGTATGCTCTTCAGAAATGATTAGCATTTCAGTCACCTCAGAACAGCGTATGTCCTGTTGCCTGGTAGGCATAGGGTTCGCCATGGGCTCTGATAACTTTTTCCATGTGTGATGGCATCGACGCGTACAAGGCGTGAATGACGTCCTGTGATGTAGCAATCCATGCTACATTCATCTGGTTCCAAAGTTCATCTGTGCTGTCTGGCATTGAATCACGGTGGACTCTACGTCTGTCATTTTTATGACTTATAGTGCAAACTGTGTGTGGTACAAGCAGGTGCACTGTAGGCCTGAAACAGAACACAGATATCCACCAACAGGCGTTTCATACACCCATGTGAGCATTTAATTACCCTCACCCCCCACATTTCTCATATTTCCACCAGTTTTACGTATTTTCCATCAATTCTCGAACTTCAACGCATCTTACTCGGGTATCTGAGGTCTGGACAACGTCAACAAAATGCCTCATAACGTTGATCTTGTGATGGTGTCAGCCAGTGACATTGCCACATGATTCTCAGTTTCTGTATCATTACTAAACCACACTCTCCATCACTTTGCGAAGGTCATATATGTGTGGGTGAACCCTGTTACACAGCCTACATTACCTGACACAAATACTGTTTTTTTAATGTAGGAAACAGCTATCAGCAAAGAGGAGGTACAAAAACTACGTTCCTTAGCCGAAACACTTTATAAATTCGGTAAGGGTTTATTATGATTTGTCATCTTCCCCTGTGTGGATGCTGTCACGAAGTATTGTCGCATTCGTTGGATCAAGTCAGACATTCAGCCCTCTGTTTCGAAATGAGCTACCCATTTTCTGAATATGTAGGCTAAGGACCCTGAGCAAGACCTAACATAGCCTCTCTCTGTGTATCTCGTAAGTCTTCCTCTGTCTTTAACCAGCATTTCCTGCAACACTCTCTGGTTTAATCTGAAATAGATATAAATTATATGTCCGTGGAAGTCAGATCTTGAAGCCGGAGGGATCTAGAGAGACTGAATACGAATCTCTGACCGTTCTTCCCACCAACCTGTCGTCTTCAAGAGTTGTGTGACCAGATCAGAAGACAGCTCGTCGGTCGTGGGATCTTCTTTGGCGGAGGCTGCTACGCGGTCAATTCGAACCTATGATTGTGCTTTTTGTGTGATGCCACTTTTCAAGGTTAGTCTGTAGTACTGACAATGGTGGTAGGTGACACTTCTCATTAATGCATCCTGTTTGGTTATTATTCAAATATTCACCCATTTACACTGACTTTTACAACACTCGACATTGATTTCTTAATTGTATGGTATCTTTTCCATCCAACTTCCGAAACATTATACACATGTCAGGCTCTACGGTACACACTAGACAGAGTGAGTATTACATATTCACAACTAAGTTACGTCCGATGTAGGATACAACATGTCCTGCTCTGGAAAACACCCGAAACCGAGTGACTATTACATATTCACATCTAAGTAAAGCACGATACTGAGATACGTGTCTGACCCTCCAGATCGCTGAAACAGAGATACGTGTCCGGCCCTACAGAACGCCTGAAACAGAGTGACTAGTGTAGCCGAAGTACTCACCTCGTAGTCACACACAGAACACGCCATTTGATATGAGTCAAACGCAAGTTATATGACAAAAATGATGCACCCTTGGAGAGAAACAGAAAAAAAAATTGTTAAATGCCTGATAAATGACCTGCCACAATATCTCCCTCTCTCTCTGGAACAGTCTACCATTAAATAAAACCTCGTTACAATGCCTCTCAACCGATTACTCCGCCTACTGCCTATCATTCTTTAACGGAGATCCACACCAATTTAGAGGCATATGGTTCTTTTTTCCAGGAAAGCATCAAAGATAGCAGTGAAGTTGCAGATACCCCTGTTACTTCAATTGACATACAGTAGAATATTGTTGAAAACCCTGTAGAAACTGTACTGTAAGAGATTTGTTAGCTGACACTGCATGGTTGAGATCGATAGAGAGTACAGAGAAGCACATTGTGAATACTGTCTGATAAGGTTTAAAACACCTAAAGACTCTTGCGTATATTGCAGTGCCCCAACTCGTAATACAACGCTCTTTAGCTAAGGACACTTTATAAAAATCTATAAGTTGGTAGCTGATAGCTTTGGGATCACAGCTGGACTTGCTATCCAACATATATAAATTTATTACTCTATATTAGGTGGTCATTCATGTCACATAATTTGTGCCCGGCAGTTTATCGCTGTCGACGAAAAATGACTGTTTCCTTGGGTCCCATACTTCCATGTCTACTTTTTCTCGGATTCCTCCTGCTGTTTATGTCACTTCTCCTTATGTGATCATAACATCACTTGTCAACACATATTCTAAAGTGGCTTGTAGATGTAGTACAGCTGTCAAAACCTAGCGCTAATGCACTATTCTTCTGTTTGTAGGGTAAATCTGGGTGATATAGCGAACAAAAAATTTGGGCCTCGTAGAAGAAAAGAAATTGTTTATTTAAACAAAATAAAAACACTCTCCTTTCACAAAATACATAAGTAACACATTAACAGTACCACATCCTCTTTAAGGCACTACGAAAGTTAAAAAAGAACATACTTATTTTTATAAATTTCACCATTTCACCCATGTATATGGGTGAAATGGCGAATGCCCTTTGGGTGAAATGGTGAACTTATTTCCTCTACCTTTTGCCACATACGTCACACATAGATTCATATTTTGAACAGTCTTCATGCAGCCAACGTTCGCAGCTAATACATTTGATACAATCCACGTCCTGTTTAGTGCAACTGAACAGTTCACCGCACCCTACACAACAACACTCTTCATCATCCACGTCGTTATCATCGTCTTGCAACGAGTCGGATTCGGTGTCAGTGGTAGACGCTTTTCGTTTCATAGTCTGCGTCTTTTTGATAATTCCTTTGGTAGTCTCTTTGGTTACGGTTTTTCCTTTGCTTACGGTTTTTCCTTTGGTTACGGTTTCTCCTTTGGTCCTCTTTTTAGCATTTGCTCTACTCTTCACTGACTCATTTTGTCGTTTTCTGTTTCACAGCTTGTCGATGTTTTCTGTAGAAGTGAAAACCTCAGCTAAAGCTCTGGAATTCTTCCTTGCAGATGCAGCTTTATCTAGGATAGTTATCGGCGAAATATGGTCCAAGAGTTTGCCAGGAGTTATTTGAGATTCTTTTGTTGCCACTGTCGAGGTCATACCTGTTGCTTCTGATGAAGACTGCATATTTTCCTGTGGATTTCCGCCCGTTGCGAACAGCCCAGTTGTGGTGAAGCTTGTATGTGTTCAAGTCCCTGATCGTTATCTTCATCTGCAGTTGCTTCTTCCGAGGGATTAGGTATCTCCTGCCAGTGCGAACATCTTGGTCGAGGTGAAGTAGGTCTGTTTTCATGTCGTTCGTTGTTTTTCCAGATGTTGATCTGAAGCTGATGTTAAAAACGCGTATTCAGGGATGACATCAGGATTAAACGGGATGATTCCTGTGCTTCTGAACCCCGACATTGCATTCTCTGTCGTAGCTGCTTGTACCCATGCCTTTGTAAGCAGTTCTCCGAACAGTGGAAATTTTTCTGTTTGGATTCATTTTAATGTACGAATTGCAAGCATTGCAATAATAGTGTTTCAGAGCCTTAAAAAATGCTCTGTCTAGAGGCTGCAGATAGTGTGTGGTGTGGCTGGGTGGACAGAGCAAAATTATGTTTTTTTCTTCTGCAAACTCTAATGTATCCACGCTGCTACAGTGAGAGCTATGTCCATCCAAAATAAGCACGACTGTTCCCTCAGACTTCCTCGGTGCAAAATGGTTCCTTAGCCACAGAAGAAAAATATCAGTTGTTGCGTACGCCGACTTTTGTGACATGAAAACCGTGGAACCCGGCGCCATACAGTCCTTGTACTCGGCCTTTCCATTTTTTCCCTTCAAAATACAAGCTGGGGGTAAAAACAGACCCTCTCCATTTCAGGAAGTATTTACAGATATGATTTCACCTTTTTCACCGGATGTTATCGCTGGAACGCTCTTAGACCCCTTTGCTGCCAACACGTAACCTGGTCTATTATTCAGATGAAGTCCGGACTCATCTACGTTGAATATATTTCCCGGCTTATTAAGGAGGTTATGTTCTACCAAGATCTTCTGCAGCAATGAAAAATAGTCTGAAACGTTTTTCGTACTTAAACCCCTTGACAGTGCTTGTGAAACTCCTTCCGATTTGCGGATTGTGAGTTCCGGATTTCTTTTTGAGAATAAATGTAGCCAGTTAATTCCAGCAATTTCCTTTTCTCGGTTAAATTTGTGATGTTTGTTATATTTCTCAGCTATTTTATATGCCATGGTACGTACTTCTGCCCTTGTCGGTGCAAATCCGAAGTTTTGTAATTTTATGATATGTTTTACCAACTTTTTCTCACATTCTTGTGTTAGTACAGGCGGCCCATCCAAAGGTTTTTTCGTAAAGCACTCGTTTGCTAATCGTCTCTTCAGGGTTGACCATGGAACGTGAAACTCCTTTGAGGCTTTATTCAGGCTCATTCCATTTTGCACCGCTTTTACGGCATCGTTAAGTTGCTCCTCTGTCCAATCAGCACGGCTGGATCCTTCTTGTCTTTTGAAAAATGTAGGCATCTTTGCCTGGAACAATGGTGGTAGTTAGAACATTTAATTTTTTAATCACTGAAAAACCAAACTGTACTCGCAAAAAACATATAAAAACTAATTTTTAAATTAACGATTGTATTGAGACGTCAGATAAAACAGAATATAACTCTCGCATGGGATAGGAAACGCTAACATTTCATGACTTCTCAAAAACCCTGGTTGGGATGTACCTAAATAAAAGCTTTACACTTTACACATAAGAAAAGTCCTTCACAGTATCACCCCTGCCCGAGTTCATCATGTCTCCCATTTGCTGTGGGTGAAACGGTGAATAGCACGGCAAGAAGTTCAAAACACTAGATGCAACGATTTCTGGTTATGTTGTACATAAGCAGTATAAGAAGGCAGAATATATCATAAAATACCCCGCGGACTACGCTACCTGAAGTTACATCTACAAATGCATGCAGCATATAAAAATTATTTAGCGTCGAAAACAGTTTTGTGCAAATTACTTATGATTTTTAAAATGGAGCTGGTTTTCAAACCGTGCACACTGCACAGATGATCAGAGACCGTTGGCATGCAGACATACAGAGACATCTGTTTAACCAGTGAAGAATTAAAGCAATTCACCATTCCACCCGATTCACCATATCACCCTGACTTACCCTATATACAAAGGGTATCGATTTAATTAATTAGTCAATCAGTCTGATAGAATAAGGGAACATTTCCAAGACAGGCACAGCTGGAGATTTGTTAGGTACCTACTACTTTATTCAGGAAAAAGGACAGGTTAGTGTGGCACACATCACATGCTCACTAGGCAGGTACAGACACTTGACAGAGAGAGAGAGAGAGAGAATTTCAACAGAAATTTCTGAGGTATCAATATCAAAGAGTTGTCACCAACTGATGCCTTGATCGACTGGAATTAACCTAGGGGAGACGGTGAGAAGAGGAGAAGTTGGGGGGGGGGGGGGGGGAGGGGAGTTTGCTTCTCCCAGTGTCCTCTGGTTGTGGTATTGTGAACTAACTCAGTATCTGCAGAGCAAGTCGAACACACAGAACAGCTGCTTCCACTGATGTAGTATGGAAGGTGTGTGTTTGGAAGCAGATTGTGAGAATAACTCAGGCCAGAAAGTAAGCACCTCCAAGTAGCCACCGGAGGTGGCAAAGAACACTGCCACAAACAAAGGGGATTGTGGCTGTGGGAGCATACTAGTTACTGGATGATAACAAAGAAGAAAAAAAGAGCACATTAATCTGAGAAAGTATGTCGGCTGGTTTGGAAAGGTTGGTCAGACTTCTCCTAAGCAGTGTCATGTGACAAAGTAGCCACTTGGGGCGTGCTATCTGCCTGTGAGACAGTCAACAGCAGTTGCTGGCCCTAGCGGGCATAGTGCGACCTTTCTTACACCAGCACATGTACAGCTCAGCCAAGTGGCGTGGGCACACATGTCCCGGCCAGCGCATCTGTGCGGCAGTTGATGCGAAGACGCGATTGAAAGATTTTTGACAGTGTAATTACGTGCCATGAGTTATGTTGTCGTCGATTTCGTGATGGTATTCCTTGCACGATAGGAAAATAGATATCTATTTCATCATTTCTTTTCGAAATATTTTACAAGATCCGCACCTTCCGAAGCAGCAAATGACGATAAGCTATCCCCACTAAATGAAAGAGAGATTCAACCCCTATGAATTGAATTTTATAAATAAATAGTATATCCTTTGCTGCGTACCTGAATTTCCTGTCGCGAGATCCTTCCTCTCTGAGTCCTTTTCCCACCGATTTCCAGGGGGGAGGGGAGGGGGCAAAGAAATTTACCAGAGTGGGAGACATTAACTAATTATTTGATTTAATTAATTAGTCGATCATATTGATATAGTGGGAGGGGCTATAAGAATAACAGAAGCCCAAAAGAGTGCTTGTTCCCATGAGGGTAGCGAGGAGGGTTGGAGGTTTCCAGAGGGGTGGGGGAGGTGGAGGGGGTAAGGGGTGGAGGGGTGGGGTTCTAAGAAGGATAGATTATCTCCAGGGGGCTATAATACCCTTAGCAGAACAATAAGTAAAGGATATAAATCAATCAGCTGTCACAATTTAATTAGTTTGCATATCGGTTTGATATCAAATGTGACGCAGAACATAGTTTACCCTACTATTAAGGCCTTGAGTTTCCGTTGTACATCTTGTGCGAATGCAGTCACCGTGATACCGCTCCCCCTGTATGTGGCGAACCAAAATGCGGCTATCATTTTCAAACAGAACCTGGATTCGTCCAAAAACACTATCTGTTGTCATTCTTGTATCCAGTGACGTCGATCCATACACTATTGCTGTCTAGCATGTTTCTCTACGTTCGCCAAAGGAATACATGCAAGTAACCCCTGCTGTAATGAACGGCGACGAAATGTTGCCCACCATGACGTACGATGTGTTACACTGTTCCACTGTTCCGCCAGAACCGAGGAGGACGCAGATGTCTCCTGAAGGGCCATTCGAATGAGGTGTCGAATTTCTCAGGGGGTGGTCTGTGTTCTGCGACCTGACCCATCTCGTCGTGTTCTGAGGGGTTCTGTGAACCATTCTGCATACACCTGTTGCACTGCTGAGCAGCAATTTACCGGATGGATGCATCACATTTTCTTACGCCAATAATGCTCTCTATTTCAAACTCACGGAGTTGACGGTACGGTTCGCACATACGTCTGCGGGGCATCCTGCACGTATGTTCAAGTCACATTTTACCAGGAGTTGGTGTTGCACCACCATATCGATGTTGACCCTGAACGAGTTGGCCGACATGGTTCAAATGCTAATCATTTCTGCAGAACATAATAATTTAAATGTCCTGTGAATATGAACGTCCCACCTATAGTCGTTCAAGGTGTCTTGCTTTTTCTGGACATGAGTGTATTTCAGTTTTAAGCGATAATCGATAATCTTTTTCATATTATTCTCGACGGATCTGCAGCGGGTCAGTCCAGTCATCGTCCCTTTACGTTTAAGCGCTCTATCCCGCCGCCATCTTCAGGTGAAAGAGACTATAAGGAATTAATAAGCCATGAAAGTCTACTTAGTCACAGTAATATTCCTGCTTGTTCCCATATCCTCCACACCACGTTTCTGACTAAGTTTTGCTCAAATTTCTGTTTCCAAATATCTTCAATCATATCTTTGAATTCTGTGAAAGTGGTCCACATTATCATCATGAGGAATTCGACATAAACTTCATCTTGCAGTTTTTGTTTACTTCAAAGCTATTTACACTTCGTTAAAACCGAAAATCACTTCTAAACTATGCAAAGATCTCCCTACAAGCTGAAGGACTGGTGTTTTCAAGCCTCTGATCATCCGGTAGTGAAAGGGAGAGGGCAAGTTGGTAAAAGAATTTCTGTAATTTGTATCTACATTTGTATTCTGTCAGGACTTTACCAGTAATTTAAAACCAAGATACAGACTTGTTAATGTATTAATATTCCTCTCTTAATACCTCACAAACTCAACGAATAGAGAGCACTATGAAAGGAATGGGTTTTTAATTCCAGGTCGTAGACCTGTAGTCAACAGTGCAATTCCCATGTGAGAAGCTTTATCTGTAAGCCGTAGCCATACTCGAATATATTGTAATGCTACGGACCACAGCACAAAACATCCATTATTGAAATTACGTATCATGGTGAGTAGCATTATAAGTATTCTCAGAAAAGAAAGTTAACAAAACGATTTCTTGAATTCGTTGTCCATGAAGTTCAACACGTATCTGTTCTGCATGTCAGAGGTTTCATCTAAAATAAAATACGCTGGCTCATCGTCTATTGCTCCTTTGATTTGTAACACTTTTACCTCATACTGAGGCTAAAGATATAGATTCCTTATAAGTTAATCGTGAACAGATTTTCGAATATACTCCTCACATGATTTCATATTGGGACTGTTGAGCTTGGAAATGGCGAAACCACTTGCTAGAGAAAAACTTCATTTCTAAAGTTTGAACCTGCATATGCCTGTGTTTCGCTGATAAACTGCTATCTCACCGTACTGTTGCTTCGTTTTACCACATTATTCTTGGCGTGTATATTGCTGAACACGATTTCATTGGTACTTTTTCTTTCAATCGCAACTGATTCGTTGTAAATTCTATACCTTACAACACGACCGTGAACGTGAAAACCGTCACTACTTAAGTGTATAACAATACCACACAACCTCCGAGCGCTCATTTAGCATTGTGGCATAATGGGTACAGAGAAAGCAGAAAAATCGCAGTACACTCGCCATTGTGTGTAGCGTGCCACTGTATGAAATGTACTTCATACTGCTTCTGCTCGTGGAGTGGTCACAAGACGAGCATTATCCCCAGGGAAGCGTCCTGGGACCTCTGCTGTTCCTGATCCATATAAATGACCTGGGTGACAATCTGAGCAGTTCTCTTAGGTTGTTCGCAAATGATGCTGTAATTTACCGTCTAGTAAGGTCATCCGAAGACCAGTATCAGTTGCAAAGCGATTTAGAAAAGATTGATGTATGGTGTGGCAGGTGGCAGTTGACTCTAAATATCGAAAAGTGTGAGGTGATCCACATGAGTTCCAAAAGCAATCCATTGGAATTCGATTACTCGATAAATAGTACAATTCTCAAAGCTGTCAATTCAACTAAATACCTGGGTGTTGAAATTACGAACAACTTCAGTTGGAAAGACCACATAGATAATATTGTGGGGAACGCGAGCCAAAGGTTGCGTTTCATTGGCAGGACACTTAGAACATGCAACAAGTCCACTAAAGAGACAGCTTACATTACACTCGTTCGTCCTCTGTTAGAATATTGCTGCGCGGTGTGGGATCCTTACCAGGTGGGATTGACGGAGGACGTCGAAAGGGTGCAAAAAAAGGCTGCTCGTTTTGTATTATCACGTAATAGGGGAGAGAGTGTGTCAGATATGATACGCGATTTGGGATGGAAGTCATTAAAGCAAAGACGTTTTTCGTGACGGCGAGATCTATTTACGAAATTTCAGTCACCAACTTTCTCTTCCGAATGCGAAAATAATTTGTTGAGCCCAACCTACAAAGGTAGGAATGATCATCAAAATAAAATAAGAGAAATCAGAGCTCGAACAGAAAGGTTTAGATGTTCGTTTTTCCCGCACGCTGTTCGGGAGTGGAATGGTAGAGAGATATATGATTGTGGTTCGATGAACCCTCTGCCAAGCACTTAAATGTGAATTGCAGAGTAATCATGTAGATGTAGATGTAGATGTAGGTCAATCAGTGCGATAACAACTCTCACAGCTGGTGCATTTTAATCTGCATTCATACTCTGCAAACAACGGGAGCGATATGTACGGGATTATTGTAAATTCTCAGATTCATCCTCTAAATCCGATTCTCCAAACTTTGTAATTAGGTTTTCTCGGGACAGTGTATGTCTATCGTCAAGAGTCTGCCATTTCAGTTCTTTCAGAATGTCCGTGATACCGTCTCGCGGATCAGACAAACCTACGACCATTCGTGCTGCCCTTCTGTGTGTATGTTCAATGTCCCCTGTTAGTCCTATTGGGTACGGGTTCCACAGACTTGGACAGTATTCTAGTATGGGTCATATGAGCAATTTGTAAGCACTCTCCTTTGTTAACTCCTCCATTTCCCTAGTATTCTACCAGTAAACCGAAGTCTACCACCTGCTTTCCTGCGACAGTGCCCATGTGGTTGTTCCATTTCATATCCGTAAAAAGTGTTACACCCAGATATTTGTATGAATTGACCGATTACAACGGTGACTTACTGATACTGTTGTCATAAGATATTAATTTTATATTTCTGAATGTTTAAAGGAAGTTGCCAGTCTTCGCATAACTTTGAAGATCTCACTGAATTTTAGTGCAACTTCTGTGAGACAGTAATTCGTTATAGGTTATTGTATCATCTGCAAAAATCCTGATGTTACTATTAATGTTGTCTGCAAGATCTTTAATATACAACATGAAAAGCAAGGGTCCCAACACACTTCCCTTGAGTACCCAGATGTTACTTCTACACCTGTCGATGTCTCCCAGTGGTGCTGTGTTCTTCCTACCAATAAATCATCAGTACATTTTGATGTCCTATACGAGCGTACTTTCTGTAATAAGCGTTTATGTGATGCTGAGTCAGGTGCTTTTCAGAAGTCGATAAACACTGCATGTACTTGAGTGCTTTGATCCATGACTTTCTGGATGAATTGTGAGGAAAGCGTGAGTTGGATTCGACATGATCGGCGTTTTCGGAATCCGTGCTGTTTGGCACGGAAGAGGTCATTTTGCGCAAGGTACATCATTATGCTTGACCTCACAACATGTTCTATGATTCTATAACAAACCGATGTCAGGTATACTGGATGGTAGTTTTGTGGATCGCTTCTGCTACCCGTCTTGTAGGCGTATGTGACCTGTGCTTTCTTCACAATACCGGACACGGTTTTTTCTTCGAGGGATCTACAATAGATTGTAGTAAGAAAGGGGGCTAACTCGGCCGAAAATTCAGCACAGATTCTGTCAGAGACTACATCGGGCCATGGAGCTTTTTTCAATAGTAACGATTTCAGCCGTTTCTCGATGCAGCAAACATAGATATCTATTTCACTCACATTTTCAGTGTTATGAGAATTAAACTGAGGCAGTGTTCTTGGGGTTTCATTTGTAAAAGAACATTTTAAAGCATAGTTAAGCATTTATTTCACTCACATTTTCAGTGTTATGAGAATTAAACTGAGGCAGTATTCTTGGGATTTCATTTGTAAAAGAACATTTTAAAGCATAGTTAAGCATTTCTGCTTTTGCTTTGCTACCCTCAACTTCAGTTCCTGTCTCGTCCTTGAGGGACTTTAGGGCCAGTAACACCTATATATACGACCAGAATTCCTTTGAGTGTTGCGAGAAAGTTTCGTAATTTTATTCAGGTAAATAATGATGGAGATATCCATACGTTATTGTTCAATTCGATTTTTTGGAATTATTTCACTCACAGTTTGTATTAGCTTTCTTGCATACTTTATTCCGCTTATTTTTATTTTTGTTGTTCCGCTTGACAGTGTGATTCATTACCCAATTACGTTTCCGTTTCGACTATACCTGAAGCTCATAACAGTCTTTGAAAATGTCTTTCTATTTCTGTCGGTGCTGATTAAATAGTACGTTTTATAAGGGAAATAATGAACATGCGTCAGAAGAGGCAGCGGATGATGAGTAGAAAGCATTGGTCTTTTATATTAGATGTGCTACACAGGACATTAAGAAAGAATGACTCCGGTACGAGCCTTTCGGACGAATAATCTAATATGGGGGACTAGTTTCAACGGCATGAGAGGTTATTCAGAGTCCATGAAGGCACGACGGCGCTTCTTTGAAGTACTCTAAAGCGACTTGTTGGATAAGTGGCCACATTTAAACGAAGCAGGAAATACTGTCAATCAACTATTGCAAATATTTTTAGTTCATTGGCGAAATATTTATTTTACGTCAGATAACGTGGAATAACTCTTCCAGTTAACAACCAACATGAGGTCCATTGGGATGTATTTGAATCTCTTACTGTTGTCCAAATAACAAATTACAGGCAATTATTTCAGTATGCGTCTTCCATCAGAACCTCATTCAGGTCAAAACTCATTCAGCACTGGGGCTCAAAAATAGTGTGGGCGACATCTATCGCGAAATACTTCAAAGTGCAGAGGAAGGACTATAAATGCTGGAAAAAAGCTGATATATTTTGTGAAATTTTTTGTCTAAAAGTGAGGAATAAAACAGATTATAAAATCATTTGTATAATACTACAAATCGTGTACAGTAAATGAGACTACCTGATCTAAATCAGGGAAACTCAAAGTGTGCTCCTCGAAGCTCTGGGGCTCCGCAGGGCCTTTGCGAGGGCTCTGCCAAAACAATATCAACTTAAAGAACAAAACCATCAAGTCTTGTCACACAATGAGAAAAACAACTGTTACAAATATCATATCAGTGTTGCTTTTACAAAAGTTATTTTTTCTCTCAGTGTGTAATATCCTAAACTGAGGCGAAGGAAAGCATAATAAATCTACAACAATGCTACGATCAAAAACTACAAATAAAAGAATTTAGTTTGTGCGGGTCAACATGTGACTACTCGATTCTCGTCACCACATAAACGCGTGCACACACACATATATACAGTGTTCTTGTTGCACTTTCTCCCTCTGTCTCTCTCTCTCTCTCTCTCTCTCTCTCTCTCTCTCTTTCACTGTATGCTGTCTCACATACACACGCCATGAACATTCCATTACGCTATCTCCATCTGTCTCTCATCCCCAAACACCTCGAACTGCCTCGAAGAATTTCGTTCCTTCGCTTTCTATGCTTCATCACCCAGGGCTACATACGTTCGCACTACATAGCACAGAGTACAGTTCCTAGTCAAATTTGCGATTGCAGCGCGTAGTCCAATTCTCTGGGCAACGAATCTGTGCACCACCTTTGGGCCACAGGTTCCCCTATTCGTGTTTGCTGTTTACTACAGTTGTAAAATACAGTATCTTGTAGTAATACTATTCTTTGCTTGTCATATTGTAAAATTAAATTATTGATTTTAAACGATGGAACCGAGCGTTGGCTTAAAGGTATTGCAAAAAAATCTTGCAATGAAAGTTCGAAAGAATGGCGCCTTGAAGGTGCGACATCAACCTCAAAATCTTCCGGTCAGGACTATGAGATTCAAGAAGGTGAATCTAGATACCTAAAGACTCACTAAAGATGAAAAAAGAATGTATGAAGAATCTTATCTCAATCTCGGATTTGTTGATTCGTCTCACCTCTCTGCGTGTTATGTAGGAAGCTACTTCCAAATAGTACCATGGTACCTGCTAATATGCCCTGATGTTTGGAAACTATACACCCCAACGACAAATACAATAGTGACTAACTTTTTATTCATAAGAAAGAGAAGTAAAGAACTATGAAGTATGTGACCGAAACTGTGAACGAAAAAGTCATGGAGCCATCGCATTTGGTCAGCAATCGTGTCGCACAAGCGGACGAAGCGCACGCTATCGCTGAGAATGTAATTAAAACCATATGTTGCAGACATAGAACAATATATGCTCGATGAAAAATCTGAAAAGCATCTTTCTACAATGTCACTTTCGAACGACACTGTTTCTCGTCGATTCACCGATCTTGCAGGCTATATAAAACAACAATAACCAGTTGCCGCCTTCAACACAACAAACTCGTCTTACAAATAGATGAGACGACTAATGTTGCTGGACTTGGCATCTTGCTGACAATTGTATGGTAGCTACATAAATATTCCCTCGAAGAAGACTTTATTATATGCGCATCGTTGCTAGCTAACGCCACAGGAAAAGAAATTTTGGAGGGTTTCTTTTGAAATGAACCATTTCGACTGGAACGACTGCATCGATATTTGTACAGAAGGAACCAAAGTAATGACTGGTCAATCAGTCGAAGTGGTATCACTAACAAAAAGAGTAAAGCCCCAGACTGTAGTTCAGTCGTTTGATCCTGCATACACAAGCGTGTTTTTTTTTTTTTTTTTTTTTTTGTGTGTGAAGATTGTGGAAGCAGACATGAAACACCATTCCCCCACACCCTGGTTAGATTGACCTTAATAAGATTATTCGAACTAAGAGCTCAATTTAAAGCTCTTACGACACATTTCTTATAAATGAAAAGATTTGGTTGTCCAAGCTAGCTTTTTTGTTAGATATATTTGGATTGTTTAATGAATTAGGTCTGTCTTTACAAGTAAAAGAGGCAACAGTCTATAATACTTGGAACAAACGCCTTTAAAAAATCAGATACTGGATTGCATGTGTTGGTAGTAGACAACTAGGAAGCTTTTTAGCACACACAGAATGTGTTCGTTGGTGAGACAATATAATTACTAGATGAAAAAGCTGAAGAACTCGTCCAAATTTTTCATGATATGCTCGCATCTTTGGAGACGTATTTTTCTGAATACAAAACACAAAATGAATTCATTAGTCCAGAATCCTTTTGTACCAAATTTGCAGAAGCCACAGACTACGAGTGTGTCAAAATAAACCTAATAAACCTTTTTAGAAATGATATCAGATTCAAAATAAATTACGTCACTTGATTTTTGATGCAGGATTCATGTTGAATACCCTCAACTTGCCAGACATGCTTTGTCTTTTCTTCACCTGTTCCCAACAATACACTTGTGTTAAATGGGATTCTCAGCATATGCAGCTACAAAGACAAAATACCACAGTAGTCTGGATGGTGACGCAGACAAGCGTCTTCAACTCTCTTCTATCAAGACTGACATGAAACAATTGCTCAAAAATTAAAAACAACTTTATACTTCCAAGCAAATCGAAAATTTTTATCAGTTTACAGCTAACCCCTAGCAGCCAGTGTACGGTACGGGGCGGTGGATAACATGTATCACTAACAGTCATTTCCATTCCCGCTCCACTCATGAACAGAGAGAAGGAAATCCGACGGTCTCTGTGCCTCAGTATGAGCCTTACTATCTTGTAACTCGTCTCCTAAATCATTACGCGAAATTTATGATGGTGGGAGTAGAATAGTCCTGCGGTCAGTTTCAAATGACGATTCTTCAAATTTTATCAATAGCGTTCTTCGAAAAGAACATCGCCTTCTCTCCATAAATCCCCATTTTAGTGCACGAAGCATCTCTGTAATACTTGCGTGTCGTTCGAACCTACCGGTAACAAATATAGCAGCACACCTCTGAACTGCTTCGATGTCTTCCCTCACTTCAACCTGGTGTGGATTCCAAACACTCAGTAAAACTTAAGAATAATTTACATCAGCATACTATATGCAGTCTCGTTCACAGATGCAACACACTTTCCCAAAATTCTCCCAATAAACCGAAGTCTTCCATTTGCCTTCCCTACCACAGTCTTCACAAATCCTGCACTTCACATCACTTCACTTTCGCCAAGATATTTAAACGACGTGACTGCGTCAAGCGGCACCCTAGCAGTGTTGTACCTGAACATTATGGGTTTTTTTCCTATTCTTGAGCATTACCTTGCGCTTTTTCTAAATTTGTAGCTAGCTGTCGTTCATTACAACAACTAGAAATTCTATGTGATGTTATATCCCCCTACAGTCACTCTGTGGTGACATCTTCCCGTAAAGCACAGCATCATTTGCAAACAACCACAAATTGCTGTCCACCCTGTCCACCAGATCCTTCACGTATATAGAAAATAACAGCGGCCCTACCACACTTCCCTGGGGTACTCCTGACGATACCCAAGTCTCTGACGACCTCTCGCTGTCGACGAAAACACATTGGGTTCTGTAACTTGAGAAGTCTTCGAGTCACACTCGCATTTGGGAACCTATTCCATAAGTTCGTACCTTCTTTAATAGTCTACTGAGCGGAATCGTACAAAATGCTTTCCGGAAATCTAGAAACATTGAATTTGCTTATTCCCATTCATCCATATCTGCAGTATTCAGCGATCAGACAGAACATTACAACCACATATCTACTATCGGTACTGAAGCACCTCCTTTTCTTTTGTCCCGGTAACTCACCGAAAAATCTTAACACAAGCTTTAGTAAAATTTTAATTCTAGCATTACTGAGGATAAGGAATCGGGGATTTGAATCATCCACAAGCTTCTCTTTAAGTTTGCATTTATTGTAACACAACCTGTTAAAACACCAACAATTACGTGTTGCAGTGAGGTAGATCACAGCTATACTGGCAACACTTTACAGAAAATAGATTAAGGCTTGCAAATTTAGAAAAATTAAATTCCACGAAAATTAGGGAATAAACAGTTAAACTGGAAAACAATTAAACTGGAAAACAACTTGGTTCAGATTTGACTGGTATACATTATAAGAGTGAAACATTTTTCGACGAGACAAATGATAGAAGAGGGAGAACTAAGCAATTTCACGCGTTACAGAAAGCCGGATCAGTTAGTTTAATTTGAGAGTGATATTTCAGAGGGCTTACTTAAACACTAAATGAGACAGGATAAATCTAGCACACATTAAAAGGGGAATATACATTAAATCATGAAAACAGCACAGTAAATTTAAAGATATCATAAATATGTACAAACAGGCTTCTAACACAACTATGTTTCACCCTGAACAATTTATCATAACAAAGGGGCTACAATTGCTCTCAAAAAACCATCACTTTGGGATCACATCACCCACTTAATAACCTCGACCACAATAAGTTACTCTGTAAGGCTATATAAAATTGTATATAAGATCGAAGGGGTCCTAATGGACCAGCGCTTGTCTAAAGCTAGCGTGAGGAATTAACCCCCTCCCTAAAGCTGAGGCAGGCAAAGCAAGGGTAAGATTGACCTCCACAAACTACTAAACTCATTAATTGAATCGCATTTCACGGGCGGGACAAGTCTTACTTAAATTAAAGTATAAAATAGTTGTATAACTAATTAACTAAAATCTCATAGGAAACTGGAGAAACAATTTACACAAACGCAAATTTAAGTCACATTTATCTCGGTTGCTTGACCTGCGTCGTGAATGGTATGGGACGTCCTGGTTATCGATTTAAACAAACCCAGGACTTAACCACAAGACAACAAGGATTCATTTCTAATACAGTGAGCTGAATATTAACACTGAAATGAACCCAACAGCACACAGCGGAAGAAACACAAGAGAATACTAAAGCGTCTGATAGGAAGAGTCAACAGTAGTCACGACGAATAACTTAGGCAATATGGCCGGGTTACTGAATCACCGTTTTAGCGGAATGCGAATGTCAACCACCACTTAACAAAGGTGTATGACAGGTCTTACATTGATTGATGCACACTCCGACGAATAGCTACCGGTACCGAGACACAGTCTTGCTTCCACATCGGCAAACATAGAGAAAACGGAACTGATACAATGTCCATAACGTCTTGAATCAGACACCTATATTCAGAACCGAAGCCAGTAACCTTCTCGGGGCCACGTCCACACTAGACATAGAGCGTCGACAACCGTGGCACTACTCGCGACCACTCGCCACTCCCGCCTTCCCGCTCACCCCCTACTGCGCGTGCAAGCAGGAACCGCTTCACGCAGAGCACACAGCGTCCCCTTGGAATTGCTAATAAACAAACGATGGTGCGTGGCGGGAACTGAAATTAACGCTGCAAGCGACATTAAGAGGTAGAGGAATCGAACTGTGAAGAACACACAGTTCGGGTGTAAACCCGTCCATCAGCAGCGGCGCTGGCGAGGAATGAATTCTAGTCAGACACACGCACAGTGCATGTGGTAGCAGTGAGCGCGCTTTCCGTATGCAGAATGGAGAAGGCACGCGATCTATCTGAGTTTGACCGAAGGCAGATTGTGATTGCCCGGGGGCTTGGCACGACCATTTCGAAAACTGCATAACTTTTCGGTTGTTCTAGGAGTGCTGTGTTGCGTGCTTTCAACACGTGGTAAAACAAAAATGAAACCATGTCCAGATGTTGTGGTACTGGGCGAGCACCCCTCATAACTGGTGTACGTCGAACGCTGGGCAGACCAGTAAAACAGGACAGGCACCGAACTGTGGCGGAACTAACAACAGACTTTAATGCTGGGCAGGGTACAAGTGCCTGAATACACAGAGCGCCGAACAATCCTGACGGTGGCCACCGCAGCCGACGATCCGTGCGTGTGCACCACGACATCGGGAATTACGACTGAATTGGGCACTTGACCGTCGGCACTAGACGGTGGTACCGTGGCAGAGCGTTGCATGTTTTGATGAATTCCGATGCCTTCCTCGTCATGACGACAGAAACACGCGAATGCGTCGTCTTCCAGGGGAACACGTCCCTGACAGTTGTACTACGGGACGGAGACAAGCTGGCGGAGGTTCCATTATGTTCTGGGAAACAATCACGTGGGCAACCATGGGACCAGTAGAGCTCGTTCGAGGGCCCATGACGGCCAAGGAGTACCGCACGCTCATGTTTCCCGACGGCAGTGGCATTTTCAGCAAGGCCAGGAGTGTGCTGGAGTGGTTCGAGGAACACAGAGACTGATGCGAGTTGATGTTCTGGCTCCCCAACTCTCTAGATTTGAACCGGATCGAACACATCTGAGATACGATTGAACGTGGAGTCAGAGCTCATCGCCCCGTCCCCGGGCTTTAAGGGAATTAGATGTGCAGATGTGGTGCCAAATTCCTCCAGCGACCTACCAGACCTCATTGCTTCCATACGACGACGCGTCGTCACTGTTATCCGTGCCAAAGGGAGAGATACCGGCTACTATGTACACGGTTATGATGTTCTAGCAGATCAGTGTATCATGCAAGCTCAATATAGCACGAGCGATGCTTTCTATAATCGTGCTGATTCATAGCTTTCCTTTTGATATCTTCACTACCGCAACAAATTGGGCCATGAGTGACTGGATGGTAGCCTTGGACCCTGTTAGCTATCTTACGTACGACTAGAATTTTCTCGTTTTCTACGCCAAATCTTTTGTTATGGTATGACGGTGGTAGCTGCTTTATGTTGCAAACTTAAATCTTTTCACAAACGCGCGTCATTTGCGTATTGTCTTTAGACCGAAAGTGCAACAGCCTTTGCTTTCTCAGCATTTTTAAAATTTCGTTGTTAAACCAAAGTCGATCTAGAGCACTATTTACGCTCTAATTAAACTTATTCCATAGTTCCTGTACGGCTATCTTATTGGAACTAAGTGATATCAGTACATTGTCTAACTGAGAAGCCAACATTTGCTTATCGTCTCTTTCTAGTAGAAACTCTTTCCTAGCCTTCTTGACATCATGATCACTTATCCCCATCTCTATACTGACGCTGTCGATAAGGTCCGGCCTGATGTAGCTACAAAGTCTAAAACATTTCCATTGCGTGCGAGCTGCCGAAGTAGCTACTCATGACGTGCTTTGGGAAAAATTCGCAAGATAATCTGTCTGCACTCCCTACATTGCATCCATAGGTGTCCCATTCTATACTAGGTAGGTTAAAGTCTCCTCCAGCTAGTACTGCATGATCTGTGTATTATGAGCCAGTGACTGTAGACTTCCTTTGAATAACTCTAAGTAATTATAACTCTTAAGTAATTCAACCTTTTGTTGGAAATCTAGATCCGACGCTGCTCAGTCTGGTACCCAATCTGTCCAATTCCAACTCGTCATTGGGCTATGTGCATTAGGACAAAAATTCATTGTGTAATTAGCCCTCAGATCACTAAGTAATTTTTTTAATTCTCCTGTTTATTTTCAAGCAGCTTTCTTTGCAAAACTAGATACAACTAGTCCATCTGATACGCCATTTATCCATTTCCAGTCTTAACCTGGCTGTGAAAATTCGGAAAAGACTTCACTGCTTAATTCCTAAGTGTAATTTTTGATTTTTTTTCCTTTACTCGAACATTTGAAGAAAAACACTGCGAAAAGTACTGACGCTGAAATAACATCCAAAAGAAGAGGAGCAGACGCTGTAAAGAAGGGCAACAAAATCACGGTTGTGAGAGTTTATTTAAGTATTTTCCTACATGATAAGTCAATTGCAACCACTTAAATTTCATATTAATTTAAAGTGTTGTACCTAAAATTCGTAGGTCTGCTAACTACATTAATTAACAGTACACATTGAACTTGATCCAGCGTTTGCAGTAATCGAATAAAATGATCAGGTGCATTAAGATACATTATTTCCTTTTCAGTTCCAGAATAACTGGTTTACTTTGGACCACAGATAAATGATAGCAATAAAAGATACTAATCATACCTTGAAATAATTACACCTTGAGGTAATTAAGCCCGCTAGAATTAAAAATAGACCCTTTATGAATCTTTTAATTAATATTTATCTCAGAGTCACTTTCCTGGGTGTTTCCTCAGTCCTTGAGGAAGTGCTTCAGTGATCCTCTTCACCAGAATGTAGACAGTAAGTGGTTCAAGTGTCTCAGACGGTGGATGGCACGTGTGTGTGTGTGTGTGTGTGTGTGTGTGTGTATGTCGGGAATGGGTTAAAATGGCTGGTAGGCATAGTGTATGACTGTGGTTAAGTGGTTAAGTATCTTAGTGAACTTTTACACTAATGCAATCTCTCCTGTCTCACTTGTCCTCTCAAATCGAATCATTTGCTACTAATGTTTACTGCTGTCGCTTAACGCTCTCTTTTCTTGTAGTCAGGGTCATCCATTCTACGTTATCTACTGAGACAGTGGCGGTCCTTTATATATATAGGGAAGAGTGGATCATCACGTCATTCAGTGTCGAGAAGCTTTTCTTCCCTGTGTCTCTTGACGGATATATGTCCCCTTGCATAAAAACATCACAAAATGAAAGTAATTCTAATTTTGAGACTTGTATTAATCATTATAATACACCACCATCTTTCACCTAGACATCTGCTTTCCGTGAACAACAATCACCCCATTGATCCAATTGATCAAATTATCCATTCTCTGGCCACAGAGAAATAATAAGATACTAAATTCACGACACTTCCATTAATTGAGATTCTCTATTAAACTCATTCTCATAGTGGGACCAATCTCATAGCATGGTTTGAGTGTCTGTAGGGAGTTTGGAATGAATGGAGGCAGACGTGTCTTAGATTTAAAAGGGGAAAAAACTTGATAGTCATGCTGAGGTTGCGTAATTGGAAGAGCAGTGTTTGTACAAGGCAGTTATCTGTCCCATACATCGCTCCATGGGATCAGCAGAATCCTTTTACAGGCGCTGCCACTACATCTGAGGTATTTTTTCACATCTACTTCAGGTTATCAGTATAAAATGTGGCACTCATCCATCATGAAGCTCAGTTAATTATTTGTGTATAATCAATTGCAGTTTTCCTTCTACAGGACTTCAAGGTCAACTGTCTATTAATGTCCAGTCGCATATCTTCCAATTAGCTTCACATTTTATGGTAGTCATGGGATATTCTTCATGTCGAACACCTTGGTAAGGAATAAAGTCACTTTTCGACTGTTTAAAATGAGACAGTAGAATTCTTATCAATCTTTAGAACTTTATACCAATTTTCCCTGTCCACAAGCGTCGCAAAACAAACACATTCTTGACGACCACCTATTCCAGTTTAATGATTTGAACAAAACACTTACAAAAAAAAATGGTTCAAATGGCTCTGAGCACTATGGGACTTAACATCTGTGGTCATCAGTCCCCTAGAACTTAGAACTACTCAAACCTAACTAACCTAAGGACATCACACACATCCATGCCCGAGGCAGAATTCGAATCTGCGACCGTAGCAGTCTCGCGGTTCCGGACTGCGGGCCTAGAACCGCTAGACCACCGCGGCCGGCGAAACACTTACAACTAACTTCTTCAAATATCTTTACAAAAAATCTAATGGACAAAGCGAGTTGTCACTTGACTGGTTTTTGTGTGGAATACGGTCTAAGATAATAGAAACAGAAAACGTAAAGTTGAACAAAGATATACACAGTACGTATCATCCAATGAGAAACTGATTCATACGAAGCTCTAAGGAAGGAAATAAAAGAGACTAGTTTCCAGTTAACAGGGATAAACTGGTAAATACTCTAATGTACATATGCACTATTTTCATATCGTTTACACTTCATCTCATTTTTCTCTCTTCTCATTCTCCACTTCTTCGTTCAGCAATGTGCAGGAGCTACTGGCGAGAAGGAAAAACTCTGGGAGCTCACCTGTAGCCTCCATTTCTTGCTTAAATATCGCCTTTTCCTCCCGTCGCACCACTCGAGCAGCCTAAGGAGAAAACTAAATACTCCCAATCACCTTTCGGTGCCTGCAGATGTTGCGGTGTGAAGTGTTGGAACTGCTCCCTCTTCTGGTTAGATGTAAACGTATTTTTCAGTAAATAAAAATAAACGGCAATTCGTAAAAACAACCGCGAGCAATAATGAACTGAGTAACGAGAGAACGCGAGCAAATACCTATACGGCGTAGCCTACATACGGACGGGCGTTAGGGAAAACAATTCGGTGGAATATATTTTAATTTATTTCGCGCGTGTTATAAATATCGGATACGGGAAACGAATTAGATGTGGTATTCTGGAATTAATTCAGTTTCCTGTGTACGAGCATTTCGCTACTGTGCCAATTATTGGGAGCGGCGATCACACTGAATGTTTACTGTAGATCCGCAGCAATACAGATCGCACATACGGCGTAATTATTCATCCGTAAACTGAGGGGCATTGGAAAAGCTTACGTGGAACAGTACAGCACTGTCGAACGTAATTACTTAAATTCTCTGTTTGTGTTCCCCAGGTATCTGGTCTGTTAAATCTCCGGCTACAAAATTTCATAGACGCCGTTGTAACAGTGACAGTTGTATCACCGAGTTGGCACTACCGTCATCGTCATCGATATCAGAGAAGCTTCAATTTGTAGTTCTGTACCAAGATATAAACCTCTGTCCACTGGAACATCCTTATAAATTGAAAAGGGTGGCGACCTTGTTTCTAGGAGGAGGAGGTTAGTGTTTAACGTACCATCATTAGAGACGGAGCTCAGGGTCGGATTAGGGAAGGATGGAGAAGAAATGCAGCGGTGTCATTTCGCAGGACCCATCCTGGCATTTATTTTAAGCGGTTTAAGGAATCACAGAAAACCTAAATCAGGATGCCAGGACGCGGGTTTGAACAGTCATACTCGCGAATGCGAGTCCTGTGTGCCAACCACTGGGCTATCCTGCTCGGATTTGGTTTCGAACGTAGATCCTTGTTATTCACAAGCAATGATTTTCGCAGTAAAACTTCTTCTCATGAAGATCTTTAATCTATTGACGCATCCCTAGCTCGATTAGCGTCTTTGAGTGCATTTGTCACACATTAAACTACAAATGTAAATGAAAATGCAACCGAATTTCATAATTTCGAGCAATATAAAGGCAGCTTTTGATGATCCATTGCACATGCATAAAGCTGCACCGAGGTGAGAAAAAAACAGGACTCAACAACTGGATGTCATTGTATTATAGTAGCCTATGCCGAGGCGTAAATTACCATGAAAGGGATGTCGCTCAGGAAACAAAATGTGCTATTCATATGGAGCAAAGATCTTTCTCTTTCTTAGTTTCATTTTTTTGTTGTTGGTATTTTGGAGGCGGAAAGCAAATTGAGATAAAATCATATTGATTCCTAAGGTTTTAATAATTGTATTTTCTCGTTTATGAACATGTTCGGAATTAGCACTGTAGAAAACGCGAATGCGGATTTATGTCTCACATAAAACGCATACATCAAAATCCTGAGCGATTTTTATGATCTTACCCACATTTGTACAAGGTGGTCCTTAGATGTAGGACCACCGTTCCAAAACAGCAATCCGTGCATAAAATGAAAAAGAATTTTAAAGCCGAGTAGTATGAGATTGAGGAGGAAGGGGGTACCTGTAAGGCTATAATAAAAATCTACCGTTTTTTTGGAAGCTGTCATCTTTAAAAATGGCTCTGAGCATTTTTGGACTTAACATCTGAAGTCATCAGTCCCCTAGAACTTACAACTACTTAAACCTAACTAACCTAAGGACATGACACACATCCATGCCCAAGGCAGGATTCGAACCTGCGACCATAGCGGTCGCACGGTTCCAGACTGAAGCACCTAGAACCGCTCGGCCACACCGGCCGGCGCTCTCATCTTGAATGAAACTTGTAATTTTTGGATGGGAAAGGGGCTCTGATAATACGTGGAGAAAAAAATTCACAACATCAAGGTGTAATTAATGTAGATCAATGAACATACATCTGTCTAGGTAATACATTTAGGTGATTCACGATGCAATATCCCAAGTTAATGTAAGTTAGAGATACGCCATTGCAAATTTGAAATGCTGTTGCATTAAGAACCGATGCAACTGGCATAATGTTGAATGCAATCATGCAAACGTGCACGAATTTTGTCGTGCAAGTGTCGGATGTCAGGTTGTGGGAGAGAGTTCCATGCTTGCTAGACGATCGGTCAATGCAGTGGCGGTTAATGCTGTTTGTGGATGCCGCTGGTATTGTCGTCCGATGATGTCCTTTATGTGCTTGATCGGGGAGAGATCTGGTGTTTCAGCAGACCAAGACAACACGCCGACACTCTGTAGAGCATGTCAGGTTACAGCTGCGGTATGTGGGCGAGCGTTACCTTGTTGGAAAATACCAAATATTGTTTATGAACGGCAGCTCAGCAGGTCGAACCACCAGGCTGACCTACAAATCTGCAGTCAGGGGCAGGGGATAACCACGAGTGTGCTCCTGCTGTTACGAAATCGCACCCCAGATTGATCTCATTCTAACCAACACGCGGCCATCACTTGCACCAAGACATGAGCACAGCAGAAAACACAACAGATCTCCAACCTACCCTCCAATGAGCTCTCGCTTTGACACCACTGAAGCCGCGTGTGGCGGTGGTAAGGAGTCAGTGGTATGCCCGCTACAGCGTGTCTGTATCGGAGCTGTTATTGAAGGAACCGAATTGTGACAGTTCGTTGTGTCACTGCTGCTCACATAGCTGTTGCAGATCCTGTAGATGACCCAGAGCCATATGCCGAACACGACAGTCCTCCCTTTCCGTAGTGCCACCTGGCTGTCTGGAGCCCGACACAACCGATGCTGTGAATCATTCCTGCCAAGTGCTTCTTCCATATCGCGAAAATGAAATTCACCTTCTCGTAGCTGTGCTGAGCAACCTCGTCCAACCTCAACGAGCTGTTGATGATGCCATCTTCACCTTCTTACAGGCATACTTGACTAAGATCAACTCACTGCGTCCAATCTCAAAAAGCAACTAACGTTAACGACTAATTTGCATCGTCATTGCGACGCCCCAAGCGCCACTTTCACGTGACTAGCTCGAAATTAGAGTAGACGTTATCTTTCAATGCAGAAACACGCCTACCAACTTTCATGTATCCGACACAGTACCTTCTTGGTGTTTCTTTTTTTTTGCGTCTGTGTACATCAGACATTACGAGTAACACAAGAAAAGCGATGGTGACTTTGATTCGAGCATAGCTTTATTCATTCTAGATCTATAATTAATACAAGCTGAACGCATTGAGTCCGTATTGGTATCAGGAAAGAGGGTCACCCGCGTTATAGCAGAGCATTATAACCAAAGCCACCTAGATGGACCACCTAGTACACACACCCACACTTAATTCTGGTGAAACATCTCGCGAAGTTCCGTGAAGCTGTACGATTGAATACGCCTACGGATGACGCAACATCGAATTCTGTACTGGGACCGTTCAGTAAGAGTCCAAAACGCAGTACGCGCCGCATCTTGCAGAGAAGTGGGGTCAGCTGTGGATCTGTATCGAAAATATAAAAGGACATAACACGGGAATCAATAAACAATGCAAAAATGAAAAGTATCATGGTTTTTCTCGTGTCTGTAAGACATGTCTCGTGCACTGTTTTGAAAACTATGAGATGTATTCATGATGGGGACGTTTAGATGGCCGCTATTGGCAACATAGCCTCACAGTATTTATCCATCTGATACTAATTGAGTTTAGGCTTCTGTTTGGTCACCTACATTCATCTTAGAAGGTTGAGACTACACCTATGAAGCATCCTTTAATACCATACATACATGTAATGAAAGCTGGTCTAATACGATGTGTTCTCAAGCCTTTCCGAGAATTCGAGTTTCCGAGATGAATGACGGTTTTGAATAACATTCGAGCATGTCAGACGTGTAAACTGGCTAAGGCGAAAGACTAGAAATCAGCACACACTGAAGCAAGTAACGTGGTTTTCTTCCTTTTATATCTCTATTGAACAATTGCATCGCTGAAACTAATCATATTTCCTTGGAAAAAATAATAATAATGGCAAACATTGCGGTACATTCATGGTAAGGTACACTCAAGATATATGAAGGAATCTAAGTATGTACTACAATCGTAGAAGGATGAGTATAATGGGTGGCGCACGGTGTGCATTTCGTCTGAGTTCGTTGACACAACGAGAACGGCGCCTTCGTGAACACTCAGTATCGTAATTTGTGTCGCTTACTTGCAGATTTTTTTTCGGAAAACTGAATCACTCCGATTGATGTTCGCAACGCTGTAATGATTTGAAGGTGCAGTCATGTGGTTTGCTCCCGCGATCTGTTGCTAGTTAGTTTCATGTTTTGCTGCCTTATGCCGGTCGCTGAACAGTTGGGTGGCAGGCTCGCATGCTTACAATTTCTGCTTGACTGTAGCATAATTGTCGAAATTGGCCAATATCAAATAGAAATATAATTTACGGTCGTTGATGGAGTCATTTTGTCCTTTTCATAATTAATTACTGTTCTCCGTTGTAGTGTAGTCTGTTCGTCCTCACTCCCCAGCTATGACCGCACAACGAGTGGGGGACTTCCATCTGACGCCGAAATCAGCCGTATTTGCTTCACTTCCGCGTAAATGAAATCGTTTCGCTACCAAGCATTCCTATTCTCGTTCATCAATAACACCAAATTTAGTGCTCTTAACACGTCTCTTTATAATTTATGAGAGACTAATCAAACGAAGTATTAGGTCTACAACTTTGCTTCCGCCGTTTTTTCTTGAAGTTCGGGAATTTATTGTTAAATACTTACGAAAAAAATTATCATTGTAGTATTGCCCATCGCTGGCCACTACATTCTCCCATATTTCGTATAGCTTACGAATCCCGTGGTGGAAGAACTGGGCGTATGTTGTGGGGATCCATGAATCGATTCAGTTTTGCACTTGTTCATATGATCGGAAGTGCTGGTCAGCCAGACTGTATGTCACTGATCGAAAAAGGTGGTAGTCAGAGAGAGCAACGAATGGACAATATGGCGGGAGGGATAGGACTTCTCATTTCAACGTTTCCATGTATATTTTAACGGGTTTTGCAACATGAGGTAGAGCACTGACCTGGTGCAAATTTACCTTTACGTGTCTATCGCTGTATTGTGGCCGTTTGTGTTTCAGTGCTGGGCTCTAAAGCATCAATTACGTTCGATAATGATGTCCTGTGACAGTCTTCGACTGTTTCAGTAGCTACGGAAACGCCGACAGGAGTGGCCGAGCGGTTCTAGGCGCTTCAGTCTATTACCACGCGACCGCTACGGTCGCTGGTTCGAATCCTGCCTCAGGCATGGATGTGTGCAATGTCCTTAGCTTAGTTAGGTTTACGTACACTACTGGCCATTAAAATTGCTACACCAAGAAGAAATGCAGATGATAAACGAGTATTCATTGGACAAATATATTATACTAAAACTGACATGTGATTACATTTTCACGCAGTTTGGGTGCATAGATCCTGAGAAATCAGTACCCAGAACAACCACCTCTGGCCGTAATAACGGCCTTGATACGCCTGGACATTGAGTCAAACAGAGCTTGGATGGCGTGTACAGGTACAGCTGCCCGTGCAGCTTCAACACGATACCACAGTTGATCAAGAGTAGTGACTGGCGTATTGTGACGAGCCAGTTGCTCGGCTACCATTGACCAGACGTTTTCAGTTGGTGAGAGATCTGGAGAATGTGCTGGCTAGGGCAGCAGTCGAACATTTCCTGTATCCAGAAAGGCCCGTACAAGACCTGCAACATGCCGTCGTGCATTATCCTGCTGAAATGTAGGGTTTCGTAGGGATCGAATGACGGGTAGAGCCACGGGTCGTAACACATCTGAAATGTAACTTCCACTGTTCAAAGTACCGTCAAGGCGAACAAGAGGTGACCGAGACGTGTAACCAGTGGCACCCCATACCATCACGCCGGGTGATACGCCAGTATGGCGATGACGAATACACGCTTCCAATGTGCGTTCACCGCCATGTCGCCAAACACGGATGCGACTATCATGATGCTGTAAACAGAACGTGGATTCATCCGAAAAAAAAGACGTTTTGCCATTCGTGCACCCAGGTTCGTCGTTGAGTACACCATCGCAGGCGCTCCTTCTGTGATGCAGCGTCAAGGGTAATCGCAGGCATGGACGCCGAGCTGATGGTCCATGCTGCTGCAAACGTCGTCGAACTGTTCGTGCAGGTGGTTGTTGTTTTGCAAACGTCTCCATCTGTTTACTCAGGGATCGAGTCGTGGCTGCACGATCCGTTACAGCCATGCGGATAAGACGCCTATCATCTCGACTGCTAGTGATACGAGGCCGTTGAGATCCAGCACGGCGTTCCGTACTACCCTCCCAAACCTACCGATTCCATATTCTGCTAACAGTCATTGGATCTCGTTCAACGTGAGCAGCAATGTCGCGATACGATAAACCGCAATTGCGATAGGCTACAATCCGTCCTTATCAAAGTCGGAAACGTGATGGTACGCGTTTCTCCTCCTTAAACAAGACGTCAGAACATTCTTTCACCAGGTAACGCCGGTCAACTGCTGTTTGTGTATGAGAAACCGATTGGAAACTTTTCTCATGTCGGCATGTTGTAGGTGTCGCCACCGGCGGCAACCTTGTGTGAACGCTCTGAAAAGCTAATCTTTTGCATATCACAGCATCTGCTTCCTGTCGGTTAAATTTCGCGTCTGTAGGGGATGACGACCTCCGATGTTAAGTCCCATGGTGCTCAGAGCCATTTGAACCATATGAGCTACGGAAACGTTCTGTCTCCCCTCGCTATGCCAGTCTTCGACATCAAAATCACGGTTATTAAGGCGTTGAAAACATTCTCTGCACGTTCTTCCACTAATAGTTCCATCAGCATTAGTCTTACCCAGCATTTTAAGAGCCACAGCCGCAGATTTCTTGATGTTAAAGCAGAAAATTAAAACTTCACGCAAATGGCGAGAAATGGGTACGTAAGTTTACGTACCTTATCGAGAATAGCCTTATGATGCAATACAAATCGACTAATATCTTTATGTCATTGTGTTTACATATGCCTATGCTTATTCTATTACACCCAGGACCAACCACTGGAACCCCACTCGCGGCTGATATCGTGTACTGCAAAAGGGGGAAGCAAAGTTGAAGATCTAATAAAATAAAGTAAACGTACAACTTCTTTCGTAATTTGATTCTGCATGCCACCGGTCGGGACGTGTGCCTTTGTCGCTTTGTAGCTCCTGTATGATCACATTGAGAGCACCAGATCTCCACCCGTTCCAATTATCCAACGAGGGTGACACGTGGGTGCACAACTGGGATTGGACTGTGCCCTCTCCTGCATCCCTGCTTCTCATGACTATATCGGATGTGGTTGACTAAATATTCTTCCCACCTAGTATCCTGCAGATGACTACTTGGGTTTAGTTGTATTTCAGTCGTTACTCGTATATGGGGAAAATGAGGAACGCACTTACATTTTTTCCCTCTGGGCATTCCAGTACTATATTATGCATGTAAGATTTTGTCTAATTTCACATAAAGGCCTTTTTCCTGTTAATTGTTAAAGTTAATCTCGTAGCTAACAAATAATTATCAGAAATGGAATGAACTAGATGGCACGGCTCACGAAGTCTGTTGAACCGTAGTTTAAACTCCTGTCTCGCCTTCCAGAATTAGTTTTTCCCTGGATCCTCTCTCACTTAATGAGAACGCCGAGATTCTTGCCTTGTTCAAGCGTATGATCCACCTCTACTTATCGAGTCCTGCAGTACCAGAAAGTACGAATGTAGACGGACGTAAATGGCCGAGGATAGTCAGCACGAGGATTGATAGCACTATCAGCAGTGGCTCCAGCTCCAAGCCTCGTGATCCACAATAAAGCTCCGAATCTCCGAGATTTGGTATAACCCGTATTTACTGGCATGTAATTCAAAGCCATATATACCTGCGGATCCTGGACTACGACAGTTGCTAAGGACTTGATTAGTTGTCGTTATCTGACTCATGTCGTAACTGGTGCTCAACCACGCATTCGTAAATTTACATTGTAACAGCAACTTATTAAGACAGTTTTCGGTTAATCTTCAATTGTTAGTAAATGTCTTTCCTTCCCAAGAGAACTGTTCATAACAATTGGCAACGAGGAGATGGAAACTTGCAGTTTGAACTAGAAAAGAGGAAAATGGACCCTGCTGTCAGAGAGGTTTTGAAACAACAGCAGCAACACGTGTAAACAGCTGACAAAAGCTGAAATAAGCCGTCGACAATCGAATCACTGTAACTACAGAACAGCTCACAACAGGCTGTATTTAACCAACAGTAAAACTCAGTAATGGATACTCCAGGATTTCATTTACTCAAGGAGAAACTGAATTTGTAGGATATCAAGGTTTGCAAGGTAACAGATCCTTCCGTGCACTATGCACTGTTTTTGCCGCCGTGGCCCCTGAAGGCAGTACAATAGCTTCGGAAGTTATGCACTGTAGAGGGACCCGAAGATGCTAAGAAATTTGAATGTTCTATTGTATTAGTTTATTTAGTTGAAAGGTTTTCGACTTGCGAGACAGTCATCGGATCATAACCAACTATCGTCATCATACAGGATACAGTAATGGACACAACGTGGAAAATAACATCACAGTTGAAAAGTCAGATGGAAAATCAGGCCATATCATATTTCATAGTACAGTTGTAATATTGCTGAAAATATTACAATTTAAGCTAAATGGTAAAAAAATGCAAGGGTACATACCAGAACACTAACTAAAGAAAATCAAAATTATTTGTTTTTTGAATGTGTGTGTTTCTGTGTGTGTGTTGTGTGTGTGTGTGTGTGTGTGTGTGTGTGTGTGTGTGTCTGTGTGTGATTAAGGATGTGGCGGAGGAGAAGCAGTATGACACGAACAAACAGTAACCATCCCGCACCTGAATGTAAGAGGTTCTGGCAGCATCATAAATGAAAATGTAAGGAATTACGTTCAACAGAATATTTGACAGGTCGAAAACTGGTTATCTGAATAAATTAATAACATAGAACACCCACATTTTTGTGCTTTTCTTTGCGGCTTACTTCTGTTTCTGGTATTTATTCTTTCTTTTCCTGTCCCCTTCTAATTTTTCTTCTAGCCTAAGTATATGAAGTCCTTATTCCTTATTTTATCTGTCGTTTAATAACGATTGGTAGTTCTTAAAACATCTGTTTTTTCTCATTTCAAATCTAATTTGTTGTGTCTTACTCAAAATCTACGTTACATTTCTGAACAGAAATGTCAGGAAAGCAACCATAGCATAAAAGTTTGTTAGTGTTTCACTTTTTAATCATCATGGCATGTCCAACTACTTCTAATTAGCTGGTCTAATGTTCTATTATTAACATTTGCAGTTAGAGTTACTGTATAACTATACATGTGCTATAGAACTCTGACTAGCTTTTACCCCATGGTTTCACTTACATATGCTTCTGACATATTGGACACACATTTCCACCTCTGCAGACTCTCAGACAATCCCTTCCTTTCCCTTCTTCCTCTCTTCATCTCCTCCTCTCACCCATTTCTGTCCATCTCTCCTTGTCGCCTCTATATCTCTCCACCTCCTCTTCCCCCTCTAAATATGTACATTTCCTTTTCCCTCCTCTCCATATGACCATCTACTGTTCCCCCCTCTCTCTCTGTACCATTTATCTTCCCATCTCTCTCAGTATCCATCTCCTCTCGGCCCTTTCTCGGATTAGCCACACCCATTTGCTTTAGTAGCCCCTATAATGCATGCCAATATTGCAACTCGCGTCTTTCCCTCTATTTGTCCACCTCCTCTCTGCTCTCTCTGTCCATCATATTCTTTCTCCTCTTTGTTTGTGAATCTTGTCCTCCCTTCTCTCCATCCATCTCATCCTTTTCCCTTGTTGTCCAACTAATTCTTCCCTTCTACATCTACATCTACATTTATACTCCGCAAGCCACCAAACAGTGTGTGGCGGAGGGCACTTTACGTGCCACTGTCATTACCTCCGTTTTCTGTTCCAGTCGGGTATGGTTCGCGGGAAGAACGACTGTATGAAAGCCTCCGTGCGCGCTCGAATCTCTCTAATTTTACATTCGTGATCTCCTCGGGAGGTATAAGTAGTGGGAAGCAATATATTCGATACCTCATCCAGAAACGCACCCTCTCGAAACCTGGCGAGCAAGCTACACCGCGATGCAGAGCGCCTCTCTTGCAGAGTCCGCCACTTGAGTTTCCTAAACATCTCCGTAACGCTATCACGCTTACCAAATAACCCTGTGACGAAACGCGCCGCTCTTCTTTCGATCTTCTCTACCTCCCCCGTCAACCTGATTTGGTACCGACCCACACTGATGAGCAATACTCAAGTATAGGTCGAACGAGTGTTTTGTAAGCCAACTCCTTTGTTGATGGACTACATTTTCTAAGGACTCTCCCAATGAATCTCAACCCGATACCCGCCTTACCAACAATTAATTTTATATGATCATTCCACTTCAAATCGTTCCACACGCATACTCCCAGATATTTTACAGAAGTAACTGCTACCAGTGTTTGTTCCGCTATCATATAATCATACAATAATGGATCCTTCTTTCTATGTATTCGCAATACATTACATTTGTCTATGTTAAGGGTCAGTTGCCACTCCCTGCATCAAGTGCCTATCCGCTGCAGATCTTCCTGCATTTTGCTACAATTTTCTAATGCTGCAACTTCTCCGTATACTACATCCCCTACCGCTCCCTCACTCTCTGAGCATCTACTTCACCGCATTCTCTGGCTATCCCATTCTCCCCAGTCTCCCTGATTACCTTGCCCCAGACGTTTAGGCTGCCCTGCACAGCAGGTTGCCAAGACAGGCCCATACTACTCCAAAACAACATACCTGTACAAGGCAGTCAATAGACTGGGTGTTGAAAAAATTTTTATTGCCCCTGATGTGTAGACTTCCCTGCAAAGGAAGCAATAAGGTTATACAGCAGGGCCACAAAAGGCGTGTTGTTTACTTTATCTCCATCTACTAGATTGATGAGGTGATAAACCCCACAGTGTTGATACTAGTGGTATTTGCTGTTTATGTGTCAAATCTATCTGAAATCGATCCACTATTTTGGGAAGAGATCCTGGACATATATACACATGCTTCTTTATGTATATACTAGGTTGGACGTAAGTGCAATCTACGTTAAGTAATATGCCCCAATAACAATGGTTTATACTTCAACTAATAAAAGTTCATTTTTTTTATATTCACACATTAATTCATAGGCTGATGAAAGTAACTACCTATTATGTGATTTTAAAGTAGCTCAAGCCTCCAGTACACTGGTTGGCGTATGCACTACACAAAACTAATAGATAAATAGCTGAAAAAACATTGTGTTCACAGCTGAAATGTAACTGAAGTTAAAGTCCACACTCACTCACCTGTAATAAGAGTCTAGAAAACATTCAACTCATTAAACCTAAATGCCAATAAATTGTAGAAAATAATCAATCCACACCAGAAGTTCTGCTGAATTGCTGGCAGAAATAAATCTGGTCCCGACTACTATAGAATAATTAAAAAGAACCGTGAAATATTTTTAAGTACCATGACTGAAAACATCATAACAACAAAAACGTGTGCAGCTGTATCACCGCTCAGACCAACACAGAACTAGCCTCTTCAGGCTCGTACCAAACTGTGAAAGACTGCAAGAGGGCCACTGCTCTTTTACTGACTTTGTGTTCCACCAGCCATATTCAAAACTCTTTACACATAAATGATATCCAAACAATCAATGTGCCATTAGCTGAACACTTTAATTATAATCAAAACTTATACCTAACACATCATTTTATGTGCACCAGTTTACCCAAAAATTAAAATTAAATAAATGCCAAATTTTGTTGTAGTGCTAAAAATCAGATCATAATGCCCGTGCCATCAGTTATTACAATAAATATGGGTATGGAAGCATTTTCGTGGTGGATTTTTCCGCCTATATTTTATGTTATGGATCGAACTATACCAATTTTTAACAATTAATTATGTAATAAAGTCAGGCAATACATACTACATTCCTACTTACGTATACTTCTTGCATATAATTATATATTGATTTTAATTAAAGTTCAACAGAAAAAACATATCACATCCTAATTAATTATGACACAACACAAGTGAGTAGTTCGATTGATGCACATCACTCAGAGCTAGTATTTGAGTGCTTGATCTGTTTTGTGCCATATGTTTTACACAAGTTATTAGAGATTTGTTGACTTTTAGTTACAAAAATCATCTTAGTGCTGTATCTGCTCACATATATTAATTACAAATTACATTCCATATTGGCAGAATCTTCTTGTTCTCTTCTCTAATTTGACCTGTTTTCCTTCACATTATCTATGGCGTGCTTGTGCAAATGCAAAAAATATTCACTGGCAGAAAAGAACACCAAGAAGAAGTTGTGCGACATAAACGAAAGTTGGTGGGTGTGTTTCTGCATCTGAAATATTATATGTTTTCCAGGTCCACTCCAGTCTCATAAGAGCGACGCTGGCAGCGCCACTGTGAGCATCCATATGATGCTTTCTGTAAATACACGCTGTGACAGTCGTGGGCGTTAGTTACATTTGGGATTGGACGTGGTGTGCTGATGTTAGTCAAGAATGCTTTTAAGGCGACAAACACGCCATTATAAACGCCGCACTGAGTTTTAACGAGGTCGTGTAGCATATCTACGACAAACTGCACGTTACTCCTGCGATACTGACGAAAAACTTGGCACGAATGTAGTCTCTGTGCATGACTGTTGGTAGCAGTGGTCACGAGAAGAACAGGCTGCAGATGGGACGTGGCACAACCAAGAGGGAAGACCATCGTGTTCGACCTATGGGTCCCACGCATCATATTGCATCTGCAGCAGCAATTTGAGCAGTATATGGCACCACAGTTACACAATGAACTAGTACAAATCGGTTACGTCAATGACAGCTGTGATCCAGACACTTCCTAGCGTGCTTTTCACTGTCCTCAAACCACTGTTATTTGCGATCTCAATGCCGTCAGGCTAGATCACATTGGAGGGCAGGGTGGCGGTCAGTTGTGTTTTCTCATAAAAGCTGGTTCTGCTCGTTTCCAAAATTTCATTACTCTCCATTAATATTTCATGGTGTTGCGATTTTTTCCGTCAGTGTATAAGAACTGTTTGTGCGCACTAGCAGTGTAACTGACGTCATGTGTGCCTGTCGGAATCTGACAGCCATGCGCCACTGGGAGCCAGCACATTACAGACTGAAGCCATGTATGCCTGGCCGCCACGGCCTGGAGTGCATGCAAGATGAGTGTCACTCACAGCAAAACACATCACCCATGCTCAAATATAGTTCATCATGTCACACACTCTCGATAACGATCTCCTTCTACCCACTCTCCCTATCTATCTACTACTCCTCCTCTCTGTCTCCCTAATTGCCCTCTCCCTTTGTCCAATCACCTCCTTTTCCCCCTCTCTTCCATCCCTCCTGACCCTCTCTACCTATCCGACTGCTCCCGTTTCCCTATCTCTGTCCATCCCCTCCACTATCTATCTTAATCTTAGCGCTGCTCTGCCCATCCACATGTGTAGCCTGCGCACAACAGTTCGATAAGGTCGGATGATACTGTTCCCACAACACCTGTTGCGCAGGGCAGCATATACAGACTGAGAAAAACAAGCATCTGCCTGTATCCTCACTCCTATTGGAGCTAGGATTTTATAAACTCCACAGTGCTAATACTCGCAAAGTTTGCTGTTTGTGTGCCAAATGTAGTTGAAATCGATCCAGGAGTTTGAGAAGAGATCACAGACGCATATAGATACGTGCTTACCGTCTGCTTTATACGTATTTAGGCAGAATATAGTCGTAGATTATTAGTGTGTGGTGTCATCTAAGTGATTGTACCTCCTCTGTTTCGAACTCCAGCTGTGATAGCTGAGTTGTTTCTTAATGTGGCCTAGATTATTTATTCAGCCTGCGCGTGAAGTGCAAATTTTATTCATTTTGATATGTATAACACACTGCAGGCAAAAAAATTAATATTGTCAGTGAAGTGTGAGCTTATTGAATGTTTGTGAGCTTTAAAAGTGGAAAGTGCATATTGTGGATATTCTGTTTTTATTTCGAACTGGAAATCGCGTCACATTATGTTACCAATACCAACTACCATTTTTCTGACCATAGAACAGTTCTTTTTAGTTAAGGTTTAGCAATTTTATAGTGGTTATCGCAGATGCGATAGTTGAGACATAAATTTATATCTTTCCTCAGGACACATTTCCCTCTTCTTGACTGATCCGATTGTTCAAATATTCAGTTATCCATGAGAAGTGTGTACTCGAAGTCCTCTACTGAATGTTTTACACACCCTGGTTGACGAGCATTAAGTGCCTGTAGTAAACGGATGGGAAACCTCATTGATGAAGTTACCCTACGAGAGTGCGGCCTGCTACTATGGGTGCATGAGGTCTGGAGACTGACTACACTAATCACGGAAGCGTGTGTGGTTCTCTCGAATACGAGCCAGACAGAGTGACAGAGTCCTCGTTGAGATCTGTGGTTTGGAGGAAACGTGGCGCCACTTTCTGTGACCAACCTAATTGGAGTTTGGAGTTCTGAAAGGACCACTCCCGATTCTCGGGTTGCTGGGTTCAGGTGACCTACAGCCAGCTGCATCCTGCAGATGTATGCCCATGTGTGTAGCGTCAGGCTTCTATCCAGTAAAGAGTTGTTTTGAACGGAAGTAGCGATCTTACGGTTTGCTTCCACGAGTAACAGGACAGAAGTTCTCACGTGTAGTTTGTGGGACTTGCACTCGTGGAAGAATGGATAGTGTGCAGAAATGACTAAGCCACAGTGCAGCAGATTACATTCGGAATAAACCTCTCACCCCTCTGCAGTGAGAAACATTGACAGTACGATTCCAATGGAACAATTTACCATTATCATCATATTTCGAACCCACTCGAAACACATTTTACTGAAATCTCTGGTCTAGGAGGGCAGAGAGGGTCATGTTATATTTGTGGAAAGGGGCCAAAATAAGTTATTGTAATAAGTTGCACTCAACATATAAACTTAATTTGCTAAAACACACAAATACACAAGCAAGAATCTAAAACTCGTAAGGTATTAACGAAAGACCTCCTTTGATTTAATTTAGATCGGCTGAAAGCCACATAGAAAATCCAAGGCATAAGGTCTAAGCTAGGAATTGAGGCACAGGAGTTCTTCTGGAGGTTTCACTTCTTTAGAAAATTTTTTTTTATCTTCAATGTAAATAGGCTGAAAGCCTTAGCTTAAATTTTTGCCATATAACTCCGCTGAGGGCCAAATATTAATCAAGAACAGTGTTACGGCATAAGGCTGATACAAAGATTTTCAATGTTTGATCTAAATAGGCTGAAAACTCGGCTGAAGGCCGCATATCAGCAAAACAATTTAACGGCTTAAGGCCTAGGAAGAAGAGCTTTCACTTTGAAAAGGCTGAAGGCCTTGTCTAAAAATATTTCGTGTAAAACTCCGATTAAGGCCTCGTACTAAAGTATATCAATCTTATGACTTAAGGGGTAAGACAAGGACACTGAATTTTTAATTTAAGAGAGATTAAAACTCGGCTGAAGGCGACATACCATGCAGAAAACAATTTTACGGCTTAAGGCCTAAAGGGAAGAGCTTATAAATTTAAACTAAAATAGGCTAAAGGCTTTATCCTAAAATGCTTCACATAACTCTCGGCTGAAGGCCACATACTAAAGCCAAACAATCTCATGGCTTAAAGCCCAGACAAAGAAATTACAAATTTTTAATTTAAGCTGTAATTTTCAATTTTATTTTAGAAAGTCTGAAACTCGGCTGAAGGCCACATACCAAACAAGAAACAATATTTTTTTAACAGCTTAAGGTCTAAGAAGAAAAGCTTTGCAATCTTAATAAGCTAAAACGTGGCTGGAGGCCACACAGAGTACTTAAGACTAAAAAGGAAATCACTATGTAAAGCTCAAGGAGAGGCGCTCAGAAGGTTCCAAGGATCGGTTTGGGAAGGTAACACTAATGCACGCTTAGGGGAGACTGGCAGCCAGACCGACAACCTCTTAATCAGAAGGCAACCCAACCGAAAGCCAGTCGACGAACCAAACAACAAGATCAGTTCGGCTCCACCCGACCAGCAAAACGACAACAATATGTCAATAGCACAACGTTCTGTATACTCGTGCCCAATACAGCCAAGTCAGAATAAATGCCCACAACTACCAACAATAGCTCAGCTGCCGAACTACACGCCATGCTGGACAGCATCAACACGACGAGGAACATACACCGCCAAGAACTACGTCAATGAACAGGGCTGGTCACCAGAACGTCAACGGCTACAAGGCAGAAGATACCGCTGGTATACTTCATTAATGAAGAAATGAATTAAATTAAGACAGCTGCAATTCTAGCCGACTTCAATGCATACACATTGCTGCTTGCGGGAATCTCTCAGAAAGTGACAACCAGGATCAAATGAAGAGATGTGATAGCAGTTGAGGCTTGATAGTAGGTTAAGCGAGCACACAACTTTAATGCCCAGGATCTGTGGGCGACGAACTTCGTAACCCTCGCAAGAAGCGCCTCACAACTCCAACCGCGCATGCACGCCGCCAGCAGCTCCAGCCTGACTAAGCGCCTCGGAGACTTCCTCACTACTCTGCCCCAACCGACCGACTGTACGACCAACCAACGGTCGTTCCCGCTCCAGTCTCCTTGCGTCGGATCGTGCATGTGTGTCCCCAGCGGTCGGCAAGTAGTGCCTGTCAGCACCTCACTGGCGCTCCGTCTCTGACGCTGCTCCGTGCCCAACTGGCACCTCCAACTCATTTACAGACACACGACGACCGGAAATACTATCGGTCGAGTGGAAAAGTCTGTACGTCCATTCTCTTAGAGATGCTTGCGGGAGTCCGCCTGCTTATCTGGGTGGTACCGTGTTTGCCTCCCATACAAGTGGGTCCGGGTTTGCTTCCCGGCGGGATTGGCGCTTTTTCCGCTCGGAGACTGGCTGTTGTGTTATCATCATCATTTCATCCTCATCACCAGCGCGCAAGTCGTCGAATGAAATAAGACTTTCACTTGGCAGCCGAAATTCTCGAATAGGGGCCTCCCGGCCAACGATGCAATATGCTCATTTCCATTTTTTGGTTGCGGGTCTTGGCTGTTCGAGGGACGTCAAATTAAACACCTTTCAGCCGTCTAGTTTCCAAACTTATTTTATTTGGCTACCAGTTTCAGCGTTTTACTACGGAATCTGGAGGCCCCTGAACGATGTTTAGGAAGATTCTACCTCGGTTGTGATCAAAACAGAGGTCAGCAATACTTGTATTAGCAGATTTTTTGCTATAGCGGTCACTTCAACCATCATCTGCCGAGTCGGCCCTCTTTTGATCTCAAGTGAGGTAGAATCTTCCTACACGTCGATCAGGGGAAATGGCGTAGTAAAACGCTGAACCTGGTAGCCAAATAAAATAAATTCGTAAACTAGACGGCTGAAAGTTGTTTGACAACCAATACGTGGAAAAGATTTCATATTGCGTACTTAATCACGAGTGCAATGGTATTGATCAAAGGCGTACTATTTGATTAATTAAAATGTCCAGAATATTAACTGGGCTGTTTAATCATTGATTACAGTATTTCCTGAGTAACAGAAACCATCGATCGGCTGCCTAAGTAGGTGGAGGTCCATCATTTTTCATTTTGACGAATCAATTAAATTATGAAAATCACAAGATGGTTTTACATTGGGATTTTGTATGCAGACACGCCGTTACAAGTGGATACTAGTTTCTCTCCTGTTCGTTGACATTGCACATCAACAGGTTACCCAACTTCAACGCTAGGAGGTTGGGTCACCCAAACAGTCGGAAAGAGCAGGAACCGACTTCTCTGCCACAGCCGTTAAATTTAGCTATGGGAAAATTTCTCATACGGAGGAGGAAAACTACTGTGCTACGTGCAAGTTTACGAAAACACAGAAGGACGCTCTCCGATCCCCATCATGTTGCATTTCTCTACAACATCGTTACAGGTAGTACTGTGGGGGTTGCCGCCATTTTATTGTACATACACTGGCTTCCATCACGTTGGAAGCAACTTCGTGCGGAGTCAATATGTTTGACTCACGATGCTTCACGACAGAATGCTCGCGGTTACTTAGATCCTTCCATTTACGCGATTATACAGCTTTGCAACGTGAGCATCCGGTGCGATGAATGTCGAATGCTGACGCAGTGCCGGTGTCTTTGCATTCTTATTCGTATCTCCTCACGGCTAACCACCATGTTATTTCTCGTTGTTTAACGCCAGGAGTCCGTCTCAATCCTCCAAATACCGTGTCTGTGGACTGAACGAGTTATCATTTGTGTCTTGTAGCTTTTTCATATATTTATCATCTCTTCCGACCCGACGACTGAGTTCCAAGTATCTACAATTCTGGACTGATATAGTTCCAAATGCGAAACAAGACTACCTCACATTTACGTGGTTTTACACAAAAAATATACTTCGCTTTACTTAAAACTGGGGTCCGCAGCTCGTGGTCTCGCGGTGGCGTTCTCGCCTCCCGAGCGCGGGGTCCCGGGTTCGATTCGCGGCAGGGTCAGGGATTTTCTTTGCCTCGTGATGACTGGGTGTTGTGTGCTGTCCTTAGGTTAGTTAGGTTTAAGTAGTTCTAAGTTCTAGGGGACTGATGACCATAGATGTTAAGTCCCATAGTGCTCAGAGCCATTTGAACCATTTGAACTTAAAACTGGTGCCTGGTATGTTTTCTCACCAGTCGCCTATCAGCCTGTTATTAAGCCTGGTAATAAAAACGCTTGCATTGAATTAACAGGTTAACGATCATTGGACTTTTTGAATAAATCCTTTTTGCATGAGGTAAGGAAAAAATTTCTGGAATTCAGATAATTACGTGAGGGCGAATGACAGACTCTAATTTTTTCATGGGACTTGAGTTATCTGATTGTGTTTCTTGATGAGTGATTTCGTGTGTCTATTCAAATTTTAGTTTGATTTAGGGTATTTGACGCAGCTGTAAATTCTGATTATTTGTTCAAGTTACTATTTATATTCGAAATCGATGGGCGTGTTGAATGTCTTTCGCAGTGGTTGTTGGTAGCAATTGGAGGCGGCAAACAGCATTTTCAAATTCTGAATATTTGCTGCTGATTTTTTGAATTAATGTTCAGTTAGACGAAATTTACCAGCATGTGTTACTGTGTTCAACAGTCTATTCGGACTCTACACTTCGCATAAAATGATCAATATTTAATTGGCTTCAGTTGAATTCACAAGTTCATATGTGCAAACTTTATTTCCTATTGATCAACTTGGATCACGTAACAGCCACAGTTCTTCTTCTTTCCTTGTTGTTTTCTATTTTTCCCTGTACTCCTTCATCTTTTCCTCACGTTATTTTTCCATTTCCCCTGTCCATGTTGTTTCGGATTTCTTATTTCTTCTAAATTGAAAGCCTTCTAAAATTTAACACTTTATTCTGAAACAGAGTTCTGGCTGATATTTACGATTCCTTGAAATTGTTTCTTTCTAGTTCTTTACTTGCTATTGGCGATTTCTTCTTCCAGAAATACAAGAATATTTGTTTCATGAGCCTTTTCACATTCGTTCACTGAATATATGCAGAAAAGATTTATCTTCTTTTAGCCGTTACGTCTGATATTTTCTTTCTTGGAGTTTGTTCATTACTTCTCATTTTCCACCCATCTGAAGTTTGTATGACACTATCTTTCAAGTACCTCTATTCTGTCCAGCTTACAGTTCACTGTTATGCGTTCACTTGTATATAAACATTCTGGCCGTGCCACTGTGACATTTTGTTTTATTTTTGTTTTTAAAGATACGCATTTCTTATCGCAAATATTCATTGCCAAACCGTATGTTATCACCAGTTTGTTAACTCTTACACCTGCAAATTTTTCTTATCCATTTTGTTGTGTAGTTTCTCCAAGGTATTTTGAATTTACTTACTCACTCCATTTTACCTATTTGTGTTTCTATAAATATTGGTGCATTTTTTATATTTGTCATGAATTTCGTTCTTCCACCTGAAACTTTGAGACCAGTTCTATTTGCTGTTTCGTCGAGAAAATTTTTTGAATAACTACATTTGTCAGATTTTCTAAAAGTATTGCAAAATCGCCTGAAAACCAGGCAGTTTCCGTTAATTCCATTGGCTTCCCTTCATAGAATAACTTTCAGTTTTGTCATTCTTTAGGTCCAAATTCCAGATCCTTACAATTTTTTCTAGAATGCAATCAAACAGCGAAGATGATAAGCCATTACCTTGTCTAATACCAGTTTTTATTTCAAATGGCTGAGATTTTCCTCCCGTATCTTTAACTGTAGATATCGTATTTGTAAGATTTTCACAATTTATTTTGCTGATTTCGCATTAAACCAAAACTCTAATGGTTTCCTGTTTCTCTGTCTACGGAATCAAATGCTTGTTTGAAATCAATGAACGATATTGTTATAGAATTCTGGTTATATTCTTTGGCGAATTATTGATTTTTAAGTTAAAAATCTGTTGTGTGCAAGATCTTTCTTTTCGGAAACCTCCCTTCCAGTAGTTCATCTAAGGTTTCTGCAACTCTTTTCAGAAGAATTTTTGATAATTTTTTGTGTGTCACTTGCAGAAGCGACACTCCTCTGTAATTGTTGACATGTTTGTCTCACTTTTTGTATAGCGAATGGATTGAGGGGGGGCTGTAATGGATTTTGGTCCTTAAAATCGATTTCTATAAAATATTACTTTGTTATTCTACACAGTTTAATCTATGTTGTGTGTGAATTTTATCATAATAGCAGCTTTAGAAATGCTTTTAAATTGTTAAAATCGTTAAGTCTGCACTGCGGCCACACCCACCATCTCCGATATCTGGGAAACTGCTTGCTTCAGCGGAATTTTTGTGAGCGAGAAGGCTATTTTCTTTCGATATCTGTGGCTGATATCTATATCTCTGGCTTACATCTATATCCCCCCATGAACCATGGACCTTGCCGTTGGTGCGGAGGCTTGCGTGCCTCATAGATACAGACAGCCGTATCGTAGGTGCAACCACAACGGAGGGCTATCTGTTGAGAGGCCAGACACACGTGTGGTTCCTGAAGACGGGCAGCAGCCTTTCCAGTAGTTGCAGGGGCAACAGTCTGGATGATTGACTGATCTCACCTTGTAACAATAACCAAAACGGCCTTGCTGTGCTGGTACTGCGAACGGCTGAAGGCAAGGGGAAACTACAGCCGTAATTTTTCCCGAGGACATGCAGCTTTACTGTATGATTAAATGATGATGGCGTCCTCTTGGGTAAAATATTCCGGAGGTAAAATAGTCCCCCATTCGTATCTCCGGGCGGGGACTACTCAAGAGGATGTCGTTATCAGGAGAAAGAAAACTGGCGTTCTACGGATCGGAGCGTGGAATGTCAGATCCCTTGATCGGGCAGGTAGGTTAGAAAATTTAAAAAGGGATATTGATAGGTTAAAGTTAGATATAGTGGGAATTAGTGAATTTCGGTGGCAGGAGGAACAAGACTTCTTGTCAGGTGACTATAGGGTTATAAACACAAAATCAAATAGGTTTAATGCAGGAGTAGGTTTAATAATGAATAGGAAAATAGGAATGCGGGTAAGCTACTACAAACAGCATAGTGAACGCTTTATTGTGGCCAAGATAGATACGAAGCCCACACCTACTACAGTAGTACAAGTTTATATGCCAACGAGCTCTGCAGATGACGAAGAAATTGAAGAAATGTATGATGAGATAAAAGAAATTATTCAGCTAGTGAAGGGAGATCAAAATTTAATAGTCATGGGTGACTGGAATTCGAGTGTAGGAAAAGGGAGCGAAGGAAACGTAGTAGGTGGATATGGATTGGGGCTAAGAAATGAAAGAGGAAGCCGCCTGGTAGAATTTTGCACAGAGCACAACTTAATCATAGCTAACACTTGGATTAAGAATGATGAAAGAAGGTTGTATACATGGAAGAAGCCTGGAGATACTGACAGGTTTCAGATAGATTATATAATGGTGAGAGGAGATTTAGGAACCAGGTTTTAAATTGTAAGACATTTCCAGGGGCAGATGTGGACTCTGACCACAATCTATTGGTTAAGAACTGTAGATTAAAACTGAAGAAACTGCAAGAAAGGTGGGAATTTAAGGATATGGGACGTGGTTAAACTGAAAGAACCAGGGGTTGTACAGAATTTCAAGGAGAGCATAAGGGAACAATTAACAGGAATGGGGGAAAGAAATACAGTAGAAGAAGAATGGATAGCTTTGAGGGATGAAGTTGTGAAGGCAGCAGAGGATCAAGTAGGTAAAAAGACGAGGGCTAATAGAAATCCTTTGGTGACAGAAGAAATATTGAATTTAATTGATGAAAGGAGAAAGTATAAAAATGCAGTAAATGAAGCAGGCAAAAAGGAATACAATCGTCTCAAAAATGAGATCGACAGGAAGTGCAAAATCGCTAAAAAGGGATGGTTAGAGGACAAATGTAAGGATGTAGAGGCTTATCTCACTAGGGGTAAGATAGATACTGCCTACAGAAAAATTAAAGAGACCTTTGGAGATAAGAGAACCATTTGTATGAACATCAAGAGCTCAGATGGAAACCCAGTTCTAAGCAAAGAAGGGAAAGCAGAAAGGTGGAAGGCGTATATAGAGGGTCTATACAAGGGTGATGTTCTTGAGGACATTATTATGGAAATGGAAGAGGATGTAGATGAAGACGAAATGGGAGATACGATACTGCGTGAAGAGTTTGACAGAGCACTGAAAGACCTGAGTCGAAACAAGGCCCCCGTAGTTGACAACATTCCATTGGAACTACTGACGGCCTTGGGAGAGCCAGTCCTGACAAAACTCTACCATCTGGTGAGCAAGATGTATGAAGCAGGCGAAATACCCTCAGACTTCAAGAAGAATGTAATAATTCCAATTCCAAAGAAAGCAGGTGTTGACAGATGTGAAAATTACCGAACAATCAGTTTAATAAGCCACAGCTGCAAAATACTAACACGTATTCTTTACCGACGAATGGAAAAACTAGTAGAAGCTGACCTCGGGGAAGATCAGTTTGGATTCCGTAGAAATACTGGAACATGTGAGGCAATACTGACCTTACGACTTATCTTAGAAGAAAGATTAAGGAAAGGCGAACCTACGTTTCTAGCATTTGTAGACTTAGAGAAAGCTTTTGACAATGTTGACTGGAATACTCTCTTTCAAATTCTAAAGGTGTCGGGGGTAAAATATAGGGAACGAAAGGCTATTTACAATTTGTACAGAAACCAGATGGCATTTATAAGAGTCGAGGGACATGAAGGGGAAGCTGTGGTTGGGAAGGGAGTAAGACAGGGTTGTAGCCTCTCGCCGATGTTATTCAATCGGTATACTGAACAAGCAGTAAAGGAAACAAAAGAAAAATGTGGAGCAGGTATTAAAATTCATGGAGAGGAAACAAAAACTTTGAGGTTCGCCGATGACATTGTAATTCTGTCAGAGACAGCAAAGGACTCGGAAGAGCAGTCGAATGGAATGGACAGTGTCTTGAGAGGAGTATATAAGATGAACATCAACAGAAGCAAAACGAGGATAATGAAATGTAGTCGAATTAAGTCGGGTGATGCTGAGGGAATTAGATTAGGAAATGAGACACTTAAAGTAGTAAAGGGGTTTTGCTATTTGGGGAGCAAAATAACTGATGATGGTCGAAGTAGAGAGGATATAAAATGTAGACTGGCAATGGCAAGGAAAGCGTTTCTGAAGAAGAGAAATTTGTTAACATCGAGTATAGATTTAAGTGTCAGGAAGTCTTTTCTGAAAGTATTTGTATGGAGGGTAGCCATGTAAGGAAGTGAAACATGAACGATAAATAGTTTGGACAAGAAGAGAATAGAAGCTTTCGAAATGTGGTGCTACAGAAGAATGCTGAAGATTAGATGGGTAGATCATATAACTAATGAGGAAGTATTGAATAAGGTTGGGGAGAAGAGAAGTTTGTGGCACAACTTGATCCAGAAGAAGGGATCGGTTGGTAGGACATGTTCTGAGGCATCAAGGGATCACCAATTTAGTGTTGGTGGGCAGCGTGGAGGGTAAAAATTGTAAAGGGAGACCAAGAGATGAATACACTAAGCAGATTCAGAAGTATGTAAGTTGCAGTAGGTACTGGAAGATTAAGAAGCTTGCACAGGATAGAGTAGCATGGAGAGCTGCATCAAACCAGTCTCAGGACTGAAGACCACAACAACAGCAACATCTATATCTTTGCCTGAAAACTTTCTTCCATCTGGTTTACTTACGCTTTGACAATACTAACACATATTAGTAAGTGGAAGGTTGAATTCGCACACCTTTACATGGAAATCAAGATTATGCTTACTGGGTAGTAGGAAAGCTATGTTTAAGAAACGGGGTTTCATGGAAATCGGTTTAGCAACAAAATAGAGGAAGCTCCAGTTGGGGCATGGATCCTGCCTCAGTTCTGAGAATGTAGTGTTAGATGTACTAAATATCTTGGTGATGGGGACTCCTCTTCGTTCAAAGCTGTGACAGACAAAAATCCGTACAATACAACAACGGAAAAGTTGGAATGTGTTGGCCACATTGAAACGAGGCTTGATGGAAGGCTTTGTTGCTTTCTGAAAGAGAAGAAAGGTGAAATACTTGAGGATGGAAATCCACTAGGTTGAAAAGGCAGGCTTATTCTGAAAGATATTGATTCTATTCACTTATTTTATGGGACAGCTATCAGGAAAAACACACATAATTTGAACCAACGAGGCGTGTTGTGTGGGCAATTTTTTTCCACAAACTATCCATTGACTAAACACTAATGCGCAGTCTGTGCCCTAAAGACAATTGGTATCAGTTCAACAACGGAAAAGAGATGTGTTCACATAAACACTCATTACGAGAACCTGTTATGAGTGGAATTAAGCCACATTCAGGTTTTCTTGCGAACCCTGATTTATTGAGGAAGTGTCTTCACAGAAAGACACAAAATGGAAATGAAAGCCTCCACAATTTAATTTTGATTAGATGCTCAAAAAGAACATCTGTGGACTTGAAGTACCCGAAATAGGTGTCTATGATGCAGTTTTATGTTACAATAACGGAAATAATGGCAGAATTGAAATGCTGAAGAGAGATGGTATAGATCCTGGTGTGTTTACAACTAAAGCAGTTTATACCATCTACGGGAGCAGGGTCAAGAAAGCTAACAGATCAGTGTTTCACCTGCAAATACAGGCCACGCAGATTCGAAGGGGAGACAAGAGAAAGCTGGAGGATGAGGAGCATCAGCACAGAGGATTTTAAAATTGAGGTAAACTTATTACATACAGAAGTATGAGAAGAAAGTCTTTGAACCTCGTTTTACCTGTTTTACATTTTTTACGTTGTTAGAAGCTTTTTCTCATAAAGTATATGCGCTAATGCTATGACATTTTCTGAAACTGTTCACAACGTGTTGCTGTCTGCCAAGAACTAAAAAATACAAGATCTTGCAATTATATTCTGATTTTTAGATGATTGTTCGTGGAAGAAAAGTTAATTTTGGATGTGAAAAATTAAAAACTCTGTTAGTGATACAATTTGTACCATCAATTAATAACTGTAGTTCAGTGGTCTTATAACCTTCTCAGAAAACTACAATAAAATTTTCAGATTCACTGCATGACTTAGAATCTGAGTTATGGCTTTTTATAAAAAAGACAAAAAATAAATAAAAATTCAGATTTCTGGCTAAATATTAACCCTGCTTACTTTATTATGTTTTTCCGTTAAAACACAGCTCTTTTGCTTTACACAGGCAAAATTTTGGGTTTGTACTTTAATAAATATGGCTGTTATTACTTTAAATAAATGTTTACATTTTACCGGCCAGTGTGGCCGGGCGGTTCTAGGCGCTAGTCTGGAACCGAGCGACCACTACGGTCGTAGGTTCGAATCCTGCCTCGGGAACGGATGTGTGTGATGTTCTTAGGTTAGTTAGGTTTAAGTAGTTCTAAGTCCTAGGGGGCTGATGAGCTTAGAAGTTAAGTCCCATAATGCTCAGAGCCATCTGTTTACATTTTCCGTTACATCCCCCTTAACGCTATTTTCCACTCTTCTGGAATATTTTCGGTTTTCCCGATGTTCTAAAAAACCAGTTGTAAATCATTAATAAACTTTGGTTCTGACCATGTCAGTAGTTCTGCTGTAATGGAGTCTTCATCACTTGCATTGTTGTTTTTGAGTGATTTGATAGCTTCATGATTGTTTGCCCTGTTGCTTGGAAATCGTCCTCCAAATTTCATCCAATTGCTGGAAATACCAATTAAAGTATTGGATGTGGACGTTCGAAGTGGACGGTTTGGGAGCCTGTCAAAATATTTTCCTTGTGTTTCACAGATTTGTTTGTTATTTAATGCTATTTTGCCATTTTTTACATTGGAACAAATACTTGGTGCTTGGTACGCTTTAAGTACATGTTTAAAGTTTCGATATAAATTTCTAGTATTATCTTTGGTAAAATTTTCATGTATTTCCATAAGCAGCGTTTTTCCAAAGGTTCTTTTGATTTTTCGGACTGTCTCCGATCTTTCTTTTTTTTGTTGCCTGAATTCTTCTAAATTAATTTAATTTCAGAATCTCCATTTTATCCACTTTTGAGCTATTTATTCTAGTGCTTCTTCACAATCTTCATTCCACCATATCTTCTCATTATACTTGGTCAGTCGTAAAGTTTTTACCGCTGATTTAGTAATTTCTACCTGTTGTCTGTAAGCTCCCCGTCCTAAGTGTCCTACTGGATTTCGATGTAAATGACTGTGATCGCGGGTGCCTAATGAAATTTTACAAATGAGTAAGGTTATCATTACCAAAAACATAATACTGGTTAGTAGAAGGAAAGTGTAGAACAAATCCTTCTGAAGATGAATGTATTCTAAACCTAATCTAGAGACTGATGATTTTGAAATGGGTAGAACATAATGCAATCGCTCATGAACCACACAGAGCGGAAATGGGTACCACGTAATATTTAATACAAAAAAATACGGATTCGCAAAAAAGGGTAATTAAACGGTGACCAGCTCACTAGGGCAATGACTATCCAGCATACTAACAAAGGTAATGTCAAAGAAAATTACCCAAATAGTCACTGGCATGGCAACAGAATGTTGTCAAGGTTTTCCACAACACAAAAATTTACGAGATAATAAATGAATCGGAAAACACTGAATTTGCAGTTACTTATTCTGAAATACCAAATTTAGTGTGGTAAAGTTAAATAAATGACTGACTGCAGCTGAAACTTGGTTATGTAAAACATGACTTTAAGTAACATCAGCGTAACGTAACATTTGGAAAGAGGCAAGTAATTTAATTTTAATTATTGAAATACTGAACTGAGCAACTGATTTACTTTTAACATAAGAACAATAAAATGCAACTGAATGATGCCTGTACAATATTAGTTATAGGAGTGTGGTTTGAAAAGTTCTCGGAACGGAATAGAAAAAAAGTACTTACATCACTGAAACTTTTTTTTTATTTTTCGACGTAGTCACCTTGTAGATCAATTCACTTGGTCCAATGCTTCTTGATACCATCTCGAAAATGAGCTTTATCCAGGTCTGCAAAATAGTTGGTAACTTCGGCTATCAGTTCTTCTTTTGAAGTGAAAACTCATAAGTTAAAATGTGATACATCCTTTCAGATAACACCTGGCAAGCGTGAGCAATTTTATGTACTTTCAATCGGCTATCCTCCATGACCATTTTGTGTATTTTTTCACTGATTTCTGGAGTAGTGACACATCTTGCCTGGCAACTGTACGGATCATCATCTAAACTCTCTCGGCCAAATTTAAATTCGTTTTTCCACTTGGCAACAGTCGAATATAAAGGAGCAGAGTCCTCCAGTGTATTCTGGAAATCAGCATGAATGTCCTTTGCTTTCATACCTCTCTTTACGAAGTACTTAATCACTGCTCGAAACTCGATTTTTTCCATCTAAGCAATTCACTAGGAGGGAACAACAACAGAGCCACGTCACCGTCACAGCTGTCTTCCAAGAGCACTGACGTGGCACATGTTTACAGCAACAGTCCAAAGAATATCACGTGAAAAACTCGTTGCGCTTGCCTTCCGTCTCCCAATTTTCAGAAGAGAATTATTTTTGACGTTCCAAAGCAGTATTTCGTTTTGAACTTCATTTAATGTTTTTTTTTTCTTTGAACTATATGTATTTGGTTAAACCAGCGTCATCATTTCACTGGATTTTATGCAGTAAATAAATATTTTACCATATCTACATTTACAAATATATCTGCACAACTACTCTGCAATTCACTGTTAAGTGCCTGACAGTAGATTCATGGAACCACCTTCAAACTCTTTCTTAAACATTTCACTCTTGAACAGCACATGGAAAAAAAGGAACACTGAAATCTTTCAGCGCGAGCTCAGATTTCTCTTATTTTGTTGCAATGATCATTTCTCCTTATGTAGGTGGACGCTAGCAAAATATATTCGCATTCGAGGGAGAAAGTTAGTGCTGGAAATTTCTGCTGCAACGAAAGATACCTTTGTTTTAATGATAGCTATCCCCACTTGCATATGATATTCATAACTCCCTTCTTCTACTTCGTGATAATACAAAACGAGCTGCCCTTCGCTGAACTTCATCGATGTCCTCCTTTGCTCCTATGTGATGAGGATCCCATACCAAGCAACAATTATCGAGCCGGCCGCGGTGGTCTAGCGGTTCTAGGCGCGCAGTCCGGAACCGCGCGACTGCTACGGTCGCAGGTTCGAATCCTGCCTCGGGCATGGATTTGTGTGATGTCCTTAGGTTAGTTAGGTTTAAGTAGTTATAAGTTCTAGGGGACTGATGACCACAGATTTTAAGTCCCATAGCGCTCAGAGCCAACAATTATCGAGAGGAGAATGGACAAACAATGTGTAGGCAGCCTCTTTAGTAGACCTGTTGCATCTTCTAAGAGTTCTGTCAATAAATCACAGTCATTGGTTAGCTTTCTCTAAAATGTTACTTATGGGATAATTTCAGTTTAAGTTATTCATAGCTCTAATCCCCAAGTGTTTAGTAGAAATCACAGCTTTAGATTCATATAATTTATCATGTAATTGAAATTTCGCAGATTCATTTTTGTACTCATTCGGATGACTTCACACTTTTCATTACTTAGAGTCAATTTCCACTTTTCCCACAGTAAAGATATCTTGTCTGAATCATTTTTCAATTGATTTTGATCATCTGATGACTACCGGGCGGTAAATGATAGCAGCATCTGCGATCAGTCTTAGAGAACCGTTCAGATTACCTCATAAATAGTTTATAAGATTAGAAATAGCAGAGTGCCTATAACCTTGGTGAACGCCAGGTATCACTTGTGTTTGGCTCGATGACTTAATGTCATTTACTACGAACTGTGACTTTTCTGACAGGAAATCATGAATCCAGTCACATAACTGAGAAGATACTCGGCCGGCAAGCAATTTGATCAGAAGTCACTGATTACATGTCTCCATTTTCCGCTATTTTGTCTCTACAGTAAAAATTTGAGCAATATTGTTATATTAAATATTTGGGGTGGAAGTGACGGTACACGACCGACCCCTCAGACGTAATAAGCCAATAAATAATTTGGTCATGACTCGCTAACAATAACAGCGGAATGTAAAACTGATAGTGTGCTCATACACTCCATCTCACGCTAGCACTAGCCTCCCTACGCCCTTAATTATTTGTTGGATATATTCTAATCTCTGTCTTCTCTTGCAACTTTTGCTCTCTACAGCTCCTCCTAGTACCATGGAAGTTATTCCCTGATGCCTTAATATATGTTCCATCACCCAAACCCTTCTTCTTGTCAGAGTTTTCACCGATTTTACGAAGAATATCATCATTTCTTATCTCGTCGATCAACCTGATTTTCAGCTGCCTTCTATAGCACTACACCTCAAATGCTTTGGTTCTCTGGCTTCTCAGTTTTCTATGCTTCACTATCCTTTTATGCTCAAAACTTATATATTCATATATTTCTTCCCTCGCCGAATTCGGAAATTCCGAAGAAATGTCTCAATCCCCTCTACCTCATTTGATCTCAAGTTCTCCAGAGCCCTGTAAAATCCTAATACTGGATCCTTCATGTTTTCTATATCGACTACCTTATCTGATCCCTAGAGCTCTGTTAAATTCTAACAATGGATCCTTTACGTCTTCCAAATCTAATCCCATTCTTTCTTGTATCATATGAGGCAAGTCCTACCACCTGTAGAGGCCTTCAGTATGGTACCATTTCCCCCTATCCGCTCTTTCCAATGAGCTTAACACTGGAATTCCTTTTGCTTTTAATTTCTCCGAAGGTTGTTTAGACCTTGCTATACGTTGGATCAGTCTTTCCGATGCCCGTTCCCTTTCGATTTTCCTGCAGTGATTTCGCTTTGGCTTCCGTGCTCTTCTTATTTCGCTCGTGAGTGACTTACAGTGCTGTATTTCTGCCGTTCACTGAACATTTTGGCACTTCCTTACTCCGTCGATCAGTTGAATTATTTCTTCTGTTACACGAAGTTTCTTTGTAGTTATCTTTCCTATAACTACGTTTGCCTGATCAAAGTCTATGACTCCTCCTTTTAGATGTGTTTATCTCTCCTCAAGTGAAATGTCTTCTGTGGTATTGATTATCGTAGTATCTACAGCTTTAGAGAATTTCAAACGCGTCTCATTATTCGCCTGTATTTCAGTATTCCACTTCTTTCCACATTGATTCTTCCTGGCGATTCTCTTACACTTCAGTCTGCTCATTTCGGATAAAGAATACGAGTGCATCGAATCGGCGCAGACGGTAAGGCGCCTGTGGCACCGAAAGGGCCGGAGAATGCCGCCACACGGCCTGCGGCCATTGATCGGCCCCAGAGCCGGAGGGCGGCGTTATCAGCCTCTGTTTTCCGGCGACCCGCGGAGGCAATCAGGTCGCTGTGCGTGCGTCCGGCCCTCTAATTTGTTGCCCAGGAAATGGAGGCTGCGTCCGTCTGGGGGAGGACGTCGCGACGTCGCCAGCCCGGCGTCCGCGCAGTACTTTACGGCGGTCCGGGGGAGTGCGACTGCCCTGCGGCTGGGGCCCCAGGCGCTGACGCGCGGACCGCGTGCCGACTCCCCGCAACTACGACGCCGTCGAAGGCATCTGGCTGCGAATGAGTCATCAAGCACTGTCATCGCTACGAAAAGTATCTTCGTAACTAAAGGAAACGTCATGTGTTTCTCTACACACCTACCAAAGAGATGTTACAGCAGTAATATTGAAGTCATTCGTGCTTTCCTTTCTGGGTCTAAGTTTACTCTAAATTATTCGTATTCATATGTTGTTTTTACGAAAAAGTGACCATCCCGATCACCACGGGTCACGTACTATGTTCCTTGAGATGCACTTATCACTCATACCCTTTCAAACGTTCTTTATCTACATGACATCTGTGTCTATGTTAATATAGAACGCTCCTAATTTCGTATACCCCACAAATCTGTAACGATTATGATTGGTCCACCGCCGTCTAAACATTCATTTCGCTTTGTGGCTCTTCGGACAAACATTCCATGAACCATGTGCGCTGAAGGGTCTTACCTATGTGGTCGATCACGAACTTTATTCATGGTAGAAACGCAAACTGTTGCGTTGCTGGGGACTTCTGCTCTTTCTTGTTTGCTGCTTTCTTAAGCTTCAAAGCTCTGTCTATTGACTCCACGTTAAAGCCATTCTTATTAGTGTTTCCCTTAGGTGATAAAATTCTTATTTTAAATTGGTGACCATGTCTCTGATACGATGTACGTTTGCTGCCCAGGGGCTGAGAACTTCCCGTTCTCGTGTGGCGTTCTGTAGGGAATCCACTTTTATTTATCTTGAGGCATTCGTGGGTTCCCATCGACTTCATTTTTCATTTTATTATCAGTAGATTAAGGCACAGGGGATCGATAAACTGAAAGTATCTTCCATTTTCCACGCTACTACTGTTTTTAGTGAAGATGATGCTGAAATATTTGTAGAATCCTGCGTCTACGAGTAATTCTCTCCATGTGGCCAGACGACGAAAGTCGAACAAATGATATGTATATTCGTACGACCCTCCACAACCTCTGATGGAGAGATGGACAACAGCTGATCAAGATGTGAGAAGCAACGATAACTCCGTCAGCCGTGTGTCTGTATCTATTTCTTTGACTATTACCTATTCTGGTGGTCCATTCCAAAGGCATCAGGCTCGTGTATTGGCCAAAAGATGACGTTGGAGTGGACAACGAAAACAGGTTTCATTTAAATAAATAAATAAAAACACACGGCTGACGGTGTTATCGTTGCTTCTCAATGTTTTGTAAGCCACGCCCGGCGATATCCCAAGGCACTTCAGGGAGGCACGGGCTATTTTGAAAGACGGCTAGCCCAGTGTCATATGTCGCCGCAAAATGGGCCACTACCACACAAACCTGTGGTGACGCCAAGCTCAATAAGGTGGCAGTCGGCAACCATTATGTACCTTTGCCGACAGATTTTCATTCGAAACATCCTCTGAAGAACTCCAGGACTACAATTTGTGACAGGATACCTTCTAACAGGCTTGTTCGCAGATTTTTTTTGAGTGAATACCTTTGTATAACGTGAGACATACTTTGCTCTGGCGTATTAGGCTGCGTGGTCTATGGGCTCCGGCACGTCAGGTCAGCGTGTTCGGTCAGAGGGTTAGCTGCCCTCTGTAATAAAAAACTGATTGAACGGATCAACGGTGAACTTGAACAGGTGTCATGGGATGTCCGGCTCGAACAAATGCAACAAACAATAACGAACAAAATGAGATCAGCAAAAAGAAAAAAAGGTGGTAGCGTCTTTGATTAGTAATCAAAATGTACTCGGTCTCGGGTTCGAAACACGCCATCGTTCAAATTTTGATTAACAATGAGCATTGGCGGCCAAAGAATTTCGGCATAAGAAGTCACCCTCATTCTGCCAACGGCCTTGTCAAAGAGGCCGGAAGAGCGGACAGATATTCAGGGCACTCTCTTGTCGTTGGAGTGGTAAATTGCCTCTATGGCGGAGGAATCAGTATGATCGACGGCGTGAAGAAACGCAAGTTAATCGAAATCACTACAGTAAGGATACATAGCGTGTATCTACAGAAAAAAATGGTTCAAATGGCTCTGAGCACTATGGGACTTAACATCTGTGGTCATCAGTCCCCTAGAACTGAGAACTACTTAAACCTAACTAACCTAAGGACATCACACACATCCATGCCCGAGGCAGGATTCGAACCTGCGACCGTAGTAGTCGCGCGGTTCCGTCTGAGCGCCTGAACCGCTAGACCACCGCGGCCGGCTATCTACAGAAACGTAGCCTGTAATTGAAAAGTGTCGTGATGATCTCACCATTGGCTAAATATTCCGGAATATTCCCCATTCGGATCTCTGGGAGGGGACTGCCGAAGGTGGAGGTGACCATGTAAAAAATCATGAATAACTAACGAAAGGGTAACGTTCTACGAGTTGGAGCGTGGAATCTTAGAAGCTTGAACGTGGTAAGGAAGCTAGAAAATCTGAAAAGGGAAATGCAATGGTTCAATCTAGGTACAATAGCGGTCAGTGAAATGATATGGAAAGGAGAGAAGGATTTCTGGTCAGTTGGGTATAGGGTAATATCAACAGCACCTGGAAATGGTATAATGGGAGTAGGATTAGCTATGTATAGTAATGTACTCCAGGGAGTGTGTTACTGCTAACAGTTCAGTGATAGAGTTGTTCTTATCAAAATCGACAGCAAACAGCAACGGTAGTTCAGGTAAACATGCCGACGTTGCAAGCTCAAGACGTAAACATAGAGAAAGTACATGAGGATACTGATACATGAGGAGTAGAAGAAAATGTTACGGGAGAATGTGGGCTTGGGAAAAGGAATGGGCGAGGAGAAAGAAAGACTAATTGAGTTCTGTAATAAATTTCAGCTAGTAACAACGAAAACTCTGTCGAAGAATCACAAGAGGAGAAGGTACATTCGGCAAAGGCCCAGTGAAGTTTTCAGTTCATTACATCATGGTCAGACAGAGATTCCGAAAGCAGATACTGGATCGTAAGGCGCGCCAAGGAACAGATATAGACTTAGATCACAATGTAGTGGTGACCTAGAGCAGGCTGAAGTTTAAGAGATTAATCAGGAAGAATCAATACCCAAAGAAGTGGGATACGGAAGTACTAAGGATGGCGAGATACTTTTGAAGTTCGTTAAAGCTGTAGATACAGCATCAAGGAATAGCTCAGTAGGCAGTAAAATTGAAGAGGAAGGGATGTCTCTATAATGAGCAACCACAGAAGTTGGAATGCAAAACATAGGTACAAGGAATTTAACTACGAAGAAACCATGGACCAGAGAAGAAATGCTTCAGTTAATCGTTGGAAGAAGGAAGTAAAAAAAATGTTTAGAGAAATTCAGGAATACAGAAACACAAGTACCTGAGCAAAGAAATAAATAGGAGGTGCAGGGAAGCTAAGACGAAAAGGCTGTATGAAACACGTGAAGATATCGAAAAAGAAATGATTGCTGGAAGGACATACTCAGCTTATAGGAAACTCAAAACAACCTTCCGTGAATTAAAAGTAGGGGTTGTAATATTAAGAGTGCAATGGGATCTCCGCTGTTAAAAGCAGAGAAGAGAGTGGATGGGTGGAAAGAGTAAATTGAAGGCCTGTACGAGGGGGAAGATTTGTCTGATGTGATAGAAGAAACAGGAATCGATTTAGAAAGGGTAGGTGATCCACTATTACAATTAGAATTTAAGAGAGCTTTGGAGGACTTAAGATCAAAGAAGTCTGAGGGAGTAGATAACATTCCATCATAATTCCTAAAATCATTAGGGCAAGTGACATTAAAACGACTATTCATGTTGGTCTGTAGACTGTATGACACTGGCGACAAACCATCTGACTTAAGAAAAAATATTATGCACACATTTCCGAAGACGTCAAGAGCTGATAAGTGCGAGAATTATCGCACAATCAGTTTAACAGCTCGTGCAACCCAGTTGCTGACAAAAGTAATATACAGAAGTATGGGAAAGAAAACTGAGGATGTGTTAGAGGACGGTCAGTTGGGCTTTCGGAAAGGTAAAAGTATCAGAGAGGCATTTATGACGTTGTGGTTGATAATGGAATCAACGGTAAAGAAAAATCAAGACACGTTCGTAGGACTTGTGGATCTGGAAAAAAGCGTACGACAATGTAAAATGGTGCAAGCTGTTTGAAATTCTAAGAAAAATAGGGGAAGTTACAAGGAGAGAGGGGTAATATGCAATATGTACAAGAGCCAAGAGAGAATAATAGCAGTGGACGACCAAAACGAATTTCTCGGATTAAAAAGGGTAAATGAAATGAGCGTATGGCATTGTTGGCCGGGAGGCCCCTTACGAGGAATTTCGACCGTCAAGTGCAAGTCTTATTCAAGTCGACACCACATTGGGCGACTTGCGTGCCGGTAATGAGGATGAAAGGATGATGAGGACGACAACCCCCTCCCCCCCCCCCCCCCCCCCGAGAAGAAAAAATCTCCAACCCTGTCGCTGTATGGGAGCATGTAAGCACCCAGCTAAGCAGGCGAATATTAAAAAAGGACAGGGCTGTAGTCTTAAGCGCTAACTGTTCAATCTGTATATCGAAATAGCAGTGATAGAAAGAAAATAAAGTTTCAAGAGTGGAATTAAAATTAAAGGCGAAAGAATATCTGTGCTACGATTCGCTGATAACTGCTATTCTGAATGAAGGTGAAGAAGAATTACGTGATCTGATGAATGGAATGACAATCAAATGATACGAAATATGGTTTGAGAGTAAATCGTATGAAGACGAAAATAGTCAGAAGTCGCAGAAATGAGAACAGCGAGAAACTTAACATGAGCGTTGATGGTCACGAAGTAGAGGAAGTTAAGGAATTCTGCTACCTAGGTAGCAAAATAACCAGTGACGGATGGAGCAAGGAGAACATCAAAAGAAGACTAGCACTGACAAAAATGGCATTCTAAGACAAATCTACTAGTATCAAACATAGGCCTTAACTTGAGGAAGAAATTTCTGGGAATCTACGTTAGAAGCACAGCAGTGTATGGTAGTAAATATGGACTGTTGGAAAACAGAAACAGAAGAGAATCGACGCATTTGAAATGTGGCGCTACAGACGAATATTGAAAATTACTTTGTCTGATAATACAGAATCGGAGAGGAAAGGAATATGTGAAAAACACTGACAAGGAGAAGGGACAGGATGATAGGACATCTGTTAAGACATCAAGGAATGACTTCCACAGTACTAGAGGGAGCTGTAGCAGGCAAAAACTGTAGAGGAAGACAGAGATTAGAATACATCCAGAAAATAATTGTGGACCTAAGTTGCAAGCGCTACTCTAGGAGGAAGAAGTTGGCACAGGTGAGGAATTCGTGGCGGGTCGCATCAAACGCGTCGGAAGACTGAAGATTCAAAAAGAAAAAGACGTCTGTATGCATGTTATGATGCGATTCATAAGGAGTGTGCTTGTGTTTACTGATGAAATGTTTGCTACCGTCAACAACGGGAAAAGGAGGAAAAGGACTTTTATCATAGAGTAATGTAAGAAATAACTGGGAACTAATACCGATCGAGTCAGTAGTAACTGTGCAAATCATGAATTTTGAGTTTTTTGAATTATGGGAGCCATGAATATTATGATCTAGCGTGCGGCAGAAGTATGAGACCACAAAGGACACTCTTCCTAGTAAAGAAGGGGTAATCCACGCGAAATTTGGAAATTTTTCAGTGAATCTTGTTTAATGAAGTAGTGACAGTTAAACGATGGAAATAAATTTAGGACAATACGATGTAACTGAGAAAAAGCTATTTAGATCTCGTGTGGCAGGAAGTGATTTCTCATTACAAGGATGTAAGTTTGACGCATCTTCGAGTAATTTTTTCTATTGCACTTCACGATGACCATTCCAGTTTTGCCTCTGGAAGAGCCATCAACCCTAACAAACCGTTTTGCCGCTCCCCATTACAATGCTGTGATCCACGTGTGATAAGTGTTGTGACGAGAAAAATAAATATATTAACGTTACACCTCAGATTATTATGTTGTCTGCGTAATTTTCTGTTCTTTATGTGTTTTTGCCAAATATCATCCAATACGGATGGACAAAGAACGCTATGACCTACCGAGTCACATCAGCAATTTTCATGAAACAGTGTTTCATTAAATGTTGATCTTTCCTCATCGTGTATAGTTATAGCAAACAACTATTGTGTCGTGTCCATGTAAAAGTTTTATACAATAAGGTGACCAAAGGCACGGGACACTCGTAACATCATGTGACACCTCCTTTCGCCTGTCGCAGCGCAGCAGCTCGACGTGGCATGGACTCAACAAGTCGCTGGGAGCCCCGTGCATAAATGTTGAACCATGCCGCCACTGTAGCCGTCTATAATTGTGAAAGTGTCGCCGGTGCAGGATTTTGTACGCGAACTGACCTCTCGATTATGTCGCACTGATGTTCGATGGAATTAATGTCAGGTGGTCTGGGTTGCCAAATCATTCGTTGGAATTATCCAGAATGTTCTTCAAATCAGTCGCGAACAGTTTTGGCCCGGTGAAAGGGCGCACTGTCACCATAAATATTTCAACATTGTTTGGAAACATGAGATCCATAAATGGCTGAAAATGGTTTCCAAGTAGCTGGACATAACCATTTCCAGTCTATTACGATTCATTCGGTCCAGAGTATCCAGTCCATTCCACGTAAATGCAACCTACATCATTATGGAGCGTACACCAATTTGTACTGTATCGCGTTCATAACTTGGGTCCATGGCTTCTTAAGGTCTGCGCCACACTCGAACAAAATCATCAGTTCTTACCATCCGAAACCGGGACTCATCTGGTCAGACACGGTTTTCCATCCGTCTAGCGTCAAACCGATACAGTCACGAGCCCGGAAATTCGCTGCAGGCGAGCTCGTGTTGGTAGAAAAGGCACTAGCGTCGGTCGTCTGCCGCCATAGCCCATTAACACTAAATTTCGTCGCACTTTCCTAACGGATACTGTAATGCCACATCCTCGGAGGAGAAATAAAAATCAAAAATTAGCTCCCAATACCCCAAAGATTTCCCCCCAAGTCGCAAATTCCCAGAAAAGTGAATATGCGAACGAAGTTCCATTTATCACTATTAAAAGGCAATAACAAGTAATTAAATCAGGAATCTCAGACTTGATAATTTAGCAATCTACGAAAGAAAGATTAAATTTCAGTAAAATTAAAATCAAAATCGTAATAGATTGCAAAATTAGCATAAATTAACATTCGCAAAGTAGAACTAACGATCCCAGAGAATACTCCGTGTGAGTACTCTTTGGGAATCGTGAGTAATGACTAAGTATAATTCAATGCATTGTCACTACGTTACGAGAGTTAGCCGAAGCAGGTAATATTTTTGAATGCTCGTACATGTAGACGCGCTTAGATTGTTTTTGAGATTGAATAATTGCGATCTATTATGACGCAGTAATACGATCTTCTGACTTCAAATATCACGGCATTAGAATTCGAACGGAGGACTTTTGCCTACTAAAATAAAGCAAACTTTCAACTAGATAATTGAACTAAACATTACTTAGACAGTGATTTATGCAACTAACGCTGATAGACAATTTTCATTCATAATAGCCAGTGGTTTATGGAAATTCAGTGATAGGTCCGAAGCATATAATTTAAATCCCTCCAACACCCGGGAAAGTTTTCTTCTCAAGGCTCGGTTAGGAAGTGACTGATATTGTGCAATAAAACACCCTCTCGTGCCAAGTCGTGCATTTGTGATTTAAAAGTCTATCAAATTATTGACATGAAACTCCCGAGTAATAATTACGCGCAGCGATAATATTTGACTGTAGCGCTCGGCGCTCGTGTAGAATCTATGACTCAAATAACAATCCCACTGTTACGATTTCTTAGATACTTGAAATTACGACCAGCTTGTAGGTAATTTGTTGTGGATGTGACTGTATTGGTTTTATCATTAATATTTCATCATTAATCAGTCAAACATCCATTACGAACGATTAATTACGATTCTTGGTGAAGTAAATATCTCACGCACGTCGATATTTCAGATCAGCACTGTTATTTTGTGTAAAGTAGTCTTCGTAGCTTGTTAACGATCTCAACACTCTACCGACTGTCGCCGAGTTTTAGCAGAGGCCAAGTACAATTCAAACCAAATCATCAAGAAGAAGAGCCGTTATAACACGATCGTCGTATGTCCCACATTGATTTCTGCGTTGTTTGTGGTTAGAGCTAATGCCTGAAATTTGGTATTCTCGTCTGTCTCTTGACACTGTGGATAGCGGAATATTCAATTCCCTAACGATTTCCGAAATGGAATGTCCGTTGCGTATAGCTGCAACTACCATTCTTCGTTCAGAGATTGCCCGTAATCACATCTGAAACATTTTCATAAGAATCACCTGAGAACAAATGACACCTCTACCATTGCATTGCCCAATTCTAGTGTTATACCATGAACGTCACACTGAAAGGAGGCTCTTCCATTTACCATGATGATTTTTAGATAGTTTTGGCCATAAATGCAAATGATGTTGCGAATTTGACAACTGTACTCAATCTCTGTAATGATATATTCCTTGTAAGATTGTGTTTAATACCAGAGATGTTGTTCACAGAGGTTATTGCTTTTTAAGATAGTGTGTGTTGGACTTTCTGGATGAGCCAACCTTTAAATCAATCAGGTTTGTAGTTTCTTATTGTCAGAACGTAGTGTACGGTCAAACTTTGCTGTAAAAATTTTATAATGTACCACATGGACTTGCCCTATGGTTGAAACAAGTGTCAAGGGAAGCAGTCATGCTCAAGAGAATTATTAAGAAATATCTTAGGTAACTAGGTGAGCTTAGGAAAAGGTATATTGTTGTCATGGCTTAATGAAGCATAGTTAAACCTTAAGCCTTTGTTCTTATTTATTAGTCGTTAAAATTAGTTCCCCATTTTCATTTACTTTCATGTCTGTTTGCACACTCGTATTGCGTGTCACGATTTGTCTGCGGATAAACATTTTTATGAAAATTGGCAAGACAACGTCTTGCATTGCACATTGCAAGAACGGCAAATGAAATTTTGTTTCCATCAGTCACATCGTTATTCCTAATAGCAACAAGTTGTAGAGCAGACGAGCGCTCTGTGCGCGCAGGTAGGCCAATAAAACTAATTACCATCAAAGTTTGTGTCCACTGTAAGGCACATTGATTGTCAGAGTATTTTGTGAAAATATCAGTATCAGTTCAGAGGTTTAATACCAGTAAAAGATTTCAGTAAAGAGCTAAACTGTGAACTTTAAGCAGTTTTATTAGAAAGTCAGATGTTTCAATTTTTATGTTCATATTCTGTGGAAAGAAAACAGATTGATTTCTCGCTTATGAATGTCTGATGTATCGGCCAGGCTGAATTTCTCAACGTGTAGCGTGGCCCTACATATTTTCAATCAAAATTAAATGTTTACATAGTTCTACTGTCCTGCACTGAGATCTGCACTTTTCGATATCAAAATAAGTTTTTTATATCTCATATGCCGACTTGCCACTTACAAACACGAATTTAAAACTCGAAAAGAAACTTACAACACCTCCTAGGATACGCAGCAGTTTTCGGTACGTAATTCTGTCCAATGTACTAACAGATAGTTTTGTTTTTATACAACTGTGAGCCGGCCGGTGTGGCCGTGCGGTTCTAAGCGCGTCAGTTTGGAACCGCGTGACCGCTACGGTCGCGGGTTCGAATCCTGCCTCGGGCATGGATGTGTGTGATGTCCGTAGGTTAGTTAGGTTTAAGTAGTTCTAAGTTCTAGGGGACTGATGACCTCAGTAGTTAAGTCCCATAGTGCTCAGAGCCATTTCATTTCATACAACTGTGAAGTTAGTCAGGTTTATCTTTATTGTTCCATTTGTTCTGAATTCTTGTCTGGCCTAGGTTAGGATACTAATAGCTAAATGTTTGCTTTTTCTGAGACTGATCTTTGCACTATTTTTGTCAAGAGCTTTATGACACATCTTTTTCGTTCTGAAGAGTTTAACTTGGTCATATTTACGCGATTAGTTGTAAACTGAATTAGTTTATACTGACCATAGAGTTTTATAGTTCCCTTCTGTGCCTTAATTACCATATTTTCATGAACGCAAGAGAAAAACCTCGTCCCTGATGCTGCGTCCCAGATGCCATACGAGCAGGTGAGGACCAGCGTTGTGTAATGAAACGGTCCCGTGAAGGCCCTTTCAGTTACGTGTTGTCTATTGTCTTTAAACTGTATTCAGAATAAACGGTTGCAGTTTGTTTTATATAAACCGCAGAGAGAGAGCCACCGTTTATTGGTCTCACTTTACTATATTTTATATCGCACTTGTGTTATCCTCTCTCCATAATCCCGACACCAAATAAGCTCTGTAATGTGTGGATGAGTGGGTGCCTGGATGTGCGTCTGTTACTGGAGAGTCGGGGTAGTTTAGTCTTATTTTTTCTGTGAAGAGGCTATGTAACTTTTCACTGAATTTTATTTTCAAAGACAGCCTGAGGTCTCCATGGATAGTGCGCAACCCAGTCTTTTTACAAGTATGACTTGTGATTGGTCAAGTAAAAACGAACTCGGGATGCTATCGACATTTCCGCTGCTTTCTCTACCCAAAATCTGTCTGGTAAACTTCAATGGGAACAAAACAACTATGTTCTGACCGTTTTCTAGCTTCAACCCAATGGTGTAAGTGTCGACGCCTTCTGAAAAATTTGCCAGCTGGTCGTCTAATGCCTCCACTCTGTAAAGATGCACTCTTCACACGATGCCTAAGATAGGTTTCTAAAAAGATTGATGACAGCAAAGGCAGACTTCTAAGAAGTTGGAAGACAGCAAAAGTAGTTGTTAGTTGTAAAAGAGCACTCTAGTTGTGTTGGCGTGCTAAGACATGCTCTTATGAGCTCATCTACAATAAATACTTTTTGGGCTAAGACCTGTTAATTAATCTGAAATTTAATTTAGGTGATCTTTGCGTTATTTAAATTGGGCCACCAGAGGATAACCACTCTTTGGTGATGTGTGACGTCATGGTTCTTTCAAATATCTGTTCCCTTTCTATGTTTACGACGTACGGATGTGATCTCATGGATCTAATCATCATCTTAACAAATAATCAGGGCATAGGTTCGATATCTTTGCGTGTGCCGATTTTACCAATTTTTCTATATTTTTCGCAGATCGAACTTACGGCGACAGACTATCCTCATGGTACCATACCTTCGCCCTCTATACAACTAATTGACCATTATCAATACTTGGAATTCAGGGAAGATGTTGGTGGTTTGGATTTTGTCACAATTATCGGAATTTTAGCCAGCATGGTGAACTTCGTTGTTGGCCCCCCTTTCAGCCATCTAATGACATCTATTATTGTGCGTATCTTATGCACCTTCGTCCTTTAACTGTTTGTTAAACAGTGTAAATCTTTCAACACTGTATATGTTAGAGATTATTTATTTCCAAAGCAAATCCATGATGCATTGCCTCTGCGTAAATATTCCTTCCTGATAATGATATTTATTGAAAAAGCAGTCCTCGTTCACACCACACAGTCACATACAATGAGTTCAATGGTTCTTCGTGCACAGCTCGTGGTTTATCAGTATCCCAAACTCGGCAGTTGTGTGTATTCACCAACACGTGCACTGTAAAATTTGCCGAGTCGCATATCATCAGGTTTGCTCCATGCCAGAAACCAAAGCCCAAAATCAGAACCTTGTTGCAGACCATGAGGTTTCAGTTGCTGCACCGTCTGGACCTTGTGCGGTTAGCAGCGAAAAACAGACGACAAAACTTTCCATACTGTTGACCATGTAATGGACCATTCTCACGAGACTGCAGTTGCACTAGTACTACCTGGGGCACATGTTGCGTGGTCACTTAGAGCAACAGCAACCTCGTCACTAACTTCCACTGAAATAGGACGCCTTCCTCAAACAGATGCTACAGAAAGCCTCCTCGTATTTTTCAACTTCTTTATCGTTTTCTTTAAACCATTTAATGACATCAATCCTCTCCAAGACATTTCTGCTGTGGCCTTCTCCACCAGACATCACGGCGCCTAGAGTATCAGCAACCAAACTGACAGCCTGCAGCCGCGGGTTGCCCGCTCCGCAGGCACACCGAAGCACAACACAACCGAGAGGCAATATTTATGAACGGCCACAACAACAACAACAACAACGACAACAAGAACTCAGCAAAGACACCAGTGGCCATCAGCGGCCACTACCGGCCCACATAAACATAAGGTAGAGGTCGCTGCAGATCCCGGAACTATTTTCACACGTCATCCGCCGAAGTGCTACAAAGGCCGGCGCTCGGCCGCACGTCGGCAGTTCGTCAACCACCAGCAGACGTGGATAGCTGCCGCTCCAGCAGCCTGACTTGGATCTTCTCCCTGATCCCTGGATTAGGCTTGGTATATCGGAGAAGTCTCTGTCGGAGACTAGTAGGAAATTTACCAGTTGTTTTCTATATTATTCTTGTATGTAGTTATGATTCAGAGATGGATCACTGTTTTGTGTTGGTGTTATACTTGGAGAATTTGTTTAGGTTAACTGAACAGTCCAATAAATTGTTTTCGTACTTTGATCGTTAGTTTCTTCTGCTTACGCAGACGTATCAATTTCAATAGACGATATTCTCTGCTGATAACACACATTCACTAACACTGCGGTCTCTCTTCTCGGTAGCCATACTGTTCACTCACGTTGTGGCTAACAAATAACAACATGTATGTCATACCGACAGTGTAAAGCGCCAAATTTGAAACTGGTGGCCAGAATTGGAACTAACTTTTCCCAGCTTAAATCGGATCCGCAGTATCAGATTACCATATCTAACACGTTTCGCTGCCATACGGTAATTGCAGCCCACCATAGATCTCTGTAAGTAGCTCCACTTTAATTATAACCACTCGACACCTGGAAGATAAATTTCATGTAATGTATAACATTTCGGGTAAAGTGATCAGAATAATATTAAGTAAAACAAAGGCAAAGGAATATAGTCGAATGAAATTAGATGATGTTGAGGGAATTAGATGAGGGATGAGGCACTAAAAGTAGTAGATTAATTTTGTTATTTAGATATCAAATAAACACGTGATGGCGAGAACCGGGAGAGTGTAAACTGAAGACTGGCAATACCATGAAAAGCGTTTCTGAAGCCGAATGAGTTGTTAACGTCGCTATAAATTTAAATGTTAGTATGTCTTTTCTGGAGATATTTCTCTTGCAGTCAAGGATTGTACGAAAGTGAATCGTAGGTGACATACAGCGTAAACAAGAACAGAACAGAAATTTTTGAACTGTGACGCTAGAGAATGATGTTGGAGATAAGATGTGAATATCGGAAACGTAGCGAGGTGCTAGTAAGTTGAACTACGAGAAAAGATGTATATGCCACTACTTTCCCAAAAGAGGAAAACGTTGTAGTGAACATATCCTGAGGAATCAAGGAAAAGTCAGTTTTGATATAGAAGTACGTGAATATTGTGTAGCAGGCCTAGCCAACATTTGCAACTCCGGAGCGCCCTCGCGCTCAGCGAGTGCAGCCGAGTCTTCTCAGCATTGTGGTTTCCTTCACGACTGGGCTGCTCCGAGCAGATTTGTGAGTGAGGCCCCTACATGCTAAAGTACGCATACGTGGAAAACTTAGGAAGACGTGTATTGAACACAGTGCGGCTACAACTAAGAGGAGAAAATCGCAGCGTATTTTATAAGCAGGATTTCGTCCCTTGTGTTTTTTTTCAACTTTTCATTTTTCGGTAAAGGCAATAAGTTTTACTACTCAATAAGTACATTAGAACTGCTAATACTGTAAGCAGAACAACAAGAAGCTTTTCATACTTTACGTTGTTACGATTATAAATATTTTATAAACATTTACATTTTAGAATATGCAATATGTCTCGAACTTCGGTTTGTGATACAGTCAAACACATGGAGTTAAAGAAATTAAAATGCGTTAAACCTTAACGTTGGCGGAACTTTGTCTGTTTCGTAACATAAAAGAAAGAAGATGCTCACACCCATGTTTTGAAGCAAACGTCGAAGTAACTGCAGCGGCTTGTCTTTGTGGTTGAGGGTATTGATCTCTGGGCAACATTTTATAAAAATCTTGTAAGGTCTTGGACTGGACAAACAGGTCACTATGCTGTATGTCTATCAGCTCAAATTAGAAGTTATGAGGAACAACAGCAACCAAATTCGAGTTCGCCCTGACATATAAATCGAAATCAGACGTCAGTCATGCAATGTGTTGGAATCTCAGTGAGACCTCATCACGAAATATTTCAGTTACTAATAACTGGTTAAGAAACGGAAATATCAGTTAGCCATAGCAGCAGTGCTAAAATTTCTGGCTTTCATTTTTTAAAAAAAAAGAGTAATTATTATTCGTAATGTTTCCATTGCTTTGAAATGTTGCGTTATAATAGAAAATGAGAAAACCAGTCACTGCTGTTTTAATAACAATGCCGACGTAAACGTGCTACAAACACATGACATAAAAAATGAGTCAGCTTTACTGAAACAATAATGTACACTACTGGCCATTAAAATTGCTACACCACGAAGATGGCGTGCTACAGACGAGAAATTTAACCGACAGGAAGAAGACGCTGTGATACACAAATGATTAGCTTTTCAGGGCACAAGCACAAGGTTGGCGCCGGTGGCGACACCTACAACGTGCTGACATGAGGAAAGTTTCTCACACACAAACAGCAGTTGATCGGCGTTGCCTGGTGAAACGTTGTTGTGATGCCTCTTGTAGGGAGGAGAAATGCGAACCATCACGTTTCCGACTTTGATAAAGGTCGGATTGTAGCCTATCGCGATTCCGGTTTATCGTATCGCGACATTGCTGTTCGCGTTGGTAGAGAGCCAATAACTCTTAGCTGAATATGGAATCGGTGGGTTCATGAGGGTAATACAAAACACCGTGCTGGATCGCAATGGCCTCATATCACTAGCAGTCTAGATGACAGGCATCTTATCAGCATGGCTGTAGCGGATCGTGCAGCCACGTCTCGATCCCTGAGTCAACAGGTGGGGACGTTTGCAAGACAACAACCATCTGCACGAACAGTTCGACGACGTCTGCAGCAGCAGGACTATCAGCTCGGAGACCATGGTTGCGTTTACCCTTGACGCTGCATCACAGACAGGAGCCCCTGCGATGGTGAACTCAACGACGAACCTGAGTGCACGAATGGCAAAACGTCATTTTTTCGGATGAATCCAGGTTCTGTTTACAGTATCATGATGGTCGCATCCGTGTTTGTCGACATCGCGGTGAACGCACATTGGAAGCGGGTATTCGTCATCGCCATACTGGCGTATCACCCGGCGTGATGGTATGGGGTGCCATTGGTTACACATCTCGGTCACCTCTTGTTCGCACTGACGGCACTTTGAACAGTGGACGTTACATTTCAGATGTGTTTCGACCCGTGGCTCTACCCTTCATTCGATGCCCGCGAAACCCCACATTTCAGCAGGATAATGCACGACCGCATGTTGCAGGTCCTGTCCGAGCCTTTCTGGATACAGAAAATGTTCGACAGCTGCCCTGGCATCACATTCTCCAGATATCTCACCAATTGAAAACGTCTGGTCAATGGTGACCGAGCAACTGGCTCGTCACAATACGCCAGTCACTACTATTGAGGAACTGTGGTATCGTGTTGAAGCTGCATGTGCAGCTGTGCCTGTACACGCCATCCAAGCTCTGTTTGACTCTATGCCCAGGCGTATCAAGGCCGTTATTACGCCCAGAGGTGGTTGTTCTAGGTACAGAGTTCTCAGGATCTATGCACCCTAATTGCGTGAAAATGAAATCACATGTCAGTTCTAGTATAATATATTTGTCCAATGAATACCCGTTTATCATCTGCATTTCTTCTTAGTGTAGTAATTTTAATGGCCAGTAGTGTACATTTTACCATGTGGCGTGGCCTCTTAGAGGGTACGTGTGTAGGACCTACATGAGATGTGTAAGACTTGCCTTATCTCGTCTACCTCGTACTTTCTCAATGTTGTCGTCGGAAATCAGTTGTATTACAGAATGGCAGCATCCGTAATCAGGAAGAGGAGCATCAGTGAAGTACAATATTCCATTTGCTTTAAAAGCGGGAGAAGTTATAATGAAGTTGTGACTTCACATGAGGAGAAAACTTAAAACTTAATTATTAATTCACAGATTACGACAGCCTAGTTGAACTGACTTCGAAAGAAACCGATATAACAGAAAACCGTTGCTTCAACGGTAACCACCATCCGTCCCTCAAAGTGAGGGGCAAAAGAAGTACAATAACGACAATGCTGAGCGTTTTGAGTGCAAAACGGTTTGCACTGGAAACTAAAGCAACGTAAGATTTTCAAACTTTCTGCACCCAAGATGTGTTGGTTCGCCTACTCGTTGCAGACAGCGATTTCGAGTCCAGTACAACATCCTGTGGAGGTCGGCAGACAGCGCATTCGTATAAGCGACGCGGACGGAAGTATGAGAGCGTGTGCTACGGCGTGCGGCGTGCGGCGGCTGTGAACAGAGGCTCCCTGCACCGCGGCCGCCAGTCTCCGCCTCCCTGTCGTCGGCGAGCGCCCGCCTGCCGTCTAATGAAATGTGCGGAGGGGCAGCGCGGGCAGCGACGCCGTAAATCCTGCGCGAATACCGACTGCCTTTATTAGCTGCCGCCGCACGTCGCCTACAGCATAGCAGGGCGGCTCCAGCGTAGAACGTCTTCTACCTAGAGAGACCTGAGTTTGACCTCGGTTTTTTATTTGTGGGAATATATCATACTTTTCTCGGCCTTATGAGTATTCCATCAGCTCTAGGACGGAGACTAGATGTTCTCCACTTCATGACACGATACATCACCTGACAACCACGCAATCATCTTCCAGCTACAGTTTACTGGTGCACGTTGCTAAGTTTATAACAAAATTTCACACGCTGGGACATGCACTTATCCGTTGCGTTCATGACCGCCCTCTGTAGAACTTATCATCTTCTGTCGGACGTTGCTCAAAGTGATAAGATTCATCGCTTAACATGTCGTCAGGTTTAATTTTTTTTAATCTCCATGTAGAAATTAATGAAAGGATTGGTCTCAGCTTAATTCAACTGAAAGCCGGAATCGCAGGTATAGATAGCATCAGGGTTTCAGCAGATGGTTATACCTTAATGTAACATCCCACTCTTCTGATTCAGTCAAACTGATGCATTAAGACACGTAATGTCATGATTACATTCAATCTCAAATGTTACCTGTTATTGCTTACATAATATTTTACGTCTACTTTTGATAAATGTACAACGCACAATGAACTTAAGGGGTCACTTTTTCGAAACCCCGTAATTGTCTCACATTGCGACGCAGGGGTTTCATACTTGTTTCAGACGTGCCTAAGACCTTCCTCTGTAACGGTTCAAAACCGTCGCACCCTGCCGCATCATCCCCAGGGTCGACAGCGCTTCAGACAGCAAGGTGTCGACACATGCGAAACAAAGCCATAGCTGGGAACTTCATGGGATCTATAGTGCAGTTTAATGATGCCACATTCGCACCAAATTTCGCTATAAATCTGCCCCACGCCATCGCGGACGTGTCAAATGATGGAAAGGTCGTCAAAGCCCCTCTTACCCACAAATGTGAATTCCGTACTCAAAAATGAAGAAAAGTAACCGTTAGGTGGGTTTTGTCCATGTGCTAATGTACACCAGATTAAAAACGTTAGATTCTCATTTCAAACATTCTAAAGTGCAGGGTTATTACAATTAAAGTTAAACTTTCAAAACGCTGTAGATATAGCACCACTGGCCAGATGACGCCAAACTGCGTGGGAAATTATCGGAGGAGGAGGAAAACGATTGGCAGCAGAAAAAAATAGTGTGTGAAAAGTGATCAATAGATGGCGTTGTAAAACACATCAGCACGACCCATGGAAGTTGGTATAAACACGTCGGGTACACGGCGTATCATCCTTTCGCGTTTGCGACATTCGTCATGACTGTCTGAATGCAGGGTCTCGCTCTGTTTGTAAAGCTGTATTACAAGAATGATGACTGCGCACACGTCGCTCTGCAGAAGTTCGACACACTGAAGACTTTGAAAAAAAGACGTTGGTCCGATGACTGAAGTGGGTATGGAGAAAAAGATTCGGAAATTCGAAAAGACGGGTTGGGAGGAAACGAATTGATTCGACGCTAGTGGAAGCAGTGGCTACAGCAATGCAGCAGCAGACGAGTGGTGGTGTCGAAACATGTAGTCCACGGAGAATTGTCCGAACAGTGGACAAGCCCGTGAACTCGGTACGTAAAATCCTGCGAAACGTCCTTCTTTGCTATCCATTCAAAATTACCCATGTGCACGAGTTGTTCCCTACTGACCTGCCAGCGAGAGAGACCTTTGCTTTAGAATTTCTTGCTCGCATGGAAATTGACAATGAGTGGCCGTGGAAGATTTTGCGGACAGACGAAGCCCACTTCCATCTGACCCAATATGTCAATTGTCGAATATGGGCAACGGAAAATCCACACGCAAATAAAGCAGTACCACTTCATCTTGAAAAGGTAGTGGTGCGGGTTTACAGCGTCATTTACCATAAGGTCATATTTTTTCGAAGTGTCAGGTGCTTCCGCTCCTGTTACCTGTACCGTCACTAGTAAGCGCTATGAGTGTCCTTTGCACAACCTCGTGATTCCAGCTGTCCCAACAGCGGGGATGTGTGTATGGGATCATTTTTATGCAAGATGGTCCACCTCCGCACATTGCACATCCAGTTAAGCAGCTCCTGAAGGGCCATTTCTGAAATACTAGAATATTCAGCCACCATTGCCCTACAACCTGGCCGTCCCCATCACCTGATCTTAATCCGTGTGACTTCTGGGTGTGGGGCTATCTGAAAGATGTTGTGCTCAGTGTTCCGATTACAAACTTAGTCGCATTAAACGCAACCATTGCGCAACACATTCTGAACGTGACCCCGGAAACACTTCGATTAGTTGTGGAACATGCTGTTTCTCGATTTCAACTTGTTGCAGAAAACGGTGGACGACATATTGAACATGTTTTGCCCCACTCACACGAAAATTAATAGTCCGACTTCATTTTGATTGTGCGGTTTGTGACGTCAGGACAATTAAAACCGATGTGATGGATGCTTTTTTATTCGGATTTTGGCATCAGCACAATTAAAAATAGATATTATTGATGATTTTTATTCGAGTTTTGGCCTCAGGGCAATTAAAAACCGATTTTTCCCATCCGATGTGTTATGACCTTGCCGTGGTGGATGGGCTTAGATAACTAATAGTATCACACCTGAATACCCATGCGCACTGAGTAGCACGTTTTGTTTCACGTCAAACATACTCATTACACATTGTTGTATGATTCATTTGTCATTTGTAAAAAAAAAAAAAAAAAATGTCGATTTTTGGTAAGATCTTATGGGACCAAACTGCGTAGGTCATCGGTCCCTAAGCTTACATACTACTTAATGTAACTTAAACTAACTTACGGCAAGGACGACACACACACCCATGTCCGAGGGAGGAATCGAACCTCCGACGGGGGAGCCGTGCGGACCGTGGAACGCCCCCTTTAGACATCGCGGCTACATCGCGCGGCTGTCGTTTGTAGTCGACTGCTATTAACTTATGATGCTTACAGCGCCATCTATTAATACATTTTGTATCTATTTATTTTTCTTCTGCCATACGTTTTCCCCCTTCTCTGATAATATTCCGTTGCAGTCATTCTGATCATTGGTATTATTTCTACAGTGGTTTGTGTGTCCGAGCTGTTCTGGACGCTTCAGCCTGGAACCACGCTGCAGCTACGGTCTACGGTTTGAATCCTGCCTCGGGCACGGATGTGTGTGATGTCCATAGGTTAGTTAGGTTTAAGTAGTTCTATGTCTAGGGAACTGATGACCTCGGATGTTAAGTCCCATAGTGCTTAGAGCCATTTGAACCACTATATGACAGGACATGTGTTAAGGCATCATGGAATTATCTCCAGGGCAGTAGGGGAAAGCGTAGAGTATAAAAACTGTGTGGGAAGATAGAGATCCACACACACACTTTCCCGCTCAGGTGCTACATTCTCGAGAAAACAGTTCCTCTAAATTTTAAGGTCTTTGGACGACACTGAGGAACAAGAAAACAGAGGATAAGGCATTACCACTCACAGGTCGGAAAATGAGGCGCTGCAAACATTCGTGCAGCGGAATGAGAGGCACAGTCGTGAGGAAACAAGAGAGCAAAGAAATAGGCGAGACGTGGGGAGAGGCCGTGATCAACATCAGAGAGAGCACGGGCGGAACGAAGCGTCGGACCACAAGGCTTCGTGTCACCTGCTTTCAAGCGTCACATAATGAGAGAGGTTGCGGTACCCCTCTAATTAACTGATCACTTCAGAACATTACCAAAGTTTCGTATAAATATCTACAAATAAACTGGCTCTCAGCACTATGGGACTTAAATTCTGAGGTCATCAGTCCCCTAGAACTACTTAAACCTAACTAACCTAAGGACATCACACACATCGATGCCCGAGGCAGGATTCGAACCTGCGACCGTAGCGGTAGCGCGGTTCCAGACTGAAGCGCCTAGAACCGCTCGACCACTCCGGCCGGCACGAATAAACTGGTATAGTAAGATGACTTCACATGTTGTTGCTAAGCTTTGGTCTAAAGGTGGAGAACTTGATACTTTAACACTCGGACAAGAACTTATTGAACAATTTACTTACAATAATTACTTAGTCTCTTCCACACTGAAACAAATATTCTCATTTCATATCTGAGTTCAAGTGCTTTCATACAGCAACCGAATGTAATTATAGCGTTTTTTTTTTAAGTTTTCGTTACTGTTGTGATAAATAATTTCACACATACATGTTAGTAACTCTATCAGTACTTACTGTACCTTCATGGTTATAATTTTAGTGAACTCGTCTCATTATTGTGATTGCAATGCTGTGATTAGATTTCCAGCAGTTCTTCTGGAAGTGACCCTAGTGTTTTTCATGGATATATACGACTTCGTTTTAGATAGAAGATAAAATTGGAGTCCAAATGGAAGACATACGGGATCTAGTATGAGAGTATTTGAAAGACCTCTGGAAGACATGAGATCAAATGAAGCAGAAGGGTTGGATAACATTCCATTGGAATTTGTAAAGTATCAAATGACAATCAAGTTCGTGTGTAGAATTTATGAACCTGGCGACGTACCATCAGTCTTTCAGGAAAACACAATTCCCAAGGCATCACGGGCCGATAAGTGTGAAAACTATGGCACAATCAGCTTAACAACCCTTGCATCCAAGTTGCTGACAAGAGTAATATACAGAAGAATGCAAAAGAAAATTGAGGATTATTAAATGACAACCGATTTGGCTTTGGGAAAGGTAAACGCACAAGGAAGGCGGTTCTTACATTTCATTTGATAATAAAAGCGAGACTAAAGAAAAATCAAGACACACTCATAGTCTCCGTCGACCTAAAAAACGTTATCGACAATGTGGAATGGGGCAAGATGGTCGAAATTCTGTGAAAAATGGGAGTAAGCTATAAGAAAAGACAGGTAATATACAGTGTGCACAAGAACAAAGAGAGAAGATTGGATAATCAAGAACGAAGCGCAGCATCTCAGTTTTATTGTTCAATCTAAGAAGCAATGGCGGAAATAAAAGAAAGGTTCAAGGGTGAGATTAAAACTCAGAGTGAAAGGATATCAACTATAAGATTAGCTGATAACATAATGAGAAACTTAGCACGAAAATTGAGACCAAGAAACAGCCGAAGTTAAGGAATTATGCTACCTTGAAAGCGAAATTTCCCATGACGGACGAAGGAAGGAGGACATAAAAAGCAGACTATCATGCGCAAAGACGACATTCCTGGCCAAGATAAGTATCTGGCATCAAACACTGGCCTTGAGGAAAAAATTTCTGAGAATGTGCGTTTGGAACACAGCATTGTGTGGAGCACAGCACTGTATGGTAGTGAAACATGAATTTAAGCTTTTCAGATGCTGAAAACCAGGAGGACTGATACGGTAAGGAAAGAGGAGGTTCTTGGTAGAGTCGGCTAAGGAAGGAACCTAGCGAAACTATCGTCGAGAAGAAGGGACAGAATGATGGAGCGTGTGTTACGACATCAGGAAATAACGTCCAAGGTACTAGAGGGAGTCGTAGAGGAAAAATCTGTAGGGGATGACAGAAATTGGAATACATCCAACACTCACGGAAAAATTCCTGTAGTAGTTGGTGTTAGAGCTGCATCTTTTTTAGACTGAAGTCAGCTGATAGGTATACATGCCTGAAGGAAGTCCCTCTATCTAAGGGCTCATCTTCAGAGGATGTCATATTTCCAAGTACAGAAGGAATTAACATATTTCATCAAAATATAGGATGTATTACAGATAAAGTTAGTGAACTGCTCATACATGTTGACTCTGAAATTATTGGATGTCAGAGCACCATTTAAATAATTTGACAATTCAGAGGCTCCCTTTACAAGGATACAGATTCGCTGGCTGTTTTTCGAGGAATCCTTGTGGGGTGGGTGAGTGGCCATGTACGTATAAAACAGTATTCCATTTGAATCCATAGATGTATTACGGCACTGCACTGAACAGATATTTGAATGTTGTGCAGGGGCAGTTGAATTTAGTGAAACTAAACCACTAATTGTTGTTGTTTATAAGTCCCCTAACTCCTACGTCAGAGCTTTTCTGCTCAAGCTAGAGAAGGTTCTTGATTCACTTTCTAGGAAGTACCAGAAATTAGTTAAATGTGGTGACTTCAATATTAATTTTGTATATGATGGTGCAAGGAAAAGAATGTTGGTAGATCTCCTAAATTCATATGATCTAATGCAGACTGTGTTTTTTCCAACTAGAGTGCTGGGGAACAGTAGCACAGCCATAAATAATATTTTTATTCATTCTTCACTACTAGATGAGCATTCTGTTAGTAAAAGGATGAACAGCCTTTCAGACCATGATGCACAAATTTTGGCACTAAAATGCTTTTGTACTCAAAACAGTGTCATATTTAATTACAAACTATGTAGGAAAGTTAATCCAACAGCAACAGAGAGTTTTTTAAACCTTGTCAAGGAACAAGAGTGGCAAGATGATTATAGTGCCGATAACATAGATGATAAATACAATGCTTTCCCTAACAAATTTCTCATGCTCTTTGGGAGTTGCTTTCCATTAGAACGTTCTAAACGGAGTACTAGCAATAATAGGCAGACCGGGTGGCTGACTAGTGGGATAAGGATATCTTGTAGAACAAAGTAGGAAATATATCAAAATGTTAGAAGTACAATCAAACTACAATAGCCCATTACAAACAGAATTGCAAGGCACTTAAAAATGTTATTACGAAGGCAAAGCGTATGTGGTATGCAAATAGAATAGCTAATTCCCAGGAAAAAGTAAAACCACATGGTCAGTTGCGAAGGAAGTGTCTGGTCAGCAGCACAAGGTCGACGATACAAAGTCAGTTCGTAGTAAAAATATTTCTATTACTGATAAATCAGATATATGTACAGTATTTAACAATCATTTTCTGAGCATTGCTCGTGAATTAAATCAAACTTTAGTTTCTACAGGAAATCATATAACTTTCTTGACGAATGCCTTTCCGTGATTGATGTCTGAAATACTCCTCTGTGATACAGACAAGAGGGAGATTGAGTCAATAATTAAATCACTGAAGCCTAAGGACTCTCATGGATATGATGGAGTGTCTAGCAGAATATTAAAGTACTGTGCTGTACATGTTAGCCCAGTATTTAGCCATATTTGTAATTTTTCCTTTAGGAATGGTCAGATTCCTGAGCGATTAAAGTACTCAGTAGTAAAGCCATTTTATAAAAAGGTGGAAAGGTAAAATGTAGATAATTTTAGACCTATTACTATGCCATCAGTGTTTGCAAAAGTTGTTGAAAAGGCTGTGTATGTATGGATAATTGATCATTTCATATCACACGATTTGCTATAAAATGTACAGTTCGGCTTTAGAAGTCGTTAAACAACTGAAAATACTATATTCTCTTTTCTCTGTGAGGTACTGGATGGGCTAAACAAAAGGTTTCGAACGCTTGGCACATTTGATTTAACTAAGGCATTTGACTGTGTTGATCACAAAATATTGCTCCAGAAGCTGGACAATTACGAAATGCGGGTAGTAGCTCACAATTAGATCACCTCTTACTTTAGCAACAGGCAGCAAAAGGTCATTGTTCACAATGTTGGTAATGGCTGTGATGTGGAGTCTGAGTGGGGTACTGTCAAGTGGGGGATGCCCCAGGGATCAGTGTTGGGGCCACTCCTGTTCCTTATTTATATAAATGATATGCCCTCTATTATTACGGGTAAATCTAAAATATTTCTGTTTGCTGATGACACTAGCTTTGTAGTAAAGGATGTTGTGTGCACCATTCACTCAGTTTCAAATAGTACAGTACACGACCTAAGTTCATAGCTTGTAGAAAATAAACGAATGCTAAATCACAATAAGGCTCAGTTTTTACAGTTTATAACACCCAATTCAACAAAACCTGGCCTTTTAATTTCACACAACAGGCATATGATTAGTGAAACTGAACAGTTCAAATTTCTAGGGGTTCAGATAGATTAAGATGTCGTGGAAAGCCCACTTTCAGGAACTTGTTCAAAGACTTAGTATTGCCATTTTTACTATTCGAACGGCATCATAAGTCAGTGATCGTTCGACACGAAAATTAGTCTACTTTGCGTATTTTCATTCGCTTATGTCCTATGGTATTATATTTTGGGGTAACTCTTCGCATTTTAAAAGCGTATTTTTGGCTCAAAAACAGGCGGTTCGGGCAATAGGTGGTGTAAGTTCACGAACCGCTTGTCAACACTTGTTCAAGAGTCTGGGTATTTTGACATTGGTCTCTCAATATATATATATTCCTTACGGTCATTCCCCCCCCCCCTCCCATGAACCATGGACCTTGCCATTGGTGGGGAGGCTTGCATGCCTCAGCGATACAGATGGCCGTACCATAGGTGCAACCACAATGGAGGGATATCCGTTGAGAGGCCAGACAAACGTGTGTTTCCTGAAGAGGGGCTGCAGCCTTTTCAGTAGTTGCAGGGGCAACATTCTGGATGATTGACTGTTTGGGCCTTGTAACATTAACCAAAACGGCCTTGCTGTGCTGGTACTGCGAACGGCTGAAAGCAAGGGGAAACTACAGCCGTAATTTATCCCGAGGGCATGCAGGTTTACTGTATGATTAAATGATGATGGCGTCCTCTTGGGTAAAATATTCCGGAGGTAAAATAGTCCCCCATTCGGATATCCGGGCGGGGACTATTCAAGAGGACGTCGTTATCAGGAGAGAGAAAACTGGCGTTCTACGGATCGGAGCGTGGAATGTCAGATCCCTTAATCGGGCAGGTAGGTTAGAAAATTTAAAAAGGGAAATGGATAGGTTAAAGTTGGATATAGTGGGAATTAGTAAAGTTGGTGGCAGGAGGAACAAGACTTTTGGTCAGGTGAATACAGGGTTACAAATACAAAATCAAATAGGGGTAATGCAGGAGTTGGTTTAATAATGAATAAAAAAAATAAGAGTGCGTGTAAGCTACTACAAACAGCATAGTGAACGCATTATTGTGGCCAAGATAGACACAAAGCCCATGCCTACTACAGTAGTACAAGTTTATATGCCAACTAGCTCTGCAGATGATGAAGAAATTGAAGAAATGTATGATGAGATAAAAGAAATTATTCAGGTAGTGAAGGGAGACGAAAATTTAATAGTCATGGGTGACTGGAATTCGAGAGTAGGAAAAGGGAGAGAAGGAAACATAGTAGGTGAATATGGATTGAGGGGAAGAAATGAAAGAGGAAGCCGTGTGGTAGAATTTTGCACAGAGCATAACTTAATCATAGCTAACACTTGGTTCAAGAATCATAAAAGAAGGTTGTATACATGGAAGAATCCTGAAGATACTAGAAGGTATCAGATAGATTATATAATGGTAAGACAGAGATTTAGGAACCAGGTATTAAATTATAAGACATTTCCAGGGGCAGATGTGGACTCTGACCGCAATCTATTGGTTATGAGCTGTAGATTAAAACTGAAGAAACTGCAAAAAGGTGCTAATTGAAGGAGATGGGACCTGGATAAACTGACTAAACCAGAGGTTGTACAGAGTTTCAGGGAGAGCATAAGGGAACAATTGACAGGAATGGGGGAAGAAATACAGTAGAAGAAGAATGGGTAGCTCTGAGGGATGAAGTAGTGAGAGCAGCAGACGATCAAATAGGTAAAAAGACAAGGGCTAATAGAAATCCTTGGGTAACAGAAGAAATATTGAATTTAATTGATGAAAGGAGAAAATATAAAAATGCAGTAAATGAAGCAGCCAAAAAGGAATACAAATGTCTCAAAAATGAGATCGGCAGGAAGTGCAAAATGGCTAAGCAGGGATGGCTAGAGGACAAATGCAAGGATGTAGAGGCTTATCTCACTAGGGGTAAGATAGATACTGCCTACAGGAAAATTAAGGAGACCTTTGGAGAGAAGAGAACCACTTGTATGAATATCAAGAGCTCAGATGGGAACCCAGTTCTAGGCAATGAAGAGAAGGCAGAAAGGTGGAAGGTGTATATAGAGGGTTTATACAAGGGCGATGTACTTGAGGACAATATTAAGGAAATGGAAGAGGATGTAGATGAAGATGAAATGGGAGATATGATACTGCGTGAAGAGTTTGACAGACCACTGAAAGACCTGAGTCGAAACAAGGCCCCAGGAGTAGACAACATTCCATTAGAATTGCTGACGGCCTTGGGAGAGCCAGTCATGACAAAACTCTACCATCTGGTGAGCAAGATGTATGAGGCAGGTGAAATACCCTCAGACTTCAAGAATACTATAATAATTCCAATCCCAAAGAAAGCAGGTGTTGACAGATGTGAAAATTACCGAACTATCAGTTTAATAAGTCACAGCTGCAAAATACTAACGCGAATTCTTTACAGACGAATGGAAAAACTGGTAGAAGCGGACCTCGGGGAAGATCAGTTTGGATTCCATAGAAATGTTGGAACACGTGTGGCAATACTAACTTTACGACTTATCTCGGAAGAAGGATTAAGAAAAGGCAAACCTACGTTTATAGCATTTGTGGACTTAGAGAGAGCTTTTGACACTGTTAACTGGAATACTCTCTTTCAAATTCTGAAGGAGACAGGGGTAAAATACAGGGAGTGAAAGGCTATTTACAATGTGTTAAGAAACCAGATGGCAGTTATAAGAGTCGAGGAGCATGAAATCGAAGCAGTGGTTGGGAAGGGAGTGAGACAGGGGTGAAGCTTCTCCCCGATGTTATTCAATCTGTATATTGAGCAAGTAATAAAAAAAAAACAAAAGAAAAGTTCGGAGTAGGTATTAAAATCCATGGAGGAGAAATGAAAACTTTGAGGTTTGCCAATGACATTGTGATTCTGTCAGAGATAGCAAAGGACTTGGAAGAGCAGTTGACCGGAATGGACAGTGTCTTGAAAGGAGGATATAAGATGAACGTCAACAAAAGCAAGGCGAGGATAATGGAATCTAGTCGAGTTACTCGGGTGATGCTGAGGAAGTTAGATTAGGAAATGAGACACTTAAAGTAGTAAAGGAGTTTTGCTATTTGGGGAGCAAAATAACAGATGATGCTCGAAGTAGAGAGGACTGTAGACTGGCAATGGCAAGGAAATCGTTTCTGAAGGAGAGAAATTTGTTAATATCGAGTATAGATTTAAGTGTCAGGAAGTCGTTTCTGAAAGTATATGTATGGAGTGTAGCCATGTATGGAAGTGAAACGTGGACGATAAGTATCTTGGACAAGAAGAAATAGAGGCTACAGCAAAATGCTGAAGATTCGATGGGTAGATCACATAGCTAATGAGGAGGTATTGAATAGAATTGGGGAGAAGAGGAGTTTGTGGCACAACTTGACAAGAAGAAGGGACCAGTTGGTAGGACATGTTTTGAGGCATCAATGGATCACAAATTTAGCATTGGGGGGCAGCGTGGAGGGTAAGAATCGTAGAGGGAGACTATGACACGAATACACTAACCAGATTCAGATGGATGTAGGATGCAGTAAGTACTGGGAGACGAAGAACCTTGCACAGGATAGAGTAGCATGGAGAGCTGCATCAAACCAGTCTCAGGACTGAAGACCACAACAACAACGACAACTGTATTTCTTGTTAACAATATTAGCTTATTCCCAAGAATAAGTAGCTTTCACTCAGTTTACACTCGGCAGAAATCAAAGCTGCACTTGGATCGGCCTTCCTTAACTCTTGTCCAAAAAGGTGTGCAATATACTGCTGCAACCATTTTCAATATGCTACAACTGGAATTATCAGTAATCCACGCGCTTTCAAATCGAAACTGAAGAGTTTCTTCTTGGGCCACTCCTATTCTGTCGAGGAGTTCCTTGAAAAATAAAGCTGATTCTTAATGGATTGTTGACTGCGTTTACTTAAACTTATGAACTAGGTTTTTTGGGTTCATAAACATTTATGTTTATCTGTTATTAATTTTATGTTGTAATTTCATGTACCGACGCGTTCAATGATCTTGGAGATTTGCTCCTCAATTTGGTCCTACGGTACTTCACATGTATATAAAAATGAAAATAAAAAATGATTCAGAACTTTGGGAGCAAGTGGTACGCTTAGATGAAGAACTTGACACAGGAAAGGAATTGATGGAGGGCTGCATCAAATCAGTCAGAAGACCGACGGGTAAAAAAAAAGTCTTAGAAACAGTCAGAATCTCGTCATGCTCCTCAGCATCCATAGCTGACTTTTACCCATTTCCGGTGAGGAACTCCTGGCGACTTCCGTTTACTGACTTGTCAGGTAGCTACTCACTTCTTGCGGGTCGTTGGACCGCGGTACGGCTCTTTCTAAGATGTTTTTCCGGCCACTATACTGCAACCTGTCAGCCACATATCTCTCAAGTAAACGTTCGGTGCTTTTACCAATACATTTATATGACCTACTGTTTATAACATTACACTCTGACTGGTTCTGGACACTGATAAGTAAAAGTGAAACGTGTGAGCCTTATTTGGCATGACAGGAGATGTGCAGCAGTGCTTAGAAATAATCCGAATCTACCAAAGAACGATTCGGACAAAGTGTACAGAGCAATATGCACGTGATTTGCCCCCATGCACAGCACGTTGCTGAGACGTCGGTGGGTCTGGCTCTAACCGCCGACTCGAGCCGACAGGCATAAAGGAACGCTTCATGATGATTAAGTGATCCCAACATAGACTAAAGAGAAATTTTGAAGACATGGAATGCAATGGAGGTTGTGTTGTAGATTAGAACGTTTATTGACTTTTAATGCTTGTTTCGTTCAATACAATGATGTGGTAACGTAGTTAATCGGTATTGATCACTACTTACGACAGGAAATCCTTTCAGAGGTCAACGAAAATTCTTAGCACTGACATGCAGAATGTCTCTGTACCGCAATACGTTTATTTCTTGCGTCGATTTTCAGTCACACCCATCATCAATTACACAGTTTGCCAAAAAATATTTTTTGAAAGTTGTTTGAAATTTGACTTTTATGTACTTTTCAGCGATGAATTCAAAAATTCAATCTATTTTTTTCTATGACGTCAGGTTTTCTCACAAAACAGGGAATAATTTTTAGTATAATAACAAAATTTAAGCAATTTATCACATTTTACTTATAAATCAAGTTCTAAACTACATTTCCAGTACACTTACATTTCTCTTTAAGCTCATAAGTCCTTATAATAACGCTTTCGCTTTCTGTCGAAGCTTCTTTTATTGCTTTTCCGGCTGTGGACTCGTTGAGGAACATCTCTTTTTATCATCCAGCAGTAGTCCGCTATCTTGTTGACGTTCCACCTTCCTTGATATCTTCTTTCCATTTTTTTAATGTCTTGATGGAATCTTTCGCCCTGCTCTTCACTTACATCACCAAGGTTTGCAGGGAAGTAGTCAAGATGTGAGTGAAGAAAATGATCTTTAATGCTCATGTTACAGACTAGGCTCTTAAAGTTGTCGAGCATGCCTGTGACGATTGTCTTGTACTTTGGATCTCTTTTGTTTCCTGGGAAACCGATAGCAACTAATTTAAAAGAAGTCCGCGCTGCCTTTTCTGTTGTTTCAATTTTGTCCACAAGGTTGGGATCTATCATTAGTTTTCTAAAGTCTGGTCCGACAAAGATTCCTTCCTTTAGCTATGCCTCGAGTAAACCAGGAAACTGTCCACAAAGATATCGGAAACACTCCCCTTCTTTTGGCAGTGCCTTAACAAATTGTTTCATCAGCGCCAACTTAATGTGAAGTGGTGGAAGTAACACCTTTTTGGAATCCACAAGGCTTTTCCTCTCAACATTTTTAACCCCTACCTGTAAGGTTTTTCTCAAGGGCCACGCTTTTTTTATGTGGAGTCACTTTCTGTCTCTACTCTCCCATTGACAGAGAAAGCGAGGGAACTTTGTATAGCCCCTTTGTTGACCAAGCAGCATTGAAATCACTGTTAAATCACCACATAGTGTCCATTTGTGGTCTGAATTGCAGAGTTTGTTTAAAACCAGGTCTAGGTTTTCGTAACATTCTTTTACGTGTACCTAGTGTCCAACTGGTATAGAAGCGTGCTTATTGCCATTGTATAGAAGTACTGCTTTAAGGCTTCTTTTTGAAGAATCAATAAGAAGTCTCCATTCATCTGGAGCGTATTCTACTTTGAATCGTGCCATAACTCCAGGAACATCACTGCAAAACACCAGGTAACCTTCTTGAGAGAAGAAAGATACAAACTCCTTTACCCTCGATCGATAGCAAGAAAAGGATATACCCGGAGCCAACATATGCTTATCTTTCAATCTAGGTCCTAAAACCTCTGTCGATCCTTTAGAAAGGCCTAGGTCTCAAACTCAGTCGTTGTCTTCAGATTGTGAGAATGGAAGGGGATCGGTTGTGACGGGATCGCAGCAATCTCTGTCTTCTTCACTATCACCTTGCTGAGCCAATGGCTCATGATCATTTATATGATCCAAAGAATCTGGAGAAGAGGATATTGGTACTTCAGGTCCATGAGGAACAGGGCGAATGGCTGATTGAATGGTTCGGTCAGAAATATCCACTTTGTTTTTCAAATTGAAACCTCGTACTTTGGAAGAACGAAAATAGCAGTCATCATTATGATTTTTGGGCTCCTTCCAAATCACTACTATTCCAAAACGTAAGGACTGCTTTGTACGTTGAAACCATTGCCTCAGTTCTTCAACACACATTAAACAAACTTTGTGTGGGGCCCTAGGCTTATCTTGATCGCCTAACTTTATACCAAAATAGGCGAATTATAGTTTTTCGACAAAATCGGAAATGTTCCTTTGTTGCTTTTTAACGGTATAGTTGCCACAAACGTAGCAGAAGCAATCTGGCGAGTTTATACAACCTCTGGTAACCATTGTCCATTGTCCATAAAACAGCTTCACAACATAAGAGAACAGTCACTACTTTAAATCACTAGTAACAACAACACATAAACAGCACAGAGTGGTGAGGTACTGTGAACTGAAGGACAACAGGAGAAGCTCACTGTTTGCTGTTGGCGGGGTGAGGGGCAGCGCGACGAAAGGTACCGACATGAGAATACTCCTAGTTTCTCCTAATTACTCTTTATTTTACGTATATCTAGTATAAAAACAGCTAAATAACAGTTTATGGAGATCCTAAAAACCAAAATTCAAACTCACTAGATTGCTGAAATATCGAAAAAAGCTAAAGCTAGACAAGGAGTTTGTGAAATAACTGTATGTGATGGAATTTATTCACTATTTTTCCCAAAATCAGCGTTGAAAACACTATAATAATCACTTAACCCTCCGTTGCTTGTGCGGATGACACTCGTCATCCACCACACTTTCCCGCTCAATTTTGTCTGATAGGACTGGATTGAGTTCGCGCCATTTTCAGTACCTTCCTGTTAACTCTCCGGCTATTAGCTCCAGTCATTGTTGTCTTTCAGTTACGACAGATATATTGTTTACGAAACATTATTAATGTCTGGAGGACGCTTGTCATCCGCACGAGCTCTGCTGCCACAATCTCAAACAAAGTAAGTCTCTATTACTTTATTGCTTTCCTAGATTCAATCGATCTTCCATGTGCGTAAATTTAGACGTATTGAAACTGATTGCAGTTATCTTCCATGTTACCTAGTTTTATTTTTAAATTGTTGAAGAAATGTGAAAGGCAAAAAACCTCGGACAGAGTTTAGTAGAGGTCCTTATGTATGGTTGGTATGGTTCAATGAGCTGAGTGATGAAGATGCTCACAGTGATAGGTCTGACTCAGAGACTGAGAATTCTGTTCATGAAAGCGGTAATGATTCAGGAACAGTACAAGAAGTGTCAGAAATTAATGAATATGAATCACAGGAAGAAGTAATTCAAGAGGATGCATTTTTTTTTAGGGAAAGATGGAATAAGTAAACGGACGAAAATAAATATCCTACCAGTGTTAGAAGCAGATATTGTAATTTTATTACGCATTTGTCTGGACCAAAAAATCAAGCTCGTATAAAAAAGTCAGAAACAGAAATTCTGAATTTGTTCTTGGATGAAAACATAATAAGCATTATCGCAACATGCACTAATATATATATATATATATATCAATTAAGTTCGTAGTAACATCTCTAGGGAAAGGGACGCTAAAGAAACAGATGCGATAGAGACCAGAGCTTTCATTGGTTTGCTATATCTATGTGGATCTTTGAGATGTTCTAGGAAGAGTATATCCAAATTGTGGGCTAACTCAAAGGGAAACGGACATGAATCATGATATTTATGCATAAGTGATAACCGATCCAGGTGTCTGAGGTTTGATAATATCCGTGATAGTGGTGTTCGCAGAGAGATTGACAAGTTGGCTGCTATCAGAGAGGTACTTGAACTATTTACGAACAATTGCCAAAAATATTTATCACCTAGTGAATATCTTGCTGTTGACGAACAGCTTTTGGCATCCAACTGCCCAATCAGGCATTAATTCCTAACAAACCAGCAAAGTATGGGTTCAAAGTGTTTGCTTTGGTTGATGTAAAAACAGCTTACACATTGAATTTAGAAACGTACATTGGTAAGTAACTGGAGGGTCCATGTAATACCAATAATTCAGCTGAAGAAATCGTTCTTCGAATGGTCAAACTGCTTCAAACGTTAGAATATACCACAATGTGTACAAATATTAAATGTATTATATTTAGATTTAATAAACAATCATAAAACCAGTCATAAAGACAGTTCAAAGTGTACAAATATACCGCTAGCTTTGTGGATGATACCAGTCATTCGCGCGAGTGACGATGTCAAGAATTTTCACGCGAGTATCAGAGGGTTAGTAAATTTGAAACAATTTTTATGTCGTAGACCTATGTTATAAACAATAGGAGATATAGCATTCCATAATGAGCTAGTGCACAAACAGATTAGCACGAGTATCGTAACATTTTTAACCCATACTAAAAAGAAAAGAAGGAAAATGCAATGTAGCTTGACAACATTACAGTGATAAGTAGCAGACCGAGACCCGTGGTAGCTGAGGTGCTAAATACAAGTTGCCAACATGTTGGTTGCACGAGCGACTCATTTCGTTGTATATTATCCATGAAGCTTTTACCTTTATGTAAGCTGATTGTTTCTTAGATTCAGACTACTGGGAACTATGTTCCAGTATGTCAGGACTTAACGTCGTAGAGTGGGCTTTAACACATCAGTTTTAAAGTTCTATTATTTTAAACTCCATCGTACGCTATTTGGTGCCAATGGTTACACTCAGTTTGCTTGAAAGTGGCAAATTGTCGAAGTCGCAATCGTGATAAACATTTTTAACAGCTATATGCGGAATGAGCACTTTCATTGTGTTTAAGCTGTTACAATGTTCTATACAACCCTGTTGGTTCACCACTCACAAGGGACCGATCCGTGCGTGTTTAATTAAATCTAAAAACATCATTGGCCGGAAGTAACGACAGACAGTAACCCAATCCACAAGGGCCACTGAAATTTATAAAGTCATGAAATTCACTGGACTTCAAATGGGCATAGTAGATAATAGGACAATTTTTAAACAAATTACAAAAAAGCAGGATTTTAGGAAGGAAAGAAGTCTTCAGATCGAAGGAAGCTGACCAAGGCACAAACGAAACGACACTCCCGAAGGCTGAAGAAAGTCTGACAGCAACTAAACACAAAGAATCAAAATCAGAGTTGATTTATCGTACCCTCCAAAAGGGTTAGTCCAATAAATAAAATAAAAACGCATTGCATTGTGGAGAAATATTACTGGGGTGACAAAAGTCGTGGAATACCTTCTAATATCGTGTCTGACCTTTTTTTGCCCGGCGTACTGCAGCAGCTCGATGTGGCTTGGACTCAACAAGTCGTCGGAAGTCCCCTGCAGAAATAGTGAGCCATGAGGCATCTGTAGCTGTCCACAATTTTGAAATGTTTCCAATGCAGAATTTTGCGCACGAACTGACTTGTCATTTATGTCGCACAAATGTTCGGTCGAATACGTGTCGGGCGATCGGACTGGTCAAATCATTCGCTCGAATTGCTCAGAATATTCCTTAAACCAGTCACGAACAATTGTGGCCCGGCGACGTAGCGCATTGTCGTCTATAAAAATGAAGTCAATGAACGGCTCCAAGTGGTCTCCTAGTAGCCGAACATACTCATTTCCAATCAGTGATCGGTTCCGTTGGACCAGATGACAGACCACAGCATTACGGAGCCACAACCAGCTTGCGCAGTGCCTTGTTGACACATTTAGCCTTCATGAGGTCTGCGCCACACTCTAAACCTACCGTCAGCTCTTACCTACTGAAATCGGGAGTTTTCTGACCAGGCCACAGTTTTCCACTCGTCGAGGGTTCAACCGATGTGGTCGAGAGCACAGGATAGCCACTGCAGGTGATACCGTGCTGCTAACAAAGGCAATCGTGTCACTCGTCTGCTGCCGTAGCCCATTAATGCCAAATTTCGCCGCAGAGTCCTAACGGATACTTTCGCCCTACGTCTTACATTTATTTGTGGGTTTATTTCGAGCGGTGTTGATTGTCTGTTAAAACCGACAACTTAACGCAAACGCCACTGCAGAGGTTAAGTGAAGGCCGTCGGCAGCTGCTTTGTCCGTGGTGAGAGGTACTACCGGAACTTGAGTATTCTTGGCACTCGCTTAACACTGCCGAAAGGGGAGTATTGAATTTTCCAACGATTTCCGAAACGGAATGCCCCATGCGTCTAGATCCAACTAACATTCCGAATTCAGAGTCTGTTAATCCCGTCGTGCGGCCATAATCAAGTCGGAAACATTTAACATGTATCAGCTTAGTACAATGCACTGCCCTTTTAAACCTTAAGTAAGCGATACGGAAGCCACCTGTCTATGTGCGTCTCGATATCCCACAACTTTTGTCACCTCAGTGTACACGTGTAGCCGGTCGTTGTGGCAGAGTGGTTCTAGGCGCTTCAGTCTGGAACTGCACGACCGCTACGGTCGCAGATTCGAATCCTGCCTCGGGCATGGATGTGTGTGATGTCCTTAGGTTGGTTACGTTTAAGTAGTTCTAACTTATAGGGGACTGATGACCTCAGATGTTTAGTCCCATAGTGCTCAGAGCCATTTGAACCATTTGTTTTGATTCGTTGTCACGTAACCGTACAGCTCCAACGTGAGTGATGCAAATATGTCTCATGCTATGTTACTAGACTGTATTCGATTTTTAACAAAAATGCTGCATGCGACCACTTATACACTACTGGCCATTAAAATTGCTACACCATGAAGGTGACGTGCTAAAGACGCGAAATTTAACCTACGGGAAGAAGATGCTGTGATATGCAAATGATTAGCTTTTCAGAGCATTCGCACAACGTTGGAGCTGGTGGCGACACCTACAACGTGCTGACATGAGGAAAGTTTCCAACCGATTTCTCATACACGAACAGCAGTTGAGCGGCGTTGCCTGGTGAAACGTTGTTGTGATGCCTCGTGTAAGGAGGAGAAATGCGTACCATCACGTCACCGACTTTGATGAAGGTCGGATTGTAGCCTATCGCGATTGCAGTTTATCGTATCGCGACATTGCTGCTCGCGATGGTCGAGATCCAATGACTGTTAGCAGAATATGGAATCGGTGGGTTCAGGAGGGTAATACGGAACGCTGTGCTGGATCCCAACGGCCTCGTATCACTAGCAGTCGAGATGACACGCATCTTATCCGCATGGCTGTAACGGATCGTGCAGCCACGTCTCGATCCCTGAGTCATCAGATGGGGACGTTTGCAAGACAACAACCATCTGAACGAACAGTTCGACGACGTTTGCAGCAGCATGGACTATCAGCTCAGAGAGCATGGCTGCGGTTACACTTGACGCTGCATCACAGACAGGAGCGGCTGCGTTGGTGTACTCAACGACGAACCTGGGTGCACGAATGGCAAAACGTCATTTTTCCGGATGAATCCAGGTTCTGTTTACAGTATCATGATGGTCGCATCCGTGTTTGTCGACATCGCGGTGAACGCACATTGGAAGCGTGTATTCGTCATCACCATACTGGCGTATCAACCGGCGTGATGGTATGGGGTGCCATTGGTTACACGTCTCGGTCACCTCTTGTTCGTATTGACGGCACTTTGAACAGTGGACGTTACATTTCAGATGTGTTACGACCCGTGGATCTACCCTTCATTCGATCCCAGCGAAACCCTACATTTCAGTAGGATAAAGCACGACCTATTGTTGCAGGTCCTGTACGGGCCTTTATGGATACAGAAAACTTTCGACTGCTGCCGTGGTCAGCACATTCTCCTGGTCAATGGTGGCCGAGCAACTGGCTGGTCACAATACGCCAGTCACTACTCCTTGATGAACTGTGGTATCGTGTTGAATCTGCATGGGCAGCTGTACCTGTACACGCCATCCAAGCTCTGTTTGAATCAAAGCCCAGGTGAATCAAGGCCGTTATTACGGCCAGATGTGGTTGTTCTGGGTACTGATTTCTCAGGATCTATGTTCCAAATTGCGTGAAAATGTAGTCACATGTCAGTTCTAGTATAATATATTTGTCCGATGAATACCCGTTTATCATCTACATTTCTTCTTGGTGTAGCAATTTTAATGGCCAGTAGTATATATTGTTTTGAGTGTGAGTCTCATGTAGCTCCAGTTCTTGAATTATGAATGTATTTGTATGGACATCACCCATGAGACGCCTGGGAATCAGCTACTGACATCAATGAATACAGCCTGACGCAGAGGGTAAACTGTTGCCGCAAATACGATAAACAGAATCAAGCGGGGAAGGGTCTCTACGCGCCCAGCGGATCCACCCGCCGTCCCTTAATTGGCTGGCCTATCAAAGCGTTGCGACAGCGCCAATTTGTGCCCATTTCCGGCGAGGTCTCCAGAGCGGGTGCGGAGTAATGGGGCGGCCAGCATTCAGCGCTAGTAATCATCCCGGAGAGCGGCGAATGGCCGCCGCCAGACGCCAGAAGCCAGACAGCGCCGCTTTCTCGCCCCGTGGCGGCCGCAGCCGGCCGGCGTCGCCGTATTACTCGTTATTAGGCGTCTCGACGCCACCACCCTGCGTCCACTAATGAGGACACATCGCTGCAGTAATAATGAACTTGGGCAATGGCCGGCTTGGGGCAATTAACACGGCGCTAAACAAGCAAGTGGGCCGCCGTGGGACGGCCGCGCCGCCGGCTCCAGAGGGCTCTCGGCAGCCGCTGGAAGCTGCAGTGCGCCTTCCTAACTTTGCTAGCGAGGGCTCCGAGACCAGCTGAACTTGCAGCCGTTAGCGCGCTACACGCAGAGGAGTGCCGTTGTTAAGGCGTTCATCTTCTCCCAGAACAGAATTTTGTAGCGTGGCAATGGCGTGGAGAAATTCACAGTAAAAGGAAGTGTAAATACACTGTGATCAAAAGCATCCGGACACTCCCAAAAATATTCGTTTTTCATATGAGGTGCATTATGCTGCCACCTACTGTCTGGTACTCCACACCAGCGACCTCAGTAGTCATTATAAATCGTGAGAGAGCAGAATAGGGCGCTCCGCGGAACTGACGGACTTTTAACGTGGTCAGGTGATTGGGTGCCACTTGTGTCACACGTCCTTATGCGACTTTCCACATTCCTAAACATCTCTAGGTCCGATGTGATAGTGAAGTGGAAACATGAACGGACACATACAGCACAAAAGCGTACAGGCCGACCTCGTCTGTCTACTGACAGGCACCGCCGACAGTTGAAGAGGGTCGTGATGTGTAGTAGGCAGACAATCACACAGGAATTCGAAACTGCATCAGGGTCCACTGCAAGTACTATGACAGTTAGACGAGAGGTGAGAAAGCTTGGATTTCATGGTCGAGCGGCTGCTCATAAGCCACACATTACGGGAGTAAATGCCAAACGACGGCTCTCTTGGTGAAAGGAGAGTAAAAATTGGACGATTGAATAGTGGAAAAGCGTTGTGTGGAGTGACGGAACATGGTACACAATGTGGCGATCTGCTGGCATGGTATGGGTATGGCGAATGCCCGGTGAACGTCATCTCCCATAGTGTGTAGTGCCAACAGCAAAATTCGGTGGTGTTAAGGTTCAAATGGCTCTGAGCATTATGGGATTTAACTTCTTAGGTCATCAGCCCCCTAGAACGTAGAACTACTTAAACCTAACTAACCTAAGGACATCACACACTTCCATGCCCGAGGCAGGATTCGAACCTGCGACCGTAGCGGTCGCGCGGTTCTAGACTGTAGCGCCTAGAACCACTCGGCCAGGTTATGTTAAGGTGTGGTCGTGTTTTTCATGGAGGAGGCTGGCATCCTATGTCGTTTAGCGTGGCAGTATCACAGCACAGGCTTACACTGATGTTTTAAGCACCTTTTTGCATCCCACTGCTGAAGAGCAGTCCAGGGATGGCGATTGCATCTTTAAACACGATAGTTCACCTGTTCATAATGCACGGCCTGTGGCGGAGTGGTTACAGGACAATAACATCCCTGGCCTGCACAGAGTCCTGATCTGAGTCATATAGAACACCTTTGGGATGTTTTGGAACGCCGACTTCGTGCCAGGCCTCACCGACCGACATCGATACTTCTCGTCAGTACAGCATGCCGTGAAGAGTGGGCTGCCATTCCCCAAGAAACGTTCCAGAACCTGACTGAACGTATGTCTGCAAGAGTGGAAGCTGTTATCAAGGCTAAGTGTGGGCCAACACCATACTGAATTCCAGCATTACCGATGGAGGGCGCCACGAACTTGTACGTCAGTTTCAGCCAGGTGTCCGGATACTTTTGATCACGCAGTGTATTTAAAATATTAAACTAGTAGATAAGGGAAGAGTAAGACTCGGAACGAAGTAGATGTCCTCAGCATAGCGAAGCAGCTTAAAACACTTAAGAAAGGCAAGGCTTCAGGTCCAGACTGTATACACGTCAGGTTCCTTTTCATACTTAGCAATCATATACAGCCGCTCACATGTAGAAAGATCCGAATTCAAGGTCTGGAAAGTTGCACAAGTCGCACCAATACCCAAGAAAGGAAATAATAGAAATCCGCTAAACTATAGAGCCCTATCACTAACGTCCATATGCAGTGCTCAAACATTATGAATCACCTGGAAGGGAACGATTTATTGAGAAACAGCCAACAAGGATTCGTAAATATCGTTCTCGTGAGACACAGCTAGCTCTTTATTCTCACGAATTAATTGAGTGCCACCTAGAGGGCACGTCAAACTGATCCAATACCTTTAGATTTCTAGAAGTCTTTTGATACCATTCTCCACAAGCAACTTCTAATTAAGTTGCGTGCCTGTTTATCACCTCAATTGTGTGACTACTCTATTCGTGATTCCCTATCAGAAAGCTCACAGTTCGTAGTAATTGGTGTAATACCTGGTGTTCCCCAAGCAAGTGTTACGGGTTCTCTTGGTCACTGACCTATATCAACGATTTAACAGACAACCTGAGCAGCCCTCTCTTATTGTTCACAGGTGATGCTGTCATTTACCGTCACGAAAAACCATCAGATGATCAAAACGAATTGCGAAATGAATTAGACAAGTTAGTTGTATGGTACAAAGAGTGGCAGTTGACTCTAAATAATAAAAAGTGTGAAGTCATTCCAATGACCACTAAAAGAATCCGCTAAATTTCAGTTACACGATGGAACCCATAAGTCTAAAGGCTGTAAGCTCAACTAAGTACTTAGGGACTACAGTTACAAATAACTGGAACGATTACATAGAAAGTGTTCTTGGGAAGCAAACCATAAACAGAGATTTATTGGCAGAACATTTTTAAAAACATGTATCAGGTCTACGAAAGAGACTGCTTAGAGTGCGCTCGCGCGCCCTTTTCTGGAAAATCGCTGTATGGTGTGCGATCCGCTTCAGATAGAATCGACCGAGGACATGAAAAAAGTTCATAGAACAGCAGCTCGTTTATATTAACGTGAAATAAGAGAGAGAGATGATACAGGAATTGGGGTGTCATTCATTAAAACAGAGGCATTTTTCGATTCGGTAAGACCTTCTCTTGAAATTTCAATCACCAGTTTTCCTCTCAGAGCGTGAAAATATTTTATTCGTGTCCACCTACAAAGGGAGAAATCATCATCATAATGAAATAAGAAGAATCAGAACTGGCACGGAAAGATTTAAGTGTTCGATTTCCCTGCGCGCTGTTCGAGAGTGGAACGGTACAGAAGTAGCTTCAAGATATTTCGATGAATCCTCTGCCACACGCTTAATTTTGAATTGCAGAATAATCATGTAGATGTAAATGTAGATGTGCACCGAGATAGTACGGGAACGCGAGAGTAAAAATTTTTTGTCACCAAGTCCGGCATTGCTGTAGCACAGGGAGATGTAACACAAGCCAGCCGCAAGGTGTAAACATTTTGATATGGTTAGATAGTCACCAAGAGAGCGTCGTCGACACTTCTGTGTCAGAGAGAAAAGTGTGAGACAAAAGCGCGCAAAACTGCCTTCGTTCCTCTCATATCATTAAGTAATATGGACTAGATAGAACGCAGTCAATCAGTAGGATCGATGGCATCCATGCCTTTAGCACTCGTTTCTCTTATTCCAGTATTGTCGCACTGAGCCAGTCTTACTCTCGCTGTCTATCGTAGTGACAGAAGCACAGGAACGAGGGCTCTGGCTGAATGTCGAGGTCTCTAGCTGACGCAACATGGGTAACATGACACGGTTTTCGATCACGCAACTATAGTTACCGACTGAGTGACTTATGATAAATATTTGTTCATAAATTTCCGCCAGTTATAATTTAGAGATAATTGTTTGGTTTCTGTTTGTTGTTGAACAGGTGTCGGACATAGGCGCCTTGGTGTACTTGGCTGAGAGGGGTCCATCACCGCGCTCGTCTGAGCATTATATTTTCCCGACTGATAGCGACCACAAGAGGATACTGCCGATTCCTTCTCATTCTAGGTTTTGTAACTAGAAAATAAAGGGAAAGAATACTGAACGAGCTGTACTAGTTACTTTCAATATATGCTTAGAAATATTGTAATATAACTTAACTTGGATGACGGGAGCAACACATTTAAAAATATCTGTAATTGTCTTTAACTCTTCAAAATGAGAAAATGAGTATTTATTTCTGATATTTGAAGAGTCTACGTTGTATGAAGAATTTAATGTCACAGTAACGACTTTGTCTTGAGTAGTGTAAAAACGCAAAAGTGGAGTAACGATATTTTTCTACTAACAAAACAAAAGATATATGTTGAAGCTGGGCATCGACATGTTATGTAAATTCCTGCAGCCTAAAATGTTGACAGGGGTCAACAACTTTAAATATTATTAAAAAGAAACGATATCTAGTAGTGCTATATTGAAGTTGAACCCACGAAGAATTACAACAAAAAGTGAAACGTCCTCTTAGAAAAATTAATGAATTACTGTGCTGGTAAATCCCTTACGTTATTTGATTTTCAAACAGCTGAGCAAAACTGAACGTACTCAGACATTTCGCTCTTTGCCTATTCTGATCAACACTAAACTGACACACAATATTTTTTTAGCGCAACGCAATCTGACTTTCAATAATCCCTACAAATGAATGGCCCTGACTAACATTAAACTATACCTTTCACAAATCACTTACCTCACAAAAATCTTCGTTACTCGAACTACTGCAATACAGTGAGAGCCACTACTGCCAGCTAAGTAAAAGATTCAAACTACTGAAGGCACTAACTACTGATAGGCATAGTTAGCAAATGAAAGATTTTGATAGAGAACAAACAATGTATTTACCTTAATAGTGTTCAAAAGTCATAATATACACTCCTGGAAATTGAAATAAGAACACCGTGAATTCATTGTCCCAGGAAGGGGAAACTTTATTGACACATTCCTGGGGTCAGATACATCACATGATCACACTGACAGAACCACAGGCACATAGACACAGGCAACAGAGCATGCACAATGTCGGCACTAGTACAGTGTATATCCATCTTTCGCAGCAATGCAGGCTACTATTCTCCCATGGAGACGATCGTAGAGATGCTGGATGTAGTCCTGTGGAACGGCTTGCCATGCCATTTCCACCTGGCGCCTCAGTTGGACCAGCGTTCGTGCTGGACGTGCAGACCGCGTGAGACGACGCTTCATCCAGTCCCAAACATGCTCAATGGGGGACAGATCCGGAGATCTTGCTGGCCAGGGTAGTTGACTTACACCTTCTAGAGCACGTTGGGTGGCACGGGATACATGCGGACGTGCATTGTCCTGTTGGAACAGCAAGTTCCCTTGCCGGTTTAAGAATGGTAGAACGATGGGTTCGATGACGGTTTGGATGTACCGTGCACTATTCAGTGTCCCCTCGACGATCACCAGTGGTGTACGGCCAGTGTAGGACATCGCTCCCCACACCATGAAGCCGAGTGTTGGCCCTGTGTGCCTCCGTCGTATGCAGTCCTGATTGTGGCGCTCACCTGCACGGCGGCAAACACGCATACGACCATCATTGGCACCAAGGCAGAAGCGACTCTCATCGCTGAAGACGACACGTCTCCATTCGTCCCTCCATTCACGCCTGTCGCGACACCACTGGAGGCGGGCTGCACGATGTTGGGGCGTGAGCGGAAGACGGCCTAACGGTGTGCGGGACCGTAGCCCAGCTTCATGGAGACGGTTGCGAATGGTCTTCGCCGATACCCCAGGAGCAATAGTGTCCCTAATTTGCTGGGAAGTGGCGGTGCGGTCCCCTACGGCACTGCGTAGGATCCTACGGTCTTGGCGTGCATCCGTGCGTCGCTGCGGTCCGGTCCCAGGTCGACGGGCACGTGCACCTTCCGCCGACCACTGGCGACAACATCGATGTACTGTGGAGACCTCACGCCCCACGTGTTGAGCAATTCGGCGGTACGTCCACCCGGCCTCCCTCATGCCCACTATACGCCCTCGCTCAAAGTCCGTCAACTGCACATACGGTTCACGTCCACGCTGTCGCGGCATGGTACCAGTGTTAAAGACTGCGATGGAGCTCCGTATGCCACGGCAAACTGGCTGACACTGACGGCGGCGGTGCACAAACGCTGCGCAGCTAGCACCATTCGACGGCCAACACCGCGGTTCCTGGTGTGTCCGCTGTGCCGTGCGTGTGATCATTGCTTGTACAGCCCTCTCGCATTGTCCGGAGCAAGTATGGTGGGTCTGACACACCGGTGTCAATGTGTTCTTTTTTCCATTTCCAGGAGTGTATATAGCAGTTCATGACATCCACTCTCACAAATGTACTGTTTCTGATGGACACACGTCCAAATCATCCGCTCTCAAAAATCCGCCATCTCACTTCCCCACATCCACCACTGCTGGCGGCTCACCTCCAACTGCGCAACGCTACGCGCTTTTAACAGCCAACAGCCCAACACTACAATAGCGAACAACAATGCAAACCAGCCACAGACTGCACACAGCACAGCCAGTGATTTTCACACAGAGCGCTACGTGGCGTTACCAATATAAAAACCTAAACAGCCTACTTACATAGTCCCCATGCTCCCCCTCAAAAAATTTTACAAATTGTTTTCAGCAGTGGCCAATACAGATTGGAAAAAATTTTTCATAATTACAATAACAAAGATATCAAATGCACACACTTATTAATACAATGTTGGTCAAAAGCTAAAATTTTCTTACAGTCCATACAGTATAATTACAGTTTTTTCACAAAGTCTCATTAGCAAAAGAAAATGCACATGGAAGTAGTGGATTTCCATGCAGTCTTGAAGAAGTAGTGTTGCCCTTCCAGCGGAAAGACAGTGCTGACTCTTGACATGCAAACAGGTAATGGGCCACAACAGAGCCAACCCACAGCAGAGTCAGTCGAAGTTTTGAAGAATGTTGGTAGGTAGGTCATCAAAGAGCAGACCCACTGTAGTCCTGGTAGAGACTGCGGTATTGGTGGGCCACCAGAGGTGCAGACCCAGTGCAGTCCTTTTAGAAATAATGGTATTGGTGAGTCATCAAAGGTGTAGACCCACTGTAGTCCTTGCAGAGATGGCTATCAGCCATCCGTTGCGACTGTGCAGGTGCACAATCACCATCGAAGAGTCTTGTGGACAATATAGCAAGTCCATGAACCACCACTTGTGCACTCACAAATTTTTTTTTGAAATGTCCTTAGAACCAGCAATGCTGTTAACCAGTCCCTTTCTGAATTATTAACACACGTGCAGATACTATCAGTCCCTATTTCTCACATATTGTCCATATACTATGACCAACAAAAACGTGTGCAGTGAAAATGTAACTTACAAGTTAATAATTTGATGAACTGATGTCAATTACAATTTTATAACATAAGAATACAATAACAAAGGTTCAAAATACATCATTAAAGAACATAACAATACAGATAACATTTGTAATAATACAGGCTTTACAAAAGAATAGAAATAAACAGATACATCAGTGTTACAGAAATTATGACACAAGTAAATACATAAAATAATGAGAATAGTTTTCGAAACATTAATTTCACACATGAGCATTGAAACAGAACAGAATTAATAATGTTTATAAACATCTTTACAAAGAAAATAACATATTATTAATGCAAATTATATTTGAGGATAACAGTATTCCTCATCATAGTGAATGTAGCTTAGTACCAGAAAACTTACAAAAGTAAAAATAATTCAAATAACTTCTGTAGTTGAACATCATCTCATGTGGTGAGTAGAAAGCAAATCACTGTTAAGCACTATAACGAAGTTCTAAACAACAAATTAAGAACAGCCATCCTTTGTTGCCATCTAAAATCCCACTTTCTCTGGATAGTTAACCACGAAAATTATCTCCTCCCAGGGGATGCATTAAAGGGATATCGTAGTCTATAAAAAATATGATATTCTTGTTATACGCATATACAGTCGCGCAGCATGACAGCGTAACACGGCACAGGTAGGCTACAGTGGCCACAGGGTCTGTTTTCTGTTACGGACACTGGATGCTGTTAGGGTACCTGGTCTCGAAACTCTTAGAACATTGGTGCATTATAATTGCACTGAATTCTCACGTAGAAATGAGACCGTCCATTTAGCTGAAAATGGAAATATGCGAAATAGAGTGTAATGTTTGTTCTTGTTTCCAGCTCTCTGTTAAGCACTGGAGAACAAGAAGACTGACAGTGTGTTCGAACCAATTTGATTTAGTCTCTATTGATCCACTGTGGACTCAGCACTGCGACTCGTCAAATATTTAACAGAGCAATTCTCCAGACAGCCGTGCACATTGGAAAGTTATTTTATTTTGTTTTCTCTAGCAGTTTCGGCCATTCAACAAGCGATCTTCAAGCCTCATGTGAGTGGTTCATATAGGGCCTGAAGATGGCTTACTGAATTGCCGAAACTGGTAGCGAAAACAAAGTAAAATAACTTCTCAATTTGCACAACTGTTTCAGAATTTCTTTGTTAAAAAATTGATTTAGTTCCAGGGCTGTTTCTCGACGCAGATTTATTCGCAGTCAAGTCTTATGGACTTTCAACAGCGGCTACAAATAGGGCTAACGTCTGTTATTCTGGTGGGAAGGCGTTGCGATGGAGCAATCAATTGTAGCTTTCATGTGGAGTGCTCAACAGAAGCCAACTTGTCTGATAGCCACGTGTATTACGAGATTTGTGGTGCTAAGAATTACAGACAATTAATCGTATTCTTTTGGCATTGTTTTCTACGCCAGTGGAAACTCAAGCTTTGTTGAAGAAATCCGCCAGTTGACGTAGCGCAACAGTGGCGTTAAGGACGGCTGCTCAGTCCAGCAACCTGCCATTCCTATTAAGCAAGTCTCCAACGCGCTAGTGTGTCGTGTCTATGTTCCCTTGACCATGATATAGGAATCGTTGATGGTAACAAAGTCTCGGTTAGAATTGTAGCACTCGCCCACTCTCAGGCTAGATGCTCACATATGGCCTGAGGAACTCTGGGGCGTCGTTTGACGCAAATTAAACAAGACTGGTTATTGCCCATTGTATTCTTCAATATAAATCTCGTAACTGTGGCGACTCTCAATGCTGCCCAGAGGTTGCTGTGCCAGATCGTAGCACACGCCGGCAACTAGTGGTCTGGCGGGTTGCCTGCACTCCGATCCGTAGGCGCTCCCAGTATGGCAGATCAACTGTGAAGGAGGCGTGACTACAGTCATGTGTGACTGGTTCACATGCCGCCCTCATAGTGCTCTGTCCATTTCTTTACACTGCCTGCATTGTCCCATCGGATTGACCACGGTGCCGGATGCCGTGATATCAGAGTATTTATTGAACTGAGGCGAGGCTTTGCTAATGGCCGAATCGGTTCGGTTGACTACGAGTGGTCAGCGGTCTCTAATACTGCTGCATTTTCTTAAGGGGTTTGTTTCAGTACCATATCAGCTCCATCAGGTCCCTAATATGCCTTGTTGCGTCCATTCTAGTACATATTACTTCTTGTATTACACTTTTCTGCTGGGGTCGTTCTCTCTCTCACACACAGAAGTCGCACTCTTTGTGACTAAGTACGATGAACTTTTTTCGCTTTCCAGGTGGCTTGTATTGACGCTTCCCTGTGTTAGAACCACGTGGGGCTGTGGGGACTTGGAAAATTTATACTCTTCCATTCCCATACTATCCCGGTGCGTAACAGAATCATTTCCTTGTAAGTGCTCAAATTTTTGAAGTCGTCAATTACGATGTTCTATTTCCAAAGGGAGATTATTCTCGGTAAAACTCGCATGGTGCAATACACGTTAACGTGAATAGTACCTTTCACACCGCCTTCGCACTGCCAGGAAAAGCGTGTGTGGGAAGATATTTGCTTGGCATTATTTAGATACGTCGCAAGCTTGCTACTCTCTTTTATAATCTGGACTTTAATAAAAATGGCAAGGTACTGTTAATCAGAACACAGGGAGATGTTGTGACTTAAATGGCGATAGATTTATTCATCCTTAACATCAATAGACAACAAAAATGACTAAAGAAACGTCACACAAACATTTTTATTCGACAAACGCTTTCACTAACATGGGGTTTATCGTGGAAAAAGTGATCAGTTGGAGATGGACACACGACACTAACCGGAACACTAATCGCTTTATCTGACTTCATACACGTGAATCAGGGTTATGGCACAAAAACTACGCCACCATCAAGCAGCTATACTCTACTATTCCAAAAAAAGGAAAATATGGTTCGAAAGAACAGGGTGCTGAGTAACATATTTGACACCCTACGCCGTAGTAGCGAATACTTTACCCTCCTGCTGGTCAGGGCGGCACACCACGATGCGTTCGGCGACTGAAGTCATGGACGGCCGCAATCTGTTATTAATGGCGCGTGCCCAAAAAATGCAAGTACGCGGTCTCGCGTTCGGTTAATTCGGAAAGCAGGTACTTCCATATGAGCCTCTGAAAGTCCGGTGGATTCCAATGTGTAGGTGGACCCGTTTGCTGGTCTGTGAAACCAGTTTGACTCCGCGCCATGACTATGCATGATGGAATATGTTAAATCTTTAGACAGTTGACTCAAGACAAATAAGTACACCCACGCATCACTCGTTGTGTGCGTGATTCTAGAAACAGTACCTCTGACGATTCAGAAGTGATTGATTGACACAGGCTCTAAGTGGCAAACTAGCAAAGGACACAAGTTCATTACTAGCGAAGCAACAGCACAGGCGTGATCTTTCCTTTCTGTCCGCTTTCCCCCTCAGCTCGATAACAAATGCCCATTAACATCTTATACTTTCCCCCCACTTTAGCACAAGCCAATCACGAGCTGGAGCGTGGTATTCGAATCTCGGAGAGTGCCCCTTGCTCTGCATACACCGATTTGGCCAATCAGGGACTTTAAAGTTAATTGGGAGAAAAGGAAAAAAGATTCAGCTTCGCGGCCTCTTTCCCACGCGTTTACGCCGTGTCTTTTGCTAACAACATGACCTGGATGGAACCACACCTCTCGATAAAAAGCTTGTTATCTCAACTGTTCCATCCATTTCGAAGTTTCCAAAGAACTGCCATAAACTGGCTAAAAGCCTCGTGCTTTCACAAATATGTTTTGCAACAGAGTCTGGACATCTGGGCGCCAGTGACCTGTCCCACGGAAATTCTCAGAACACTCACAGTTGTCTCGTCAGCTTCCTGCCTAACAAGGGCACATCCTCTGCTTTACTGCCGGTCTACAATGCACTGGCCATTGCAGTGGCGACTTATCGACACTAGTCAGTCCACCTGGATGCGGATGCCGACTGACCGGCGCCAACCAACGTGTCTGCACAATGAGACCGTGGAACTTGGCTGTCGGGAAATGTTTCCACCCAGATTCCGCAGAAAATACGCGCTTCCCGTGGCCCACAGTTGCCGTGCGCTTTTACTGCAGTTGTTTAAATTTGCACACTATCCCTTTGAATGCAGGTAAAGCTCAACATTATTCCTTCCTTAGAGCATGCAAGCATGAGCATTAACTACTGCTCACCATTTCATCACAATGTGTGATGTCAAACTGTAATAAAGATCATCTTCCCTAAGAACATGAAGCAGCATAACAATGAACCAGAAGTGAGAGTGCCCTGCAATCTTTCAAGGTCTGATTCTCTCTGCTTTATTACCAGGCACAAAAAATGTATGGCAGTGTTTTTTTTTTTGTTATATGTAGTTTTCTGAAGCTTAGAAGCTTCCAAGTAAATTCAAATTCATTTTGAATGGAAGTAAACTTATAATTGTTATTCTGCAATAAATCTTTCCCAGCTCGAGCACTCGATATAGTATTACCATCTGTGTAATATAGAGAGAACATTGGGTCTAGATTTTATGAGAGTCAACAAACAGGTAGTTGTTGCTGAGCTCCAGCCCTATAATCCGTGGGTCAATATGCAGTACTCCAGGAAATGCGTTTAGGAGGTTCTGTCAACTGCACCCTAACTCGTCATTAGCCAACACTGGCTGGAGGTGTCATCTTCCCTCTCTCGGCCCTTATCAAAAAACGCTAACCCCCCCCCCCCCCCCGCATCCAATATCACGTTCAAACCAGTACCTCGTACGGCACAAGTTCCTTCATTCCTTTACTAATTCATTGCGTTCTGTAGATATCATCAGGAATGAGAACTGAATGAAAGTATGCGTTAAGAGGAATAAAAAGCTCTACCAAACTGAATTAACTGTCGTTAAGCTGCTAAGGACTGTCAGTTCTTGAACAGGGTAAATTGAACTCGATCCTAGGGCAAGTCGAATATTATCAGCCTGACAGGGATTTTCTGTTAAAAAAATTTAATTTTTATAATTTTGGTATATGTTGTACAATAGTTTATTTCAAGTATAAGCTGTGTTAAAATACTCGTGCTGAATGTGTTTCAAGCAAATGGGTTAATTAGAAACCCATGGTTTTAGAAAATTATTTATTTTCGACAACTGAGCTTTGTGATGAATTGTGAGGCAGTCACCCCTTCGCTTTCGACAGTTATGAGATAATGCCTGACATCAACTTTTAGTGCAGAGAATAACACCCTGAAACTGCGCTATGTGTCGTAAGGTAGCTTCGAATAGACAAAATCATACTGGAAATTCAGTAGTTGAATTCTGACGTCAAATAAATATCAGATGAAAAACTACATCATATACTTCGTAGATACTTAGTTGTGATAAAGCGTTGTACATCACGAACACCATATTTTTAAATGGTGATTAAGAGCGAATGTGAAAATCAATTCTTGGTACAGTCTGAATAGCTAGAAACGAATCCCACTGAATTTGTGCGTCGATTTGAGCTGTAGAAGATACTAAGACTTCATGTTTCCAAGCCCAAAAGTGAAACAGTAATTTAAACAGTTTATGGAACCTGGCTGAACTGCATAAATGAATTGATCGTATGGTGTGACAGTTGATGACTGTTGTCCAGCGAACACGCATACCCAATAGGTATCAAGAGACCAGTTAGACTTTTAACACGAAGGTTACTGGATTGGAGCAATTTAGGCCTGAAGATGACGTAGTGTAACGTCGAAACTGGTTGCCTAGAAATAAACCTATATAATGGCGATTGGTATTGTTTTTGTTGAACATTGACCAGCCATAGTCCCATACTCCACCAGAAGATGGAGTGACATTCATTAAATGTCATTAATGCCGAGCCTCGATTATCTCCCTCGCAAATGAATAGTTGAAGCAATATATTCGTATGAGGCGTCATATGAAGCTAATGATGCCAATAATCATAGCAACCAACTAAATTTAAAATCAGACTGGTTACTAAATTGATACGGAAATTGTGCCACTACTGTAAATTCTTCACGTAATATGAGGACTGTTGGACATTTCCACCTCAGCACCTAATAGTCCTAGTGAATGAGTAAGCATAATTTCTTATTTGGTGTGTATACTTACTGTCTCATAGGATTTAACACGTTACAAGGGCGGATGTAAGCATGTATTTGTGGACTTAATAATAACTTGTTTAATATTGTGTGGATGTTTCAGTGAGAGGTCACTAAGTGACCAAAGTGATCACAGTAATTTTATTTATCTTGTGGTATCATATGCACCTGTGCAGTTATCTTTGAATTCAATTGGTGAATGTTATCTAAGTAACTAAATCAAATTCAGTAGCGCATGATGTCACAGACAGTACTTAAGCGTCAGGGGTAGTGACCTTTTGGCAGTCTTCAGGTTTGCCGATGACACTGTAATTCTGTCAGAGACAGCAAACGACTTGGAAGAGCAGTTGAACGGAATGGATAGTGTCTTGAAAGGAGGATATAAGATGAACATCAACAGAAGCAAAACGAGGATAATGGAATGTAGTCGAATTAAGGTGGGTGATGCTGAGGGAATTAGATTAGGAAATGAGACGCTTAAAGTAGTAAAGGAGTTTTGCTATTTGGGGAGCAAAATAACTGATGATGGTCGAAGTAGAGAGGATATAAAATGTAGACTGGCAATGGCAAGGAAAGCGTTTCTGAAGAAGAGAAATTTGTTAACATCGAATATAGATTTAAGTGTCAGGAAGTCAGTTCTGAAAGTATTTGTATGGAATGTGGCCATGTATGGAAGTGGAACATGGACGATAAATAGTTTGGACAAGAAGAGAATAGAAACTTTCGAAATGTGGTGCTACAGAAGAATGCTGAAGATTAGATGGGTACATCACATAACTAATGAGGAGGTATTGAATAGGATTGGGGAGAAGAGAAGTTTGTGGCACAACGTGACTAGAAGAAGGGATCGGATCGTAGGACATTGTTCTAAGGCATCAAAGGATTACCAATTTAGTATTGGAGGGCATCGTGGAGGGTAAGAATCGTAGAGGGAGACCAAGAGATAAATACACTAAGCAGATTCGAAAGGATGTAGGTTGCAGTAGGTACTGGGAGATGAAGAAGCTTGCACAGGATAGAGTAGCATGGAGAGCTGCATCAAACCAGTCTCAGGACTGAAGACCACAACAACAACAGCAACAACGAGTGTTGGTGAAGGAGACTGTGCAGTGAAGTAACCGTACATTAGATTAAAACTTGTGTGGACAAAATAGCTTTAGAAGTGCTAGTTAGAGACTTTTCATTGGGTGCACAACAATTTGTTGAGCATGAGTTACGAAATAACTTGTCCAGGGACTTTGTTTTTTGTGATTGTTTTACGCGACTATCCAAACTGTAAATTGCTCGAAAGGATTTGAGGAACGTCTTAACTGTAATTATTTCGTAAATTTCATATTTATATTCGTATGTTATGAAGCTGTTAGATGTCTTTCACGGTAGTCATTGATAAAAACAAACTTTAATTTACAGCATAGCTGAAACCGGGGAAACGCGTTGGGACTATGAATTTTTCCATTAATTACTGCTGTGCTACTTTACAGTTAGGTGATCTTTCTTTGCACGAAAAAATGGTTCAAATGGCTCTGAGCACTATGGGACTTAATATCTGAGGTCATCAGTCCTCTATAACATAGAACTACTTGAACCTAACTAACCTAAGGATATCACACACATCCATGCCCGAGGGAGGATTCGAACCTGCTACCGTAGCGGTAGTGCGGTTCGAGACTGAAACGCCTATAACCATTCGGTCACACCGGCCGGCTTTTCCTTGCACCCATTTTAGTGTCTGATGCTCCGCTTGCACTCTATAAATCATGACTACTTTATGGTTTTTATTTGTGTCTGCTAATATACGACAGGCCGGCATTCTTGAAACTGCAAACCGTGGGTTAAGTAAACTTTCTTTTCTTTGAACTTTAAACTATTTGATTTACCGAGCGTCATCATGCTACGGGATTTGATTCAGTTTTTTTCACTGGATTTCCAGGTATTTTACGTATTTACATATCTTTGTTTTTTAGTTGACGTTTCCTCTTAGTAAAAAGAGTTTCAGAAGTATTTCTACATCAAATTGTTGGACTTCAGTTTACGACCGACACGTCTGAAATAAAACGGGACAAGCTAATAAAATTTAGATCGTGAATTGCCCACACCAGTAGCAATCCTGAAAGCAGACAGTGTACGTGTAAGAAATATTACCAGAATTCGGCTTCATACGTCTGAAATGTTGCTCAGTGTTTTTATGGAACGTAAAAACAGTTCTTCTTATTAGTTACCATACAAAGGAAATAACTATGATTGGTGAATACCAACTCTAGTTTGTTGGACTAACAGCTAGATCAAATACACAACAAAATTAATCACTTTTAAAACAAAATTAGTTATCTTTAGGAAAGAATGACGTTTCAGTAGTGTTTGTCCCCGCAGTTCATTGTTTTGAAAATAATTTATTGCCCGCACGATCACATCAATTTCAGATGAAACGACCGGCTGAGGACAGTATCGGCATCCTCATTCCATAAAATACATGCTGTGGCACAATCTCACCACTGCTGAAACCGCGTTGCCACGCTGACACCGTGGATTCAGGTGTAGGGAGGAACCTAGGCAAACTGATTCGATGCCATAAAACGGGCCATTGATGGTGTCGAGCGATGACGTTCAGTGGCCGTTCCTGTCGGCCTACCCGTCAGTCCCCATACGATTACCGCTACCAGGGACCTTTGAAATGTGGCATATGTGACCTCTGCAGCCAAAACTTCAAACAAACTCGTTTTGGCACGAATAAATGCCGGGCTGTGCATCCACTGAAATGGTGAGTCATCGAGTCGTCAGTCACCACCGTGTCGGCGTTAGTCGGCGTGAACTTTGAGGTCATCGCCGCTCTGCCGTCATATCGACAGGACCACCTATCAACAGGGTTCATCCTCCACTTGATTTCCAGGGGTCTAACTGAGGCCTCCTAACCACGGAGCCATTGGCGCACTCGCCAACACCAGTTACCGCCAGTCAGCCACCGGTCCAGGCTTCGCTTCCTGCACTTCTGCACCCTCTCCCTGTCGCTGCTGGAGGGGACTCAACACCCGCAGTGTTGGGGCTGCATCAGCCCTGACGCAGCTCGGCCGCTGGCTGAGAGTAGTTGAAACACAAGATCGCCCCACGCCTAGGCCACGCCGAAAACAGCAGCAGCCAGTGTCCTATTGCAGAGCTCTGCTGCCACAGAGACCGTGGGTCGAGACCCGCCTTCCAGACGCCGTCAGATGAGGGCGCGATCTTGTAACAAGCTAACAAAGGCCTTCTGCTAATTTTCAACAGCGTCCGAGTCACCCGGCTCCGACATCCTCCATCCATCAGAGCATACCCATACCCTCTACACAAACCGTCAGCCGACCGCTGCCAAGGATCACGGAGTCGCTCTGACGTTTGCCATAGAACTTGCAACAAAAGTGTTGGAGCTTGCTGGTTGCGTATAAACAGTTCAACTTGCCCAAGTCTGAAAATTAACCAGGTCTTAATAAATTTTAGGATATTTCCAGCAGTTGTTAAGCTCTCAACTGTATTCTAGCTCATCACCAACGATGTAGGTACTGCCAACGAAACTCTGCTCTGTATAATCTGAAAGTACCAGTTTTGCGAATATGATGATATTTCTCTACGAGAAAAAGTAAAATTTCCCCAAAGTGATTATTCCAATGCACTAACAACGCTTTGCGTTTACGTTACGTAAAGTGGTGGTGGTGGTGGTGGTTAGTGTTTAACGTCCCGTCGACAACGAGGTCATTAGAGACGGAGCGCAAGCTCTGGTTAGGGAAGGATTGGGAAGGAAATCGGCCGTGCCCTTTCAAAGGAACCATCCCGGCATTTGCCTGAAACGATTTAGGGAAATCACGGAAAACCTAAATCAGGATGGCCGGAGACGGGATTGAATCGTCGGCCTCCCGAATGCGAGTCCAGTGTGCTAACCACTGCGCCACCTCGCTCGGTACGTAAAGTGAATTGCAGATGTACTGTATAGTGTTAGACAGAAAACCAAACGAACAAATATTGCACAAAGGACGGTACATAAATTTCTGCTTCTGATTGAAAAGGTTTCCTCTGGTAGTCTTACGTCCCTTGCTCTGTATTAGACTTATCTCCTCAACCATAACATAACTTAATGAATGAGTTTCAAATTTAGAATGAATTTTTACTGCCAACAAATGTAGTCTGCGTGAAATCAGTCGGCATTGAGATGACGCTAGTTGCTGTCGATGTTCGTTAGCTGACCAAGTGTAAGGTGGCACCCAGAGAAATCGGTAACTCAATGTACTTCGCACATTGACATTTAATCTTCTCGCGCAATTCACTACACTTTCATGATATTTTGTGTGGTGTAGACGAATACTAGCGCGATTAGACGTCTGGTGGAGTGTTCAGCTACTATGTCAGTTCTCCTAGACAAAAACGTTAAGTAAATCACACATGTTTGCGATTCAGTGTACTCTGTTTTGTATCCAACTACGCTCTTAGGTTACCATAAACTGGAAAAATTTTGCTTTTGTTTGTCAACTTCCACTTACTGTCTGCACAAGTGCCGTCACGAATGACACAACAGCCCCATGGCACAGTTTGCATCGGCAGAATCTAACTGTGAGACATATTGCCGGATTCGTCAACAGCAGGGGCTCCAACCACCGTCCGTCCATCCAGCCTTAGGCTAGCTGCAGTTTCCACGATTTTGAGGCCACGGCTGGTCGGCTGGTCTCCTGCTTTGTCGTTATTCACTGCCCCTTTGTGGTTCTGCTTTACGAAATTTGTTATCGAAAAGATCTTAAAAGAATCTCTCCTTTTTCAGTTATCATCATTACACACTAGCAAAACTTTGGAGTCCCAATTCCAATTCCTATTGAATAATGACCCTAAGAAGCAATTCAGACTGAACAAACTGCAGTTTGAGAATATTAATTTGCTAACTATATCAAAATTCGCGGCGTGTTTGTTATATATGTAACATCTTAAGAATATTATTTTAAGCCGCGATGTCGATATATTTGAAACAGAAATCTGGATTACTTAGACCAATAAAAACAAATAGGGCGCTTGCTTTGTAAGGTGGCTATAATTTCGCACCTTGCAAGCACTCATCTACATACTTTTCCGTGATTTACAACCAGGATTAGGTATCATTTGATAGGTTGTACACGGTATAGGCGAGTACCCGTGGTCTAGGGGTGCCGGCACGGTAGCTCAGCGTGTTCGGTCAGAGGGTTAGCTGCCCTCTGTAATAAAACAACTGAGTTAACAGATCAACAACGAACTTAAATGGATGTCTTACGACGTCCGCCCCGAGCAGATGCAACGAACTAAAGCGAACAAAATGAAAAAAAAAAGAAAAAAAAAAAAAAGGGGGTAGCGTCTTTGATTTATGATCAAAACGTCTTCGATCCCGAGTTCGATCCCCACCACTGCCTAAATTTTGATAAATAATCAGCATTGGCGGCCGAAGACTTCCGGCATCAGAAGTCAGCCTCATTCTGCCAACGGCCTTGTCAAAGAGGGTGGAGGAGCGGATAGAGGTTCAGGGCACTCTCTTGTCCTACGGGTGGGAAATTGCCCCTAAAGGCGGAAGAATCAGCAATGATCAACGACATGAAGATGCAGAAGGCAATGGAAACCACTGCATTAAAGACACGTAACGTGTATCCACAGGACATGTGGCCTGTAATTGAAGAAGTGTCATGATGATCTCTCCATTGGCAAAAGATTCCGGAGTAGTCTCCCATTCGGATCTCCGGGAGGGGACTGCCGTGGGGGAGGTTACCATGAGAAAAAGATTGAATAATCAACGAAAGGATAACGTTCTACGAGTCGGGGCGTGGAATGTCAGAAGCTTGAACGTGGTAGGGAAACTAGAAAATCTGAAAAGGGAAATGCAAAGGCTCAATCTAGATATAGTAGGGGTCAGTGAAGTGAAGTGGAAGGAAGACAAGGATTTCTGGTCAGATGAGTATCGGGTAATATCAACAGCAGCAGAAAATGGTACAACAGGTGTAGGATTCGTTATGAATAGGAAGGTAGGCAGAGGGTGTGTTACTGTGAACAGTTCAGTGACCGGGTTGTTCTAATCAGAATCGACAGCAGACCAACACCGACAACGATAGTTCAGGTATACATGCCGACGTCGCAAGCTGAAGATGAACAGGTAGAGAAAGTACAGGGTTATTACAAATGATTGAAGCGATTTCACAGCTCTACAATAACTTTATTGTTTGAGATATTTTCACAATGCTTTGTACACACATACAAAAACTCAAAAAGTTTTTTTAGGCATTCACAAATGTTCGATATGTGCCCCTTTAGTGATTCGGCAGACATCAAGCAGATAATCAAGTTCCTCCGACACTCGGCGCAGCATGTCCCCATCAATGAGTTCGAAAGCATCGTTGATGCGAGCTCACAGTTCTGGCACGTTTCTTGGTAGAGGAGATTTAAATACTGAATCTTTCACATAACCCCACAGAAAGAAATCGGCGCCGGCCGAAATGGCCGTGCGGTTAAAGGCGCTGCAGTCTCGAACCGCAAGACCGCTACGGTCGCAGGTTCGAATCCTGCCTCGGGCATGGATGTTTGTGATGTCCTTAGGTTAGTTAGGTTTAACTAGTTCTAAGTTCTAGGGGACTAATGACCTCAGCAGTTGAGTCCCATAGTGCTCAGAGCCACTTGAACCATTTTAGAAAGAATTCGCATGGGGTTAAGTCGGGAGAGGGTGGAGGCCATGACATGAATTGCTGATCATGATCTCCACCACGACCGATCCATCGGTTTTCCAATCTCCTGTTTAAGAAATGCCGAACATCATGATGGAAGTGCAGTGGAGCACCAGCCTGTTGAAAGATGAAGTCGGCGCTGTCGGTCTACAGTTGTGGCATGAGCCAATTTTCCAGCATGTCCAGATACACGTGTCCTGTAACGTTTTTTTCGCAGAAGAAAAAGGGGCCGTAAACTTTAAACTGTGAGATTGCACAAAACACGTTAACTTTTGGTGAATTGCGAATTTGCTGCACGAATGCGTGAGGATTATCTACCGCCCAGATTCGCACGTTGTGTCTGTTCAATTCACCATTAAGAAAAAATGTTGCTTCATCACTGAAAACAAGTTTCGCACCGAACGCATCCTCTACCATGAGCTGTTGCAACCGCGCCGAAAATTCAAAGCGTTTGACTTTGTCATCGGGTGTCAGGGCTCGTAGCAATTGTAAACGGTAAGGCTTCTGCTTTGGCCTTTTCCGTAATATTTTCCAAACCGTCGGCTGTGGTACGTTTAGCTCCCTGCTTGCTTTATTCGTCGACTTCCGCGGGCTACGCGTGAAACTTGCCCGCACGCGTTCAACCGTTTCTTCGCTCACTGCAGGCCGACCCGTTGATTTCCCCTTACAGAGGCATCCAGAAGCTTTAAACTGCGCATACCATCACCGAATGGAGTTAGCAGTTGGTGGATCTTTGTTGAACTTCGTCCTGAAGTGTCGTTGCACTGTTATGACTGACTGATGTGAGTGCATTTCAAGCACGACGTACGCTTTCTCGGCTCCTGTCGCCATTTTGCTCACTGCTCTCTCGAGCGCTCTGGCGGCAGAAACCTGAAGTGCGGCTTCAGCCGAACAAAACTTTATGAGGTTTTATACGTATCTGTAGTGTGTCGTGACCATATGTCAATGAATGGAGGTACAGTGAATTTATTAAATCGCTTCAATCATTTGTAATAGCCCTGTATATGAGGATATTGAAAGCGTAATGCAGTATGTAAAGGGGGACGAAAATCTAATAGTCATGGGCGACTGGAATGCAGTTGTAGGGGAAGGAGTAGAAGAAAACGTTACAGGAGAATATGGGCTTGGGACAAGGAATGAAAGAGGAGAAAGACTAACTGAGTTCTGTAACAAGTTTCAGCTAGTAATAGCGAATACCCTGTTCAAGAATCACAAGAGGAGGAGGTATACTTGGAAAAGGCCGGGAGATGCGGGAAGATTTCAATTAGATTACATCATGGTCAGACAGAGATTCCGAAATCAGATACTGGATTGTAAGGCGTACCCAGGAGCAGATATAGACTCAAATCACAAAATAGTTGTGATGAAGAGTAGGCTGAAGTTCAAGACATTAGTCAGGAAGAATCAATACGCAAAGAAGTGGGATACGGAAGTACTAAGTAATGACGAGATACGTTTGAAGTTCTCTAACGCTGTAGATACAGCAATAAGGAATATCGCAGTAGGCATTACAGTTGAAGAGGAATGGACATCTCTAAAAAGGGCCATCACAGAAGTTGGGAAGGAAAACATAGGTACAAAGAAGGTAGCTGCGAAGAAACCATGCGTAACAGAAGAAATACTTCAGTTGATTGATGAAAGGAGGAACTACAAACATATTCCGGGAAAATCAGGAATACAGAAATACAAGTAGCCGAGGAATGAAATAAATAGGAAGTGCAGGGAAGCTAAGACGAAATGGCTGCACGAAAAATGTGAAGACATCGAAAAAGATATGATTGTCGGAAGGACAGACTCAGCATACAGGAAAGTCAAAACAACTTTTGGTGACATTAAAAGCAACGGTGGTAACATTAAGAGTGCAACGGGAATTCCACTGTTAAATGCAAAGGAGAGAACAGATAGGTGGAAAGAATACATTGAAAGCCTCTATGAGGGTGAAGATTTGTCTGATGTGATAGAAGAAGAAACAGGAGTCGATTTAGAAGAGATAGGGGATCCTGTATTAGAATCGGAATTTAAAAGAGCTTTGGAGGACTTACGGTCAAATACGGCAGAAGGGATAGATAACATTCCATCAGAATTTCTAAAATCATTGGGGGAAGTGGCAACAAAACGATTATTCACGTTGGTGTGTAGAATATTTGGGTCTGGCGACATACCATCTGACTTTCGGAAAAGCATCATCCACACAATTCCGAAGACGGCAAGTGCTGACAAGTGCGAGAATTATCGCACAATCAGCTTAACAGCTCATGCATCGAAGCTGCTTACAAGATTAATATACAGAAGAATGGAAAAGAAAATTGAGAATGCGCTAGGTGACGATCAGTTTGGCTTTAGGAAAAATAAAGGGACGAGAGAGGCAATTCTGACGTTACGGCTAATAATGGAATACGGCTAATAATGGAAGCAAGGCTAAAGAAAAATCAAGACACTTTCATAGGATTTGTCGACCTGGAAAAAGCGTTCGACAATATAAAATGGTGCAAGCTGTTCGATATTCTGAATAAAGTAGGGGTAAGCTATAGGGAGAGACGGGTCATATACAATATGTCCAACAACCAAGAGGGAATAATAAGAGTGGAAGATCAAGAACGAAGTGCTCGTATTAAGACGGGTGTAAGACAAGGCTGTAGCCTTTCGCCCCTACTCTTCAATCTGTACATCGAGGAAGCAATGATGGAAATAAAAGAAAGGTTCAGGAGTGGAATTAAAATACAAGGTGAAAGGATATCAATGATACGATTCGCTGATGAAATTGCTATCCTGAGTGAAAGTGAAGAAGAATTAAATGATCTGCTGAACGGAATGAACAGTCTAATGAGTACACAGTATGGTTTGAGAGTAAATCGGAGAAAGACGAAGGTAATGAGAAGTAGTAGAAATGAGAACAGCGAGAAACTTAACATCAGGATTGATGGTCACGAAGTCAATGAAGTTAAGGAATTCAGCTACCTAGGCAGTAAAATAACCAATGACGGACGGAGCAAGGAGGACATCAAAAGCAGACTAGCTATGTCAAAAAGGCATTTCTGGCCAAGAGAAGTCTGCTAATATCAAATACCGGCCTTAATTTGAGGAAGAAATTTCCGAGGATGTACGTCTGGAGTGCAGCATTGTATGGTAGTGAAACATGGACTGTGGGAAAACCGGAACAGAAGAGAATCGAAGCATTTGAGATGTGGTGCTATAGACGAATGTTGAAAATTAGGTGGACTGATAAGTTAAGGAATGAGGAGGTTCTACGCAAAAACGGAGAGGAAAGGAATATGTGGAAAACACTGATAAGGAGAAGGGACAGGATGATAGGACATCTGCTAAGACATGAGGGAATGACTTCCATGGTACTAGAGGGAGCTGTAGAGGGCAAAAACTGTAGAGGAAGACAGAGATTGGAATACGTCAAGCAAATAATTGAGGACGTAGGTTGCAAGTGCTACTCTGAGATGAAGAGGTTAGCACAGGAAAGGAATTCGTGGCGGGCCGCATCAAACCAGTCAGTAGACCAATGACCAAAAAAAAAACATCGTATATATGAATATTTTAAGATGACTGACATTGTTACATACACCTTGCAAATAATTGTTAACGCTTATTGCTTGAAAGGTGACGGAGTGTTTTTATTATCAAAACGGCGTAATGAATGATTGCCTATACTAGTAACGGTTGAAACGCCAGTGGAAATGAAACCTCAGGCGTAACTCAAGTCCTGGGTGCAGAAGTCCGCACAGGTGTGTTGGTCCTGCTTTACACAGGAAGTGCCAAGACGGACGGTCTGGGCACCTGAGCGCGGAAGCACAATACAGCGACGGCTGGCCGGTATTGTAGCTGGGGCCGGAAGGATAACCGGATAATACTTCGGAAACTCTGAAAATCTTGGATGCAGCAGGCTGGGTTATTTCCGAGGATATTTTACTCTGAGAAGCGTACCATTGTATGAGTATAGATATTTCCTCGCAAACTTTTCGCGCTCGACGACAAAAGACTAAAATATGGTTGGTCAGCGTTCGAAAGATTCTGTAGAGAAGGAGAATATTCCGTGGTTTCGAGAATATGATTTGCCTTCTGAGTTACGAGGGAGGGGAGCCGAGCTTCTTTGCTGGGAAGCTAGCAATGGAGAGAAGAAGTCTTCCATTTTGAGCGCCTGGGTTTGACGGTCGCTCAATATCAGCTTTTGCCCGTACAGACGGACTTGCTGTCTATGCTTTCAGGAGACCTTATACGTAAAACGGTTAGGCATTGTACTGTTGCGAACTTATACGAGTCTGGATTTCGCCTCCGGGTAGAGAGTCGTCGTTGAGTATGTAGCGTTCAGTGATTGAGAGCACTTCTTCTGTCTATAATCACGTAGAGACGTTATCCGAATTCTGCCCTTGTGACTGGGAGTACCAGTTTCTTGTCTGTAGAACGCAGAGATGAGAAGACAGTATTAGATTATAAGAGTCAGAGGACCGCCTTCTGCCATCCTAGTGTTTGAAAGAGTTTTATTTTATGGCTGGGCTCCTTCCATCGTCGCAGACATGTACGAGAACCATCACTCTCACGCACCAGTCGCAGTACATACAGTGATATTGCTAATTGGTTCAGCTTATTAGGGCTATAAAGCTGAACAGCTGTGATAACGTAAATTTTATTTCCACTGAGGTTGCACATCACTGTAGATCATCTTTGAAAGTAGTGTCTTCTAGTGTTTGGTACACAGATGATGTCAATCGTCTCGCTTTATTTATATGACATCGCGTAGTCATAAAAAGGGGCAGATTTGGGCAATTGATCAATCGTATTATTTAGGAAATTCATTTTTATCTCTTTATATAATCATCATTAAGAGATCCTAAGATCTGCTTCACGAGGTAATAAAACAGGGCCAAAACTTCATTTCCACGTTCAGTATTTCCGTTGCACACATTGATTTTACACCCGCCTGGAGTAGCATCTTAACAATAGTGAACAAATAATGTGAATATTTACTTTCGACACTGCTATATCCACGTAAATACTGAATCTACTGAAACTTCTCGTAGTATCTAGAATACGATGGCTTGCTTCGACTGCTTTATTGAGTAGTAAATACTTCAGCGACTGTTAATACTTTTGAAGAGAAATGTCGTTAAAACGGCTTTTGAGGCACGTACATAAGAAATAGTTCCAGTTACAAAATGTCATGTAGGAAAGTGCTGAGTGAAACGAAAAATTATGTCCGAAGCGTTCTCAAATTCATCAAAACGGAATCTGAGGTATTCGAAAGCTAAACGTTGCAAGTGTTCAGTCATGGGGACTGCTGGAGCTCACTGACGTAAAGTGATAGGAGCCGCAGCCACAAACGAACTCTGATGCACTGTCGTCGCGCACCCGAGGTACAGCCGCCTCTGCGCTGTCTCTTTGGCGTCAGTTCACAACGTCCCAAACTCTCATTGAACGCCTGATGATAGCGTAACAACACAATTAATATTCTCTTCTGCCTTCCCCAATCGAAATACCTACTCAAACGCTTGTAAATTCACCATGTGACGTAGGACTGTTTACTGTGTCCGATCTGTCAAATTCAATAGCCTCGAATGTGCCGTCGTCTCCTTGGAAACAGACATTCCCACACTGCTTTGCATCTTTCCATCACTGTTCGATGGCGCTTCTGAATCTTAAAATTGTGTGCAAATTTATAATTTTCATTAAGCCTCTTTGCCGTGTATTTCTCGCGGGAACGCTCGGGCACCCGGGTTCGATTCCCGGCTGGGGAGGGAGATTTTCCCCCTCAGGGACTGGGTGTTGTGCTGTCCTCATCATCATTTCATCCCAATTGTCGACGCGCAAGTCGCCCAACGTGACGTCGCACTCAATAAGACTTGAAGACTTGCGCTTGGCGGCCGAACTTCCCGACTGGGAACTCCCAGCTACTGACGCCATAGGCTCATTTCCATTTCTCGCCGAAAATCGGAACAAGCAGTGGTAGATGGAAAAATAAAATAAGTGGAAGAAAATAACGAAATTCAGAGAAATTCAGATTGGCATACGCCACTTAGCAACAGATACTCCTTACCCTCTTGCGCTGGGTAAAATAGGTGTTGTTGCTGTTGGGAGTCAGTGACGAAAGCAAAACACACAAGATGTTTTTCTGTACGACATATTTTTCTATCTCTCACTGTTCTGTTACTGTACTCACACCACCTATTACTCACAATCAGCCTGTTTCCCAGGCAATAAACGCAGTAACTGTAGTTTTGTACACGGTGTAGAATTATCAGGCCTCGATCTGAAATATGAAGAAGCTTCGTAAATATTGGTATTTATCACATACACCACCTAGGATCCTAAAGTGTCTGTTGTCGTACACATATTACCTAATACGACTGCAAATTACACTTTATGCAATCAGTATGACCTGCATGTGCTTTTTCACCTCATGCCGTATTTATACGACATACCATATGATACACGATAATCAGTCTAGAAAGCGATGGTATTTATTCTACTTTCTAAGAAACAATGATTTGTCAACTCACAATATCGAGTGCAGAATATGGTATCGAGTAAACCGAAGAAAGACGAAAGTAACGAAAAGTAGCACAAATGCGATTAGCGAAAAACGTAACATCAAAATCGGGAACCACGAAATATCCGAAGAAATTCTGCTACCTTGGAAGCAAAATAACACATCATGGACGAAGCAAAGACAACATAAAACACGCGGACTAGGACAGACAGAGAGAGCATTCCTGTCCAAAAGAAGTCTACTCCTATCACATACCGACCTTAATGTGAGGAAGAAATTCCTGGGAATGTATGCTTGTAGCAAAGCGTTGCATGGAAGTGAATCATGGACTTTGGAGAATCCGAAAAAGGAGAAAATCGATGTGTTCAAGATGTGATGCTGTAGAAGGATGTTAAAAATTAGATGGACTGATGAATAAGAAATGAGAAGGTTACCCGCAGAATCGTCGGAGAAACTAATACATCGAGAACATTGAAAAGAAAGAGGGACATATAAGGCGTGTTAAGAGATCATGAAATAACATCCATGGCAGTAGAGTGAACAGTACCTAGTGAAAATTGTAGGAGAAAACAGGCGTTGGAATATATCCAACAGATAAATGAGGACATAGAGTGCTAATGGTACTATGGGATGGAAAGGTTTGTCCGGCAGTGGAATCGGATTGCTAATGACCCAAAAACCAAAACAAAATAATTATTGCCTCTTTAAAACAGACACTGATTCCAGTAGTTATCTGTGCGTTGACCGAAATGTATGTTTACGTAAGGTGGCACTGAGGGGCTGTCCACGTAATTGTTCCCAAGCATTATGAAGCTCTTCGGCGTACACCAGTGAATACTGTCGCATTATGTAGAATGACAGCTACCGCCTCCTAGCGTCTCTCATAGCAAGGTGTCCAGAAGAGTTCTGGTTTTCATTGATTGCTGGTTTATCGTAGAAGGTGAATGTGAAGGACGGTACAAAAGTGGGCCACTTCCGACCTTATGGGCACTAAAATGTTTACAATTAACACTTGCGCACTCTCATGTTTAGTGCAACTACATATCAATATATGTGAAGAAAGCCTGTGAAATGGTCGAGCAGAATTTGCTAAGAGGTAGACTTATGTCCACAGTAGAGCCTCGTTAGGCAACCAAATCAAAAGTGAAGTAAATACTTTGACGTCTAACACACAAATAATTTCAACAATGCAATGGCGACAATCACTAGCAAAGCAAAACTTTCTTCTAATTACAAAGTATGTCTTCTGACAAGTCCGCTCCGATAGCTGAATGTTCAGCGTGACGGATTGCCGTACTACGGGCCCGGGTTCGTTTCTCGGCTTGGTCGGGGATTTTCTCCGCTCAGGGACTGGGTGTTGTATTGTCTTCATCATCATGAAGAATTGAAGTACTGAACAATAAACTGACAGTCGGAGGGGGGAGGAGATGCCGGGTACATGCCACAGAGAGCGCGTGTGGTTATAGGGATTGGGGGATAGCGGTGAAAGCTCCACGCTGACCCTCAAACAGTCAGCTCATCAGCGCATTTCATTATGGTAACGTGATGCCTTGCATGTACTCTGGAATGAAGCCATCCACCCGTGGACTATTTCGTCATTAATTACTCTGGGAGAAGCTGCAGAATTGCATAAATTGTAGTGGACTTTTGCACAACCCATCAGTGTAGTGCGATTTTAATAACGACTTGGAGTATGTAATTGCATTATAATGCAATTAAAATCATCGTACAACAAATGAAATGCACTAACTTCGTAGGTTTTGAAAGTTATTGTCCGCCTTCGTAACTGCGAGGTCAGCGAAACTTGCTTTGCTGAAGACCCAGGTTCTATTCCCGTTACTGCTAGTGATGTTTCTCGATATGGAAAATCCTAAGATAGAGGCTTACTTTATGTAAATAAACAATGCTGGTTCTGCCTGCCAATGGCTTTACAAGGTGTCACGATAGTAAAATGGCAACGAACAGAATGGCTCGCGAAATTGATCTGCATTCCTCTAGTATCAATACCTCCGTCGTACCCCAGACAGACAATGGACAGCACAACACAATCCTGACAGATATATGACTTACTACAGAACACACAAGGAAAATGCATAAGCCAGTAAAAAACACAATGACTCATCACAAATACACAATGATCGCACAATGGCTTCACCGTGTTTTCAAATTCAAATAGCACCACAGCCACGTTAGGCAAATACACTTAACTGTGTTTATGTGACAACGAAATTTCTCACGACATCCGCACGCTTCTTCACAACAAACAATACCAGGCCACTTTCACGACCCCAACACCCCAACACACACTGTTTCACTGTATTTTGGTCCGTCAAAACTCTGACAACTACCAGTGCCCATCCACTGCAATAATGGGACACACCAAAGCATGCATCACTCTGTGCTGTGCAATTTATCGCCGTGGCTGAAATTGTCCTGTGTCTTTTCTCCTTGTGTATGAGCTGGAGCCAAGAGCAGCATAGAACTCCTGCAGTGGACTGTAATTGTCAGTAAGGGACCGGGCCAGCTGTGATGCGAACATCATTGAGCTGTGGTAGCGTACGATGTTTTCTGGACGCCAGAAGGAAGACACTGTCTGCTACCACAGCCGAATAATGTTCGCTGGCTACGTCCTGTACTCGCCAATGCTGTCCACTGCAGCTGCTACCACGCTTCTCTCAGCTCTACGGCACACTCCTTCCCCAGGGGCTGATCTCCTTGGTGGCCGTCAACCAACTCCAACAACTACTACACTGGACTACAATCCACAGTAAATCCTTGTTCCAGCCATACCTAAGCAAACCAAGTCCAGCAAGTACTCCACATACAATTCCCCATCATCGCCACACGACTTGTGTGCCACTGACCAGTGCAGCCCCTGGTGCTGTCTCAAGTTGAAGTGTGTATTTCAGTTACACGATTCCAACTTTTGCCTCACAACACCATTGCAGGAAGCCTCGGTGAGGTACTGCCTCTGCCAACTCGCTGCCACATGCACCCTTTGCTGAGACTAAGATGCATGACACGTGGTCGTGCGACAATCTGCGCGGGCAAGAGACAAACATGGCATGAAATTTCAGTTTCTCCCTCCCCCCCCCCCACTTCACAAGAGGGACAACAGCTGGGTAAACACTGAAAAGAAAACGAATACTATATGTGTGACAAGAATTCGACTGTGCCTAGTTGCTGTGTAGGATAGTGACCGGTCAGACAGCCCACACTGTATTCCTTAGGAGAGACAAAAAAATTGCAAGGCGCTAAATGGAAACACCTATTAAGAACTCTTCATGAGTTTCGAAAAAGACGGTTGTGTGAAACCCAGCTCGCGCTATTCGTCCACGAGACTCAGAGGGCCATAGACACGGGTTCACAGGTAGATGCCGTGTTTCCTGACTTCCGTGAGGCGTTCGATACAGTTCCCCACAGTCGTTTAATGAACAAAGTAAGAGCATATGGACTATCAGACCAATTGTGTGATTGGATTGAAGAGTTCCTAGATAACAGAACGCAGCATGTCATTCTCAATGGAAAGAAGTCTTCCGAAGTAAGAGTGATTTCAGGTGTGCCGCAGGGGAGTGTCGTAGGACCGTTGCTATTCACAATATACATAAATGACCTCGTGGATGACATCGGAAGTTCACTGAGGATTTTTGCAGATGATGCTGTGGTATATCGAGAGGTTGTAACAATGGAAAATTGTACTGAAATGCAGGAGGATCTGCAGCGAATTGGCGCATGGTTCAGGGAATGGCAATTGAATCTCAATGTAGACAAGTGTAATGTGCTGCGAATACATAGAAAGATAGATCCCTTATCATTTAGCTACAAAATAGCAGGTCAGCAACTGGAAGCAGTTAATTCCATAAATTATCTGGGAGTACGCATTAGGAGTGATTTAAAATGGAGTGATCATATAAAGTTGATCGCTGGTAAAGCAGATGCCAGACTGAGATTCATTGGAAGAATCCTAAGGAAATGCAATCCGAAAACAAAGGAAGTAGGTTACAGTACGCTTGTTCGCCCACTGCTTGAATACTGCTCAGCCGTGTGGGATCCATACCATAGGGTTGATAGAAGAGATAGAGAAGATCCAACGGAGAGCAGCGCGCTTCGTTACAGGATTATTTAGTAATCGCGAAAGCGTTAAGGAGATGATAGATAAACTCCAGTGGAAGACTCTGCAGGAGAGACGCTCAGTAGCTCGGTACGGGCTTTTGCTAAAGTTTCGAGAACATACCTTCACCGAAGAGTCAAGCAGTATATTGCTCCCTCCTACGTATATCTCGCGAAGGGACCATGAGGATAAAATCAGAGAGATTAGAGCCCACACAGAAGCATGCCGACAATCCTTCTTTCCACGAACAATACGAGACTGGAATAGAAGGGAGAACCGATAGAGGTACTCAAGGTACCCTCCGCCACACACCGTCAGCTGGCTTGCGGAGTATGGATGTAGATGTAGATGTAGAAGTTAGAAAACTTTCGTTCCCAAGAATATCATTTGCACTAAACTGCCTTTGGCATTTGAGTATAAGATTTAGACTATTACCATGTAAAAACCTAGTATTTTTGGGGTGCCTAGTAATAAAGACACTTCAGTGTTCATGATGTTGAATCTGTGAACAACTCACAGTTATTCATCACACATCTACAAGGTTGTGGTAATCCAGTAAGTTGTATATCCCATGTTCTTCTTCGCAACTCTGGTGCATCTAGCTCTCCTGCCTGATTAATATCATCCTCATGTATCATATTCAGTTCATCGCACTGCCCTAAAAGTTAACACTGACAAAGTATCAGTTGTAACAACATCTACCTGTGCCTCACTACCTTACAACTCATTTGAGACTTATTGTTTGCTCCTTCTTTAGGTAACAATATTAAATGATTAACCCTACTTAAATAATGTGCAGCACTAGCCTGGAGTTTACATGTCTGAACACGAGAGGATACCTCACTCACGAGAAACTTTAACACCAACTCAATCTCATTGTACTGTTCATTTCCTGACTCATATTCAGTTGCTAATGTCAGTTGTAGCAGATCTCCCTTGACCTTCTCCCATAACTGTTGGGTTAAAGCGCCCACGGTGTTTTGCAGGGGCACTCACTCGAATGGCTACTTCATGCGTTTGTTCATTTTTACATATCTAAGAGATGCACAGCACATCCCTAACGGGCATAACTGGAAGACGAAAAAAAGAGTGCAAGACATGGTTTCCGAAAAAAGGCTGCCTTAGACACTATGTTCAGTTACTGTTACTGTGGCACAGGATTTTGGTGGGAATGGAGTTCTTGCTGATGGGTTGGAAAGTGTGGGATGTTAAACAATCTTTGTGTTACTAAACAATAATTTTCAATACCATAGCATATACAAACACACTTATCTTATAATAATTAACTTTAGATAACAAATTTAAAGAACAGAAATAAAATAATCCAACCTCCAAAATAGGCTATAGTAATATATAGTAAAACTTGTCCTAAGATGTAGGCATATATGATATAGACAAAAAAGTATTGCTTCTCTACACCGTGGCTCCACATAAGGGCACAAAAATAAAATAATAACAAGAGGAATGGCTCACTAGAATGATCTGCAGTCCACAGCTACCAGAATCTCTGCTGTGTTCCAGACAGACAACAGAAAGGACTACACAATCTCGACAGATATACAAGCTAATACAGAATCTACAAGGAAAACGTCATAAGCAAGCAAAGGGTACAATGACATATAGGTAACACATAATTATCTCATAATGGTCCTACAAGTTTTCAAATTCAAGACATTAATGATACGCTCAGTTAGCATCATGACCAAACTGTGCAAACAAACTCAAACACAGTTACGGCACAATTAAATTCCTCAGTGTGTAACTGTTATTCTTCACAATAACGAACAATATCAGGCCACTTTCATCAATCCCAGCACATACTGTCACACTCTATTTTGGATGGTCAGAACTCTGTTAACTACCAATGTCTACCTGTTCCAATTATGGAAAGTACCACGCCATACATCACTTTATGCTTTTGCACTTCATCACCGTTACTGAAACTCTCCACCAAGTTTTCTTCCTGTCTATGAGCTGTACTTTCTTCCGGATGACCACAGCTTGCTGACCTCCACATTACAGTGAGACACGACCCCTGCCGACCCGCTGTCCTCTGCTGCTACTTCCATGCTGCTCTCAGATCCACAGGCCTCTGCTTCTCCTAGGCCTGCTCTCCTTCAGCAAACTGAAACATTACGAATTTGCAGCTCAATGAATTTAAATACTGGCCTCACAATATAATTCATAAACAATAGAGTTGTTGTAACTCTTCAGGCTTTCCCAGCGAGATCGTGACATGTGGAATAATGCCAGATGTTTGTGTCGCTCTGGCACAATATTTCGGCCACGTAACTCGTTGCCTTCTTTAGGTGCTACCTGAGACTGCCGTATTGGAGGATCTTGTCCAGTATTTATGCCCAGTGGGCGCTGGGTGCTCTCTCTGTCATCCGTGACCGCTTGGCGCTGCTTGTAATGTGTTCTATATTCCCCGGTGCTCCCTCGGACGTCCGCGCCCGACTTGGTCGCCATCTGTGGCAGCTGTCTGAGGCCCGCCCTGTGTCGGGCGATCCGTTCGCGGTCCGCGCCCGCCTGGTGCTGCTCCTGAGGCTTTAGCCCTGCCCTGGTGTTCCCACGGACGTCTGCGCCCTGCTCGTCCACCATCTGTGATCGTAGAACTGTCACTGTCACTTATCCATACGAGTCTGCCCTGACTCGTGATGGGAGCAGGCTAAGGATATACTGCTATTCCTGCATAATCCTATATCTGTGGAGTGGCTTCCTCATGGTCCGAATTCTCCTGAGGTGTTTTCTGGGGGGAGTTGTCCTTTCTCTGTCACGAGATATTATTCTCGTAACATGTCAGGCCAACGCGTGGTTGGCCTGTGGTGAATAGGATGGCCCAAGTCCCTAATGAGCCTATTGTCAGACCGTACAGCCCACTCATAGAAGACCCTCGTCGATTGTTTAAATCGGTCGCGGGGGAAGGGGATGCTGGTTTGCCGGTGTAGCCGAGCGGTCGAATAGAGCCTCGGTAGCGCAGAGCGAGCTTGAGCACCCTGTTCTGCACCCTCTCCGCGTTGATCCACACCACAGCCTCATATTCCAGCACTGGACGAACCAGCGCCAGGTATATAGTGATGCCATGGTGGGGAGGCAAGGCAGACGACGGATTGAGCAGAGGGTACAGAACGCGTAGGCACCCTATAGCTCTGCCCCTGATGTCCTCGATGTGGGTTTTCCACATTAGTTTCTGATCGAGAGTGACTCCCAGGTAGCGGCCAGTCTTGCTCCACGGGACGGGGCTTCCCATGATGGTGACTGATGGGAGATCTGGTGGCAGTGGTCTTTGCTTGAACACCACTGCCTGGCTCTTCGCCGCATTCTGCTTCAGGCGCCACTTTGTCAACCACGCACAAAGGGCCTCACATCCACGCTGAAGCAGGTGGCACATCTCAACTGCCTTCATACTCCGCACGAATAGCGCCCTGTCGTCAGTGTATAGTGCCAGCCTCACCGGCGCCACGTGCGGAGTGTTGGCAGTGAATAAGGAGTAGAGCAGTGGCCCGAGAACGGACCCCTGCGGCACTCCAGCACAGATTGGTCGGTGCGTGAACGTTCCCTTGTCCAGGCGGCTGTGGAAAGTCCTGTCGGCCAGATACGATCGGAGTAGGACCCCGTGCGACATTGGGACCCCATGCACAAAAAGTTTGTACACGAGGCCGTCGTGCCACACAGAGTCGTATGCCCTGGAGACGTTGAGGAACACCGCCCCAAGGTATTCCCGAGTCTCCAGGGCGCGCATGGCCTCTTCCACCAGCCGCATCAGCTGATGGACCGCGGAGTGTCCCCTCCGGAAGCCGAACTGCTTGTCTGGTATCACTGCTTCTGCTGTGACGTGGCGAAGCAGGCGCCTGGCATAGAGGCACTCGAACACTTTGGAGAGAGCCAGTAGCAGACTGATGGGTCAGTAATTGGCGGCGTCACGCGAGTCTTTGTTCGCTTTGGGGATGGCCACCGCGTCTGCATGTTTCCACACAGAGGGGTAGACACCCGAGCAAAGGACCTGGTTGAAGATACCCGCCAGCAGCGGATGGGCCCCTGCTGGAAGGTTCCTCAGCAGGTGGTTGGTGACCCTATCAGCGCCTCCGACCTTCCTAGTGTTGAGTGCCTTCAGCTGTGCGGCCTACTCCACCTGGGAGATGGCTTTGATTACGTCCCCGTCGTCCCTTGCCTCCAAGAACACCGGGAGTTGCTCGGCTACCCGCTGGATGAGGTCTTCTTCCACCGGGGTGAATGACTATTCGAATTGGTCCACCAGGACACCTGCTTTTCCGTCTGGGCTGCAGACAACGTCTTGCCCAACCAGTATTGGTGGTATGCGCTGTCGTCGGCGCAGAAACGACTTCACCATGCGCTAGGTGCTGCCGTCCTCTGGGTTGATGGAGGCGATGAAAGTCGACCACACACTGTTCCTGTGTGCCTTAGCCGCAGCTTTGATGTCTCTCCACATGCGGTTGAGGCGTCGCTTTGTTGCGGGTTGGCGGGTGAGCTGCCACTCCCGGAACAGGCTATTCTTCTCCCTGATCGCGTCCCGTCCCGGATGGGTGGTGGCAGGTTGTGGGAGAAGTCCCTGGGCCCCTTTGGCTGCGGGGGGGGGGGGGGGGGGTGGCTGCCTCGGCTGCGTGCGTGCAGTAGCTGGCGGGAGAGGACCCACAGAGTGGCGTGCGCGCCCACTGCATCTGGATCGGGCATGTAAACGATCGATTCCAGGACTGTCTCCTGGAACCGCTCGCAGTCCATGCGCCGGTATGTCTGTCGGCGTGGTGGCAGCGTGGCTCTGGCGACATCTATGGTGAAGACCACCGTCAGGTGGTCTGGCGACAGTGTACACCGTGTGGAGGCAGTCGTGTGGTGCCCGATGTCTTTTATGACTGTGACATCGAGCATGTCCCGCTGTCCCCTGGCCGGGTAGATTGTGGGCTCCTGTGGGCCCAGGATCAGGGCGCCGTTCCTCTGGGCAGAGCGGGAAAGTCGGCGGCCACTGGCATTCGTTAGGAGGGAGTACCATTCAGGGTGCTTTGCATTGAAGTCACCCACAATGAACACACTCCCCCCAATTGTCAGCAGCCCGTCGACGTCCGCCCCCTGGAGGTGTCCACGTGGTGGCCTGTGTACTGCCACAAACATGATCTGCCTGGCTGCTGTGGTGACCGTCACCCCAGTGGCTTCCAGGGTTGCCAGGTCCGGGAGTTGCACCTGGTGGTGCCTGAGTGATGCACTAATATAGATGGCGGTGCCACCGCTGGCTGTTGGCCTGTCCTTGCGGTAGCAAACATAGTTTGCTACACGCAAGTGGACCCCAGGTTTAAGGTGAGTTTCGCCAACTAGGCAGAGGTCAATGGCCTCGTCCTGCATGAACTGGCGAAACTCATGTTCTTTGGGTGGTCGTGGCTGCTGTCGGGGGCTGGACTCGCGTTTGGCGTTCTGTTCATGGTCTGCGCCCGCTTGACGCTGGTCCTGAGATGTTGGCACTTCCCTGGTGATCCCATGGACGTCCGCGCCCGCCTCGACCACCACCTACGGTTGTGGCAGCTGTCTGAGGCCCGTCTCGCGTCGGGTGCTCCGTTCGCGGTCAGCGCCTGCCTGGCGCTGCTTGCAAGCTGTTGTGTCTTCCCTGGTGCTCACTCGGACGTCCGCGCCCGACTTGGTCTTTATCTGTGGCAGCTCTCTGAGGCCCGTCGTTTGTCGGGCGTTCCGTTCGCGGCCCGCGCCCGCCTGGCGCTGCTCCTGAGGTGTTGGCACTTCCTTGGTGCTCTGACAGTCGTCCGTGCTCGGCTCGTCCATCATCTGCGGTTGTGGCGGTTGCCAGAGGCCTGTCCTGCGTCGGGAGTTGCGTTCGCGGTCCGCGCCCGCCTGGCAGGGGTCTCTACGGGGTGGAGATGTACCTTAATATCAAGAAGCTGAATAAGCTTCGACAGGGGAAGGGGAGGCTTCTGAGTTCTCTCAGTTTCCTTCTGAGGTGCCGAGAGGAGGATGTAGTTCCTGTCTTTGCCAGGTTCAAGCATCATGTCAACACCAGAATGGCGAACACAATCAAACACTGTGCCAGCCTCGCGCTGGTGAGAGAAGGAGTATGTGACATGCGCCACAGCCTTGCTGTCACGTCTAGGGAGTTGCAGCATCTCCACTTTTCCATAGCAGCTACCCTGACCCAAGAGGACTGGGACCTAGTTCATGGTGCCTCCTGGTCGTTGGCTGAATGCACCATGAGAAAATCAACAGCATGTCAACAGGCCAAGTTTGAGCGCCTTAACAAGAAGGCACAACAGGATGGGGACACACGGGTAGTGGTCAACCTGAGCGACAAGCAGGTTGATGAGGCCACCTCAAAAGCACTCAGCAAGGGCCTCAACTTTGCAGTGACTCCCAGAAGCATACCTGTTGCAACCTTCATCAGTCTGGTTGAGCAGGTCGTCAACACATTACCTTCCAACATCTCTGAAGAGATCTGCAGGGAGACGTGCAGGGCACTCACCAGGATGAAGCCCCCCAAATCCAAAATCTTGAGTGAGGAGAGGGTGGCACTCAGGCAGCTATGGGAAGATGACAGCGTTGTAGTTCTGCCAGCTGATAAGCGTAACTCCACGGTCATCTTAAACAAGTTGGAGTATGATAGGATGGTGCAACAACTTCTGGAAGACACTGCTTACAAACCACTAGATGGTGACCCCACTGACAAGGTGGACAAGGAGACCTGGAAGTTGCTGAGGGAGACAAGTCTACCTGAACAGGTCACCAAGAAGCTTCATCCCAAAGCACCTGTACCACCCAGACTCTACAGACTCCCCAAGGTCCACAAGGAGGGGGTTCCTCTTCGACCTATTGTCAGTAACATTGGCACAGCGACGTACCTCACAGCACAATACCAGAAGAAGATATTGCCACCATATGTGGGCAAATGTGTACACCACATTCCGAACTTGGAGGACTTCCTACAACAGCTAAGGCAGCTACACACCATGGACTCTGACATCATGGTCAGTTTAGAAGTGGTGTCGCTCTTGACACGAGTACCACTCACTGATTCACTCAATATCATTAGAAAGAAGTTCGATGCTGCGCTGCTCGACCTGTTCAAGCATGTACTGACATCAACATATTCTCTACATGGGGCTCAATTTTATGAGCAAATGGAAGGAATGGCAATGGGCAGCCCTTTATCAACAGTGGTAGCCAACCTTTTCATGGAAAGGTATGAAGAGGAGGCACTTGCATCAGCCACTTACCAACCCAAGTGCTTTCCTCGGTATATCGATGACACTTTTGTCATTTGGCCCCATGGCAGGGAGAAGCTATATGACTTTTTGGAACATCTAAATTCACGCCACACAAGTGTAAAATTTACTATGGAGCTAGAGAAGGATGGACATTTCCCATTCTTGGATGTCCTGGTCAAGAGGAAGGCAGATGGCACTCTGGAGCACAGTGTGTATCGTAAGCCTACCCACTCTGACTTATACCTTCAAGCCAGTAGCTGTCACCACCCAGCACAGAAGAATTGAAAACATTAGTTCACAGGGTTCAGGCTCTGTCAAATACGGAAAGTCTGGCCACAGAGATAAAACATCCACAGCCGGTGTTCTGCAGAAATGGATACACCTCCACAGACATCCAAAGGGCACTTTGTGCTACCAACCAACCACAGAGTACAGAAGAGGAGCCAGAGGAGGTGAAAAAGGTGGCATACCTGCCATATGCTGGACCTATTTCTGCAAAGATCAGCAGAATTCTTTCAAAATATGATATAAAGAGTATCTTCTGTCCACCCTCCAAAATCGGGATAATGCTAGGGAGTGTGAAAGACGACCTGGGGCTAGGTAAACCAGACATTTACAACATCCCATGCCAGTGTGGAAAATCATACATTGGCCAGACAATCAGGACGGTGGACGTCATGTGCACAGAACACCAGAGGCACACCAGATTCGGACAGGGAACCAAATCCGCCATAGAAGAGCACTTGAAAGGTCTCTGTTGGATTCCTTTCATGTTAATTTCTTAAGTCTGTTGCCATTTACGGCATAAATTCCTCTTCTAAATTTACTGTGGTGTTTCTGACTATCTGGGAGGAGACTGAGCAGTGAAACATGTTACTTGTACGCCTAAACAAGAACGATCTGTCACACTACTACACTTTAAAACACAGTTTATATGTAATTCATGTCACACAGTCTCATACGGAACCTACATCCGCTTTCTTTTATATGCTGTATATGATAAGATACTGTCATCCCCCTTCCCTTCTGTGTGAGAGGATGAATGAGCAAATGTATTTCTAGTTGCATGCTTGAGGGTAGCAGACAAGGCTGTCTGCTAGAGAACAGTAGGACCAACGTCGGAACAGGTAGCTACGCTTTCTAAAAGCAAAGAGGTTTCTATTCTTAGTATGGTCCTGGCCGTCCGTTGTCATGTTAGTATAGGAAGCTGCCCCTCTGGCCACTTCCGTTTGCATTTGGGTAGCACACTCGGTAGGAGCGCAGGCCAGTCTGCCCATGGCGAGCGTCTGAAGTGGTAAGATCTCCGGCTAAGCGCGTGTCTGCTAAGTCCGTAGGACAATGGATTTCTTAAGTTCAGCCTAACTGAAAATTTAATCACTTTTATTTCAGGTTTAGCTCTAAGATATCTAATGTTATCTTAAATTGCAGCGCAGTGTAATTCTCGTGTGAAGTTCAGATTATTTTCCGGTAGTTGCTTTGTCACTGCTTTGTGAGTAAAGTGGAACCACGTGTTGATCAGTAACTGTTTGACCCATCAGGTTAATAGTAAGACGTTAGTAACCAGTTCGAGGTTTTTCTTTTGTAAATTGCTTTTCGATCTAATTTATTTTAATTATCAAAATTATTGTGGAGTTATACGCTTTGTGTAAACCAAGTTGACCACGTGAAGCATGTGGTGTAATCATCAAAGTAGCCCTCAGCTATTCTTTTTGGGAAGATTTCACAGAGAGTTGGTATGAATTTAGTGTACCAGTGTGTGGTAATTACATGACGGACAGGATTGTGCTACGAACGTAATTTCTTTGGGTGAAAACTGAATCTGTTGGTTGTGGTTAATTTCCTCTTGCTTATGTTTCAACGTTCTTCGTGTGTTATTTTATGAATGCAGTATTGTATGCAGTCTCCCAATCTTGGCTCCATATTTTATGTGTTCCGTAAGATTACAATCTCACATTTTACAGTCCTAAATAAGGCACCAGCTCAGTTATAACTCACGTTTAATATGCTGAAATTTCAATGATCAATCTTAAAATAAATTTCCAAATATAAACTGATTTCTTTCTTTTTATTTAAATTCTCATTTTATATATATATATATATATATATATATATATATATATATATATATATATATATATATATATATACACACATTACTGGTTGTTGTATGACTATTAAAAGATTATAATCAATGTTAGTCTGATTGGGACTTTGGTAAACCTAGACTAGTTACCTGGTGAAACAGTTGCGCAGTAATGCACGGTTAACTTCCCCAGACAGCTCACAGCTTTTAACCCGCTTTTATTGTCCATCAGTACCGCTTTCATCATAGTAAATTAAAGTAACAACATTACACATGGCGACCCTGTTCTGTGATTCCGCTAGACTCTGGAATCTCTGAAACGATAGATTGCGAGCGTGTTATAATCTTAATTTTTTTTCCCTACAGCGCTCAAACAACTTCTGTGTTGGTCCCGAGCAGACTTTCAAAAGATTCACGGCGTTTTTGATCAGCGTTGTGTTGTTTGTCTTGTCTTGTTTTCTATATTTGTGTGTTTTATATGTGTGTGTGTGTGTGTGTTTTTTTCTCGCTTTTAAATTCCACTGTTTCGATCAAAGATAAAAATTTGTTTTGCGTATGAAAAAGTGCGTACTAGGTTGGGTATCTTTCGTGTGACTGTCGTAATTTTTGGGGGACACATTTATTTTGATTAGTGTGTCGCATACCGGGTATAGTTGGTTGGTTGGTTGGTTTTGGGAAGGAGACCAGACAGTGTGGTCATCGGTCTCATCAGATTAGGGAAGGATTGGGAAGGAAGTCGGCCGTGCCCTTTCAGAGGAACCATCCCGGCATTTGCCTGGAGTGATTTAGGGAAATCACGGAAAACCTAAATCAGGATGGCCGGACGCGAGATTGAACCGTCGTCCTCCCGAATGCGAGTCCAGTGTCTAACCACTGCGCCACCCCGCTCGGTATACCAGGTATAAATTGCACTAATGCAGACACGTAACCAAGCTACAAGTAAGCGGTCTGACAACTTAAGCAACATGGACCAAGGGGATAATTTGATTTCGAATGTTAATGCGTCGGACAGTTCCGAAAATGCAATGGGAAATACTTCAGACGAAATGCAAAACAGGACGAACGGGATCACAGTAGAGCCAGAATAAATTTGCCTCCTACTAACCAACTTGATTTGGCAGAACTCATGAAATCCTTATTGCAGCAAAATAAAGAAAACGCACAGAAATCAGAAAAATTGATCCGAGAGCTAGGCGAACAAATGACGCAGAAATCAGAAAAATCGTTCCGAGAACAAAAAGAATCATCCGAAAAATCGATCCGCGAGCTAGGCGAACAAATGACGCATAAATCAGAAAAATCGATCCAAGAGCTAGGCGAACAAATGACGCAGAAATCAGAAAAATCGTTCCGAGAACAAAAAGAATCATCCGAAAAATCGATCCGTGAGCTAGGCGAACAAATGACACAGCTATCAGAAAAATCGATCTGAGAGCTAGGCGAACAAATAACGCAGAAATCAGAAAAATCGATCCGAGAGCTAGGCGAACAAATGACGCAGAAATCAGAAAAATCTTTCTGAGAACAAAAAGAATCATCCGAAAAATCGATCCGCGAGCTAGGTGAACAAATGACGCAGAAATCAGAAAAATCAATCCGAGAGCTAGGCGAACAAATAGACGAAAAACTAATCCAGCAGACAAATAAAGTCGACAAGTCGATGCAGAGAGTGTCCGATGATATCTCACAAAGAATAAACAATCTGGCAAGTGAAATAAAAAGTGATATTATGAAAGAATTAGGCCGTACATTTGAACAAATCGATGACCGCCTGCAAGCCTTAGAACAGGGCAAGCGGAGTGGCGATGCCGAATCTAAAGAGAGCGAAGAACAGCTACTTAGGAATTTCCAAGCGCTGAGAGAAGAATGCCAAAGGGAACACCAGCAGGTACTCTCGAGGGTCCAAGAGGCGGAAACACTTTGTCCCACGTCCGTTAGCAACACAATAGCGGACAACAGTCTAGCGATTCACGCACTCGAACAGCAAGTAGAACAATTGAAGCAGACTGGGGCGGAGGACAAGAGACAAATACATGATAAGATTGCGGCATTAGCGGACATTGTAGGCACGATGAAGCTGACGGAAAGCGAGAACAATACTACAACGGTAGCGGCCACAGAAACCGAAGAAGTGCGTTCGCTTCTTAGATTTCAGAAGGGACAGTTCGAAGTGAACAGGCAGCACAAAGCTGTAACAGGCGAATTACAAGAACCCGTGGCGCATCTGGAAAACCGCATGGCGTGTGATTCCGAACTCGCCAATAGCACTAAAAATAGCCGTACGAACAGTGCAGAGAGGGACTCCGGCCACAAGGGAGATTTTGATGACAGGGAAGAATGTAGTTTGAGGGGCAGACATGAGACGAATATAAACATACAAGGGCCTCGCCAGAAAGAAATGCGGGGATTTGATTTCAAACATTTCCTTACGGTGAGAAAGCTTGAGATATTCCGAAAGCCGGCCGAAGTGGCCGTGCGGTTAAAGGCGCTGCAGTCTGGAACCGCAAGACCGCTACGGTCGCAGGTTCGAATCCTGCCTCGGGCATGGATGTTTGTGATGTCCTTAGGTTAGTTAGGTTTAACTAGTTCTAAGTTCTAGGGGACTAATAACCTCAGCAGTTGAGTCCCATAGTGCTCAGAGCCATTTGAACCATTTTGATATTCCGAAATTCGCAAAAAGGAATTCATCCACGAGCATGGCTCGAGCAATTGGAGTTCTGTCTTCTCCCCGACTGGGCAAGTTCACATAAGATAGAATATATGTGTGGCTATTTGGAAGGCAAACCGGCGATTCGCATGAGGTCGGCAGCGCGTCACTGCAACTCCACTCTGGAGTTTCGACAAGCCTTTCTGTCCGCCTATTGGTCGGAAGCAGCACAAGATAGGGTCAAACATGGCATAATTATGCTGCCAAATTTGAACCAGTCTGGTTTCGGCAGCCCTGCACGCCTATTCGACCACATGCTGCAGGCAAATCAATTTTTATACGACCCATACGGGCCTGCGGAACTAATTGGGATATGCATCACCAAATTGCCAATGCACTTGCGGCACGTCATTCTTGCGGGACGATGCAAAGAGGACGTGGAAACGTTTAAAACACTTCTCCAAGAGTTGGAATATAATACAGCAGAATGCCCGCCTAATCAGGCACAAAGTTATTACGGGGCACAGCAGCGCGATCGCAGTCGTGGCCGTAGTACTAATCAACGGCGTGACTGGTCGTCGCGACGCGAACGGAACAATAATCGGGACAGGCCGTATAGAAACTGGGGCAACAGTCGCGAACACAGGTGGAACAACGGAAATGATCGAGGACGTGGACAGGATCGTGAACGCTACGGGTACGGCAACCAGAATCGATACTACGATGAACACGGTGGGAGTAGGATTGTAGGCGGAGCCCCACACGATGTTGAAATTCGGCCGGCCAATCCTAGACATAATCCAGCAAATGGACATGAATAAAACCGGCAATGACAAACGATCAGCGCAGAAGGCGCCCAATCGGAACAAATGAGCGACATGGCAAATGAGTAGGAAGGACAGTGAGGAGTAGAGAGGACGGTGAAGAGAAACAATTGATTAGTTTACATTTGTGATAATTGCATTTTGAATAATATGTTGGTAAAAATAATGATAAAGATGTTTCTATGTGATTGATTGAAGTGATGTTTTAATTTTTTTTCTTTCCTTGTGCAATTAGGATTTAGTTGGTTTCAAACGTGAAGATAAAAGGTTTCTTTGTGAACGAGTAAAATGCTGTTTATGTTTTTTTGTGTCAATTGAAAAGAGTTGCTCCTGAGGGAAGCAAGATCTGCGTTGAATTAATGCAAAACTCAGGGGAATATCCGATCTGTGGGTATTATGGGTCTGGCAAACCCAGGTCCCCAGCTGTTAGTAGCCTTGTTTCCGATTTTCTGCTTTCGGTGCTACTATCTACCTATTACTATTCTATATCTGTCAGTATAAGTGAGGATCTCTTACTATAGTATGCGAGCTGTATGAATATTTTAAGATAGGAGAAGTCTGAGAAAGGAATGAGTAAGTTTGGAATTTTGAAAACAGGATGCGATAATACGATTGTTTAACAAATGGCTTCCCAATATACGCTAATATGTTAATATTGATGATGTATCTTTTTTTTGTTCTTTATAGCTGAGTACGTAAAGCGCTGCTGTGGATTTCGTAAGTAGATTGATTCCCTTCAAGGTGAAAGAAGAATTGTGGTTTGTGTAATTTACGTGGCCCTGAAATATTGTGGTAGTCAAATACGAGCAGTTTTTCAGCAAATGGAGAATGGAACAGAAATATGGATCCTTTCTGTAGTCTTGATTGATGATGAGCCAGAGCCTGAAAAATTATTCTGCGTTAATACTTGTCCTAGAAAAGCGACGTTTATGTGTTTTGCTGATGCTGTGAGCATTACAGCTTACTGTTTTCGCTGGTGCGGGATGCACTGCAGCTTATATGATTTGTACTGAAGAAATTTCCCTCTTGAAGGTAGAGGAAGGTTAAATAATTTTGATTATGGGACCGAAGGAAAGCTTGGTTTAAGGTAATAAGGATGAAGCAAAACATTTGTCATTTAAACTACAGGAGGATTCGGATCTTTTGTGTCTGTTGTAAGTTCAATATGTTAAGATGAAACTGTTTTACAGAATAGAGGAGACCACAATTTTGCCATTCATGAGAAATCAATCCAGAATAACCACCACAGGCGAAATAACTGATTTGGAAGCGAAAGGTAACTTAAAGAAGGAACGAAATTGGAGAAAAATGGGTAAGAAAATGTAAAAAAAAAAAAAATTTTTTTACCTTCTCAGAGTCATCTGCTTGATTAACTCTTGTGATGACGTAATTTTAGATGAAATTTTCTTACTGTTTTATGTGTGAATATCTAAGTATGATTAATTTATAATTGCGAGTCTCTTATCAGGTGTGTGAACTGGTATAAATGTTTTGATTTGCAGATAACCATTGTTCTTTCTACTTTGTATGTTTAAGGAACGTTTCTCCATGTTTATCATGTGACAAGACGTATGCCGCGAGCGTCAAAAAGAGGACGAATTAGAACAATGTTGTATTGGTATATACACGGTATTGAAATAGCATTGAAGTAGCTTGTTGGCTTAACTAGTAGTGGAGTGAAGTAGAATTTTGAGTAATGCATGTTTATGGGTAGTTAGTTTGTAGAATAGACAACAGGCGTGCATGTGTGTGTGTAAATAACATGTGAACCCTATGCTGTCCTGACCTATACTTGCACAAGGCATAAGCCTATTCATTTTAGTGAATTAATAAGTAGCATTTGATTTATTAAAACGTAAGTGAACCACATTAGTGATGTGGATTTAAATATTATATTGTCAGTTCATTTAATTTTAATTTTTTTTTTTTACATTGTCAAGTCATTTCACTTTTATTTTCTTACATTGTCAAGTCATTTCACTTTTGTTTTTTTACATTGTCAAGTCATTTAACTTTTATTTTATATTGCTGATTCATCTAATTTTTTATATAAAAAAAATTAAGTCTCACTTTTTGTTCTTAAAAATTGTGAAAGACATGGCTAGAGGACAAATGTAAGGATGTAGAGGCCTATCTCACTAGGGGTAAGATAGATACTGCCTACAGGAAAATTAGAGAGACCTTTGCAGATAAGATAACGACTTGTGTGAATATCAAGAGCTCAGATGGAAACCCAGTTCTAAGCAAAGAAGGGAAAGCAGAAAGGTGGAAGGAGTATATAGAGGGTCTATACAAGGGCGATGTACTTGAGGACAATATTATGGAAATGGAAGAGGATGTAGATGAAGATGAAATGGGAGATATGATACTGCGTGAAGAGTTTGACAGAGCACTGAAAGACCTGAGTCGAAACAAGGCCCCCGGAGTAGACAACATTCCACTGGAACTACTGACGGTCTTGGGAGAGCCAGTCCTGACAAAACTCTACCATCTGGTGAGCAAGATGTATGAAACAGGCGAAATACCCTCAGACTTCAAGAAGAATATAATAATTCCAATCCCAAAGAAATCAGGTGTTGACAGATGTGAAAATTACCGAACTATCAGTTTAATACGTCACAGCTGCAAAATACTAACACGAATTCTTTACAGATGAATGGAAAAACTAGTAGAAGCTGACCTCGAGGAAGATCAGTTTGGATTCCGTAGAAACACTGGAACACGTGAGGCAACACTCAGCTTACGACTAATCTTAGAAGAAAGATTAAGGAAAGGCAAACCTACGTTTCTAGCATTTGTGGACTTGGAGAAAGCTTTTGACAATGTTGACTGGAATACTCTCTTTCAAATTCTAAAGGTGGCAGGGGTAAAATACAGGGAGCGAAAGGCTATTTACAATTTGTACAGAAACCAGATGGCAGTTATAAGAGTCGAGGGACATGAAAGGGAAGCAGTGGTTGGGAAGGGAGTAAGACAGGGTTGTAGCCTCTCCCCGATGTTGTTCAATCTGTATATTGAGCAAGCAGTAAAGGAAACAAAAGAAAAATTTGGAGTAGGTATTAAAATTCATGGAGAAGAAATAAAAACTTTGAGGTTTGCCGATGACATTGTAATTCTGTCAGAGACAGCAAAGGACTTGGAAGAGCAGTTGAATGGAATGGACAGTGTCTTGAAAGGAGGATATAAGATGAACATCAACAAAAGCAAAACGAGGATAATGGAATGTAGTCGAATTAAGTTGGGTGATGCTGAGGGAATTAGATTAGGAAATGAGACACTTAAAGCAGTAAAGGAGTTTTGCTATTTGGGGAGCAAAATAACTGATGATGGTCGAAGTAGAGAAGATATCATATGTAGACTGGCAATGGCAAGGAAAGCGCTTCTGAAGAAGAGAAATTTGTTAACATCGAGTATTGATATAAGTGTCAGGAAGTCATTTCTGAAAGTATTTGTGTGGAGTGTAGCCATGTATGGAAGTGAAACATGGACGATAAATAGTTTGGACAAGAAGAGAATAGAAGCTTTCGAAATGTGGTGCTACAGAAGATTGCTGAAGATTAGATGGGTACATCACATAACTAATGAGGAAGTATTGAATAGGATTGGGGAGAAGAGAAGTTTGTGGCACTACTTGATCAGAAGAAAGGATCGGTTGGTAGCACATGTTCTGAGGCATCAAGGGATCACCAATTTAGTATTGGAGGGCAGCGTGGAGGGTAAAAATCGTAGAGGGAGACCAAGAGATGAATACACTAAGCAGATTCAGAAGGATGTAGGTTGCAGTAGGTACTGGGAGATGAAAAAGCTTGCACAGGATAGAGTAGCATGGAGAGCTGCATCAAACCAGTCTCAGGACTGAAGACCACAACAACAACAACAACAATACTAAGTGGTATTATGTATGACATTGTGTAAACACATAACTATGAAAAAAAATTTCTGTGAATGCAGTTGAGAACGTGAAAGCGAACCGGCTAAACTCTTACGAGACAGCGGGAGCAGCCGGACTAGTTGTAAACTGGCGGGTTTCCCAGCAGGACACGCTGTCAACCGGGCCACTTCGGGAGCGCGGCCGACAACAAAAGAAGGGTACGCGGCAAACACTTTCCCTTGCACCTGGAGCTAAGGGGCGGCCGCCCCGTGCGACCCTTCCTGGAGACGATGACCTGAGATGGGCGAGCGGTCCACCGCGCGGAAATCCATCTGATGGCAACGCACCACACGCACGCGACCGAGACGAGACGGCCGCGGTGAAACAACACAAGGGGCGTGGAGCCTTTTGACAGTTACTGTCCAGGGTAATTGGCAGACTTCAACGACGCCTATCAACATTTCCTGACGGATGCCCACTGTCAAGCGACAGTAAATCATGGTTCGATGTTCTCTGGTCGCTAAGGGTGACACAAAGAAGAGCCATTAAGTGGCATCCTTGCCCAGGAATATCAACCTGGCGTGTCAATCGAGGATACCGCACGAATTTGACAACACAAACATGGAACCAAATCGAGATGTACGTGACACGGGCCACCAAGAGAAACTTCATGAGAGGGCAGAGACGGCGGGATTGCACGCAACAGATGGACAAAAATCCCTACTGACAGCTGCGGCGACTAACCCTCCCCCCTTCCCCTTATATTGTGCCTCGGAACAGTGGAACTACTGAGTGTCAGTGAACAATGATTATACGGTTCTTAGTTCAATGCATATACGTGTGTTTTTGTCACAGAAACTTTGACTCGTGTGTTTTGCAGGGGTTCGATTTATTGGTGTTTATTAGACTGACTCTTGTATTTTGCAGGTGTTCTATTTATTTATTTTTTTAGACTTTGACTCTTGTATTTTGCAAGTGTTTTATTTATTGGTGTTTTTTTTTTTAGATGTTGACTATTGTACTGTTTTATTTATCAATGTTTGTTTTTGTGTGATGTATTAGATTTGTGATATTTTGTTTCGTAAATTCATTCCTGTGGCATTGCTTCGTTTATCAGTCAGATTGCTATTCATTCTCATTGGACTGTGATCGATTAGCCTTTGCATGGGGCATATTTATTGTGAGGAACCTCTTGAGGGTAACAATCACATAATTATTGTAGTTTCAGTATAATGACACAGTGCTCATTGTTTGCTAACTAATTGAAATATAGTAGAGTGATTAAATTAGTGCCACATAGTTATTTTAATTCTATAAATTATTAGTTTTATAAGATATAAAATTTTTTTGCGATAACCACTTTGTAAAACATGTTTTTTTTCTTATCAATTTTTTGCTTTTGCGGATTGTGCATTGTAATGTTCTGCTTTATAATACTGATGTTATTTCATGGTCTTTTTTAATTGCTGTGGCACCTTTGCTATTTTCATAAATTTTGCTTGTTAATCAACAGTCATAAATTTTCCTGTGATCAGTTGGCTCTTGCAATGAGCAAATACTGGTGAACTCCATAAGGGTAACAACCAGAAATTGTTTTCATGTTAATGACACAGGAACCATTGTTTTTACTTGCTGACCGAATTGGGTCTACACTATCTTTTAAATAGGTGTCACAGATTGTGTTCTTTTTTTTCTCTTTGAAATTGGTAGATTCTAAAGATGTGTTCGAATTATTGTGTTTTACCAAGTAACTGGTGACCTTTTGCCTTTTCTTTACATTTTTGGTTTAAGTTGGGTGTGAGAAGCCTGCTTGGGAATGTCCTAGCATGGCCAGAAAATTCCCTGCACAGTCTTTTCCCGGAGTGTTGGGGTTATGAAAGGTCTCTGTTGGATTCCTTTCATGTTAATTCCTTAAGTCTGTTGTCATTTACGGCATAAATTCCTCTTCTAAATTTACTGTGGTGTTTCTGACTATCTGGGAGGAGACTGAGCAGTGAAACATGTTACTTGTACGCCTAAACAAGAACGATCTGTCACACTACTACGCTTTAAAACACAGTTTATATGTAATTCATGTCATACAGTCTCATACGGAACCTACATCCGCTTTCTTTATATGCTGTATATGATAAGATACTGTCATCCCCCTTCCCTTCTGTGTGAGAGGATGAATGAGCAAATGTATTTCTAGTTGCATGCTTGAGGGTAGCAGACAAGGCTGTCTGCTAGAGAACAGTAGGACCAACGTCGGAACAGGTAGCTACGCTTTCTAAAAGCAAAGAGGTTTCTATTCTTAGTATGGTCCTGACCGTCCGTTGCCATGTTGGTATAGGAAGCTGCCCCTCTGGCCACTTCCGTTTGTATTTGGGAAGCACGCTCGGTAGGAGCGCAGGTCAGTCCGTCCGTGGCGAGCGTCTGAAGTGGTAAGATCTCCGGCTAAGCGCGTGTCTGCTAAGTCCGTAGGACAATGGATTTCTTAAGTTCAGCCTAACTGAAAATTTAATCACTTTTATTTCAGGTTTAGCTCTAAGATATCTAATGTTATCTTAAATTGCAGCGCAGTGTAATTCTCGTGTGAAGTTCAGATTATTTTCCGGCAGTTGCTTTGTCACTGCTTTGTGAGTAAAGTGGAACCACGTGTTGATCAGTAACTGTTTGACCCATCAGGTTAATAGTAAGACGTTAGTAACCAGTTCGAGGTTTTTCTTTTGTAAATTGCTTTTCGATCTAACTTATTTTAATTATCAAAATTATTGTGGAGTTATACGCTTTGTGTAAACCAAGTTGACCACGTGAAGCATGTGGTGTAATCATCAAAGTAGCCCTCAGCTATTCTTTTTGGGAAGATTTCACAGAGAGTTGGTATGAATTTAGTGTACCAGTGTGTGGTAATTACATGACGGACAGGATTGTGCTACGAACGTAATTTCTTTGGGTGAAAACTGAATCTGTTGGTTGTGGTTAATTTCCTCTTGCTTATGTTTCAACGTTCTTCGTGTGTTATTTTATGAATGCAGTATTGTATGCAGTCTCCCAATCTTGGCTCCATATTGTATGTGTTCCGTAAGATTACAATCTCACATTTTACAGTCCTAAATAAGGCACCAGCTCAGTTATAACTCACGTTTAATATGCTGAAATTTCAATGATCAATCTTAAAATAAATTTCCAAATATAAACTGATTTCTTTCTTTTTATTTAAATTCTCATTTTATATATATATATATATTACCGGTTGTTGTATGACTATTAAAAGATTATAATCAATGTTAGTCTGATTGGGACTTTGGTAAACCTAGACTAGTTACCTGGTGAAACAGTTGCGCAGTAATGCACGGTTAACTTCCCCAGACAGCTCACAGCTTTTAACCCGCTTTTATTGTCCATCAGTACCGCTTTCATCATAGCAAATTAAAGTAACAACATTACACACTGTCTGGAGCTCAGTCGTTCAATGGACTACAAAAACACCAAAATTCTGACACAGACTCCAAATTTTTCTGACAGTGTCATAAAAGGGGCCATCGAGATGAAGGTCACGGACAACCTAATAAACCAAGACAGCGGTTACCAGCTCAGCTCGGCATGGAGTCCGGCTCTGGAGCTTATCAGGGCCCAACGAAAGGAACCAAGAAACTCCTCAAGAGATAGTAACACCACAGGAGAAGCGCCAGGCGGGCGCGGACCGCGAACGCAACTCCAGACGCAGGACGGGCCTCTGGCAGCCGCCACGACAGCAGATGATGGACGATCCGAGCACGGACGACTGTCAGAGCACCAGGGAAGTGCCAACACCTCAGGAGCAGCGCCAGGTGGGCGCGGACCGCGAACGGAACGCCCGACACAGGACGGGCCTCAGACAGCTGCCACAGACGGCGACCAAGTCCGGCGCGGACGTCCGAGGGAGCACCGAGGAAGAGAGAACACATTACAAGCAGCGCCAGGCGGGCGCGGACGGCAGAGAGAGGACCCAGCGCCCACTGGGAATAAATACTGGACAAGATCATCCAAGACGGCAGTCTCAGGTAGGACCCGAAGAAGGCAACGAGTTACGTGGCCGAAATATTGTGTCAGAGCGACAAAAACATCTGGCAGTAGACTAGATTATTCCACATATCAGTAGAGCTGTTACCAAATATTACTAGGATGCCTTGCAAAAACACAATAATGACTGGAGTTCAATAACTTACCCAAAGTATAAACTGAAGAGCATTGAAATATCTTATGTTGTGAATAACCACCATGCAAGTTACAAATGGAATGATGCTAAATTTCACACTGCGTAATTCTGAATTCCCTACTGTTGATTTAATATGAAACGTTGTCACCTTGTTCAGACCTACAGAGACGCAGCATAACGTAGACTTTGTCTCTTTATTGTTTCATCACATCAAACGTACATCATAATCGTTTATTAGACCAGCAGGTTACGAGAATACACTCATGCTCATCTCTAGTAAATTGATGACCAATCTGTCGGGCCCAGGTTTTTTTTTTCCAGACTAGTGTCCACAGTAGAGCCTCGTTTGCCAGACAAAGCAAAAGTTATTTTAATTCTTTGACGTCTAACACACAAATAATTTCAAGAATGCAATGGCGCCAATCCCTAACAAAGCGAAACTCACGTCTTTTTTCTAATTACACAGTATGTCTTCTAACAAATCTAAGACAGCAGTTCAAATGAAATATACAGCTCACCCATGGCGAGGTTTCCGGCGTCGCCCTTAGAATTCCTGGCGCGTGGCACACTGCTGAGACAGCTAAAGCCAGTATCACTGTGCTAAATTCTGGGTTCCCTTTGGAACTGCCAAGCTTCAGCTTCGATTCGTGAACTTCAGCAAGTTTTGGACTTCGGGTTCCTGACTGTTATTTTGTTATTGATACCTATAGGTTTGTTGTGGTCATTGCGATTTCTTAGCTGATCTATTTCACCACCAGTTGATTCCTTGAATTGTGGCTGTTGTTTGCTTTTCCTGAGTCGATACTGGCCTTGGTTGTTTGTTAACAGGTTATCTTAAAGTGTGTAAGTCCAGGAGGTTGTTTTGTAACTGACATGCTTGCAAAAGTCCTCGATCACCAGATAAGTACCGTTATCTTGTAATACCGCCGAGTGCCTGTTTCGAAATACATTCGGACATTGCAGACGCCATCGCTCTGTTAATTACGTTGGCTGAGAAGGTGCCTTCGTCTCAAAATCTGCAATTGCTCAGGCTGTGTAGTTGGATTTGGCAGCTTAGTTTGGCAGCCTAGTTTTCTCTCGAGCGTTTCTCCGTCGTTTTAGAGGCGGTATCTTGCAAAGACGTGGGCGTACCGTTCGGCTAGCTATTGTTGCTTTCACGAAATTAACCTTTCTTTTGCCAGTCTGCGCGCAACGATAAGGGAACTGGAAGGCTGGTCCGTTGGTTGTAACCTTTCTTGGCCTTCCTATTTGATATTGTCTTGTCCTCCTTGTGTATATCCTTGTGGCGCACCACTTGTGAGGAGGCAATTCAAGCTCTTGTTTACTTAACTGAAGCAGTTATTGATGAAGGCCTATCTGTTTTCTCTTTGGTAGTCTTACTTAACTGAAGCTGCAATTGAAGAAGGCCTACCTGTTGGTATCTGGTAATTTTTCGTAACTGATTCTGCTGTTATTGAAGGCGTGCCTGTTGGTATTTCGTAATTTTTCTTAACTGAAGTTGTTGTTATTGACGGCCTGCTTGTTGGTATTTGGTAATTTTACTTAACTGAAGCTGTTATTAGTGAAGGCCTGCTTGTTTTCTACTTCCTAATTTTACTTAACTGAAGCTGCTATTGTTGAAAGCCTGCCAGTTTCCTTTGAATTAAATTAAGGGCTATTTCATAATTTAAGTTAGCTGAAACTCTTATTAATCAAGGCCCACCTGTTTTCATTTCCCTATTACTGAGATCTGATATCTTACTCAATCTGTGTTGTTTAACTGAAATTGTGATTGCTAAAAGCCTACCTGTTTCAGAGGTATTTATGTCAATAAGGTAGTAACATGAAATGATACATGATGGTACATGGGCCCTAACCTTCCACCTTACGTCCCCTTATCAGTAAATGTAGGTAACAACACCATTTACATGCCTAATTTACAAACTTACGGTATTTTATAGTTTGACATACATACTTTTAAAGTGTTGATTATTCGAATATCTTCGATGTATCGAAAAGTGCTCTTCCGATTTTTAGAGTTTATTTCACCTCCGTTCCGGCCGTCTGACATTAGGTTTAGCTGCTGTTACGAAGCTAAACTTACCAACAGTGCTGAATGTTGTGTCCGGAATTCAGAGTAGAGTATCACAAGGGTAAATAAAAGACGGAAAGTGTCTGGAATTGCTCATTAATAGCACTGTTTCATGTTGTAATGTTACCTATTGGTATAAACTATGATATTTTCTCAAGAACGTTTGCAGGTCTATATATAACCTTCTGTCCTCTAGGATAATCACTGCATGTATTTCTTCTAGGAGGTGTTTACTAAGCGAACTGGACATATCGATGGTACTTCACTGCAGAAATGCTGTTGATTCAGTACCACAAACGTATAGTAAACTAAAAATATTGGTCGGGCTAGATTGAGGATTTGTTGACTGGCATAACTCTCCAGTTATCCTGAGCAGAGGGCCAAAGGTAACCAAAAAATAATTTGTTATGTGGTGTAGTACAAGTAAAAAGTTGTGGACTTAACAATGAATGGAGGTCTAATTGGCCATAACTCCATTTCCCGATCTACTATAAGTGTTTAACAGTAACATAATATGAAGATATGAGACATAACGATGTTTTACGTTCAATCGTATTACACTTGAACGCTGTTCGTATGTCAGATTCTTTTCAGAAAGGACTAACTGAGAATACAGAGCTAAAGCAAGAATAATAAGACAGGAGACTCATAGCAGAAATACAGGGTGATTATAATTAAAAGTTAAACTTTCAAACTGCTGTATAAATAACAATACTAGTCAGAATGACGACAAATTACAACGGAATGTTTTCGGAGAAGGGGGAAACCGTACGGCAAAAGAAAAATAAATAGTTACAAAACGTAGCGATAGACGACGCTGTAAGCATCATAATTTAATAGTGGTCGACTACAAATGACAAACGAATCATACAACAATGCCTAAGGTGTAGTTTGACATTAAACAAACCGTGCTACTCAGTGCACATGAGTGTACAGGTGTGACACTGTTAGTTATGTAAGCCCATCCACTACGGTTTTTTAATTATCCTGAGGGCCAAAACAGCATAAAAGCATCAATCACACCTATTTCTAATAGTCCTGAGGCCAAAACCGCATAAAAAGCATCCATCACATCGGTTTTTAATTGTCCTGACGCCCAAAACTGCACAAATCCATCAATCAAAATGAAATCGGATTATTAATTTCCGTGTGACTGGCGCAAAACATGTTCAGTATGTTGTCCACCGTTTTCTGCAACATGTTGAAATCGAGAAACAGCGTGTTCTACAACTGTGCGAAGTGTTTCCGGGGTCACGTTCAGAATGTGTTACGCAATGCGTGCCTTCAATGCAGCTAAGTTTGCAATCGGAACACTGAACACATCTTTCGGATAAGCCCACATCCAGAAGTCACACGGATTAAGGTCAGGTGATCGGGACGGCCAGGCTGTAGGGGAATGGTAGCTGAATAATCTAGTATTTCAGAAATGGCGCTTCAGCAGCTGCTTAACTGGATTTGCAATGTGCGGAGGTGAGCCATCTTGCATAAAAATGATCCCACCCACACATCCACGCTGTTGGGGGAGCTGGAATCACGTGGTTGTGCAAAGGACACTTCTGGTGCTTACCAGTGACGGTACAGGCAAAGTGAACGGAAGCACTTGTCTCTTCGAAAAAATATGACCCTATGATAAATGACGCTGTAAACCCGCACCACCACCTTTTCAGGATGAAGTGGTACTGCTTTATTTGCGTGTGGGCTTTCCGTTGCACATATTCGATAATTATGTGTATTGACACTCCCTGTCATATGCAAGTGGGCTTCGTCTGTCCACAAAATCTTCCATGGTGAATCACTGTCCACTTCCACGTCAGCAATAATTTCTAAATCAGATGTCTCTCTTGCTGGCAGGTCGACAGGAAGAAACTCGTGCACATGGGAAATTTTGAATGGATAGTGAAGAAGGATATTTCGTAGGATTTTACGCACCGTGCTCACGGGTATGTCCAATGTTCGGGCAATACTCCGTGCACTACACTCGTCTCCTGCATTGCTGTGGACACTGCGTCCACTGACGTCGAATCAATTCGTTTCCTCCCTCTACTAGGTTGCACACCAACAGAACCCGTCTTTTCGAATTTCTGAATCATTTTGTTCCAGACTCAAGGCACTCATCGAACCAACGTTTTCTCTGCCCGGCGACTAGGTATTTGTGTTATCATCATCATCATCAACATCATAATCATCATCATCATCACCACAATTCGTGACAGTCGCTCGATTGGATTGCATGAAAAATTGGACTGAGTAAAAATTGGGACTTTGTACGGGCGCAGATGACCGAGGAGTTGGGTGCCCCACAAACCAAACAACTTCATCATAGGACCAACGCCTTTTTAAACCCTTCAGTGCCCGGAACTTCTGCAGAGCGACGCGTGCACAGTCATCAGTCCTGTAATACAGCTTTACAAGCAGAGCGCTATCCTGCATTGTGACAGTCATGGCGAACTTCACAGACGCGAAAGGTGGAAAAGCCGTATAACCGGCGTGTTTATAACAACTTTAATTGGTCGTGGGCGTGACAGGTGGTTTCATTTACGCATTCTGACACGTACAGTGCCATCTATTGATCAATTCTCACATTATTTTTTTTCTTCTGCCATACTTTTTCCTCCTTCTCCGATAATATTCCTTTGCAATTTGACGTCATTCTGGTCAGTGTTGTTACTTCCACAGCAATTTGAAACTTTAATTATAATCACCCTGTATATTGCTGTAACACCTTATACAATGACGTTTAAGCAGTCAGTCTTCCATAGTCTGTTAATGGACGAATTGGGAAGAACCGTTACTGTACCTATTCTTCCCTTCCCACTCTTCACTTTCTGTGTATAGGTGAAGATGCAGATAGAACACATGCAATGAGCAGAAACGCACTGTGTACATGGAGACGCAACGGTAGACGATGCAGCTGACTCGTAGTCTGTAAGGAGAAGACCCGAGGCCTTCATTTAGGTCGGAGGCAGAGCGGGGATGCCGGAGACAGATGAAAGAGGGACGTTATGAACGCAGGAAATGAGGATTTAAAATGGCAGCGGAGCGCTCGTCTTCTGTCGAGAAAAGAGACCGAAACATCAAACGCGAATTCAATACAACCTGCATCAATTGGATCCCTCAGACTTAGCAACATTACAGACAAGTCAGAGATCTGGCGAATAGGCTGTTCCAAATTGCTTATTTGCAACGCTGGACCGAACGTGAAATTACTGTAGCGCTGAGTCGAGATATTGATTGCATTCGTAAAATCTTTTTGCGTGTTTTCACTAAATTTGGCAATGAAAACTTAATATCTCTTTATAAGTTTCTACCGAAACTATCATACCCACTATCACGCAAGCTACTGTTTCGCTAAGTTCAAATTAAGTGTCATTATATTACATTGAATCATCTTTCTTGATTTTTGAATCGCTTTTTATCGGTTTCATCCTTTATTTGTGGAGGAAATGTGGCGTATTTCTATAATTTTAGACAAGCAGAGGAAACAAGAGACCAGACAGAACTTCACTGTACATTTTTAACGTAGCGAAAATCTCACTGACAAATAAAAATTGAACCGACAAATAAAAATTGAATATTGGTGTAAAGAGAGCCATGTTTGAAGCATTCAACGAATTTCAAAGTAAATTTGTATTTAATGATTTAATCGAAAATCCTAACACTTTTCGCATTTTGTTAAATCAGTAAATGGATCGAAGCCACAATGTAACCATAGAGGGCAAAGAAAAGATGACAGAGGGAAGGTCGAAGTACTAAACGTCTTTTTCCAAAACTGTTTCACTGAGGAATATCGTAGCGTGGTTCCTCAATTAAATCTGAGCCGTGGAGACGGCTCCTTGTCGGTTCTTCCCTGACTTCCGTAGTCGTATGCGGCTATGGAGCCACGTTATTTTCTGTTTACTGATTCTCCTTGTGAAGCAATGTCTCTGGCCGTGCATCGAGGAGGCGACAGAACGCGGAGGGAGCCAGTACGACGAGGGCAAGCCAACAGCTGGGCGCGGAGGACCAGGATCACCAGCGACCTGGACTATCAACGGCAGGTGTATATGTCGTGCGCATGTTTTGGCCACAGCCTTAGCGTTTCTCGCCTGCTGCAGTTTTTGCGGGGACGGCGTCCCGTTGTATGAATTCCGTTCGTCTTGACGTCCGTTAGTTTGTGATTCAGGCGATTCAGTCCTTTGTTCGACTGGATATTTTAATGTTCCCCTGACAATATTAAACTTGTCTTCGCCATTCGCACCTTTCATACACTGTGGTCGTACTAAGAGAGCTTCTGGCTTTGCCTGGTCTTGGTGGTTGCCTGAAGGGCTGAATTTAATGTGGTCACTGATTGAGCTCTCTTTTTTATTTGTTGGTATTTATATTAACTGTCTTTGTGCCTTTCTGTGCCTCTCTTAGGGTGGTTTTGTGCGTTACTTATTGCATGTGTAAATTGGTCTTAAGTCCAGTTACAGTGGCCGAAGGCAGTTTTTTAACTAATGTTATTTATCTTTCTATTGTGCTGGTGAATACTTTGAGGATAGCTCTGTTTTATTTAAATGTTGGCGACCTCCGCTTTTTTTAGTAGGATTTCAGTTTAGTCTTTTGGTACTATTTAAACAATTTTGTGATGCAACTTGGTCAGAGTTTTCTTGTGGATAGCTAACATAGCTAACATATTGGACCTACTGATAACAAACAGACCCGAACTTTTCGAATCTGTATGTACAGAACAGGGAATCAGTGATCATAAGGCCGTTGCAGCATCCCTGAATATGGAAGTTAATAGGAATATAAAAAAAGGGAGGAAGGTTTATCTGTTTAGCAAGAGTAATAGAAGGCAGATTTCAGACTACCTAACAGATCAAAACGAAAATTTCTGTTCCGACACTGACAATGTTGAGTGTTTATGGAAAAAGTTCAAGGCAATCGTAAAATGCGTTTTAGACAGGTACGTGCCGAGTAAAACTGTGAGGGACGGGAAAAACCCACCGTGGTACAACAACAAAGTTAGGAAACTACTGCGAAAGCAAAGAGAGCTCCACTCCAAGTTTAAACGCAGCCAAAACCTCTCAGACAAACAGAAGCTAAACGGTGTCAAAGTTATCGTAAGGAGGGCTATGCGTGAAGCGTTTAGTGAATTCGAAAGTAAACTTCTATGTACCGACTTGACAGAAAATCCTAGGAAGTTCTGGTCTTACGTTAAATCAGTAAGTGGCTCGAAACAGCATATCCAGACACTCCGGGATGATGATGGCATTGAAACAGAGGATGACACGCGTAAAGCTGAAATACTAAACACCTTTTTCCAAAGCTGTTTCACAGAGGAAGACCGCACTGCAGTTCCTTCTCTAAATCCTCGCACAAACGAAAAAATGGCTGACATCGAAATAAGTGTCCAAGGAATAGAAAAGCAACTGGAATCACTCAATAGAGGAAAGTCCACTGGACCTGACGGGATACCAATTCGAGTCTACACAGAGTACGCGAAAGAACTTGCCCCCCTTCTAACAGCCGTGTACCGCAAGTCTCTAGAGGAACGGAAGGTTCCAAATGATTGGAAAAGAGCACAGATAGTCCCAGTCTTCAAGAAGGGTCGTCGAGCAGATGCGCAAAACTATAGACCTATATCTCTTACGTCGATCTCTTGTAGAATTTTAGAACATGTTTTTTGCTCGCGTATCATGTCATTTCTGGAAACCCAGAATCTACTATGTAGGAATCAACATGGATTCCGGAAACAGCGATCGTGTGAGACCCAACTCGCCTTATTTGTTCATGAGACCCAGAAAATAATAGATACAGGCTCCCAGGTAGATGCTATTTTTCTTGACTTCCGGAAGGCGTTCGATACAGTTCCGCACTGTCACCTGATAAGCAAAGTAAGAGCCTACGGAATATCAGACCAGCTGTGTGGCTGGATTGAGGAGTTTTTGGCAAACAGAACACAGAATGTTGTTATCAATGGAGAGACGTCTACAGACGTTAAAGTAACCTCTGGCGTGCCACAGGGAAGTGTTATGGGACCATTGCTTTTCACAATATATATAAATGACTTAGTAGATAGTGTCGGAAGTTCCATGCGGCTTTTCGCGGATGATGCTGTAGTATACAGAGAAGTTGCTGCATTAGAAAATTGTAGCGAAATACAGGAAGATCTGCAGCGGATAGGCACTTGGTGCAGGGAGTGGCAACTGACCCTTAACATAGACAAATGTAATGTATTGCGAATACATAGAAAGAAGGATCCTTTATTGTATGATTATATGATAGCGGAACAAACACTGGTAGCAGTTACTTCTGTAAAATATCTGGGAGTATGCGTACGGAACGATTTGAAGTGGAATGATCATATAAAACTAATTGTTGGTAAGGCGGGTACCAGGTTGAGATTCATTGGGAGAGTGCTTAGAAAATGTAGTCCATCAACAAAGGAGGTGGCTTACAAAACACTCGTTCGACCTATACTTGAGTATTGCTCATCAGTGTGGGATCCGTACCAGGTCGGGTTGACGGAGGAGATAGAGAAGATCCAAAGAAGAGCGGCGCGTTTCGTCACTGGGTTATTTGGTAACCGTGATAGCGTTACGGAGATGTTTAATAAACTCAAGTGGCAGACTCTGCAAGAGAGGCGCTCTGCATCGCGGTGTAGCTTGCTCGCCAGGTTTCGAGAGGGTGCGTTTCTGGATGAGGTATCGAATATATTGCTTCCCCCTACTTATACTTCCCGAGGAGATGACGAATGTAAAATTAGAGAGATTAGAGCGCGCACGGAGGCTTTCAGACAGTCGTTCTTCCCGCGAACCATACGCGACTGGAACAGGAAAGGGAGGTAATGACAGTGGCACGTAAAGTGCCCTCCGCCACACACCGTTGGGTGGCTTGCGGAGTATCAATGTAGATGTAGATGTAGAAATCATGATTAATCTGAAATGTTTAATTAGCCATATAAACACTTCAGTCTGAAGTTGATTGAACTTACTAGTTCTATTTTTTTGCTACTGATTATTTCAGCAGTTGCTTTTTTATTTTTATTTCTTAAAATTGTAGGGGAGTGGATTTAAATCTTGCATCTCTGATACATATGCAAATTGTGTTGTAGATTTCCGTACTTAGTCTTGCGTGAGCAGCTAATGACAGTGAGAATGGGTTTAGTTCCAGTTCCGTAGAGGTAAGCTTATTCATTCTTGCTTTATTGCAATATACTCCAACAAACGGCTTGGTGGCGTGACACTTCTCGGCTGAGCCTCTGATTATAATGAGGACTAGCCACTTGATTAAAGCTTGAGCCTACCTTTAATTCTCATTTTCTCTTGTCTTGAATAGAGATCTTTGTTATGAGAGTAATAAGTAAGTTGCTACTCTTTGCTATGTTCTTGTAAGGGTTTTATTAACAATTGTTAAACGGCTTCTTTGGCCGTCACTTATTTAGTGCCTTTTGTTAACAGCACTAACCTGCCTCAGCTTGCGGCCGACCCGACTTTTCTGCGCCTCACGGACGCGGGAACCTGTTGGTGTTACGGGCTGCCTTGTTGTTTGGTAACTTGTGCCATGGCGCGGGGGATTGGTGTAAGTACAGTAATTCAGGCTGCCTGTTGGGACGAGCAACTTCAGTGTCTTGTGTATTTTACATTATTTATTTACATATCTAGTTCCATAGAACCAAACTGACGAGCAAATCTCCAAGGTCATGGGACTTGTCAGTGCATGAAATTAAACATAAAAGTAATCACAGATAAAGTAAATTGTTCATGATCCAAAAAAAGTCAAGCCATAAGTTTAAGTAAACGCAATCAACAATACAATTTTTTTTATTTCCATTTCATGGCCTTCATAGGACCACTCTACCCAATTTTTCTTCATTCTCTCGGATCTTATCATTCTTTCTTCATCGGAAATCACCCTCCCTATTGTCTGTTTGTTGTTTCTCGTTTGCAGTCTGGTTTGTTTGTCTGTGAGTTTCCTGGTTTTGTCAGTTTTGTTTCTTAGGTCTTCCAATGTAATCTGTAGCTCATCCATATCTTCTCCAATTTCTGTAATCCACTTAATGTTGTACCTACTATTCCACAATTTTTCTATTACCTCCTGATGATCCTGATCTCTGGTGTTCTGATTAGATTCCCGAGAAATGGTTTCTTCCTGATTGTACTCATTACCGGTTCTATTTCCTTGTAGACTGTTTCATTTGTAGCTACTCTGCAGCGTCCATTTCTCTGGTACGATTTGTTGATGCACGTTCTTTTGATTCTTCTCTCTATTTTGAGTATGTCTATTTGTGAAGTTTTAGTTGTTTTGAAAATCGTTTCACTTGCGTATTTTATTTATGGTTGAGTGACTGTTTTGTAGTGATTTAATTTTGTTGCTATTGACAGGCTCTTTTTGTTGTAGGTGTTCTTGGTAATATATTGTGCTCTAGTCGATATGTTTATTCTGTTATGTCATGTTGGCATTTCATTGAGGTTATATGTTATGATTTCTCCCAGATATTTAAATTTATCTACAATTCTGATTTCTTGGTTTCCTATGGCAATTTTGTTTATGAATGGTGGGTCAGTTAACATGAAGACTGTTTTCTCAAAGGATATTCCAAGACTAATTTTCTGTGCTATTTCCTGCAGCGAGATAACTTGGTTTCCTGAATAGTGTTGGACAAGAGAGCAAGGTCATCAGCAAATCCTAGACACTTCAAACTTATTTTGTCTTTGGGTCTTCCAATTTGGATGTTCTTTGGGTTAATCTTGTACCATTTCCTCATGATGTAGTCTAAAGCACAGCTGAACAGCAGGGGTGACAAGCAACCTCCTTGTCTTAAACCTGTTTTTATGATGAATGGCTCAGAGAGTTCCCCCCTGAAACTGACTTTTGATACAGTGTTGGTTAAGGTGAGTTCTATAAATTTTTAGTTTTGTATGGAGCTCAAAATTTCTTAAGATTTCTAACCTTGAAGGCCTATGGATACAGTCATATGCTTTTTTTAAAGTCCATGTAGGTTATTACAAGAGGTTTATTTCGTTTCTTGTAATATGCTATGGCTAATTTTAAAGTGATGATCTGTTCTGCACAGCCTCTCCAAGGTCTGAAGCCTCCTTGGTATTCACCTAATTCTTCCCATAGTTGCTCTTTGACCCTCTTGTATAGGATTCTGGAGAAAATCTAGTATGTGCAGGCTAAGAGAGAGATACCTCTGTAATTATCTGGGTTGCTTTTATCTCCTTTTTTGTGGAGTGGGTGGATTACGGCTGTGGTCTAATGTTTGGGAAACTTTTCTGTTATCCAGATATATGTTATAGCTATGTGTAAGGATGTTCGAACTGTATCACTGGCATATATCCACATTTCGCAAAAACTTGGTCTTCTCCGAATGCCTTATAAGTTTTCATCTCTCTGAGTGCTCTTTCCACCTATCGGATTGTTGGAGGATTTATGAGATCAGGTGGAGTCTTGATGGGTGTGTCTGTATTAATTACTAAACGTTCCTGAGGTTCTTCACAATTCAAAAGTTTAATAAATGCTTTTGCCATGACTTCGGCATTTTCCTTGTCATTATGTGCCATTTTTCCATCTTCCCTTTTTCAGCATTAATGTGGGAGGGGCAAATTTTTGTAATTGTCTTCCAAACAGTTTGTAAAAGTTTCTGGAATTGGTTTTAAGATAACGCTCTTCTATTGAGTCGCTTAGGTCTTTCTGTGATTGTCTCTTGGTTTGCCTGATAATTTGTGTTAACCTTTCCCTGATATTTTTGAGTTTGGCTGCATTTTCTCCTGTTTTGTGTGTTTCAAATTATATCTTTCTTCATGAATTTTGTCACTTTCTGAGTTCCACCAGACATGTCTTTTAAGTGGGTTCAATGGGGCTAAATTTTCTGCTTGTTGCCTCAGCATTTGAACCAGTTTTTCTAAATTATGTCAGTTTCATATTTTGTGTCACTTCTCTATATTTATCATTTCTAATTAATTGGTGGGGATCGAAGTTCCTCTTTCGTTTATTGCATTTTGGTTTCTTTTTGAGTGGTGTGAACTCAGTGTAATGATATGAACCTGTATCTACCCCTCTTAATATTTTAACATTGTAAATTTCTCTGTAGAAGAATTTGTCCATAAATACATAATCCAGCTGCCATTCTCCTTTTTTCCAGTCAGGATGTTTCCAACTTTAAGTTTGTTTACTTTCTTTTGAAGTATGTAGACAACAATATAATATAAGAATCACTTTAATTTTTCAAGGAACTTCTCAACAGAATAAAGGGAGTGACCCATGAGGAAACTCTTGAGTTTCGATCTGAAAGCAAGTGGATTACTACTAAGATTTTTGAATTCTTGTGGCAGCTTATTGAAAATGGATGCAGCAGTATACTGCACATCTCTCCGCACAAGATTATGAAGTTGTATTCCGCCGATTATTAATTGAGTAAAATCTGCTAATTGTTGCATGTGTATTGAGAGGGAAATGTCAAAATATCCAGACTAGTGAACACGGGCCGACAAGAGGTTTATGAACTTACACCATTTACTGCCCAAACTGCCCGTTTCTGAGCCAAAAATATCCTTTTAGAAAGGGAACAGATACCCCAAAATATAATACCATACAACAGAATTGAATGAAAATAAGCAAACTAGACTAATTTTCGTTCTGAACGATCACTTACTCCAGACGCTGTTCCAATAGTAAAAATGGCAGCATTGAGTCTTCGAGCAATATCCTGAATGTGGACTTTCCCACAACAGTTTACTTTCTACCTGCACATTAGAAATTTGAACTGTTTAGTTTCACTAACCATATGTCCTTTCTGTGAAATTAAAACGTCGGGTTTTGTTAAACTGTGTGAGAGAAATTGTAAAAACTGAGTCTTACTGTGATTTAGCATTAGTTTATTTTCTACAAGCCATGGACTTAGGTCACTAACTGCACTATTTGAAACAGAGCCATTGTTGCACACAACATCCTTTACTACCAAACTAGTGTCAGCAGCATACATAAATATTTTAAAATTGCCCATAATACTAGAGGGCATATCATTTATACAAATAAGGAACAGGAGTGGCTTCAACACTGATCTATGAGGCACCCCCCCATTTACCGTATCCCACTCAGTCACCACATCACAGCCATTCTGAACACTTTGAATAATGACGTTTTGCTGTCTGTTGTTAATGTAAGAGGTGAGCCAATTGTGAGCTACTCCCTCTATTCCATTATGATCCAATTTCTAGAGCAATATTTTGTGATCAACACAAACAGTTGCCTTAGTTAAATCAAAAAATATGACAAGCATTTGAAACCTTTTGTTTAATCCATCCAGTACCTCACAGAGAAAAGAGAATATAGAATTTTCAGTTGTTAAACGACTTCTAAAGCCGAACTGTACGTTTGACAGCAAGGTATGTGATATAAAATGATCGATTATCCTTACATGCACAGCCTTTTCAATAACTTTAACAAACAGTGATGGCATAGAAATTGGTCTAAAATTATCTACATTATCGTTTTCTCCCTTGTTATAAATCGGCTTTACTACAGACTACTTTAATCATTTAGGAAACTGACCATTCTTAACGGAAAAACTACAAATATGGCTAAGCACAGGGCTAACATGTGCAGCATAGTACTTTAATATTCTGCTAGGTACTGTAAGTAGGCTGTTGATGTTTTCTTATTGGCAACGTTACGTAGCGCACTGTATGAAAATCACTGGCTGTGCTGTGTGCAGTCTGTGGCTAGTTTGCATTGTTGTCTGCCATTGTAGTGTTGGGCAGCGGCAGCTGGATGTGAACAGCACATAGCGTTGCGCAGTTGGAGGTGAGCCGCCAGCAGTGGTGGATGTGGGGAGACAGATGGCGGAGTTTTGAAATTTGTCATGAACTGCTATATATATTATGACTATTAAGGTAAATACATTGTTTGTTCTCTATTAAAATCTTTCATTTGCTAACTATGCCTATCAGTAGTTAGTGCCTTCTGTAGTTTGAATCTTTTATTTAGCTGGCAGTAGTGGCGCTCGCTGTATTGCAGTAGTTCGAGTAACCAAGATTTTTGTGAGGTAACCGGTTTGTGAAACGCATAGGTTAATGTTAGTCAGGGCCATTTTTTTTGTAGGGATTTTTGAAAGTCAGATTGCGTTGCGCTAAAAATATTGTGTTAGTTTAAGCACAGTCCTGTATAATTTTTCTAAGGGGACGTTTCATATGTCGACCCTTAGCTGAGGATACCTCACTGGAATCTTCTGATTTTTTTCTTGTAGTTTGTATCCTGGCAGGGTCGCCATGAGGAAGATGTTACTGCACTACGTACAAAGACTTTTGTATGACATTCTGAAGATGAGTAACCCTGAAAAGCGTCAAATGTTACTTGCTGAACACTGTCATTCGTTCATTTCAAGCGACCCACTCAACGGTTGAGTAAGTATTGCCCTCTAGCTACATTATGACCGGAAGCCTCCTATGCGACTTTGTCGCAACTGCAGTATTTGAAATATAATGCTTGCGTATTATGACACTCTGGAGCCCTAAAATCTCCTCTGGGTTCCCTCTGTTTGTGCTTGAGACCCAGGAATTACATAGCGGTGTCGGTATTGATACTGTGCTTCTTGATTTGCGGAAGGCGTTCAACTTCCAATGAACAATCCACGAGGGTGCAGAATATCAGCCCATTTATGTGACTTCATTGAAGAATTTATGGCGAACAAAGAACAGCATGTCATTCTCAACGGAGTGAAATCTTTAAACGTAAACACTACTTCGAGCATGCACCAAGGAAGTGATACAGGACCATTACTTTTCACAACATGTATAAATGACGTAGTGGATAGCGTCAGAAGTGGCACGAGGTTTACTACGGATCACGCTGATGTGTACAGGGAAGTGCTGTTAAGACCGGCAGAAGTTCGACGCTTGGTGCAGGGATTGGCAGTTGTCCCTCCACATAAACAGATGTAATGTATCGTGCATAAATAAGCAAGAAGTACATGATTATACGATTGTAATCCTATGAAATACGTAGGGGTATGACTAGGGGACGGTTTAAGGTGGAACAACAACATAAAACTATTCGCACGAAATACAGATGGCAGACTGAGTCACTGCAAGAATCCTCAACAAATCTATTCCACCCATAAAAGAGGTAACTTATAAAACCCTTTTCGACCAACACCTAAATATTGGTCCTCAGACTGGGATTCTTACCAAATATAATTGATAGAAGAAATAGAAAGATCCAAAGAACAGTGTGTTTCTTTACTAGCTGACTTAGTAAACGCGAAAACGTCATAGATACTCAACCAGCTTCAGAATAAAAACAGTCCTGGTTGCGAAATAATTTCAATGACGCGTTCCGCCCTTTTGGGACACCATTAGATCGTCTATAAAAACAACAAACCAATCAATTAGCGAAAGAGGAAGGGGAATGGTTCAAATGGCTCTGAGCACTATGGGACTTAATAACTGAGGTCATCAGTCCCCTAGAACTTAGAACTACTTAAACCTAACTAACCTAAGGACATCACACTCATAGATGCCCGAGGCAGGATTCGAACCTGCGACCGTAGCGGTCTCGCGGTTCCAGACTGCAGCGCCAGAACCGCGCGGCCACTTCGGCCGGCTAGCGGAGGTGGTTGTAGCAACAATAACTGGATATTTAACCAGTCATAAAAACACACAAAATTCAAGGTGGATCTACGAATTCCAGCATGCTGGAGTAGGTTGGGTCAGCAACTTCTGTTTATAAATAGAAAAACCAGCCGAAATTATAAATATTTTATTTGTCACTCGTTGTCTAGTTTCGGGCCAAGACCCATTTTCGAATCTACATGATGACGGACGGAGCAAGGTCAAAAACAGACTAGCACTCGCGAATAGGTCATTCCTGGCCAAGAGAGGTCTATTTAGATCAAACATAGGGCTTAATTTGAGAAAGACATTTCTGAGAAAGTACGTTTGGAGCTCAGCATTGTGTGGTAGTGAAACATGGACTGTGCTATGACTGAAACAGAAGAAACTAAAAGCATCTGAGATGATGGTGCTACAGACAAATTTTGAAAATTAGATGAGCTGACAAGGTAAGGAAAGAGGACGTTCTGCGCAGAATCGGAGAAGAAAGGAATATATGGAAACTACTGATACGTAGAAGTGACAGGATGATATCATATCTGTTAAGACATCAGGGAATGACTTCCATGGTACTAGAGGGAGCTGTAGAGGACAAAAACTGTAGAGGAAGACAGAGTGGAATATATCCAGCAAATAGCCGAGGACGTAGGTAGCAACTGCTACTCTGAGATGAAGAGTTTGGCACAGGAGAGGAATTGGTGGTGGGCCAAATCAAACCAGTCAGAAGAGTGATGACTAAAAAAAATAAAAAATAAAAAAAGTAAAAATAAAAAAATGGAAAAGCACCACACCCTAACCTTTCTCTACAGGGCGTTTCCGTACAAGCGTGCAAAAATGTAACGGGAAATAGAGAATGCTCCACTGAACAATTTGAGGTAGGGAACCTGGGGTCGGAGAAACCAGCTAAAGGACATATGGAAGTAAACTTGGTATGCCGCTTTGTCTAGCATTACTGTTTTTCAGCTTATTTACGAGTAAGATGCTTACACGTTCGCACGTACCGTGCTGCTTATTTACATCTACACTATTTGCTGCCAAGAATTAGAGGACGAGCCTGATCACTAGGAAGTCATGTTGCAGGTATCGTTTACTTTACTTGTCCATAAGTTGGCTCTTTTACATTGTATTTACATTGTCCGTGACAGATTGTGCTATCAATCTTTGCTCAGTGCTATTCTCACGTGTAGTATAATAGGATGGAGCAGTAACGGTACAGTTTCGCAGAACTCACTGCCATGCACTGTGTGTATGGCGAAGTACGTGCCAGTGCTCTCTGCTGAAGGGCTGTAAGGGGAACGATTTTATAACAAACATCGTCCGTCACGACGAGTGTTTATTTCTCTTGATCGACGAGTGCGGGAGACTGGTTCACTGGAAAGAAGAAACGAGGCACCTGGCAACATGAGGACCACACACACACCCGATTTTGGAGAGTAGGTAATGCAATGTGTTTCAACGTATCCCTCAACAAGCACTCTTCGTATTGCACGTGAAATGGGTGCTGCATATACTAGTGTGTTGCGAGTACTCCACGAACAATTATTACACCCAATTCACCTACAACTAGTCCACACAATGCTTGTGACTGACTTTGCACCAAGGGTCGCATTGTGTCAGTGGCTGCTCCAACAAGGTGATCGACCAAATTTCCCCCAAATCGTTCTGTTTACTGACGAGGGCTCATTTGATCGTGATGGTATTTCGAACAGCAGGAATAGCCAGCCATGTGCGGAATGAGGAAAATCCTCATGCTGTAGAAAGGTCACATCATGAAGTGTGTTTTGCTGTAAATATCTGGGCCGGCATTTTAGACGACAATTTCATTGCGCCATATCTTCTACGTGGCCGTCTGAATGGCCACCTATACTTCATGTTTATGCAAGGAGTTATGCCTGAGTTGTTGGAGTCCGCAGCTCGTGGTCGTGCGGTAGCGTTCTCTCTTCCCGCGCCCGGGTTCCCAGGTTCGATTCCCGGCGGGGTCAGGGATTTTCTCTGCCTCGTGATGACTGGGTGTTGTGTGATGTCCTTAGGTTAGCTAGGTTTAAGTAGTTCTAAGTTGTAGGGGACTGATGACCATAGCTGTTAAGTCCCATAGTGCTCAGAGCCATTTGAACCAGTTGAGTTGTTGGAGAACGTACCCTTGGCTGTTTGAGAGGATGTGGATAAAATAGGAGGGTGCACTGCCTCACTTCAGTGTGGATGTTCGGATCTATCTCTTTGCTGTATTTCCTGGTCGCTGGATTGGAAGGGGAATTCCTATTCCATGGCCTGCTAGGTCACCTGACCCGAATCCCCGTGATTATTTCCTATGGGAATATGTAAAGCCACTTGTGTATGAGACCCCGTGGATACGGTGATGAAATTAGTTGCGAGAATTCTGTCCGCCTGTCTTATGTTTCGAAACACACCAGGAACATTTCTCAGGGTGCCTCACCATATTTTTCGACGACGTCTTGCTTGCATTGAGGTTGAAGGCCATCAGTTTCAGCACATTTTATAAGATGCAGTACAAACGGTACGATCATTGCGTCAATGGTTGCATTTGCAGTTAACTGCAACTGATGTAAATAAAAAAGTACACAGTTATATGATTTTATCTTCTTAAGCTGGATTATCAGACCCCCGATTCCCTACCTCAAATGGTTCAGTGGAGCAACCTCTGTCCTGTTAAATTTATGCACGCTGTTATAGAAACGCCTTTTATACGTACTGGTGGAAAACTGGAATACATCGTGTGTCACAAACTGACACACGGACCAGAACCTGCACGAATTATCATATCATACTCGAGCCAGTCGTGTAGAGCCGTGACAAGGAACAGCTCGGTAACGCTCGTAATGTGCACAAGACGAATATGTGAGCTGCCGCAGGATCTAGGATGCGAGATGAGGGACACAGAATGCGTTCTGAGAAGTTTCGGATACTCCACCATTTGAATAAGTTATCAGGCGTCTGCTCCATTCCCTCAAACTCCAGCACTATCGTGCCTACAGTTACAAATCATTGATGTCACTCAAATTAATTTCTATTCGTTGAGATTGTTAAACTGGAAAATGGTTCATGAAAAGTTCTGTTTGATAATGTTGAAACCCAATTAACGTAAAAGTAGTGATTATTTATGATTTCAGATGGATTGCGATAAACCCGTCACAACACTGCAGTTTACTACATGCGACGATTGCTGTCCGAACTTTTGTAACGACAACCGTCGCTTAGCTTCCACATTTCTGTCTCAGTATGAACCTTAGTAGAACTGTACATAAGCACTATCCACGAACATTACGCTAGATACAACATGTACACGCTCCACGAACTGCCGCTAATGATGACCGTAGCACACCGACTGCCCACAACTCATACCTTAAACACAACAACGCGTCTATAATAGAGTGCCAGAGAGGTGTCAGTTGACGACTGTAAATCAGAGGAGGAATGAGGTCAACAATTCCGACTAGCCGTGAGTGAATGAATGAATGAATACTAGAATGTGCAGAAAGTATATCGTATGCCGTGTGATGAAGCAGTCTCCTTATATATATCTCCGAAAGACTAAAAGAATTTCTAAACTGAATAATTTAGTACCAACTAAAGCTTCAGAGTAAAACGAAAAAAGGGAAAATTTAGGCCCAACAAGTTACATGAATTTGTAAACTATCTATTACGAGATAAAATTCAAAGATAAACAAGTAGCCACGTGCTTGCTTGCATGTAAGTATACAGGAGAACCAGGTGTATTGCTAGTAATTTGAGTGGTAAAAGTACAGAGAGAACAATTTATAAGAAACGTAATCTACAAAACAGTAATAAAAAGATTGGAAAACGTTATTTTATAAATCACATTTTCATCAAACGTATGTGATAAATTCGCTCTCTCAGAAAAAATTAAAGAATCCTTTATTAATATTACACACACTACATGAGAATAGATGCCAACATGTTAAAGAAAAACCGTGTTTACATTAAAGCTCTCTGCCATAGAAGTTAAATATTTACTTTCGGAAGGTATCATTCCTTAACTATACTCAAAGATATAAATAAACAAAATATGGCTCTGAGCACTAATCCCGCAAGGTATACAGGAAAACTTCTCTGATTATCGGAAAACAGAAAACTATGTATGGCGGAAGTAAAGCTGTGAGGGCAGGTTGTAAGCCGTTCTTGGATAGCTGAGTCAGTGAAGCACAACTCAACTTCTGAGGTCATCAGTCCCCTAGAACTTAGAACTACTAAAACATAACTAACCTAAGGACAACACACACATCCATGCCCGAGGCAGGATTCGAACCTGCGACCGTAGCGGTCCCGCGGTTCCAGACTGTAGCGCCAAGAACCGCACGGCGACTGCGGCCGGTAAACAAAATATATTCAGCTCAATTACTGCTTATTATTCTGGCATTATTAAAGAAAAAATCGCCCACAGGAAATGGCCGAACCCGTGACCTTTACAGATGTAAATAAAGGCAAGAGATACGCAATAAAAATTTAGAAGATAATCAGATCCGCATACAAAAACTGGTATTTACATTGCACATGAAAGTCAGTATTCGAAGATGGGCTACATTGGAGTTTATTGGCAAATTAAAACTGAGTTCTGGACCGAGATTCTATCCTGTAACCTCTTCCTTCAACGAGCAAGTGCTTCACTGACTCAGATATCCAAGAACGGCTCACAGCCTGCCCTCACAGCTTTACTTCCGCCATATACACTCCTGGAAATTTAAATAAGAACACCGTGAATTCATTGTCCCAGGAAGGGGAAACTTTATTGACACATTCCTGGGGTCAGATACATCACATGATCACACTGACAGAACCACAGGCACATAGACACAGGCAACAGAGCATGCACAATGTCGCCACTAGTACAGTGTATATCCACCTTTCGCAGCAATGCAGGCTGCTATTCTCCCATGGAGACGATCGTAGAGATGCTGGATGTAGTCCTGTGGAACGGCTTGCCATGCCATTTCCACCTGGCGCCTCAGTTGGACCAGCGTTCGTGCTGGACGTGCAGACCGCGTGAGGCGACGCTTCATCCAGTCCCAAACATGCTCAATGGGGGACAGATCCGGAGATCCTGCTGGCCAGGGTAGTTGACTTACACCTTCTAGAGCACGTTGGGTGGCACGGGATACATGCGGACGTGCATTGTCCTGTTGGAACAGCAAGTTCCCTTGCCGGTCTAGGAATGGTAGAACGATTGGTTCGATGACGGTTTGGATGTACCGTGCACTATTCAGTGTCCCCTCGACGATCACCAGAGGTGTACGGCCAGTGTAGGAGATCGCTCCCCACACCATGATGCCGGGTGTTGGCCCTGTGTGCCTCGGTCGTATGCAGTCCTGATTGTGGCGCTCACCTGCACGGCGCCAAACACGCATACGACCATCATTGGCACCAAGGCAGAAGCAACTCTCATCGCTGAAGACGACACGTCTCCATTCGTCCCTCCATTCACGCCTGTCGCGACACCACTGGAGGCGGGCTGCACGATGTTGGGGCGTGAGCGGAAGACGGCCTAACGGTGTGCGGGACCGTAGCCCAGCTTCATGGAGACGGTTGCGAATGGTCCTCGCCGATACCCCAGGAGCAACAGTGTCCATAATTTGCTGGGAAGTGGCGGTGCGGTCCCCTACGCCACTGCGTAGGATCCTACGGTCTTGGCGTGCATCCGTGCGTCGCTGCGGTCCGGTCCCAGGTCGACGGGCACGTGCACCTTCCGCCGACCACTGGCGACAACATCGATGGACTGTGGAGACCTCACGCCCCACGTGTTGAGCAATTCGGCGGTACGTCCACCCGGCCTCCCGCATGCCCACTATACGCCCTCGCTCAAAGTCCGTCAACTGCACATACGGTTCACGTCCACGCTGTCGCGGCATGCTACCAGTGTTAAAGACTGCGATGGAGCTCCGTATGCCACGGCAAACTGGCTGACACTGACGGCGGTGGTGCACAAATGCTGCGCAGCTAGCGCCATTCGACGGCCAACACCGCGGTTCCTGGTGTGTCCGCTATGCCGTGCGTGTGATCATTGCTTGTACAGCCCTCTCGCAGTGTCCGGAGCAAGTATGGTGGGTCTGACACACCGGTGTCAATGTGTTCTTTTTTCCATTTCCAGGAGTGTATAATTTCCTGTTTTCCGATAATCAGAGTTTTCCTGTATACCTTGCGGGATTAGCACTCATGGAAATATACAGCGGAGACATGGCTTAGCCACAGCCGAGGCGATTGTTTCCATAATGAAATTTCACTCTGTAACGGAGTTTACGCTGATCTGGAGCTTACTGTCAGGCTAAAACTGTCTGCCTGACCATGACTTAAGACCTTTGCCTTTCGAGACCCGGTCCGATACACAGTTTTATTCCACCAGGGACTTGAAATTAGGCAAGAAAGGAGCTGCATCTAGTCTACCACAATTCACAGGCTACGTACTTGATATGCGTTTACCCAGAGGAAGTCACTGTCATACGCATTCGCGTAACTTACCATCGTGTAGCATAACCGTGAGCCTGTGTGGGAAGCTGGGTAAGGTGAGAGACGGCTGCACATGATGCTGGAAATTCTGAGTAGCACAGGTTTTGCAGAGCCGGAGCTCTTGCACAATTTCACTCGGAGACTGCGACAGTGTTCGGTCTGATAGGAAGAACTGGGAGTTCAAACAGGTGAACCGAGCTGACAGCCTTCTGTTTTCGTCACAAATTTTCGATACAATTCGACAGAAAAATTATAAGAAATTATCGTATGTTTGTGAGCCCAAGAGGGATAAGAAATACAAAGAAAAATATTTATTTAATCTACTTCGGTTTTTCGCATGCAGGGAAATAAGTCCAAGTTCGTAACAGTGAATTGTCTATATAATTAGTTTACTAGAATATAAGTAGGTATTGTTTACTGAGAGTATAAAACTCTCTGAATGGAATGAAAAGTTTGAAAATCATGATCGAATTAAAAGTAACGCCAATATTGTCACTTCTGACTTTTATTTACTCATAAACAATCACTTCCACATCGTAAAAAGCCTTTTTGTTCCTCTTTCTTTTTAGAAGTACTGCTACACATCTGATCTTCCTGTTTTGAATTGAAAGTTATATCCATACGAAAGGTTAACTTGGAAATTGCAGTGCTTTATTAGATATGGTTCTAGTGTCTTTGATATGTATTGCCTTCTTCTGACCTTAAAATTGATAAAGGGAGTCCGTATCAAGGTGCAAGTTGGCATTTTTTACTGTAACAAGTGGTTACCATAGATGAAATGCGCGATAAGTGACACAGCATCGAAACTCACATCTTTGAATTTCTATCCTGGCACCTAAACAAAGAGACACATCGCTTCTATCTATCTAAACATACTCGTAATATTTTCATTTCTACGAATACATTAGTATTCCTAGAGAAAATGCTGTTCTGCGCGTCACTATGATGTTCCACAATATGCTGCGTAAAATTCTTTACTTCTTGTGAAATGAAGGAGACCATTTTGTTAACTACCTCTCGGAGCGCACTAGTCGGTGAAGAGGAATCCTCCGGCCGACTCCGCTCCGTTCGCTTCGGCCAGTTCCGACTGATCGTTGTCTGCTGCTGCAGTACCGGAGATGGCAGTGCACTACTCGTAAACTCAAAGTTACTCGCCGGTTAACTGGATCCGATGAACAGCTTTAGCGAAGTCTTTCCGTAAATTTGGAAACCGTACTGCATGTAGAGTACGAGAGTCCATAGACTTTAGGAAGCATACCTCATGTGGGCACCTATCTTTGGTTAAGATGAAGACGAAGAGAGGAGAAAGAAATATTTTAGATGAAAACAGAAACTAGTACAAGTAGCACAGAGAGCAAGGTAGTGAATGTACTGTGTGAAGAGACTGGCGAGAGGCAGAAAGATGGGAAGTGCGTGGAGTTGCGCAGGCACGCCAGACATTTGGGTGGCTACTGCTGCAGAGGTGGCGCCGCGCTCGGAGAGATAAATTAATCAGCGGCGGTGTAGCTGGAACTGCAGGCGCGTCTGGGGGAGCGGATTAGCCGTCTGGGGCGACGCGCGCGGCATGCGCCGCGGTGGGTAATTCCCTGGCTGCCGCCGCCGCCGCTTCGTGGCCACGTTCCGGCATACCGCCGCGTCTTCAGGAATGCCACCGAATGCGGCCGCCTTTAAATGCGAGCGGTCTTTGCGCTCCGACTACACGGTCTGCGGCGAGCACGTGAACGTCTCTCGCAGGGGAACTGAGTGTTGAAGTGGGGTTGCCGACTGTCTGTTTCGTACAGAAACGCTAGTGAAAATTGCAGACTTCAGAACGAACGCACCAAATGAATCGAAATTCGGAACATATTTACAACCACGTATCAGCCATAAATGAAAAAAAAAAAAAACAGCAGATGGATTGTGTTCACGTATGCCTATAAGCGTCCTTCCTTCTGTTAGAGAGCCGGCCACTGTGGCCGAGCAGTTCTAGGCGCTTCAGTCCAGAACCGCGCTGCTGCTACGGTCGCAGGTTCGAATCCTGCCTCGGGCATTGATGTGCGTAATGTCCTTAGGTCAGTTAGGTTCAAGTAGTTCTAATTTCTAGGGGACTGATGACCTCAGATGTGAACTCCCATAGTGCTTAGAGCCATTTGAATCATTTTTGAATCTTCTGTTAGATCAGACATGTTCGTTGCAGAACCATCAGCTGCGAAGAAGCATAAAATTAATAATTCACTTCGATAAGGATAAAACTGGGCCTCAACAAGTCTGCAATAAAATGTAATTACATCGGATAAATAACACATGTCAACTTCCTCTTGCATACAACAGTCTGTAAATATTCAGCTCGAAGAAAGACAACTTGTCAGCTAAAATGCCAAGATCGCATTTGCAAAACCTTTACTTACAATAACCGGTCTTGGCAAACAGAGTTACCACCGTCTGATCTCTGAATAGTATGCAAAGAGGACAAAACATCTTACATTATGAAAACCAGGGTACACGTCATAAATGATAGCTTTATTTGTTATTACACATACCACAATACAATTTTTTATGCCCTCCCTTTCCCCATCATAGTCATTCCCTGCGCTCTCCAGGGGTGCCTTCATCGGCGAGCATCGTTGCTCTTAGCTTGCGTCAGCAACAACTGTCAATCAATAGAACGAAAAACCAGTTCAGGTTGAAAATATTTTATTTTCCATTTGATGACTAGTTTCGGGCCAAGACCCATTTTCAAGTCAACATAACCAAGTCGAAAATGGCATCGGTATCCACTGTAAAAGTACATTACACATTTTTGGACGTCTTCGGAAATGCCAATTTCCACTTTGTTATGTTGATTTGAAAATGTCTCCGTCCGAAAGCAGACATCGAATGAAAAATAAAATATTTGCAGCTTGGACTGGTTTTTCATTCTATTCATTGCTTTAGTTAAATTTAAAAGTAGATGTCACGTTTCGGCAAAGGGTAATTCTTAATCTTCTCACTTTTACGGCAATAAAGAACGTGAAAGGGTACAGTACCGCCCAACATTGAAAATAGGTACGAAATTCTTGTCAGAACAACACATTTTTTGTGTAAAAGTAACTCAATTTCAATTAATACAGCGAAGCCGGATACCAGTGTGGGAAAGAATGACAATTTATTTATTTAATTGATCACATGTGCACTCCCTCAAAATAAATCCCTACATCCAGTTTGGTGAGATCTGTGAAAGGAATGAATGTATGGTCGTCTGCTAACCACAGATAGTGAATCGGAATGTATGATCATCTTTGAGTCGATCCTTTGGCTACCTTTGGTGAGACCAAAGAGATGGAAGTTACCAGAGCTTTGAGCGTCTGAAATGTGGCTGACCAATAAGGTAGCAGGGTGCTTCTCCCACTTCGAGAGAGGTGCGAGAGAATCGAGAATACGGCCATGTTTCAGCACTCTGCCGCTGAACCTTCTGCTGTAAAGACCTGTTTTTTTGTTGTGCTCCGGAATGAAAGAGTGGAGGCATGGTATGGATGTGGAATATTTAAGAGTAGTTAGAATTAATAATTTCTCTTTCACAGGACCTTTTGTGGGGAAAATTACAAAGTGAGGCAGGTAATTTTAAGGGGATTGTAGTAAACCAACGGTCACAAAGAGCCCACGTGTAGTTATAAGTTGAGATACTTCCGTGAGCTTAAGCTGAAATATTTAAGAATTAATAGCGTGTGTACAATAAGCTGAAATATTTAAGAATTAATAGCGTGTGTACAATAAGCTGAAATATTTAAGAAATAGCGTGTGTATCATAAGTTGAAGTATTTAAGAAATATCATTCCGTGTGACGCTGAATTTAGACTCTGAGAGAGAATCAAGGTGAGTCGGCCGTTTTTCCAGCAACGCCACTTGGCTTGCATTGCACAGGAAGACGTGCGTTTATCTCCAGAGTTCACAGTAGGAAAGTAGAATTACAAAGTGGGGCAGTGTCGTGTGAAACTGAGATAAATATTGATTGAAGTGGGAAAGCGGAAAGTGATGAAGTTGTAACCGTTCTTTGTGTAATATTTCATATTGTTGTGTTGTGTATGTCTTGTAATTTGGGTATGTGTGTTTTGCATGGGAGTAGCAAGGTAGTTTCGAAAGATTTGTGGGTATGCCTGTTCCTTCTGTATCGCTCGATCTGGAGGAAAGTTTCGTGAGGATTATTGTGAGAGGCGAAGTGTGAGGTATAATAAAAGATCCACCATCCGATCCAGGGAGTGCACTGTTGCGGTAAATAGATTACGAGACCATAGTATAGAGATTCACTAACGTAAAGCCATGCCCACTGGGCGGAATTTCTCATGTGATTTTGTTGTAGGTTGTAGAATTTGTGTGTTGAGGAATAAATCAAATAGTGAAAAGAAAGAGATTGGTGGCCTTTTTCATTAAATTGTATGTTATCGTAATGTCCCGAATTTATATAAAAGCCGTTAAATCAAAGACAAAAGGTAAATGTGGTATTGCCAGTGCGTAGTGTACAGTCAGAGTTCTATAAATCACTGATAGTCAGATGCGTGTTTCCGTTGCGTATTATTCATACAGGAGGATAATTTGTAACTAAATAGTAAGATACGAGAATTCATGTTGCTCGATAAATAAAGGAAGATTCCACTCGCTTGGCAAACCACTCATCTTGCAGGCCTGACTGCTTGATGCCACAGTATGAGAAAGGCAAGTGGGTGCCTCTCATAATTTCGACCCTGCCAGGATTCCGTTTTTTTGCCACGATAATTTTGTTACCAGGATATTTAATTTGTTGCCAGGATTCCTTTGCCAGGATCGTTTTTGTTAGGATATTTTGTTGTTAGGGTTTGCTGTTAAGATTTTTTTTATGGAATGTATTGTGATAGCGCTAAGAAGTAAAATTTTTTCTGTTTGCAAATTCTTTCTGGATTGGTGAGGATCTTTTATTTTATTTTATGTAATTAATTGCTATATCGCACAAGGCTGGAAGATCGTTTCATAATGTTTTTTGCGTAATGTCCGTAGTAACTTGGTCGCAGTCGAAAAGTGTAGCCACCATGGAGAATAGCGATTCTGGGGTGGACGTAGCAGTGCAGCAGGAAGTAGCTGTTGACCATGGGTTAATGAGCGAGAAAGACAAACGCTCCGAAGGGGCTGTATTGTTCAGTGGACCGCTGCAAGGGGAACCTTTATGCGGCGGGCTTTGTCCACAAACGCGGGCTTTTCCCGACGACGCGGGCGAGCCGAGACTATGCCAGGTGTGCGGTGAAAGTGCAGCTACCCTTAGCGAAGCTACGGTTTCTCAGGCGAACGAGGTGAGCGCGTCGAAAGTAGGAAATAACGATGTGATACTGCAGTTTTTACAAGCGATGAGTAGGGAGACTAAGGAAAGATTTGAAGCAACTAACGAAAGATTAGAAGCAATCAATAGAGATAATAAGGAGAGAGATAGGGAGGCTAAGGAGAGATTGGAAGCAATGGATAGGGAGACTAAGGAGAGATTGGAAGCAAATAAGGAAAGATTGGAGGCAATTGATAAGGGAAATAAAGAGGCAATGAGGAAGCTACACACAGTTATCGATGAGCGTCTGTCCGCAGTTAATAATCGGTTAGATGAGGGGGAGAAGAATCTGGATGCGGTGCAGCAAGAATGTGATGCTGTGAAAGAAAAAGCCAATAATTTGGAGGTACGAATAAGTGCAATAGAAAGCGATATTACAGAACATAGGGGCGTGTGGCCGGATGAGCGAATCAAAGAGATAGTGGAGGACTTACTTGTAGATAAACAAGGGGCATTAGACAGCGTGGAAGCTCAAGTCACATGGCAGGAAATGGCGCTAAATAAACACAGGGATGAAGTTGCGGAGGTAGTGGTCAGAATGAATACAATTAGTGCAGAGGTAGAAAAGGTCAGTGTAAGAGGCGAGACAGGCTCTGACAGTACGCAGCGAGAGGTTTATGCCGAGCAGGAAGAGATACAATCACTATTACAGTTTAAAGAGGCGCAATTAGAAATAAATGGGAAACATAGGGAAGAGCTAGCACAGTTGCGATTAGCATGCAGTAGCGGAGGTGACACACCACCAGGTAGATTGCAGAGGGAGACTGAGATAAATTCAAAAAAAGGAAATAGGCAGAAAGAGAAAGACGAACTCAGAGAGTTAGAAGAACGGTTATGTCGGATAAAACAGGTGGCAAATCCAACTGGGTATAGCCCAAGGTCAGAAAACATAAATGCGGAAGAAGAATGTAGGAGGCACTTCGTGTCGGTACAAAAGTTCACTTGTTTTCCGGATCCTGATAACTACCAACATCCATGTCTGTGGCTGTCTCAATTTCAAGATTCATTACCTGCATCGTGGGGACCGCTCCTCAAAATGAAGTTTGTGTGTAACCATTTGAGGGACGAGGCTAGAGCGAAAATGCAGGAAGTTATTAAAGACTGTAGTAGCTACAAGATGTTTTGTGACAAATTTTTAAATGAATTCTGGTCGAAAAGTAAGCAGGACCAGGTTAAGCAAAGCATATTGATGATGCCAAATTGTAACGAAGGTGGTATAAGAGATCCAGTGTCGTGCTATCAGAAAATCCTGAGAGGAAATAGGTATTTGGATGTGACATACGAACCTGGGGAGCTCATTAGGATCTGTAGAGCGAAGTTGCCAGTGAAATTGCGCAGAGATATAGTGATAGCAGGCAGAGGCTTAGACGATTCTGCGTCATTTCAGCACTTGTTACAAGAATTGGGTAATGAGAGCAATATCGTGAACGGAGACACGACTCATAGGTCAGACAGAGTCGAGGATAGGAACGGCAGAAACTATCAGAATGACAGGAGAGCATGGAATCCTGGTATTTCTTTCTTTTCGTAATAGATTGATGGATAGGAGAAACAAATCCAACATATCAGCCCTTAGCATCTTGCCTTAAAACACATGCGGCTGGCACTGAAAATTGTCTATGTAGCGGACATACTCTACTGATATGTAGGAGTGCAAATACCATACTTCTGATCAGAGAATAAACCACCAGTAATGGCATCTGTTAGGCTGGTCTCTCAGAGCAAAATTTGCAAATTTTTATTTCGAACTGTAAAGTAAAAGAACTGTTTCTTCAAAGAAACCAGTTGCTAAAATGTTATGTAATAATGCCAAGGAGTCCAGTATAATTACTGCGATTTTACTATTGCAGGTACTTAACACGTAATGTAAAAAGTAAACATTGTGATCTGTATGGAATAGGGTACGTTTATACTGCTGTTACAGGTAACATCAGTAATGTGATCGAAGTTTTTAAATTAGATGCCATCTGATCTATAGTATGTCATAGTCGTGGTGACAGTTATAATGAGGTGCTGTGTATGGTTGTTCGGATTCTGGTGTTAGTGAAAGAGGCTACTAGCACCAAAGTTTCTAACACTTGGGCTGTCCCATTTCTCCCAGCTTGTATATTCTCTGCATACATTTAATTTTCATGTAAGCTTAGATTCCTAACTAGCAAATTCTTTATAGTGGACCATTCAGAGCGAGGCGGATTGTCCATGAAAATGCTGTACTGATTGAGACGATCAAGGGAAAAACAATCGCGTGGGCTTCATCACATTTCAAACATCAAATTGTGGAAAAGTTAAGGATAGATCCAAAGTAGGCAATTTATGGTAGATAGTCAGTGTATTTATTTGTGGTGTGTAACGTTGTGCAGAGTCAAATCGAACATAAGAATTTTCAGGCGGGATGTCAGGAAGTATGACGGAATAGACTGGTCAGATGAGTCATGAACAGGAGTCGACAGAGTGGTGTATGTACCTATTTTTTGTCGTATGAATAAGGATCAAGCAGAAACGACGTGATGATTTATGAGTGAATAAAGATGGTAGATAGAGAAGCGACGTGATAAATAGTAGTGGATAAAGGTGATAGGTAAGGGAAGAAGCGACGTGAAGCAGTGTGATTAATAAATAGAGATTCGACGTGATGAAATAGTGGTAAATAAAGGTGAGTAGAACTGAATAATGTGGAGATGTCTTAGATGTATGTTACAGAGAGACCTGTGTATGCTGCAATAGAGATTGATGCGAATGGCGAAGGAAGACCAGGAAATGATGGAGTAATGGACGGACGGAGAGCCGAAATACGAATGAAGAGATGAGGACAACTGCACAATGTGAAAGGACATAAAGGGAGTATGAGATCCAGATGGTGAACGTTGTGGAACACTGACGTAAGATGTAATATAAGTGTAAGATGTAATTCTTAGCATAACATTTGCGATTGGGCAAAAAAATATTTTTTGTTGTTGTTGAAGCCTGGTACCAGTATAACCAATCAAAACGGTACCAAGAATGTGTACAGTTATTTTGCAGGTTGATTAATTTGTGTATTTTTTGTTCTTAGATGAAATGTCGCAATTCTAAGTTGGTGTTTAGCAGAATGATTAATGGGTAAAGCGAATGCGGAGGTAAGCCGATGGAGAGAGGTGCCAGAGTGAAAGGACGAATTCGGAGACTGGAATGCTATCTCTGAAACAGCTTCATGTGTTATGTGGTTGAGTATAAGGGAGCTAAGGTATGGTATGTTGTCGTGAGTGTGGTGGTGTTAAGGTTAGCCGACTTCTAGACCTATTCTGTTAGTGTATCTATGGATTGAATGAGAGGGAAAATGTGATGTCTGGTGAGTGAGAGTCGTAGAGTAGTGTGATCAATGCGCACACTCCTGTAAAGGGGATGCTACCGTTCTGTAACTACAACATTATTATGTATTGTTTGATTGGGATGAACCTCGATGGCAGGTCAGGATCTGACATCATGTGGATGGTTCATACATGTCCTAGAAATGTTGTTATATATAATAAAAAAGTAAAATATATAGAAAGATACTAATTTCAGTCTGTCACAAGCACAAAGGTGCATTGTATGTTGTAGATTTAGAGTCACCAGTTTCTAAAATGTTTATTATCTTAGGATGTTAAAGTAGTTTAATATTTAATAACCTGTGTTAGGTAATTGTGAGCTGCATAGATTATTTCTTATTTTTTTGTTAGAACACTTTCAAGTGGTATTAATTTCAATCTGTCACAAGCACAAAGGTGCATTGTATGTTATAGATTTAGAGTCACCAGTTTCTAAAATGTTTATTATGTTAGGAGGTTAAAGTAGTTTAATATTTAATAACCTGTGGTAGGTAATTGTGAGCTGTATAGATTATTTATTTTTTTTGTTAGAACACTTTCAAGTGGTATTAATTTCAATCTGTCACAAGCACAAAGGTGCATTGTATGTTGTAGATTTAGAGTCATCAGTTTCTAAAAATGTTTGTTGTGTTAGGATGTTAAAGTAGTTTAATATTTAATAACCTGTGGTAGGTAATTGTGAGCTGTGTAGATTATTTCTTATTTTTTTTGTTAGAACACTTTCAAGGGGTATTAATTTCAGTCTGTCACGAGCACAAAAGTTCATTGTATATTGTAGTTTTAGGATAAAGTTTCTAATACTTTCACTGTGATAGGACGTTAGAGTAGCCTACTATTTGATATTGTAATTATGAGCTGTATAGATTGTTTATTATTCCTTTTGTTTTTTTTTTTTTACACTTTCATGTTTTGTATGAGGGACGACAGGTACAATGAATAGCACGAGTATGGGCTGTCTATAGAAAAGAGATAAATGTTGATGTTGTATGAGTAGAAAACTAGGGTGTATAATTTTAATGTAAGAATTTCCTTTTGTCTGTATTGTTGCGAGATGCACGGAAGGCTAACTGATTGGGTGTCGTAACGCCCATGCCGCTAGCGGGCCGAGCTGACGATGCCATGGCGACAGGCGACAGAGCCGCGGCACTCCCCACTCCACTGTCGGACGGGGTACACTCCACGCGCCCGCTACAGCAGGTCAACGGCCTGGGGCGACACGCACGTACCACTGGCCATTCATGAGTTCCGCCACCCTTACGACAGGGGAAGGTATCCCGCGGAGGCAACAGCGGGTGGTTTCTTCTGCTCAACGGCGCGCGCAGCGGCGCTACTGCAGAATGGACGAGGCGCGGCAGAGCCCGGCGAGCATTTTTTTTACCAGCAGCTAATAACTAGTACTGGACTGTGGAGCCGTGAAACAAGATGACTGCGACTTTCCATAATGTGGAAAGTGAAGGACTGGTGTTTCCACGTTGTGAGTGGTGGAAAAGATTTTGTCTTTAGCAGACAGGACGATCGTTTTGTTTTGTCTTGACCACTGAATGGTGGGATCCATAAACTTTTGGCAGTGACTTGTTAAGTGTGCTTTGTGAATTGCATGTGGGACACTTGGTATACTTAGAGGACAGTTGTCGTTTGGTGAACAATTATTGTATGAAGGCAAGAAACTAGAGTGGGACATTGACATTTGCGTCTGTAGTAGGAGACATTTCTTGAACTGGTGCGGGAATAAGTGCTGTTTGTTGAAACTTACGACTTTTAATTACACCATGAACTGAAAGGACAGAACCGTGGGTAATAGTAGTTGTAGGGCCATTTTTTTTTTTTTGGACGAACAGATTCGTGTGGATGGTACTCTGACAGTGACTATGACATTTGTCTTTAATGTGAGATACAGTTTACTGTTCAGTGCGTGTTCAAAATGCCGATTTGAGTGACTCAAAGAGTTTCGTCCGGGTAACCATGGGAGAGCTTTGACACCGAGACAGTGGTTCTAGGAAAACTATCAGCAACTTTTTGACCCCAAGAAAATCACAGAATGAAAGGTTTCCGTGTGACTCGGAAGATAGGGAATAATGTATTTGTAAATGTGTAAATGTTTTTTTTTATGTGTTTCATTCCTGAAGGGACAGCAAGTGTAATTGTATTTCATCAACATTTGTGTTTAGAATAGTTAGTGTTTGTTTTTTGTCTGTTCTGGGTTATCAAGTTCACGTAGCATGTTTATTAGAATATTTGGTACAATGATGCTCTAATTATAAGCCAGTGGCGTAATACTAACGTAGCGGCTCTTGTTGCATTGGTCAGTAAGGTTGTCACAGGGGACAAGAATTTGCATTGCACAACAAAATATCGGAATTAACTGATGTATTTTGATGTCGTCCATAGTAATAATCTTGTTCTGTGTTTGGACGGTGAGGTATTTAAAATATCATGAGTACAATTAGTATTTTTTATTTGTTTTAGAATTATTGAAATTTGGATTACTCATAAAAATAACGAAGATCCCAGTAACTAAAGCAAAATTTTATCTCAAGATTATTTTTTCATTTCTATGATGTGATGTTTTATTTGTCATGTAGATTGTTGTAAATTTGTATGTGTACGTTACTCCGGATTGTGGAGAGTACAATAATGCAACAACTGCCAATTTGGTAAAGTAACAACATTTGGTCGTCAATTTGAGGTCACCAGGGGCTAAGGTCTCCTCCTGGTTATTTTGATGAATTGCTACGTTTGTTTTAATACAGTTTTCTTAAAAAAATGTTCGGAACTACCCTCGCATTGCAAGGATAGTACCGTGCCATTTTTTTTTGCATGGGTAGCCGGTGGTGAAAGGGTACAGTACCGCCCAACATTGAAAATAGGTACGAAATTCTTGTCAGAACAACACATTTTTTGTGTAAAAGTAACTCAATTTCAATTAATACAGCGAAGCCGGATACCAGTGTGGGAAAGAATGACAATTTATTTATTTAATTGATCACATGTGCACTCCCTCAAAATAAATCCCTACATCCAGTTTGGTGAGATCTGTGAAAGGAATGAATGTATGGTCGTCTGCTAACCACAGATAGTGAATCGGAATGTATGATCATCTTTGAGTCGATCCTTTGGCTACCTTTGGTGAGACCAAAGAGATGGAAGTTACCAGAGCTTTGAGCGTCTGAAATGTGGCTGACCAATAAGGTAGCAGGGTGCTTCTCCCACTTCGAGAGAGGTGCGAGAGAATCGAGAATACGGCCATGTTTCAGCACTCTGCCGCTGAACCTTCTGCTGTAAAGACCTGTTTTTTTGTTGTGCTCCGGAATGAAAGAGTGGAGGCATGGTATGGATGTGGAATATTTAAGAGTAGTTAGAATTAATAATTTCTCTTTCACAGGACCTTTTGTGGGGAAAATTACAAAGTGAGGCAGGTAATTTTAAGGGGATTGTAGTAAACCAACGGTCACAAAGAGCCCACGTGTAGTTATAAGTTGAGATACTTCCGTGAGCTTAAGCTGAAATATTTAAGAATTAATAGCGTGTGTACAATAAGCTGAAATATTTAAGAATTAATAGCGTGTGTACAATAAGCTGAAATATTTAAGAAATAGCGTGTGTATCATAAGTTGAAGTATTTAAGAAATATCATTCCGTGTGACGCTGAATTTAAACTCTGAGAGAGAATCAAGGTGAGTCGGCCGTTTTTCCAGCAACGCCACTTGGCTTGCATTGCACAGGAAGACGTGCGTTTATCTCCAGAGTTCACAGTAGGAAAGTAGAATTACAAAGTGGGGCAGTGTCGTGTGAAACTGAGATAAATATTGATTGAAGTGGGAAAGCGGAAAGTGATGAAGTTGTAACCGTTCTTTGTGTAATATTTCATATTGTTGTGTTGTGTATGTCTTGTAATTTGGGTATGTGTGTTTTGCATGGGAGTAGCAAGGTAGTTTCGAAAGATTTGTGGGTATGCCTGTTCCTTCTGTATCGCTCGATCTGGAGGAAAGTTTCGTGAGGATTATTGTGAGAGGCGAAGTGTGAGGTATAATAAAAGATCCACCATCCGATCCAGGGAGTGCACTGTTGCGGTAAATAGATTACGAGACCATAGTATAGAGATTCACTAACGTAAAGCCATGCCCACTGGGCGGAATTTCTCCTGTGATTTTGTTGTAGGTTGTAGAATTTGTGTGTTGAGGAATAAATCAAATAGTGAAAAGAAAGAGATTGGTGGCCTTTTTCATTAAATTGTATGTTATCGTAATGTCCCGAATTTATATAAAAGCCGTTAAATCAAAGACAAAAGGTAAATGTGGTATTGCCAGTGCGTAGTGTAGTCAGAGTTCTATAAATCACTGATAGTCAGATGCGTGTTTCCGTTGCGTATTATTCATACAGGAGGATAATTTGTAACTAAATAGTAAGATACGAGAATTCATGTTGCTCGATAAATAAAGGAAGATTCCACTCGCTTGGCAAACCACTCATCTTGCAGGCCTGACTGCTTGATGCCACAGTATGAGAAAGGCAAGTGGGTGCCTCTCAAACGAAATCAGGAAATAAATGATATGAAATGAAACTGTATCTGTTCCTCATAGCCCATGTATCGTGACGAAAACTCCTTGTGGTGAACTCACCCTTCGTGCCATATAACAAAATACGAAGTGTATTTATTCATAAGATAAATTTTATAAACAAATAGTTTGACGCACTGGTCTCCTTAACGCCAGATAAAGAACGAAGAACGAAACACAATTCGCAGCAGATAGACGAATTGGCAGTCCGTCATAAGAGTTTGAAGCCTGCGACCTTACTTGAGTGTCACACAGAAAATACACTATGTGACGAAAAGTAGCCAGACACCTGGCTGAAAATGACTTAAAAGTTCGTGGCGCCCTCCAACGGTAATGCTGGAATTCAGTATGGTGTTGGCCCAACCTAGCCTTGAAGACAGCTTCCACTCTCGCAGGCATACGTTCAGTCAAGTACTGGAAGGTTTCTTGGGGAATGGTAGCCTATACTTCACTGAGTGCTGGACTGAGGAGAGGTATCGATGTCGGTCGGTGAGGCCTCTCACGAAGTCGGCGTTCCAAAACATCCAGAGGTTTTCTATAGAATTCAGGCCAGGATTCTGTGCAGGCCAGTCCATTACAGGAATGTTGTGTAACCACTCCACGACAAGCCGTGCATTATTAATAGGTGCTTGATCGTGTTGAAAGATGCAGTCGCCATACCCGAATTGCTCGTCAACAATGGGATGCAAAGAGGTGCTTAAAACATCAATGTAAGCCTGTGCTGTGATAGTGCCCCGCAAAACAACAAGGGATGCAAGCCTCCTCCATGAAAAACACGGCCACACTATAACAACACCACCGCCTCCGAATTTTACTGTTGTCACTACACACGCTGGCAGAGGACGTTCACCGGTCATTCGCCCTACCCACACCCTGACATACGATCGCCACATTAGGTACCGTGATTCGTCACTCCACACAACGTTTTCCCAGTGTTCAACTGTCCAATGCTTAATCTCCTTACAACAAGGGAGACATAGTTTGGCATTTACCGGTGTGATGTGTGGCTTATGAGGAACCGCTGGAGGAAGAAATCCATAATTTCTCACCTCCCGCCTAACTGTCATAGTACTTGCAGTGGACCCTGATGCAGTTTGGAATTCCTGTGTGGTGGTCTGGATAGATGTCTGCCTATTAAACATTACGACCCTCTTCAACTGTTATCGGTGTCTGTCAGTCAACAGACGAGGTCGGCCTGTACACTTTTGTGCTGTACGTGCCCCTTCATGTTTCCACTATAACATCGGAAACAGTGGAGCTACGGCTGTTTAGGAGTGTGGAAATCTCGCGTACAGACGTATGACACAAGTGACACCCAATCACCTGATCACGTTCGAAGTCCGTGAGTTCCGCGGAGCCACCCATTCTGCTCTCTCACCATGTCTAATGGCTACTGAGGTCTCTGATATGGAGTACATGGCAGTATGTGGCAGCACAATGCACCTAATATGAAAAACGTATGTTTTTGGGGGTTCGCATCCTTTTGATCACGTAGTGTATATTCACTGGTTGCTGTAGAAAAATAGTCGTTCTCGAAGTACTTCATCGATAACTTTTTTTTGTTTACAACTAATTAATCGTCTTCTAAGTTAACATAACCTGGCAGCAGACAACCTCTCTGACTTTCGAAGTAAATGTGAACCTCTGGGGGTTAAATCCTGTTTTAACATAAAACGCCCTTACATAACGGAAATAGAAGTTTCTTCCAACTGTTCTACAGTCCCAGTCTTAGGCAGTGCTATTCAGTAGACATGCCGTTTATCCCAAACACTCGAGGCGTGTATTGGAATCTGCACCACACTAAGTAAGTCCAGAACTCTCTTGAGACAAAGTCACCTAAGCCTGTACTTCTGTTAGTGCTCTTCTAGTAAAGTGTTATATAACAAGAAATCTCAGCTTATGGAGCATAGAAAAGTAAATAACGACTTCGGACAGCACGGTAAATCACGAAATCACATTAAATGAATAGAAAAGAAGACATAAAAGAAAAGGTAGAACAAATAAATTATAGTCCCATATCACCATACGCTCTTTGGAATGGTACTTTCAGGAAATTTTGCAGAGGTGTCACTATTTCTTCCCTGTTTGTTTCTTACCGTGTTCCAATTTGTCAGAAATTTTAGGGACACTACTGCGTAAATTGTGTGTCCCATAATCGAGGTCGTAGTGTTTTTATTTTGTGGTAGGGCTTCCATTGCTGTATGATAGCGTCTGACACAGTGATGTGATTCATAGCGGGTTAATACATGTGCCCAATTTGAGCTATAAATGGTCTCCACATCTTAATTAGCTAGGCAGTTGATGTAAGATGCACTGACGTCTTAAAGTGAAAAACAGTATTTACACCATTTTTAGCAAAGTGTGTCCGTTCCGTATTTATTTATCGTCTGCTGATTGCTATTTTCAGTATCTCAAACTGTCCAATGTGGGCAGTGTCTCCCATCTTACGATCATTTCTCGTAGTTACAGAGTAGCCAGTTTTAAAGGAACATCATGTTTGTCATATGTCACAGTCACAGTGGTAATGTTCTGTTAAGACCATTTATTCTGTAAATACGAGAAATGATATGAATATGGGCGACACTAGAAACCAGTCAACTTCAGATAATAAAAACAGTGATCGACAGACAATAAGTAAGTGTATTTTGTGCAGATAAGGACCACGGATAACTCACTTCTGATAACTATGTCTAGTTGTGGTAAAACGAAGAAGCAAAATGTATTGCAACAGTTAGAGGGTACATTACCAGCATGTGAGAGTGTTCAGGCAAAATGATTTGCCTGTGAGAAGAAGCTTTGTTTTATGGTGACATTTCAGCTCAGCTCCTATACAGCTTACGGGTGCGTTTCTTCTATCAAGCGATAGTAGAGTTCCCTGTACCGGGTGGAGACAAACAACCTTTGATCAGAGAAAAATTTTACAGGTAACCATATGTCCGAACTGCATGGTTGTGGCGCTACAGCCATAAAACGACAGCTATTCAGCGACGAGCACGACGAAGTTTGTGCGGTAAGCGAACGTGTGTCGGTGTGTTTTACAGTGTGGGATTATCTGCCAGAACTGCTGCTGTATCAACTTTGCAGCGAAGTAGCTGGCAGAAATTTAGAGCATTTCCTGCAAAAATATGGAAAAGAGTGTTCAAATTTAGTTTAAATTTTCTTTTTCACCATTGTCTTGTTTCACACCTTATGGTGTAGAGTAAGTACTAGAAAATAATCTCATTCGTACCCTCTCCACATTAGGAAAAATATATTGTATGTTACAGTGCCACATGTTGACTATCTTACTGCTATGCTATTTCTGCAGCACAGCTTATTATTTTAAAGTAGTAAGAACACTACGGTGCTTTTAGCACAGCTGGTTAAACAGCCAACTTTTACTAGGTAAACATTACAGAAAATCTGCGTAAAACGTAAGCAGCCGTGGACAAGAATTTAAGTTCAGGACAAAAAGTGTCAAGGAAGGTACAAGAAAAAGTGACAAGAATACATCACACTTTGTAAACGTTTTTTCTGGTAAGTCTGTAAACTAAATATTATTAAACTCAGAGTTAAACCAATAACTTGACAGTATACGTGTAAAACATTATGTTGTAATTGACAGGAACTATTATTTACGGCAAGAAAAAAAATTAATACGTCTCAGATTGTCATATCTGTCATATCTGAGGCCACTGATCGACTTCCGTAAATTCTCAGTTTCCTTTGCTAGGCTAGTTTTTCTTCCTAAGAGCTTTGAGGCTAGAGCGGCCTCGGCCAGTGAGAAGTTAGTGTACTGAGATGTTCCACTTGGCTTGCAGTTTTTGAACAAAGCATTCTTCTTCACGTCTCTTCTGTTTAAGACTGTTCTCGAGTGAAGGTGTCGTTTTGCTTGTGTGTTATGTGGTGTGCTAATGAAAGAGATAGAGCTATGTCTGAAAGCTGCTAGGGTTTTTATTGGCGAAGTTATAGTCAGAGCTATAAACGGTTGTTCTCCTTGCGTCTGCCCTGGAACGCAAGATAATATTTATCTACAACTAGCTTGACGACCCATATTGAAATAGTGAGACTTCCGATGTCGCATGGAAATCAGAATGATACTTGTGGTTATGATTTATGTAGGGCAGATTATGTTCTGTTTACATGCTGCATTTTATTAGTAATCAGTTTTACCAAGTCACTATTTCATTCACCAAAAGGTTTAAGCTCTGTTATAAAACGTGCGAATGCTATTCATCCGTCAACTGGTTTAAGGAATTTGCATATTAAGTACAATTGCACTCATTATTTGTCCACTGCACGCAATAAAAATATCATCACATTGAAACATTAGCTCAGTGTACTCCTGGTCACATTGGTTCATAAAGGCCAGATGATCATGGGGGACGTTTCATGAAGTAGGATTCAGAAAATTAAGGAAGTCGATTGTACAATAATCAAATTTTTATTAAAATTAAAAACACATGAAATCTTAGTGCAATTTTGCTCTTAAAAACTAAAACACAGAAAATTAACATGAAAGATTGCAGTTTATTATATGATACTTTGACTGAAATCATTATGAAGACTGAAAGAAGAAATGAGAGTTCCTCATCTGATCAGCTCGCATTTTTAACTCAAAAAGAGAAATAACACCAAAAACTCCAATACACTAGAAGAACAAATGAACAAAATTAAAAATGAGCTGTTCAGAATATGGGCCCTGAAATACAGTACAACCCTGCACTTCAAGCGACACGTTCGTCTTCGAAATTCAGTCAGCGAGGAATGGTAGCCAGGAAGCGAACGATAAGAATTTAAAGTTCTCTCTTCGCAACCCAAACTCCTTTGGAGAGGCGAGCACATGCCTGTAGTCGATGTAACGACCCTGAATGTTTCAGGAAGGTGGTGCAGTGGTTAACACACTGGACTCGCAGTTGTGAAGACGACGGTTCAAACCCGTGTCCGGCCGTCTTGATTTAGATTTTCTGTGATTTCCTTAAATCGCTCCAGGTAAATGCCGGATCGTTCCTTTGAAAGGACATAGCCGATTTCCTTCCCCATTCTTGACATAATCGGAGCTTGTGCTCCCTCTAATGACTTCATGTAGAAGTAATAATAAACCCAATCTTCCTTTCTGCGAATGTGTTTGAAGTTTGAAACTGAGAGGAACATCGAAAACATTTCCCTAGCATCATGTTGTTGTTGTGATCTTCAGTCCAGAGACTGGTTTGATGTAGCTCTCCATGCTACTCTATCCTGTGCAAGCTTCTTCATCTCCCAGTACCTACTGACACCTATATCCTTCTGAATCTGCTTAGTGTATTCATCTCTTGATCTCCCTCGACGATTTTTACCTTCCACGCTGCCCTCCAATACTAAATTCGTGATCCCTTGATGCCTCAGAACATGTTCTACCAACCGATCCCTTCTTCTATTCAAGGTGTGCAACAAATTTCTCTTCTCCCCAATTCAATTCAATACTTCCTCATTAGAATGAGATTTTTCACTCTGCAGCGGAGTGTGCGCTGATATGAAACTTCCTGGCAGATTAAAACTGTGTGCCCGACCGAGACTCGAACTCGGGACCTTTGCCTTTCGCGGGCAAGTGCTCTACCATCTGAGTTACTGAAGCACGAGCACTTGCCCGCGAAAGGCAAAGGTCCCGAGTTCGAGTCTCGGTCGGGCACACAGTTTTAATCTGCCAGGAAGTTTCATATCAGCGCACACTCCGCTGCAGAGTGAAAAATCTCATTCTGGAAACATCCCCCAGGCTGTGGCTAAGCCATGTCTCCGCAGTATCCTTTCTTTCAGGAGTACTAGTTCTGCAAGGTTCGCAGGAGAGCTTCTGTAAAGTTTGGAAGGTAGGAGACGAGATACTGGCAGAAGTAAAGCTGTGAGACCGGGCGTGAGTCGTGGTTCGGTAGCTCAGATGGTAGAGCACTTACCCGCGAAAGGCAAAGGTCCCGAGTTCGAGTCTCGGTCGGGCACACAGTTTTAATCTGCCAGGAAGTTTCACTTCCTCATTAGTTATGTGATCTATCCATCTAATCTTCAGCATTTTTCTGTAGCATCACATTTCGAAAGCTTCTATTTTCTTCTTGTCCAAAACATTTACCGTCCATGTTTCATTTCCATACATGCCTACGCTCCATACAAATACTTTCAGGAACGACTTCCTGACACTTAAATCTATACTCGATGTTAACAAATTTCTCTTCTTCAGAAACGCTTTCCTTGCCATTGCCAGTCTACATTTTATATCCTCTCTACTTCGACCATCATCAGTTATTTTGCTCCCCAAATAGCGAAACCCATTCACTGCTTTAAGCGTCTCATTTCCTAATCTAATTCCCTCAGCATCACCCGACTTAATTAGATTACATTCCATTATCCTCGTTTTGCTTTTGTTGATGTTCATCTTATATCCTCCTTTCAATACACTGTCCATTCCATTCAACTGCTCTTCCAAGTCCTTTGCTGTCCCTGGCAGAATTACAATGTCATCGACGAACCTCAGACGTTTTATTTCTTCTCCATGGATTTTAATACCTGCTCCGAATTTTTCTTTTGTTTCCTTTACTGCTTGCTCAATGTACAGATTGTGTAACATCGTGAATAGGCTACAACCCTGTCTCACTCCCTTCCCAACCACTGTTTACCTTTCATGCCCCTCGACTCTCGTAACTGCCACCGGGTTTCTGTACAAATTGTAAATAGCCTTTCGCTCCCTGTATTTTATCCCTGCCACCTTCAGAATTTAAAAGAGTGTATTCCAGTCAACATTTTCAAAAGCTTTCTCTAAGTCTACAAATGCTAGGAACGTAGGTTTGCCTTTCCCTAATCCATCTTTCAAGATACGTCGTAGGGTCAGTATTGCCTCACGTGTTCCAACATTTCTACGGAATCCAAACTGATCTTCCCGAGGTCACCTTCTACCAGTTTTTCCATTCGTCTGTAAAGAATTCGTGTTAGTGTTTTGCAACCATGACTTATTAAACTGATAGTTCGCTAATTTTCACATCTGGCAACACCGGCTTTCTTTGGGATTGGAATTAGTATATTGTTCTTGAAGTCTGAGGGTATTTCACCTGTTCTCCTGATAACGACGTCCTCCTGAGTAGCCCCCGCCCGGAGATCCGAATGGGGGACTATTTTACCTCCGGAATATTTTACCCAAGAGGACGCCATCATCATTTAACCATACAGTAAAGCTGCATGCCCTAGGGAAAAATTACGGCTGTAGTTTCCCCTTGCTTTCAGCCTTCCGCAGTACCAGCACAGCAACGCCTGCGTGGTTAGTGTTACAGGGCCAGATCAGTCAACCATCCAGACTGTTGCCCCTGCAACTACTGAAAAGGCTGCTGCCCCTCTTCAGGAACCATACGTTTGTCTGGCCTCTCTGTACAAATACGCATAAACAGTTTGTTAGGTTGAAACTGAGTTGGCATGGCTACTACTATCAGTGGATGCACCAAATTGTATTTATTGATGGTGGCGGGGGGGTGGGGGGGGGTGGGGGGGTGGGGGGGGGGGTGCAATACACAGTATTGGAAATACAAAAAGCAAAAAGTTAGGTTCACGCTGAACAGATACTTGTTTCAGCTCACGTAGGCACTTGAGGAATAAAGAATCCTTGTGGCTTGACGAAAGTTTTTCTGTTGCAACTTGACAGTAAAAGATGGGCTGCCTCAGAATCCGTTTCCTTACGTGAGAACCTGTCAACCGCCTCCCAACAATTTGTGAAGCCAGCTTTTCTTTAGATAAATGTAGATGAACTGATAAAGAATCTTGACATGATATACCTGTTACGGAGAACGTCATTTTATGACTGTGTTTAGGATACCACGTGAGTAATGTAACATTAATTTTATTGGTATTCGTAACGCCTTCGTGCTCTCCGGGTCCAGTAATAACTGCAAAGTTAGAGTATCTCACATCTTTATTAAAATTTCATTCCCTCACCAATTTAATTAAATGAGGCACTGCAATCATTTTTCATAATTTGCTACTACGAGTGTGCACAGTTGCTATTGATATCGTTTTTGACTATGACTTGGTCCACCGCTGCGCATGCTTTCCAATAATATCTAAAAAGTGTTTGGTTGCGAAGCAAGCCACGTATGTGCCGCTTTCTTCACGTGTTGATCGGAGCTGAATCAACAGCCTCTTAAAGCATCTTTAAATGGAGCAGCCCCATCGATGGTTCGTTTCAGAACCGCGTTAACTTCGTTAACATACCGGCGAGCAAGTGCTCACACATTTTCACTCTTCGTCGACTTGTGCTGGAATTCATCTCGTACAGACTTTGTTCAAAATGGCTCTGAGCACTATGGGACTTAACAGCTCAGGCCATCAATCCCCTAGAAATTAGAACTACTTAAACCTAACTAACCTAAGGACATCACACACATCGATGCCCGAGGCTGGATTCGAACCTGCGACCGTAGCGGCCGCGTGGTTCCAGATTGAAGCGCCTAGAACCGCTCGGCACAGACTTTGTGAAAGTCGAGCCTGCTATGAGTGATTTCATATGCAGAAGCGTTACTAATCTGTATATTGTTTACCAAGTCATCAAAAGTCACTCGTCTGTAATTCAGAATCAAAGGACGGCATTCGGTCATGGCTGTGGCTGGACGGCCCGCTCTTTCCTCATCCGGCACGCTTTTTCGACTATTTTTGAACTATGCAGTCCACTGATAAACACTTCCCTGTTGTAAAAGAATGTACCCAACTGTACTGAAAGTTTTCTATGAATTTCCAGTCATGGGACGCCTTCAAATCAGAAAACAAATAAAACGACCGCATTACGGAATGCTGTTGTTGTATGGTGCGTACAGAGAGTAGTGCAGCCATTTTTAAGTCGCAAGAGCCCAAAGTGGACTGATGTGATAATATTGCAACCTACGAAAGGCGAAAGCAAAGGTGCCATATACCGGCTGGTGAGCACACAAAGCCGTAAGGTCAACAAGTAGAGCAAAACTGCGGATACTTACTAACTTTCCTTCATTTTTTTATGTGACAAGGTAACTGAGCAATCATGAATCCTCGCGCCAATGCCCCATGTTGGAGTAACGAGAGATATTATCTCGTATCTGTAATTTAATCATTAGTTCAGTCAGAACCACTTCTGCTCTCACACAGGTTATTCAAATAGCACAGAGTTTTATTTCGGTTTAGTAAATTATTTTCAGGTCACAAAAACGCAAGTACGCCTCGAGAACAACAGGGAACCAGCTGCTGCGTTATCCTCACTAAATGTTTTGTGACAACGTTACATTACTAGGTCGTAAGAACTAATTGTTTTAGATTCATGACTGAACTCTTGATTTTTGTATATAAATCCAGTTCATTAAATGAAATCCAGATGCTGCTTCTGGGATCCAAACTTATGGTCAGTAATGAGAAAGATCAATAGTAAATCATGTCAAATGCCAAAGAATATCCATTGTTTAAAGTATGCGTGTCTGTAATGAACCATACGTAAGAGCAATGTGATCAAGTGACAAAATTATTTTCGTTAGGGGTTTATTCACTCCAAAAAGGGAAATGTTTAATGTGGACAATTTCAAACGAAACTTAAAAGTCCACAACAACAAATGTCAGGTAGAAGAAAGAATTACGGAAGAATATGGACCTGGTAGTATGAATGAGAGAGGAGAGAGACCAACTAAGATCTGCAATAAATGTCAGATGGTAATAGCGAATACTCTGTTTAAGAATGACAATATCAGGAAGTTTATTTGGAAAAGGTTGGGAGATACAGGAAATTACCAGTAAGACTACATCATGGTCAAGCAGACATTCCGAAATCAGATACTGGATTGAAAGATGTACCCAGGATCAGATATAGACTCAGATCATAATTTAATAATGATGAGGAACAGGCTGAAGTTTAAGACACTACTCAGGAAAATCAGAGCGCATAGAAGTGGAATACGGAAGTACTAAGGAATGAAGACATACGCCTGAAATTCCCTGAGGCTATAATTACTGCAATAAGGTATATCTCAGCAGGCAGTTTAGCTAAAGAGGAATGGGCGTCTCTATTGAGGGCAATCACAGAAGTTGTGAAGAAAACATGGGGACCAGGAAGGCAATTGCAAAGAAACAGTAAGTAACCGAAATATCTCAGTTGATCGCAAAAAGAAGGAAGTAAAAAGAATTAGGAATACAGATCGCTTAGGAATGAAATGAATAGAAAGAGTAGGAAAGCTAAAGCGAAACTGCTCCAGGAAAAACGTGAAGAAATCGAAAAAGAAATGGTTGTCATAAGGAATGACTCAGTGTATACAAAAGTCAAAATAAAGTTCAGTGAAACTGAAAGCAAGTGGGGTCACATTAAGAATACAATTGATATCCCCCGTGAAATGCAAAGGAAAGAGCAGACAGGTGCTAAGAGTATACTGAAGGTTTCTCCGAGAGGCAAGACTTGCTTGATGATGTGGTAGAAGAAGAATCAAGAGTCGACAAGTAAGAGGTAGGCGATGTTGTTGTTGTTGTGGTCTTCAGTCCTGAGACTGGTTTGATGCAGCTCTCCATGCTACGCTATCCTGTGCAAGCTTCTTCATCTCCCAGTACCTACCGCAGCCTACATCCTTCTGAATCTGTTTAGTGTATTCATCTCTTGGTCTCGCTCTACGATTTTTACCCTCCACGCTGCCCTCCATTACTAAATTGGTGATCCCTCGATGTCTTAGAACATGTCCTACCAACCGATCCCTTCTTCTAGTCACGTTGTGCCACAAACTCCTCTTCTCCCCAATTCTATTCAATACCTCCTCATTAGTTATGTGATCTACTCATATAATCTTCAGCATTCTTCTGTAGCACCACATTTCGAAAGCTTCTATTCTCTTCCTGTCTAAACTATTTATCGTCCAGGTTTCACTTCCATACATGGCTACACTCCATACAAATACTTTCAGAAACGACTTCCTGACATTTAAATCTATGCTCGATGTTAACAAATTTTTCTTCTTCAGAAAGGCCTTCCTTGCCATTGCCAGTCTACATTTTATATCGTCTCTACTTCGACCATCATCAATTATTTTGCTCCCCAAATGTCAAAACTCCTTTACTACTTTAAGTGTCTCATTTCCTAATCTAATTCCCTCAGCATCACCCGTCTTAATTCGACTACATTCCATTATGTTCGTTTTGCTTTTGTTGATGTTCATCTTATACCCTCCTTTCAAGACACTGTCCATTCCGTTAAAGGCGATACAGTTTTATAATTTAAAAGAGCTTTGTGCGACCTATGATCAAATAAGATAGAAGGGATAGATAAAATTCCATCGAAATTTCTAAAATCATTGGGAGAAGAGGCAACAAAAATACTATTTACGTTGGTGCGTAGAATGCTTGAGACTGGCGATATACTATCAGACTTAATGAAAAACATCACAGTCACAATTCTGAAGACATAAAATCGTGAAAGATGTTCCAAATTATGAGAAAAATACGGATAATCCATAGGAATAGACGACTGACATACCACACGTACAAGAACTAAGAGGAACGATAAGAGTGGAAGACCAAGAATGAAATTCTCGGCTTAAAGAAGATGTAAGACAGGAATGTAGTCTTTCACTCCTCGAGACTAAGAGTAAAATTTAAAGGGAAAGGCCATCAGCGATAAAATTCGTTGATGACATTGCTGTCCTCAGTGAAAGTGAAGAATATGATGCCATAGAAAAGTGTTAAATAATAGGTGCCCTAGCAAGGTACAGAAAGAGGAGCTTCTCCGGAGGATCGGTAAGAAAAGGGATATACGGAGAACATGGATAAGAAGGTACAGGATGATCATTTGTTAAGACATCGTGTAGCTTCCAAGGTACTAGAAGGAGCCGTTAGGGGGTAAAATCTGTAGGGAAGATAGAATACTCCAGCAAATAATCCAGGACGTAGGTTGCAAGTGCTACTCTAAGATGAAAAGATTCGTGCAGGAGAGGTATTCGTAGCGAACCACATCAAACCAAGCAGAAGACTGATGGCTCAAAACAAGCAAAATACAAGGACTACCTTTTGATATACCCCGTAGCATGAGAAGCAGTCGACGACTGACTCACGCAGTACAGCGCGCTTAGAGCAGCGATAGTGACAGATAGTACAGCAGCGGCTCTAAATGAGCAATTTCATTGCAGTCAGATGTGAAATACGTTCTTTAAGGCTATTAATAGTCAATAAAAATATTTATCGGTTGACTTTCACCGCAAAATTTGTGCTGTATACAGTCCAAATGTCTAAAAATTTTGTATGCTAATGGAGCGGGTTTGTGAAATCGTCCATGGATGAATCATAATGATAACAGAAGTAGTAAGGTTTATTTGGAACATCATTGACTAATAATCGGAATGTAGTGGGTCCCGTGTTTCAACCCAGTCACTGATTAAATTGTGAGTAAAAATCATAAGCAATGTCGGACGGCGACTGACGCCGTAAGAAGTCATCCTGGTCCTGCCAAAGGCCTTGTCAAAAAGGTTGGAGGTCCTCTTAGAGGTACAGCAGAAAAAAGAGTGGTGATAATTTCTCCACTGATGGAAGATTCTGTATCAGTCGCCCACTCGGATCTCCGGCTGGGAACTGTCAAATGGGAGATAACCATGAGAAAAACATGGGACAACCAACGAAAGGGTAACACTCTACGAGAAGGAGCGAGAAGTGTCAGAAGTTTGAAGAGATGCCATAAAATCTGTAAAGGAAAATGCAAAGGCACAACCTAGATATAGTGTGGGTCACTGAAGTAAAATAGAAAGTAAATAAAGATTTATGGTCAGAAGAATACAGGATAACATCAACAGCAGCAGAAAATGGTATAATGGGAATAGGATGCCTTATGACTAGGAAGGTGTGGCAAGGAGTGAGTTGCTGTGAAGAGTCAGCGACAGCAAACCAATGCCGACAACAGCAGTTCAGGTACACTTGCCGCTATCACAAGCATAAAATGAAGAGATCGAGAAATTGTATGGTACTGAACGGGCGACTCGATATATCCTAATAGTCATGGGGGATTGCAATGCGGTTTCACGGGAAGTAATAGAAGAAAGCATTACGAGAGGATATGTGCTTGGTAGTAGGAATGAGAGGGAACAAAGACTAATTCAGTTCCGTAAAGAAATTTTATGTAGTAACAACGATTACTCGGTTCCAGTACCACAAGAAGAGGATGTATTCTTGGAAAAGGCCCGGAGATACTAAAGGAAACCAGTAGGGTTACATCACGGCCAAACAGAAATTCCGAAGTCTGATACTGGATTGTAAGGCTACACAGGAGCAGATATAGACTAAGATCAGAGTTTAGTAACTATGAAAACTAAATCGAAGTTTAAGAGAATAGTCCGGAAGAACCAGCGTGGTAAGGAGTGAGGCAGTAAAGCACTGAGGAATGATGAAACGAGTTTGAAGTTTACTAAAGATGTGGATTCTGCGATACGGAATACCACTCCAAGCAGTTCAGTTGGAGAGGGATGGGCGTCTCTAGAAAGAGCAATCACAGATGACGGACGCACAAAGGAAGAGCTCTTGTGTAACAGGAGAAAGAAGGAAGCAAAAAAAGTTCAAGGGAAGACAGGAATACAGGAATATAAATCACTTACGAATGAAATAAATAGGAGGTGGAGGTAAGCAAATGCAGAAAGGCTGAATAAAATTTGTGAAAAAATTCAAAAAGAAGTGATCGTCGGAAGGACAGATTCAGCATACAGAAAAACCAAAGCAACCTTCGGTGAAAGTATAAGCAAACTTGGTAACATTAAAAGTACAGTGGGACAGGTAAGACTGGATAGGTGGAAAGAGTACTTTTAAAAACTATACAATGGAGGGGAATTACAGAAGGAGGAATTAGAGTTGATACGGAGGAGTCAGGAAGTCGTTTCTGAAAGTATTTGTATGGAGTGTAGCCAGGTATGAAAGTGAAACATGGACGATAAATAGTTTGGACAAGAAGAGAATAGAAGCTTTCGAAATGTGGTGCTACAGAAGAATGCTGAAGATTAGATGGGTAGATCACATAACTATTGAGGAAGTATTGAATAGAATTGGGGAGAAGAGGAGTTTGTGGCACAACTTGACAAGAAGAAGGGACCGGTTGGTAGGACATATTCTGAGGCATCAAGGGATCACAAATTTAGCATTGGAGGGCAGTGTGGAGGGTAAAAATCATAGAGGGAGACCAAGAGATGAACGCACTAAGCAGATTCAGAAGGACGTAGGTTGCAGTAAGTACTGGGAGATGAAGACGCTTGAACAGGATAGAGTAGCATGGAGAGCTGCATCAAACCAGTCACAGGACTGAAGACCACACACACACACACACACACACACACACACACACACACACACACACACGGAGGAGATAGGGATTTCAGTATTATGGTAAGAGCTTAAAAGGCAGAAGCGGAGTTTCTAAAATAACTGGGTGGAGTGGCAACCCTAACGGCTATTCAAGTTGATACGCAGAATGTGAGAGTCTACCGAATTTCGAAAAAATGTCACAGGCACAATTCTGAAGATAGTAGTAGCTTTTAAGGTCGATAAATCATTGCACAATCAACTTAACATCTCAGTAATCCAAGTTGCTGACAAGAATAATACACAGAAGAATGGAAAAGAAAATTGAGTATCTGTTAAATGACAATCAGTTTGCCTTTAGGAAAGGTAAAGTCACCAGACAGACAGTCCCGCAGTTTTGGTTGGTAATAGATGGAAGACTGAAGAAAAATTAAGAAACGTTCATAGGAAACGTCTACTTGAAAAAAGTGTTTGACAATATTAAATGAAAAAAGATGTTCGAATTTCTGAGGACAATACGAGTGAGCTATTGGAAACTACTGGAAATATATAAGTGCAATAACAAGAACCAGGTGGAAACAGTAAGGGTGGAACGACACGAACAGAGTGCTCGTATTAAAAAGAGTGTAAGGTGGGTATGTAGTCTTTCCCCTACTCTTCAAAATATACAAAAGAAGAAACAATGGCACGAATAAAGGAAAGGCTCAAGAGTGGGATTGAAATTCATGGTGAAAGTATATCGATGATAAAATTCGCTGATGACACTGCTGTCTCCACTGAGGGTGAAGATGAATTAAAATATCTGTTGAGTATAATGAACAGTCTAATGAGTACAGATAAGGACTGAGAGTAAAGAGAAGAAAGTCGAAAGAAATGAGAAGTAAAAGAAATGAGAATAGCGAGAAGCTCGACATCAAAAGTGTTATTCACGAAGCAGGCGGTATTTGAGATGTGGAGCTACTCAAGACTGTTGAAAACTTGGTGGACTGATTAGGTAAGGAGTGAGGACGTTATCCGCCAATTCGGCAAAGAAAAGGACACTTGCAAAACACTTAAAAGAAGAAGGGACAGGATGATAGGACATGTGTTAAGATATCAGGGAATAACATTTGCAGTACTAGAGTGAGCTAAAAGACTAAAAACTGTAGGGGAAGAGACAGATTGGGCTACTTCCAAGAAATATTTAAGGAAATCGGGCGCAAGAGCTACTATGAGGCGAAAAGGTTGGGGGCAGGAGAGGAATTCGTAGAGGGCTACTAAACCTGCCTAATATCGTGGAGGTCCCTGCGAATACGCGAAAGTACCGCAACACGACGTGGCATGGACTCGAAGTATGAAGTAGTGCTGGAGGGTATTCACATCATGAATCCTGAAGGGCTGACCATAAATCCATAAGAGTACTACGAGTGGAGATCTCTTCTGAACAGCACGTTGCAAGGCATCGCAGATATTCTCAATAATGTTCATGTCTGTGGATGGCCAGAGGAAGTGCTTAAACTCATCGGACAGTTCCTAGAGCCACTCTGTAGCAATTCTGGACGTGTGGGGGTGTCGCATCGTCCTGCTGGAATTGCCCAAGTTCGTCGGAATGCACAATGGACAGGAATAGATGTAGGTGATGAGACACGATGATTACGTACATGTTGCCTGTCAGAGCCGTGTCTAGCCGTATCGTAGGTCCCATATCACTCCAACTGCACACGCCCCACACCATTACAGAGCCTCCACCAGCTTGAAGAGCCTCCTGCTGACATGCAGGATCCATGGATTCACGAGGTTTTCTCCATACCCATACATGACTGTCCACTCGATACAATTTGAAACGAGACTCGTCCGACCAGGCAACATGTTTCCAGTCATCAACAATCCACTACCGGTGTTGACGGTCACAGGCGAGGCGTAAAGTTTCGTGTCGCGCAGTCATCAAGGGTACACTCGTTGGTCTCCGGCTCTGAAAGCCCATGCAGACGATGTTTCGCTGAATGGTTCGCACGCTGACATTTGTTGACCGCACAGTACTGAAATCTGCAGCGTTTTGCGGAAGGGTTGCATTTATGTCTCGTTGAACAATTCTCTTCACGCGTTGTTGGTTCCGTTTTTGCAGAATCTTTTTCCGGCCGCAGCGATGTCGGAGATTTGATGTTTTACCGGTTACCTGCTATTCACGGTACACTCGTGAAATACTCGTACGAGAAAATACCCACTTCGTCTCTACCTCGGAAATGCTGTGTCCCATCCCTCGTGCGCCACCCACCACACCGCGTTCAAACTCACTTACATGTTGATAACTTGCCACTGTAGCAGTATTAACAGATATAACAATTGCACCAGACACTCGTTGTCTTATATAGGCACTGTCGACAGCAGCGCCGTATTCTGCCTGTTTACATATCTCTGTACTTGAATGTGCATGCCTATACCAATTTATTTGGCGCTTCAGTGTCTTTGAGAGTGTAAAGACGAATGTTATTGCAAATTACGGAAATGGCCGTACGTTTGTATTTAGCAACGAAATGGTAAGAAAACTGTTTGCAAAATTCTTGAGAACGCAGTGATTCACCGTATCTCAGTCGCTGAAAAGCTTTCGACCTCTTCGATGAGTGTTTTTTGTGGGATTTATGACTAAACAATTAGGGGGTTTGCAACAATTTCTATACGCGTTAGGCTCAAAAACTCCTTTCTGAGAACCACAAACTTCTACATCTGATTTCGCCTAAATGGTTCAAATGGCTCTAAGCACTATGGGACGTAACATCTGAGGTCGTCAGTCCACTAGACTTAGAACTACTTAAAACTAACTAACCTGAAGACATCACACACATCCATGCCCGAGGCAGGATTCGAACCTGCGACCGTAGCAGCAGAGCGGTTCCGGACTGAAGCGCCTAGAACGGCTCGACCACACCGGCTGGCTGATTTCATCTATGGAGTTGCTTTTCCGTTACGATGAGGAAGGAAATGCTTACTGAAAAGAACCGAGGTTGGCGAAAACTCCTCTCTCTCTCCGTCCCAACAGGCCTTGGGAGGCCAGAGGGTACCGACCAGCCGCCGTGTCATCCTCAGACCAGAGGCGTCTCTGAATGAGGAAATGGGTGGGGGGGTGGGGGGGGAGACATGTGGTCAGCACACCGCTCTCCCGGCCGTTTTGTCAGATTACGAGACCGGAGCCGCTTCTTCTCAATCATGTAGCTCCTCAGTTTGCTTCTCAAGGGCTGAGTGCGAGATTGGAGAAGATACGCGCTTTCCGTATGCTAATGTGCAAAGAAAACAGCTAGTGGTGTGGTGTCATATCGCTTCTTCCAACAAATAGAAAAACATACCAGCTTTGTCAGCAAGAAAGGCTAGAAGGTTATGGCTAGCGGTTTTTAGGTACGGATATGAAATTTTTCTTATGGAACGTCAAAATACTGTCGGTTCTAAAGCCTATTGTAACATACTGCGAAATAAGAGGCATTCAAAATAACACGAAGTGGTCGTCAACGCTTTTCCCGGCGAACGTTACGCTTGTTTAGACAGCACAGATGGCACGTTTCTGAACGTCTACCTTACGGCTTAGACTTGACTCAGAGTGATCTATATGTCTTCAGACACGTGAAAAAGTGGCGTGACTCTGAACACTTTGACTCCAACGAAGAATTTCAAGTTTCTGTCACTGCCAGTGTTTCTGTAACAGCCTTCAAGATTATTGCACAGATAATCGAAAATGGGATGTACCAGTAAGAAAATAATGAAAATTTTCACCAACGACTATCTACAGAACTCTGTTTGTGGCCAGAGTTCTAGGATGTAGGAAGGGAATCAGTACTGCCTAGTTTCACGATATGAGAAGTACCGCAGGCTATTTCGCCTATGCAGATGACCTGATAATAATCTGCCAACACAAGAGCAAAATTACAACATAACGGGTGACAAGATCTCAAAACGCTGGTAGACTTACATATGGAGAAAATAAACGACAGCAACTACATAGATTATGTGTTAGTAGTAGGAGCATTATTAGGAATAAAAACCAAACAATTACAAGCCAGTGACGAGAATAGAATTACGTAGGTAACATGGTATAAACATCGACGGTTTTCATTCTCAGGTGGAAACTGTTTTCTGGAGAGCTATTAAAATACTCAAGAAAACAGCATAAATTACGCAAAGAATCTTTCAGATCCCTCTATATGCAATAAGGAAGTATCACAACACAACCTCAACAGCTATTGTAAGCTATGGGGCGAGCGCATGCATTCGCAGAGCCAGAAATGTAAAGCCCGTGGAATTTCATTGGTGAATGAGGACTACTGCAGCACCTCACAGGGGCGTGTAAAACAACTCCATCTGTGTGTATAATTATAGATTACAAAATTTGTTGTATAGCATAGGGGTATAATACGATAGTGTAGCAGCATGTCTTATGGATTCCGGATGAACGTATATCCGAATGCGAGAGGGCCAAATGATAATATATAGGTATACTTTAATTTTCATTTAACGCGTAATTCTTAGATATTTCCCACGTTCTCTCTGCCTCCCTGGGCGACTTGTACATGTTTTACATCCATTATCTAGAGTACGTAATGCACAGATTCACTGCGCTGGCCGAAGTGGCCGTGTGGTAAAGGCGCTGCAGTCTGGAACCGCAAGACCGCTACGGTCGCAGGTTCGAATCCTGCCTCGGGCATGGATGTTTGTGATGTCCTTAGGTTTTTAGGTTTAACTAGTTCTAAGTTATAGGGGAGTAATGACCTCAGCAGTTGAGTCCCATAGTGCTCAGAGCCATTTGAACCATTTTTTGAACCACAGATTCACTAATAAAGTGCGAGCATGACACCACAAGTATTACCTACAACAAAAGAAGACACCATTGTGGCGACTACACGTCATATGACGTTTTTAGTATTGCGCATTTCATTACTCGATAAACATGTCTTTCTTGCCAGGAGCAACGACTTTCATCGTTAAACAGCATTTTGCTAGTCGTCTTTCTTATGTACGTATTGTAGAAGCGTTTTGTGCGGATTATCCAGATGCCGCAGTGCCCAACAGTTCAACAACAAAGAGATTAATCTCTCATTTCCGAGAATGCGGATCAGTTGCAGGACATTTTTAAGGACGCAAAACTGGCTGAGGTGCAGGATGTAATGGTGGGATCGCCTTCAAAAAGTTCCAAGAAACTGTCTACCCAATCTCATATTTCGAATGGTAGCGCTTAGAAAGCGATTCAAAAATTCGTTTCGTGCCTGAACTGAAGAGCTCTAGCATACTGCACAGGTCTCAGGTCATTTGTTAACATTGACATAATCGTAGAAATTTACTGATGAGGCGTGTTACACATAACTGGATACATGAATAGGCAGAACCCAAATAGATGGTCAACCGGTAATCCACATATTGTGCATTACTTTCACATTTTTCTACGTGACATAGTTTCATTCTTTGCCACTATTTCATTGTTATTATTTTACAGGTACTGAAAATGTGTGCTTAAGAGAAAAGCTGGAAATGTGTGCTTATGTGAAAATCTTCACGTTATTCACTCTGGGGCGGTTCAGTATCGGTATGGTCTCAGGTTCCCGTTGTCGACAGAATGCAGTCTGCAGATCTCATTTGGGAAGGTATACCCCCGCACGAAGATGCGCAGTTTTCGAGGAAGTGCTATTGTGCGCAGAGGCATTGCCCTGATCCAGTTGTTGGCACGACTGCCATGCCGCCACAGCCATCCTTCCTGAATAAAGAGTTTGATATATTCCGCTTCTGGACAGAAATCAAAGGCCTAGATGCTGTGGCAACAAGAGGCCAGCGTGAAAACGATACTAACTTTCCAAAATGTTGTCTGTCAAATAATAGTGAGAGGACCCGTCAGTGTGCTGTTCAGTCGAAGAAAGACTGTTCCAGGCTTGCACCTATCCTGTGTTTTACGTTTTATATGCCAAGAGTGGGAAGTTACTGCCGTGTTTCTCTGTTTTTCTGTGAAATAAGAGATATTTTTATCTGTCACGTCCAGAAATGCATTGAGTCGTTTCCTCCAATTAGAGGTTTTTGAAGGAAGAGAGTAGAGGGCTGTGAAGTTAGATTCTGAGCATTTGTCTCTGTCTCCGTTGAGAGAGAGTCATCCATGGCCGCCGTATGGTGATCATTGACACACGCTAACTGATTTGGAGAAATGTGAGAGTCGTAAGTTGCGGCAGTGCGATCTGTATTCTGGCACGTTATTTGCTTACGTTTCCGTGTAACTTGTGTTGCTTAGTATGGTCACGATTTCTGCCATTTTGATGTACAGCTAACTTTAATTTCGCGAGCTGCCCGGGTGAGCAGATCTTGTTGCGCTTTCTCCATACAGCCTTCCACACTTTTTGGTACGCTCCCACAGTGATAGTCGTTTTGTAATTTGATTTGGATTTTAGAGAACTTCACTGGGATACAGCAGTATGAGTGTTGACTTAGATTTCAACAACCCTTACTGTTCTACGACTTTTCCATGATTGGTTCAAATGGCTCCAAGCACTATGGGACTTAAAATCTGAGGTCATCAGTCCCCTAGAATTAGAACTAGTTAAACGTAACTAAGCCAAGGACATCACACACATCCATGCCCGAGGCAGGATTCGAACCTGTGACCGTAGCGGCAGCGTGGTTCCGGACTGAAGCGCCTAGAACCGCTCGGGCACAGCGGCTGGCTTTCCATGATTGGGCGACGCACAGATAACAGATATGGTCTGCAATACGCCCGGTTTCTTGTTCTCGTTATGATGGTGTTTTCGTTGTGTACAGCGGCTAAACCCAACGATCAGTTATGAAAAGCGCGAGCATTGCCCTAGCTCCTCTCGTATGATCAAACGTATGTTTTATAACGAGCATAACACTTGCGCTCCTCGAGTCAAATTCAGGAGGCACCAGACCCGACTTCCAATGTCTTTAACGAAACCACCATCCATTGTCAGAACATCTGAGTGTGGAGTGGAGCATCGCGTTGTTGAATAGAGGGCCCTACTTTCTCTGAAGCTACAGTAAACCAAGACATGATTTAACATTTTATTTCGCATCTTGGGGCAGATGAACGTTATTGCTGCTAGCAGCAGTATGGTGCCAAGTGTCACAATGCATTTATAAGTGAACTTTTTGGTAATCGAATCATCTGTACAGCATTATGACCCTTGCCCGCTCCCCTCCCACGTTCTCCCCATGTAACGTCCCTAGACGTCCTCCTGTGGGCTGTCTTGAAGGAAGAGCATGTAAAAGCAGGTCGTACACATTGGACGAACTAAAGATTAAAGTAGTAACAGAGCTTAGAAATGTCTTTGTCGGTGCGCTTCTAAGGTGGCCTGAAATGTGGAAAAATGAATTCGTAAATGCGTTACTAAACAGGGCAACCATTTTGAGCATTTGCTTTCAAATTTACATGTGTGAGTTGCGAAATAAATACATACTATAATTCGCTTGACTACTTTTTGGTGTGCGCGATAATTTAAATTTTATATTGTTATTTACATAATGTGCTATACATACATGTAACACTTTATTTGGAGACTATAAAATGGTTAATAATGAAGGTAACAGACTAGGTGGAAGAAAATAATGCCATGGCTGGCTGTAAGCTCAGCGGGAAAATTTTTCTGCTGGCGGAATTTGTTAACTGGAAAAGAGAAATATTTCTCTCGCTTTATGAAGTGTTGGAAGAACTTGCGGGAACGTTTGCCAAAGTTCTACGTCACATTACTTCCTCCTGTCGCTAATCGCGTCAAACAACGAGTGAAAGGATCTATAACTTTCTAGCATTCAGCTAAGTTTGAACTTTCTCCTACCTCTGAATGCAGTTCTGCAATCGACATTCTGTGATCAATCTCACGAAGAAAGGTTTGTAGGTTATAGCTTTACCCTTACTAGAGAAATGTTCCAATATTACATCGACGCCCAAACGTTTAGCAGTTGTTCATTTTTATAAGGTCTGTCGAACCTTAAACTGCCTCGTGATGCTGTCGAGGAGGTTAGCAGAGAAGCATGTTGTGTGTTGTCAGGAGTGATATGACAGCAGCTGAGAGAGTTGCTTTGGATTCATTCAGGTTCGATAGTAGTATTTTTATCTTACCAGCGGACAGGGGCAACGTTACGGTTATTATGCACACATGATGCAATGTTTACTACCTGATACAGCGTACCGCAGGTTCAGTGCTGACCCGACAAGAAAGGTTGGAAAGAAGAATAACAACCTGAAGAAGAAACGTTCCTTGCCAGAAGAGGCTATCATGCGTCTTAACTCTTCTTGTGCTGTCTTCATTTCCTCCCCCCAACCCCTTACATTATAGGGCCATCCGAAGATCCACAATGAAAGTGTTTCTCTTAGGCCTATTGACTGAAACATTGCTTCTCCGACATATCGTGCAGCAAAACACCTGGCTGTTCTATTAAGCCTACTAGTAGGTCCGTCTGACACCACGTTAAATACTTGGAGGATTTCTTACGTTTATTAGAGTGATTGTGCTTGTATAACTCTGATACTTCAGTGACTTTTGATGTGTCTTCTTCCTTCACTCTCTTTCCGCTGTCTGATTCGTTAGGGTTAATTCAGGTTTTGTAGACGTCTACTTTATTTTTATTCCATGACTAGTTCTAAGAGCAGATAGTCGAGCTGTGATGGTAAACCATACGTGCGTGGCGCACCTGGTAGGTGGCTGAAGGAACACACTGCCGCCGCTTGATATTGTCCATGGACTGCCACCCAACTATGAAATTACTCGCTCACAACAGGAAGCGCCAGAATACAGAGAGCCAGCTTCATGAACGTTAAATCGAGGGAGCAAACAGGTAATACTCGGTACGCCCATGTTCCGCCGACACCTGCCATCACTGGAAGCAGAGGCTTGATAAAGCAGTCAGCATTCCTCTAGCTTACTGCAGCAGAGTAAAATGCAAGCTGTATTAAATATTCTCCATTACATTGCCTCTGCCTGGTACAAGGCGCGCTCTCTCCGCCACAGTTACTCCTATCTTTCTAGAATGTCCAACTCGTTCTTACCACACATATGTGTTAACCATCTATCTGATGGAAATACCGACATTATATGCAATCGACAGCATTCAACTTGAGGGCAACAAGTGCCCATTGGCTGTCAGTAACTGCCCGGTAGCGACCGAACGATAACTCCCAGAAGTCGTCCCCTCCACGTTCTGTCCACACTCTGGGTCCACCAAACGGTAGGATAAACGTAAACACGGTCCGTAGTAGGCATTAAATGTGACTTTTGTTTAATCGTACGATTAACTAATTTCGACTACTTGTCATTGTCAAGTACCTGTAAAACCAACATAGAGAAGCACTACACTGACTGCATATATCACCTTGTATAACTAACACTTTACACTTCCAGGCGGGAAGGCGTGCCGGTCCCCGACAGGAATCCGCGTGGCGGATTAGTGTCGAGGTCCGGTGTGCTGGCCAGTCTGTGGATGGTTTTTAAGGCGGTTTTCCATCTGCCTCGGCGAAAGCGGGCTGGTTCCCCTTAGTTACACTATGTCGGCGACTGCTGTGCCAACACTGTCTCCATGTACGCGTACACCATAATTACTTTATCACGCAAACATTGGGCTTACGCTCGTCTGGTGTGAGACGTTACCGTGTCGGGGGATGGGGGGGTCGAAGCCTCTCCGTCGTTTCTAGGTGCCCAGTTCAATACAATATAAACACTATACGCACCTCACATTTACATAAAACATTATTGCACAAATTTATTACAACCACATGGTATTTGATAGCAGCTAGTAATTTGTTGTCACAGATTCATACTCGGCTAAAGACGTTTAGACTCTCGGTAGTGCACATAATAGGCACGTTACATATATTGCTGACGTGCCAGACTTAGTTGTCACGTGTAAAAGCAGTCAGCGACCAAAGAATACATAAAGGCCATTCAAATGCACATAAAATATTGTATACAATACATGGCATATGATTGGGCAAACTAAATTATTTTAAACATCATATTAAAAAAATATACATGAGGTACATGCAAAATTCCACAAATAATACAAACAGAACACTCAATCAACTGCTGGCGTGCCAGGTATAACGACTGCCTTGTATCATAAGTCATCAGTGTCTGAAAGCTTTCTCTAGACACGCAGAACTGACTAAGTTGTTTAAAATAATGTCGTATTCCCGATGATATGCCATATACTGCTTATAATATTTTATGCCCATTTGTATACTCTTAATGTGTTCTTTGATCGCTGACTGTTTTTATTGTCATGTAGAGTGGTAAATGCGGAAATTCGTCTAGAAGTTGTCCAAAATCCTTCCATGTGATGATTTCCTCTTATTGTTCGCATTCTGCTGTGTAATTTTGAGGGTTGTGTGATAATTATATACATCTTTTGAACTAACCATTTAGCTTTCTAGGGCTGACGATCGAATCCCACGACATAGTGTATTATTTTACGGAACACACCGTGATAAACGCGTTTGAAAATCCGAATCATTTCACGAAACGTATTATCCCAGTGACAAATAACTCATCGAACATTACGGGTGATAATCGATATTTTACGTCAGCATATTGACTGTAGCATAGCATGGTGGAAGTCTGAAGCATTTCCACAAAAAATGTCATCTGTATGAAGATGCTAGAAAATGTGTGCCCCGACCGGGACTCGAACCCGGGATCTCTTGTCTATATGGCAGATGCTCCATCCGACCGAGCCAGCGAGTACACAGAGCACAGCGTGACTGCAGAGACTTATCTCTGGCACGCTCCCCGTGAGACCCATATTTCCAACTTACTGTCCACACATTACGTTTTTAGTGCCCCTGTCCACTACACTCATTACTCGCAGCAGGCAGTCTACCGTTTCCCGTAAGACTGTGAGAGTAATGTCATCATTGGCGGGTAAGCCTTATCTATATGAAGATGGTATCTGTTCTTTCGGACATGTCCAAAGGAACAGACACCATTGGTGGTCTTGCAGCTCTCGAAGAGCTTACCGTCCAATGATCTTCTTCAGTGTGGATGCACTAACATTCCTGAAACTTTACAGGAATCGGTAGATTGGCTGCCGCTGGTAATGAGTATAATAGGCAGGGGTACTACAAATGTAGTGTGTGAACAGTAAGTTGGAAATATGGGTTTCAAAGGGAGTGTGCCAGAGGTAAGTCCCTGCAGTCGCACTATCCTCTGTGTCCTCGATGGCTCACTCGGATAGGGCATATGTCATGTTAAGCAGGAAATCCCGTATTGGAGTCCCGTCTGGGGGCGCATTTTCATCTGTTCTCGTTGATATTTATCAACGCCTGTAAACAGCTAATGGTTTGGATATAATTGTACTTTCATGCAATTTCATCTGTCGTAGCATTAGTGCAGCAGGCTACCAGCACCCAACACAAATCTAAAACAGCATGAACTAATCAAACACGCATTTACCTATAGCGTCAGTCGATTCTAATTTTAGGAGTCATGACTGTAAGCGGCGTCCCGATCACATGATCAACTTACAAGCTCCTCCCAGATCCCAGTAGATAAATTGCAGAATTACATTTATATGATGTAATAGTTAATGGCCTAAGTCTACTCGACGGACTGTTCCTTCAGGTATCAGAACGATGAGATTTCTGTCATATCTTTGCAAGCAATACAGGCAGGCCTCTGATTCGTCACAGAGATGTGTAGCTGTTCTTTGCATTCTCGGATTTACTATCATGGAGACGACGACTCTCACTAGATTTATGTGCATTCTTAACCCCTAACCTGTGCTCAATGAACTGAGTTCGGGCTGCCTGGTGGCGGTGCGATGCGCTGCGTGCTCCGCGAGCAGCGCTCTGGCCCACAGCTGCCAACATTCGAGAGGCTCTTCAGAGTGCATTCAGAGTTTTACACCAGCCACAAGGGTCCTCTTGATATTTTCACATTCGTTTTTGACGATAGGTTGTTAACAATAACAACTGACGAGACGAATAAATATGCTGAACAGTTTGGTAACTCGCATGTGGGTACACTGAAACAACGATCACATGTACACAGACGGGTCTAACTATCAATTGCGATTCAAACTCTTTGTTCGCAATGTTATTCCTGCAAAGCATATTTCAGAAAACCGAATGTACTACTCAAGGAAAACAATTCTTGAAACATCTATTTTCCGAAAAGAATTGTGTATGTGTTCGCTCCTCCAGTAAAAACCTGCATGAGACTGTCAAGATAAATCAATTCTAATGGGCTTATTTTCGTAGTACGCACTCAGACTACCAAATTGTTGACAACAAACGCAACACTCACTTGATTTCAGGAAAGCGTACCGAATAGTATCAGATTAGATTGCACTGCAAAAAAGCGCCTCGAGGCACAGGGATTGTTACACGAGATGGAACAGATAGAGACGCAAAGAACAGACGGGTAAAGGGTTTAGCATTAGTAAAAACCTTTCGGGAGGTGGAGCTTTTGTCTTCCATAGTTGCAAGCACGTAACTGTAAATAATGAACATGTCTCCCAGTACAATTTTCTTACCCCGTCTTGGTTGTATAGCAAATACCTAGCCCCACTACTTGGTTGACGAATCGATTTCCACGTAGACGAATAACCAGTCTTCCACTCCCTCCTCCCTTTAAAAATGTCCCATGAAACGAACATTAATGTAATGTTAATGTATCCCACACTGATGCCGCAATTTAATTTGCGTAAGACGAACAGAAAGTCATCTTGATGAGCAACATAGACTTCCACCACCATATACGAGACATGTTCAGAAAGTAGGTATACTGTAATCCTAACAACCTGTGGTTTCGGGTTTTTTGAGAGTTTGCAACACTGAGTGTTGGAAGGTGACACTCTGACCATAGCGAGAATGGCAGAAACACGGTGGCAGGTAAACTCACGTTGTAATGTCCAGTTGCGTGGAAGATGTCGCTAAGAAAGCCCGCCAGATGTGAACCATGTGCTGTGATCCGCTTCCTACTAGCAAAAGGAATAAGACCTACGGAAATCTTTTCAGTACTCAAAACGGTTTACGACGAATTTGTTACGAACAAGTAAAGTGTGTTTATGTGGTGTAGGGAGTTTAGTGGAGTCGTAATGTGACACGATTCGGTAAACTTTTTTGAAATCAAGTTTTTGTTGAGAGTGTAAGTTGTCAACAATTCTGACTGATGAGTTGTATAAAAAGTCGAGGAAACTTCGTGAAGACCATCGATTGATAGCGGTTGAAATTTCTGCCATGTTTCCACAACTGTCAAGAACTCCTTTATACGAGACACTCACAGAAACGCTGGGATACCGGCAACTGCGCAAGGTGGGTCCCAAAACAGCCGACAGAGAAGCACAAGAAAATTCGGGTCCGTACACCGACGAGTTTCTTGAGTTACTTGAATTGGATGGTGAGAATTTTCTGAGCTCTATTGTGACTGGAGATGAAACGCGGGTGGCTCATTACATACCTAAGAAAAAAATTCAATAGTCACAGCAATGTCACACCAATTCTTCATCTGCCAAACAATTCAGAACCGCAATTTCGGGTAAAATAATCGTGGTCTCAGTGTTTTCTGACCGAAAAGGCGTCATTTTGGTCGAATATCTGCCTCAGGAGGAGACCATCAGTGCATAATGTTTTGAGGCCGTAACAAATCCTGGAAGGAGCTTTCAAAGCAAAGGGAAGGGAATGCTGAGGAGAGGAGTGTGCATGTTGCACGAAAGCTCCCGTCCACACACAGCCTTAGCCACCAAGGAGCTCCTGGGCTCTTTGATTGGGATGTTCGGAACACCCTTTCGTGTTCCCCTGATTTGGCGCCTTCAGAATATCATTTCAGCTTTGTGAAAGTACGCATGAGTAGAATTAAATTTTCAACTTACGAGCAGGTACGGAAATAGGTCGTGGAGTGGCGGAAAGAGCTGGCAGGAGAGTTCTTAGAGGAGAGCATAAAGAAGCTTGTGCCATCTCTCACCACATGCATCGAACGGGATAGTGATTGTGGGGCAAAATTTTCATCAAGTTATCGACAATATTCTGCAGTTATTTCCAAACACAATTCTTTTTTTAAAAAATATATATAAAGCACTAGCAAAATTACTTTCTGAACATGGCTCATAGTCTGCAATACAACTAACAGTATCGTTGTCCAGTAGTCTGCGTAAACGATTTCCACGTTAAACAGTAATTAAAACTGTAGACCTACAGAGCATAATTTTATAATCCATTAACGGTCGTGAGTGCCTAGAATGTGTGATCTTCCATACGAGTCAACTATCAACCTGTACGTATTCACTGTAATACTCCGGAGGGAGCTGGTTTAGATACCACAGTCAGTCAGTTTTAGAATATTACGCATGTGACAGCATGTGCTACATAGTGTGTTCCAAAAACCCGCGGATAAATGTAGGATTTCACAATGGTTCAAATGGCTCTGAGCACTATGGGACTTAACATCGGAGGTCATCAGTCCCCTAGAACTTAGGACTACTTAAACCTAACTAACCTAACGACACCACACACATCCATGCCCGAGGCAGGATTCGAACCAGCGACCTTAGCGGTCGCGTGGTTCCAGACAGAAGCGCCTATAAACGCTCGGCCACACCGGCCGGCAAATGGGATTTCTCCCGGATTCATACGTTGGGTTGTAATCGTGACAGAAAGATAACGTCAAGTTTTGGTACAACTCTGGAACTAGCGACCACTTGTATACCCCACAGACGGATTGTCTTAGTGTCACAGTCCTATAGTACAGGGCCAAAGATAAATATTATACACTTCCTCCTGCTCAGGTAAATGGGGTAAATCGCTTGGTTCCTTTTGTATTTTATGTGGTTTACGTTGGGTCTTATGGAGGCTCCGTTAATTCATGGGCAGTTCCGTAGAGAAACACAAAATAGCGTTTTTTTACCATTTTTGATACCAAAAGCGAGCTGCGGATTCCAAGACGGCTATGTATAGCCAATAGCTAAACTTTTTGCAATATATTTCTAGGATCTAGAACTCTAACAAACTTGGAAATTTTGTTGATATATTTATCCGTTTCAAAAATACAAATATTCATCTCTATCATACATGTACGCGTAAAATACAAACGTAAAATTCGGTGTGAGGCGAAATTTAAATAATAAATAACCGCAATAAATGATTCAAATTTTAACATTATATTCTATAGCCATTTAGCTAGAAGTGGCATCTTCCATTTTGAAACATCTTCAAAAAAATGGTTCAAATGGCTCTGAGCACTATGGGACTCAACTGCTGTGGTCATAAGTCCCCTAGAACTTAGAACTACTTAAACCTAACTAACCTAAGGACAGCACACAACACCCAGCCATCACGAGGCAGAGAAAATCCCTGACCCTGCCGGGAATCGAACCCGGGAACCCGGGCGTGGGAAGCGAGAACGCTACCGCACGACCACGAGATGCGGGCGAAACATCTTCATCCGTTATCAACAGACTCATCGAAACATGGCTTCTCGCCACCAAAATCGTGCTGCTGCCTCCAAGAAGGCTGTGAAAAGAAAATGGGTGTAATTTTTAGGATATTTTCGTAAGAACCCCATCTCAAACAACCTTCAAAATATTCTGTGTGGCTTTATCACTTTCCGAGGTACAGAGGTTAAAATTACATACATGTGAAAGTAAAACACGCACGTAAAATCCGGTAAGAGACGAAAACGTAGTTCACAAAGTGACTTATTACGGAGACTTATACTGCAAAGTATCTCTGTTTTCATTAGAAGAGTTCTGGAAATCCCACGTTGTAGTGCTGAAGCATATGCGCGCATGATGTCCGTTCGAGGCAAAAAATTAGTTTTGCGTTACTTCAGTCTCGCAAAAAAAATTAGCAAAATTTTACTAACCCATTAAGTTCTGCTCATATAAGTGACATACCCCGTGAGTGGGAGTGAGTGTAAGTTGCATCTGAAAAAGAGCTCGAATATGTTAGAACAGCAAAATTTTTAGGAAATTTTTGAAGGTGCTGAGGAAGATAGAACGTGGCAGCTGGCATATTCCGCTTTTCTGCGCTGGTAAGTCGGTTAGACCGCCAGCGAGAGCGCAGCGGTAGTTCCAGCTATTAATAAGGCGAGTACACTGTTCGCTTGTTACATATTTTTACGAGCTTTATACAGGAGCGACTTATTTTCAGTTATCTGTGTAGTTACTAGTTTATTTATGTAATTTCTTGCGAGTTCGACTGCTCCCTAGGCACAAACTTCTGTTGCAATAACAGTGTAGTGTACTGTACCGCCGTTGCTATCGACCGTTGTATTGACCCTCGTATCGTATTGGCTTTTGTTTCTTTTCTGAGAACAGCTCAGTGTCAGTTAGACCGTCAGCGACAGAGCACTTCGATTTCCCGCTGCTAATAAGGCGAGTACACCGTTAGTTTGTTATATATTTTTGAGTGCTTCAAACAGTAGCAACTGCAGTAATGGGTAGGAACTGTGACTGTTGTGTACAGATGCGAGCTGGGTTGGCAACCCTTCGCTCACAGCTCGAGGCTGCGTTGGGTTCCGTCACACAGCTTAAGGCTGCTGCCAAGGAGCGTCACTGTGGGTGATCGAGCGCGGGGATGCGAGGGACGTCGAGCACATCCCACGTGTCCCCCTTTCGGTCCACTGCTATGGCCGCCCCGGGTACTACCTGCACTGAGGTTGACCCCTCACCTGTGGTCGAGTGGGAGATCATTCCAAAGTCTGGCAGGCAATGAAAAACTTTCCGAGGGGCCGATGGTAGGGCCTCCCCGGTTCGTTTGACGAACAGGTTTCGGGCGTTATCTGTGGCTGACGATGTCCCTGAGCTGGATGCAATCTTCCACCGTGTTCCAGAGGAAGCTTCTCGGCCTGCAAGGTCTGGGCATTCACAGAGGGTGGGTTTGCTGGTAGCTGGGAGCTACAACGTTAGGTGCGTAATGGGGACCCTTAGGAACATGGCTGCCACGGAGAGGAAGGAAGCCAGTGTGCATTCCGAGGGGAGTCGTTCCGGATTTCGAAAGGGTGCTTCAGGATGCCATGAAGAATACGGGGGTAAGCCAACAGCAAGTGGTGGCTCATGTCGGTACCAATGACATGTGTCGCTTTGGATCGGAGCACATTGTGTCTGGTGTCTGACGGCTAGCGGCAATGGTAAAGACTGCCAGTCTTGCTTCCGAGATTAAGGCGGAGCTCACCATCTGCAGCATCGTCGATAGAACCACCTGTGGTCCTTGGGTGCAAAGCCGAGTGGAGGGTCTGAATCAGAGGCTCAGGCGGTTCTGTGATCGAATAGGCTGCAGATTCCTTGATCTGCGCCATCTGGTGGTGGGTTTCCGGGTTCCGCTTAATAGGTCAGGAGTCCATCCACTAAACACAGGAGGCGCCTACACGGGTAGCGGAAGCTGTGTGGAAGGGACTGGGCGGTTTTTTAGGTTAGTGGGTCTCAGGGAATCACAGAAGAGACGTCCGTCTAAAAGTGTGCAGGAAATACACAGTAAGTTAGTTGTAGGAACAATTGGTACTGTAGTTGTAAATTGTCGTAGCTGTGTCGGGAAAGAACCAGAGCTCCAAGTCCTAATAGAAAGCACTGAAGCTCAAATAGTTATAGGTATAGGGAGCTGGCTAAAGCCGGAAATAAGCTCAGCCGTAATTTTTTCAAACGATCTAACAGTGTTCAGAAAGGATAGATTAAATACAGTTGGTGGTGTATTTATTGGTGTCAGAGGTAGTTTGCCTTGTAGCGAAATTGAAGTAGATAGTTCGTGTGAAATAGTATGGGTAGAGATTATACCTGACAATCGGACTAAGCTACTAATTGGATCGTTTTATCGACCACCCGACTCAGAAGATATAGTTGCTGAACAGTCGAAAGAAAACTTGAATCTCATTTCAAATAAGTACCCCGCTCATACAGTTATTGTTGGTGGTGACTTTAACCTACCCTCGACATGCTGGAAAAATTATACGTTTAAAGCCGGCGGCAGGCATAAAAAGTCATCCGAAATTGTACTGAATGCTTTCTCAGAAAATTATTTTGAACAATTAGTTCATGAGTCCACTCGAAGCGTATATGGTTGCGAAAGCATACTTGACCTCTCAGCAAAAAACAATCCCGGGCAAACAGTGAGTATTGTGATGAATACAGGGATTAGCGGCCACAAGGCACTTCCTGCTAGGCTGAGTACCGTAACACCTATAACCATCAAAAAGATGTCCAAAGTATATCTACTTAAAGAAAGCTGATAAAAATGCTCTTAACGCCTTTTTAAGAGACAGTCTTCACTCCTTCCGATCTGATCATGTAAGTAAGAAAAGTTGAGGAATGTTTTGGAAGAGATAGTATCGAGAGTAATTGAGAGATATATAGCACATAAAATAATAAGCGATGGTACTTATCCCCCATTGTACACAAAATGGGTCAGATCGTTGTTGCAGAAGCAACGAGAAAAGCATGCCAAATTTAAAAGAACGCAAAATACCCAATATTGGCAAAGTTTTACAGAAGTTCGAAATAAAGCGCGTACTTCAATGCGAGATGCTTTTAATAATTTCTACAACGAAATTCTGCCACGAAATCTGGCAGAAAACGAAAAGAGATTCTGGTAATACATAAAGCACACCAGTGGCAAGACGCAATCAATACTTTCACTGCGCGATAACAACGGTGAAGTCACTGATGACCGTGCCACTAAAGCAGAGTTATGAAACTCGGTTTCCTGAAACTCCTTCACCAAAGAAGACGAAGTAAATTTTCATGAATTCCAATCAAGAGCAACTGCCAAGATGAGAAACATAGAAGTACATATCCTCGGTGTAACAAAGCAGCTTAAATCACCTAATAAAGGCAAGGCCTCCGGTCCAGATTGTATACCAGTCAGGTTCCTCTCAGAGTATGCTGATAAAATAGCTCCATATTTAGCAATTAAATACAACCACTCGCTCACAGAAAGATCCGTACCTAAAGATTGGAAAATTGCTCATGTCACACCAATACCAAAAAAAAGAAGTAGGAGTAATCCGCTGAATTAAAGGCCTATATCACTAACGTCGATTTGCAGTAGGGTTTCAGAACATATACTGTATTCGAACATTATGAAGTACCTCGATGAAAACGATTTATTGACACCTAGTCAGCACGGTTTCAGAAAATATCGTTCTTGTGAAACACAACTAGCTCTGTGTACTCATGAAGTAATAAGTGCTATCGACAGAGGATGTCAAATTGATTCTACATTTTTAGATTTCCAGAAGGCTTTCAACACCGTTCCTCACAAGCGTCTTCTAACCAAACTGCGTGCCTACGGAGTATCGCCTCAGTTGTGCAACTGGATTCGTGATTTCCTGTCAGAAAGGTCACAGTTCGTAGTAACAGACGGAAAGTCATCGAGTAAAACACAAGTAATATCCGGCGTTCCCCAGGGAAGTGTTTTAGGCCCTCTATTTAGGCTCTCTATATTAACGACAATCTGAGTAACCGTATTAGATTGTTTGCAGATGATGCTCTCATTTACCGTCTTGTAAAGTCATCAGATGATAAACGACTTGCAAAATGATTTAGATAAGATATCTGTATGGCGTGAAAAGTGGCAATTGACCCTGAATAAAGAAAAGTTTGAAGCTATTCACACAAGTACTATGAAAAATCTGCTAAATGTCGATTACGCAGTAAGTCACACAAATCTGAAGGCTGTAAAATCAGCTAAATACTTAGGGATTACAATTACAAATAACCTAAACTGGAACGATCACATAGATAATATTGTGGGTAGAGCAAACCAAAGGCTGCGATTCATTGGCAGAATATTAGAAGGTGCAACAGATCTACTAGAGAGACTGCTTACACCACGCTTGTCCAACCTATTCTGGAGTATTGCTGTGCGCTGTGGGATCCGCATCAGGTGGGATAGACGGATGACATCGAAAAAGCACAAAGAAGGGCAGCTCGTTTTGTATTATCGCGAAATATGGGAGATAGTGTCACAGAAATGATATGTAAATTGGAGTGGCAATCATTAAAACAAAGGCGTCTTTCGTTGCGACGGGATGTTCTCATGAAATCTTAATCACCAGTTTTCTCCTCCGAGAACATTCTGTTGGCACCCACCTACATAGGGAGAAATGATCATCACATAAAATAAGAGAAATCAAGGCTCGCACAGAAAAATTTAAGTGCTCGTTTTTCCCGCGTTACGTTCGAGAGTGGAACGGTAGAGAGATAGCTTGAAGGTGGTTCAGTGAACCCTCTGCCAGGCACTTCATTGTAAATTGCAGAGTAATCACGTAGATGTAGATGTAGATGTTTGTCTAAATGCAGCACAAACACTGAAATGCGTTTTAGTACAATAATTAGATAAGCATGTAAACCAGATGCTTTTTGTTGATGATGATTATTCGTACCAGGAGCAAAACCTTCTGCGTACAGATGATGATGGCAACATTTACGCTCACTTCATCATCCAGTCATACATTCTAAATCTGGTTGTAAAGTCCTAGACCATGTGCACTATTCTGAGTGTGCTTTGTCGTGGATACTCGATGGGTAGGGTGCAGAAGTGGATTCAGCAGTGACAATCAACATTCATGGGTCTTTTATATGCGTAGTGTTACACTACACACTACAACGCGGACTAACGGAGGAAATTTAACGTACTATATTTATTAAACTATAAGTCCCAGTCTCATTAAAACACAACATGTTACCCCCAAGCCAACAAATGTTCAATCCTGGAAACTGTATAGATGAAAAGTACAAAAACAAGCTAATATCAATGCTGGAAGCTACCCTAGCTTGAAGGGTCACCATAATGTGTCGATGACTTTGATATCGTTTTAAGTGGAACTAAGAAGAGTATTTCGATAAAATAATAAGTGTAGTTTAGACTCTGATACACACACACATTCAGAGTTGTGTAATAAGATACGTCATATGCTGCGAGACGTGACACCATAGTCTGTTTACACGTTAAATAATTAAAACTAAACAACACATCTAAGTCATATGGAGTAATTATTTTATAAATTGTAGAGTGGTGCAGACGGAACCTGAAATATGTTTCTCCAGTGCATTAGTGTTAATAATTATATGGCGCTTATAAATGATATCGTCTAGATGAGGTTGTTACAATGTTGCACTAGAACACTCATCGTTACATTGACAAGTTTCACTTTGTAGGAAACGTTTATTAAAAGAATAGTGGTTCATGAGTGTAGATATTGCCATTAAAACCACAAGACAACGACAAGCGTTCATAAGCGGTCAAATAACACTACTAGGTAGCTCTGCCAATTCATCAAAGACATCCATAACCTTCTGCGCAGCGACAATGTGATATAAATGTCTCTCCATCATGTGTTCTCTCTCTTCCAAAATCAGTCAACTGTACAACTGTTAAAAGCAGAAAATTCCCCACCACTAATATTGTTGGAGAGAACAACAGAAGGAAAAATTGTTAAATTGTGACAAATGGCTTGAAATGATGCAAACGCAGAGCAGTGATATTAGTTATTCATGTATTTATTTATTTATTTAACATGATCAGATTAGGGCCATCAGGTCCTCTCTTACATCGGAGCAGTGTTCCACATACGCAACATTTTACACGTCATAGTTACATCATGACAGTAGTTTGAAATTAAAAAACTAGATTAATCTAGTGATAATATGAATAAAGAGTTATCACTAAGATCTAATAAAGTAAATACTGACAGTATTTTTACAACAGCCGCTGTACATAAAATAATGATAAAAGCAATAATAATAACAGTTTAAGAAAAGTGGAACAGTAAAGGTAAACATGAGAAGAACTGGCGATAGTAATGAAGATTTGTGCAGATGTACAGTAATATATTGGTGTATAATGTAGTTTTTTCCTGGTATAGGGAGTTTTGTAGAAGGGAGATTTTAAGGAGGCCGCATCAGTTAAGAAAAAACTGGGAACTGAGGAAGATCTAAAAAGTAAGAGGGAAGTAATGGGATAAAGTGCATTCATGTACAGAGGAAGGCATTGTTGTTGCTTAAGAAGATACGTCATTACCTGTGTTTTGAAGCCGGACATGTTTTAAGTTCTCTAATATACTGAGGTAAGTTATTCCAGAGTCGGGTTCCTGCTACTGTAAAGGAATTCGAGAAAGTGACAGAACAATGTAATGGAACAGAGAGGATTTTGTTATGATGGGAACGTGTGATTTTGTCATGTTGTTCAGACATGAGCGTTAAGGACGAGGAGAGATACGAGGGACAGTGGACATTTATAAGACAGTAAATGAGACAGAGTGTACGGAAATCTCTACGTTTGTCTGCACACAGCCTGGACAGTTGTGCATACGCTGGTGAAATGTGATCAAAAAGTGAAACGTCACAGATATATCGGACGCAAGCATTAATGACAAGTTCCAGACGTCGCGAATTTTCCTGAGAGAGAGACCTTGTAGGATAACATCGTTGTAGTCAATAATTGGGAGTAGCGTTTGTACTAATTTCTTTTTCAGATCGAAAGGGCATGAAGGGATGCTGATGTTTTTTTGCACACTGTAGTTACGTGATCTGTCCAATTTAGATGTTTATCTATTATTGCTCCCAAACTCTTTGCTGACGGAGAGACGTTGATATTTGCTCCATTTAGGATTAGAGATGGTACGGATGCCTAATGTTTTGGGCTAATGAGCTTAGATTGACCAACAGGTACCACTTGGGTTTTAGATGGTTTGAGGTTTAGTCCAATGTTCTGTGCCCATTTTTAATGTGGATCGAGGTCAGTATTGAAATATTCAATAGCTTTCTTAAGATTGATTGGTTTTGCACTTATATACAAATGAAGGTCATCAGCATACAACTAATATTTGCAATAGATCAGAACCGATGACACACCATTGACATACAGAGAGAAGAGTATAGGACTTAGTACTGAGCCTTGGGGAACGCCTGACACTACCTGCCACCATTTTGATTTTATATTCCCGGACAGGAGGCGTTGCTGACGAGACGTCATGTATGAGCTAAAGCATTGCATTGCACTTGGTGAGAAATTTAGATCGTTAAGTTTGGCAAGTAAGATGTCGAGGTCGACAGTATCAAATACTTTGCTGAAATCTAAGAAGCAAATAGTAATCAATTCTTGTCTATCCATGGCTAGTTTCAGGTCATCTCTCACCTTTATCAAAGCAGATGTTGTACTTCGATGTTTACGAAAACCTGACTGGTATTCGTCTAGTAGGTTGTTAGTAGTTAGGTAGATGGTGAGCTGATTGTGGACTGTATATTCTAAGGCTTTTGATAGTGCAGAATGAATGCAGATGGGGTGGTAGTCAGAGGCTGCTGAGGCAATGACTTTTTTAGGCAGAGGCTTAATTTGTCCCAGTTTCCAGTCCTCGGGGAAAACAGTCGTGATTAAGGAATCATTGAAAATGTCTATTATAGAGGGCATTAGTGGTTCAATAATAACTTTTACCACCTGGATAGTGATGCCATCATGTCCAGTAGATGCTGATCTAATCCGCATGATGGCGTTCTTGACAGTATTGCAGGTGACGTTTAGTAGATAGAATTTTTCTTTGCAACAGTCGTTCATCCCCATGAAGTAATCAATGATTCTCGGTTGTTTTTGCGGTTGAGTTGTGGTTGTTGGTAACGTGAAGAATCAGTTTAGTTCTTCAGCTGGGACCATGGGTTTTTCTGAAACTTTTATTGTGCCTAAACCGAGACTACAGAGATTTTTCCATGGTATAGCTGGTCTACATCTATTGTCAGTTAATGAAAGGGCATGCCTGAGCTTAGCGTTTTTGACTTCTTGACTGACTATGTTTCGTTTCTGCTTGTATACAGTACGATTTTCAGGTGTACGGTGTATCTTGTATGCTCGATGTGCATCGTCTCTGAGATTCATGAGCTGTTTTAGTTCATCAGTCAGCCAAAGTGCAGGTTTCCTTTTAACTTTTCTGGTTTTTATTGGAGCATATTTGTCACATAGTTGAGTAATTTTGCTAGTGAAATACTGAAGTTTTTCGTTTATGTCCAATTACATGCAAGTCATGTAGATAAAATGTTTTCTGCCCGCCTTGTCCTATTGGGAGAAAGAATATGACAGCGTTCAGAACCCAAGTAAGGACACTGTACGTACAATGCACATTTCGCAGTAGTAAAGCAACTTGAATTTAGAGGACTTAGCTCATATCAGCAACTGTTTTCACCCTGCATTCAATTGTATAGCAGTTTAACAAACGAATGGATGCCAACAAGTTTATGCCACAACAGAATCTTATAAGTGGGGACACAATGTAAATAGTGGCAGGTAATTTGAAAACTACATAGCTTACTTCGTGTATAAAACTTGTACCACCCATGCTAACTATCTCATCCTGCACTATAGCTAAAATATGGTCTGGAAATAACATTGCGGCTTCCTCACACATAGAGAACTAGAGGGAATCTAACAACCTCGTCTTATTAACATGTCTCTAGAATGCACCTTCATTCCACAATTAAAATATACATTGATGTAATGTCTTAAATGATGTACATTGGTAACTAGTAAAACTGCTAAAATTAACCCAAAATTGTAAAATGACAATTAATTATGAGAGGAAGTGGTTAATTGTGCTTATGTGTATTTTGATTCGCCTGGAAGAGGTGGCTAGAGTCAGCTTGTGCTTCATAATGGTCCTTGCACTACAGAGTCCATACTAGTATTGGAGACCAACAATGCACAATTTATTAATAATTCACACTGTTGGATATTTTTGAACATCTGCTGCATTGTGACTGGATGAGGGCATTATGATGTCAATGTAAAGCACCATGGACATAACACAACATTGACATAACACATCATAAATGCTATATTGATGTGACATAATCTTCATGTGATGTGATGTTGGCGTGATATAATGTTGACATGACATGACATTTATGTGGAATCAAGGGAATCAGGAGAAACTCATATAACTAGAACAAAAGAAAATTACTTTGTTGTTAGTATTTATAAGACATATCAACATCTTGTTTCCAAACAAAACTGATCACAGTCCTGTGGTGCACTGAATGAGACTGATGTCACCCACTCAATTACTCTAGTCATTAGGGTTGAGGATGAGGAGGGGGAAGGGGAGCTTGAAAGTCATTGGTGCAAGGTGGAGGGGATGGGGTTGGGGATGGGTTGGAGTGCATGGGGAGGATATACAACATGGTACTCTAGTTAGTGCAGTTTCACACACACTGTGCCCAGAGGGGTGAGCAATGCCGAATGGGAGAGGGTTGGGGGTTAACCTTGAACATACCATGTAACACTGAGCTATTGCACACGATACTCTTTAAAGCCTGTACTATGGTAAGTTGATGGGCTTCACTTTAAGAGAAAGGATTTTTGTATAGATTTTGACCGCGTGTACCTGAATGGAGGCAAATCAGACTTACACTCACTCAGTAATAACAATGATACGTCAAGCAAGTCTGAAGTGCAACTACACGTTAGGACGGACAAGAAACGACACAGCAGATGCTACCAAATTGTTAATAATACGGTCGCCAGCCTAATTAGGCATTAACTGAGTTTCTTCACTGTACAATTTGCTATACTTTCATACAAAACAACACATAATAACACTGCATAATATGGTAACTTTTAGAACCAGAAAATCTACTGAACTAATAATTTCACTTCCTTTACTAATATGGACGAGCCATAAATACACAATACACTATAATGTTTACTACAAACTTCGTACTGTCTATTGATCTGATTAAATTCGGGCATAGGTTACCCTAGAAATAGCACTTTTGAAACACACATACAATGTCAATTTTGAAAAAGGTAAAACACTAATGAAGTTTGGTTTTATATTGACTTTAGCTTTGCTGGTCAAATCAGTTCAGTACACTTCAGAATTTAAATGAATAAAAAAGAAAAAGGGGGGGGGACCCTGAAACTGTTATGATCACTGTATTGAAAATATTGATTAAAGGATTCATTAAGCACTCAAGATTTCCAATAGGTGAGTTACTACTCTTTTTAGCTTATTTACTCCTCATTTAATTACCATTTTATCTGCCTCAAATAACTAAACTTCATTACTAACCCAATTTCAACATTACCTTCCAACTTTGCCAGACCTATATATTCATTAACAACAAAGTTCTTTAAACATCATTCTAACAGATAGGTTTGCAGGTAAGTATTATTAACATACACTTTAAATCTTCATTTCGGGACACTCGGATTGCACAACATGTGGAAAGGACCCTGTCTAGGTTAATTGTGAGGATAATTAACTGATAGGACAGTTCTGGTAAAATTTAAGTTGTTATTGAACAGTATGGAACAAAAGTAATACTGGTCCACAGGAATACAGTACTAAAAGTTTCAACCTGTTCGTGTCGATGCGGCGGTTGGCGGGCTGCGAGATGGCGAGGCGCAGAGCACACATACAATCACAGCTTTGGCTCTTGATGTATCGGCACTTTGCTTACTCTTAGCGTCGCAATACTTTTCCATTTAGTGCCTATGGAATATAGCCATGCTGTATAGTCGTCGGAAACGGCACATCCGAGGCTCAATGAAATCACGTTTTCCAGGAGAGCCTCCTCGATCCGGAGCGTGTTTCTCAGACCGATGTCCAACTCCGACTACTACTGCTGAGCCCGTTATGCCGTGCCGCGCCCGTGTGCATTTTCCCGCGCTCGCCTGCCATCCACCTTTTACCGCTCCCCTACAGACAGGGTATTCACCAAAGGTTTTGCTTTCTACATATCCTAATACATTGCCTACGTATGGACCAGGCGCACAATTATAACTTTAACATCTTACAACAGTTTCAACATTTCTTACATTTCCATTTTGTTATAATATTGCTTGCAATTTGACTTAAACATTAATATTCACCTCGAAAATTGTTTACAGTTTCTTTAACATAATGACATGAAAAGAAAAAAGAAATGAAATCAGAACATCGCTTACACTAATTTATCGAAAATCAGAAGAAAAATTATTATATGTACAATTGTTGTTGTTACACATGCCCCTGTTTCCAGTAAATTTCACTAAGTGCAAATTTGATGGGAACACTAATTTTTATATTTATACAGTGGTTCTGAATCTTATTGGAATGTCCCAGAAAAAAAACTTTATACCACAAACTTCCTTTCACTCACATTATATAGGTCTACACTTTTTAACATATCAAGAACATTTACTTATCATTTACGTAAGTGCCTTTGGCACAGTCCAACCTCCTATCGCAACATTATTTAAATAGCAAATTACTCATTTTTACTAAATTTCTCAAAGAAATAATTTCAAAATCTGGAACACAGACACTTAACTACAAAAGCAAATGCAAATATCTATATACATGATAAGACACTTTGTTGCTGCTTGCATTTAATGGCAGTCCATTTCCTTACTTACTAAAAAAAAAACACACACACACAATAATATTTAGAAAAATCACTACATATATTTGCTGCCTATTATTCAGATTTGGGCAGTCCATTTCGCATCATTTTACCACATCTCCTGTACCACACTTACAATTCTCCTTTGACTATTTATCTGCCCTCATTGGTGTTTGGCAGTCCTTTATATTATGACTCATATACTGCCCACTTTAATTTTTGACAGTCCCATCTTTTATTTGGATTGCATCATTTACCCTTTCTTTTCAGTCCTTTTCTCCATACACCTTTACATTTACAGTACATTTGGTAATCTGAAACTCACATAACTACATTAGCACACTGTCACTGGTATACATATATTTACAATGATTTGTTACATTTGGAATAAAATAGTTTCAGCATAGGATACAGCACATTTACTGCAAATTGCTCTCTGACTGTACTTATGTCACTCACTCCTAGGAACATACAGTTTCAGGTCCACAACGTTTCTTACACCTAAAGGTCTTTTGGATTTTGGGTAGATCAGGTAGTAAGCATTATCGTGTGGAATGTTCTGTATTATATACAGTCCATTATAAATATATTTAAATTTGGAAATTTCATGGTTCAGTTCACTAGACTTTTCGTGGGTTTTTAAAAGAACATAATCCCCAATTTTAAATTTTGAAACTTTCAGATTTTTATCGTGTCTTTTAGATCTAGATTCAGCTTTTTGCTTTGCCCTTTTTCTGACTAATTCTTTCTTTGACTCAGCCCCAAGCTTGTACAAGGTGGAAACTCTAGTTTTTCTTCAATTAAACTTTTACTCCTGCTGCCTAACAAAATTTCTTCCGGTGGGAACCCAGTAGATTCATGATGTAAAGTGTTCATGACAGTCTCAAAATCCCATATAAATCTACCCCAGGCTCTATGGTTATGACTGCAGTATGTTCTACACAATCTCCCGATTTCTCGCATATATCTTTCAACCGGGTTGCTAGCAGGATGGTAGGCTGCGATATATTTAACCTCCACACCATTTTGCTCCATTCCTTCTTTCCAAATTTTGGATATGAACTGGGGCCCATTGTCAGATAGTACTGCCTTGGGTTTCCCGATGGTTCTAAAGTATTCGACCATCCTACTAAATACAGCTTTTGCTGTTGCTTTTTTCAAGGGTTCTAATTTCACAAACATTGAGAATACTTCCAAAATTACTAAAATACATGCACAATTTACCGGAGTCTTTGGGAGGCTACCATACAGATCTACTGATAATAATTTTAGGGTGTCTTCAGGTAATGTACTTTGCATTGGACCTCTACTAGTTCTATTCGGTACTTTGGCCCTTTGACAGACATCACACGACTTAATTCGTTCATTTACCTTCTTACTGACACTATCAGCAATCACTATTACATTATTCAATTTATCCAAACATTTCTTTGGCCCACTATGCCCCAATGCTAAATGAAAATAATCTATGACATCAGTATCAAACGGTGTGGCCAACATACTCTCCATTCCTCAGTGACTAAACCTTGCCTCCTATATAAAATGCCTTTAAAGATTTTGTAATATTTCTTAATTTGCGGATACTGCACACTGTCAAAATTTACCTTCACAGATTTCCATGTCGGATCCTCATTCTGATGGTATCTCATATTTTTACATGTTTGCTTAATTTTCCTTTTTCCTGAAACCTCTTTCATATACCTGATCTGAAAAGTACCCTCTTAACCATTTTCATCGGGCACTTCACTCATACCATTAGGCAATCGAGATAAAGCATCTGCCACATAATTCTCAGTACCCTTAACATAGCAAATCTCGTAATCAAATTGTTGCAGGTACAAAGCCCAACGAGTTAGCCTGCCATTAAGTAAACGACAATCTTTAAGAAAAGTTAAAGCTTTGTGGTCAGTATGTATTATGAGCTTATGGCCCCACAGATAATTTCTGAATTTCTTTAACCCCCATATAATGGCTAAAGCTTCCTTTTCCGATATAGTGTAGTTTCTCTCGTATTTTGTTAGAGTTCCACTTGCAGATGCGCCAATGGTCTTCGTCTTCGACCCTTTCGAGAAACGCTTGGAAGCTGCTTCCCACGTATCTCTTCGAATCTTCTGGAAGCTTTTTATATAGCTCCCATATGATTTCCGAATCGGATCTTCTCCCTCTTAAATGCGTCAACTTCCGGTACCAATATTCGCAGAAATCTTTCAAAGAATTCCTGCCCCTGTTATCATGAAGCTTGGCCATGATAAACTCGCGCCATAAATGATCCTGTTTTTGTTCGGACCAATATTCTTCCGTAAATTTTTGCTTAAATTCTTCGAACGTCATTCGTTCGGTATTCAAATTAATCCCCCAGCGCTTAGCATCACCTGCTAAGGCCCTAATTACAGCGTTTATCTTTTCCTGATCAGACAAGTGTCCAGGATATATCCTCTCGCAATTTTTGATGAAATCTAACGGATGCCATCCGTTATGTTTCTTGGCGGGATCGAAGCGTTCCTCACCTTCCAACAGCTTCGTAAGTGGTGTGCCATTATAGACAACACCAGGCCTATCTTTAATTTTACTCTCAAGATCGAAAATTTTGCCTTGAATTTTCGATGTATTTTGTTCACACTTTTGTACACATCCGGTCACTTTTTCGCCTAAATCTCTCTGTGTCTGATACTGCCTTTTTCAACTGTGAGAGTCCATTTTGACATTCGTTTACGATCTCAGTTTTAAGACCGAAAACTTTTTCGTCGACTTTTGTTTCGACTAGAGACTCTACTTTCTCTTGGATGTTTAGAATTTCAACATCAAACCTACTGTTAATGTTGTCAATTTCCCCCTGCATAGTATCCATACTTTTGTTAATTGTGTCAATTTCAAATTTCATAGTATTTACCACAGAACTTAAATTACCCACTTTTTGTTCTACCTGTTCTATTTGTTTACTAATCTTAATTCCCTGTTCTTCGACCTGTGCTTTAATCTGATCATTCTGTTTTGAGCTGATTACTTCGTGTTTTGAGCTGATGATTAACGTGTGTTTTAAGCTGATTATTTTGTGTTTTGAGCTGCTCTGCAACGTGTGTCTTAAGCTGATTATTCTGTCCCGCAATTTGTTTGGTTAATTGTCCAAATAAATCGTTCATGCTTAAAATTTTCACACTGTTTTGTTCTACGGAATCGGTGTGTTCCGATCTTACTTCAAAAGTTTCTTTCGGTTCTTTCTTTATCTGTGGAGAATCAAATATGTCAGTGGATTCGTTCACGTACCCACTATCGTCTACAAAGTCATCCTCTACTTCCTGTTTTATTCCTTGCTGTGTTCGAGACGCTCTCGACATTTCAATCTGTTCGTTAACATTTTCGTGATATTGTATGTACGCCAATTGTCTTCCGCTAACGCCATCTGTTCTCTGGCCGCGTAAACTCCTGCTATTGCCATGCGCATTTTCCATTACGCTCGGCACATCTACCGTGTCTACGTTCTTGTCCATACTAAACGCAAATTACACCACACTACCGTACTTGACTTTCACTGCTATTTACTTAGCTAAATATTATTGCAACTGAATGTCCTGTCACCGGGAGCCACTTGTAACACTGCGCTATTGCACACGATACTCTTTACAGCCTGTACTATGGTAAGTTGACGGGCTTCACCTTAAGAGAAAGGATTTTTGTATAGATTTTGACCGCGTGTACCTGAATGGAGGCAAATCAGACTTACACTCACTCAGTAATAACAATGATACGTCAAGCAAGTCTGAAGTGCAACTACACGTTAGGACGGACAAGAAACGACACAGCAGATGCTACCAAATTGTTAATAATACGGTCGCCAGCCTAATTAGGCATTAACTGAGTTTCTTCCCTGTACAAGTTGCTATACTTTCATACAAAACAACACGTAATAACACTGCATAATATGGTAACTTTTAGAACCAGAAAATCTACTGAACTAATAATTTCACTTCCTGTACTAATATGGACGAGCCATAAATACACAATACACTATAATGTTTACTACAAACTTCGTACTGTCTATTGATCTGATTAAATTCGGGCATAGGTTACCCTAGAAATTGCACTTTTGAAACACACACACAATGTCAATTTTGAAAAAGGTAAAACACTAATGAATTTTGGTTTTATATTGACTTTAACTTTGCTGGTCAAATCAGTTCAGTACACTTCAGAATTTAAATGAATAAAAAAGAAAAAGGGGGGGGGGGGAACCCTGAAACTGTTATGATCACTGTATTGAAAATATTGATTAAAGGATTCATTAAGCACTCAAGATTTCCAATAGGTGAGTTACTACTCTTTTTAGCTTATTTACTCCTCATTTAATTACCATTTTATCTGCCTCAAATAACTAAACTTCATTACTAACCCAATTTCAACATTACCTTCCAACTTTGCCAGACCTATATATTCATTAACAACAAAGTTCTTTAAACATCATTCTAACAGATAGGTTTGCAGGTAAGTATTATTAACATACACTTTAAATCTTCATTTCGGGACACTCGGATTGCACAACATGTGGAAAGGACCCTGTCTAGGTTAATTGTGAGGATAATTAACTGATAGGACAGTTCTGGTAAAATTTAAGTTGTTATTGAACAGTATGGAACAAAAGTAATACTGGTCCACAGGAATACAGTACTAAAAGTTTCAACCTGTTCGTGTCGATGCGGCGGTTGGCGGGCGGCGAGATGGCGAGGCGCAGAGCACACATACAATCACAGCTTTGGCTCTTGATGTATCGGCACTTTGCTTCTTCTTAGCGTCGCAATACTTTTCCATTTAGTGCCTATGGAATATAGCCATGCTGTATAGTCGTCGGAAACGGCACATCCGAGGCTAAATGAAATCACGTTTTCCAGGAGAGCCTCCTCGATCCAGAGCGTGTTTCTCAGACCGATGTCCAACTCCGACTACTACTGCTGAGCCCGTTATGCCGTGCCGCGCCCGTGTGCATTTTCCCGCGCTCGCCTGCCATCCACCTTTTACCGCTCCCCTACAGACAGGGTATTCACCGAAGGTTTTGCATTCTACATATCCTAATACATTGCCTACGTATGGACCAGGCGCACAATTACAACTTTAACATCTTACAACAGTTTCAACATTTCTTACATTTCCATTTTGTTATAATATTGCTTGCAATTTGACATAAACATTAATATTCACATCGAAAATTGTTTACAGTTTCTTTAACATAATGACATGAAAAGAAAAAAGAAATGAAATCAGAACATCGCTTACACTAATTTATCGAAAATCAGAAGAAAAAATTATTATATGTACAGTTGTTGTTGTTACAACCACTTGTAAGGGTGTGTGCACGCCTGAGGGGGAAGAATTATGAGGGTGACCATGAATGTACCACACAAAAATGCATAGGCAGGCCTGGGCGAGGGGAGCGGTATGACCTTGAATGTATGACATACGAGTATGCAGGCAGGCCTGGGGGAAGGGATTACCTTGCCTGTACCACATACAACAGCTGCCTCAGCTTTAACATGATACCCCATAGCAAGTGTAACCTTGCAGTGGAACTCCTTCTCACTGACCCTGAGATAAGATCATTGTCAAAGTTCACACCAGTACTGCTAAAGTGAAGATAAATATGGATCGACCGATATGCTATGATCTATTGTACTCAGTCTGACCACAGAAAGACATTAAGGTGTATGAAAAAACATGATTGAAACTACAATTGACCAAATTACTACCAAAAAATAGCACCCACTTCACATAACACAGTTAAGATATGAACTGATATTTTACCCCTCTGTTATTCCGCTACATTTTAGATAGTCGTTAGAGAATTTCTTGTACTTGCTAGGTCGAGGGACTCAAAAATTTTCCAACTGCAGTCGAACTTAGATATTTTGCAAGTGCTGCTGGATTTTCAAATAATGTAGAGCGTCACCCAACTTCGAATTATTTCTAACACTCTTCTGATTTAGAATCATGCAAGTTCGTGAGGACTTTTGCTGACTGCTCTCGACTTTAACATATTTCGTACGAAATTTAACACTGGATATTTTCTTGTGAAACAGGGATGTGGAAGCAAATACAACTTTCGTTCTTTGATCAGTGACTAAAGTACATTTGCATTGTGTTCTTATGTTGAGGGGCTAATAAATGCAGCGGTTTTAATCAACTATGTCTGTCAAAGATTCCTGTAATTACATTAAGGAAAGCAACGTAACTTCGATATCTGAAGACTTTGTTAGATATCATTGGGCGTGAAAGTGAAAGCGCATCACTCCTTTCTCGGCCCCTAGACGCCTATAACTTTTTGAGCCACATTGTTTATTATAAAGTTCCGTAAAATGAGGAGCTATAAGGTCGCAAGCTATCTACTCTAGTTTCACTGCAGGATAAAGCGAGAATCACGTTCTCTTCAAATCTCTTCCATTGCTTCCTACGAGCCCTTGAATTTCTATTTCTTTTCCAACGTAGGTACTACGATTCATAGCTGTAATACCGATTTGTCCTTGGTGTACCCCGTCCTGTCCTGGACCTACTCTCATTGAGAATGTACCTCTGTCTCAACTTATCCGTGACCATCTAACCTTAAAAAGCTGCCCAGTTTATTCCACACAGCCCTCCACTATACTTGTAGGTGTCACCTGTGTGAAGTCATGCCCTTCCATGCAAATTAGCTTGTAATTCTTCGTAGCTGTACTTACAATAAATCACTCACCAGTGGCAGTTTTATAACATCATAACCAAGGTTACTTCACAGGATTTTGCCTAAAGTCATACATTTCTAGAAATTAATCACAGCGTAGGTAGCTGCAGACATTCAATTTCAGGAACATATTGTGAATGTTTGGTCTTACCCTTGGTATTCAACAGCCTGCATCCAATCAGTGATCATACATTCCCATACCGACCTCTTGGCGAGTTTCCAGACAGTTGATTGATTAAAGAGTAAATAATTTATCCTTTAAGTCGGCACGTTGCCAAGTTTACTCCAAGGCAACTTTGATGTATATATTCTGCAGTATATTGACACAGGTTGAACCGATGTTTCGCTTCGTAATAGTAGATGTAGGTGAAACTGTCGACAACTTTTTCAAACTCTTTGAAACATAGCTATTATTTTAATTCAGGGTCATGGGTGTGTGCTGAAATTTTATTCTTTACGTGAAATTTGTGGAGTGTGTTGTCTACATCTCTGAACTATTTCCATTGTCATGCCAGATAAAAGTCATGTTTTTCTGTGTTATCGGTGATAATTTTGGTAAATATTTTGCAAAGCTATAGGCCACATGTTATGTGATTAGAAATTACGTTTCTTTATTGCAGTGGTTCCCCCTATCTTCTGCGTCTCCATGCCTTTGACTATTGGTGATTCCTTCTCCTTTAAAGATAATTTACCACTCCAAAAATAAGAGAATCATCTGTGGGGGGGGGGGGGGGCGGGGGGGGAGACATCAAACCACTCAGCAAACTGATTATATAAAAAAATTGTAAAATAACGACAATAGACTACTGATCTACCGCTTTGTAATGTTTTACCGGTCTTCTTACTTGAAGAACAACTGTAGGATTGTTCCGGTTCTGGGAGCTATGTCCTCCTCCAGATATTATTTAAGTTTTTCGTTTATTTCTAAGACTTTTCTATTGAAAAAAATTATCAGATGCAGACACATTTGCTTTATATACGCCTCATATGATATTGCTTCTGTGGTTTTACTGTGAAGCTCCACGTTTTTTACTTTAAGTTCTTTACGATAATGACTTCTACATAAATCTTTGAAAATTCGCACATTTTCTGTCTGTTATTACATATTGTACCATCGCCCTTCTTACCTGATGAAATGTAATGTTAATTCGTGTAGTTATAGTTTCTTCATACTCTTACCACTTTCAATTTTTTCCCATACCATATTTACAACGCTTCATCTAACAATCTCTCAAAGATATTTCCATGCAGTTTTGATTAAATCAATATATTATTTCTAGTTTTTGAGGTCTTACACTTGCAGTTCTCGTTATTTCTGTAATAATTGCCTTGTTGCATCTTTCTTTTTGCCTGTTTTGTGCTACCATGCTGTTGGTACAAAACCTTTCTTAACAGATTTGCTAAGCAAACTTTATTTTATAACATGTTATATTTGTTATTTTATTTAATCTTCCTTATATTTACATAAATTCTCATAAACTACGTTCCTGATTTCCTGTCTGATACAGCTTTATCATTCTAGCTTTTGTGTCATATTCTTTCCCTGAACAAATCATTCTTTGTTTCCAAACTATAGTAAATTTCATCCTCTTAGTTCTTTAACCTGAGTGCGTGACTAATATGACTCCAGTAAAGATGCCCAACACTATTTCCTTTCTTTTACAAAATTTTTACCCATGAATGTATAACAATGCGATCTAATTTCCGTAAATAATCATGCGCTTCTTAGACTTCAGCAAAGCCTTTGACACTGTTGACTATGACATTTTAATTGTATGATGTCCAGTTGAATAAAACCAATAAACTCGAAGATAGCTGTCGAGAATCTCAATGCCGACCCGTGTGCATTGTCAAAATGGAGTCAGGATATAGGGTTAAAGATCAACCCACCCAAAACTTAAGCTGTGCTGATTGGCCATTCTAGGCACATTGGTCGGAAATATCGGGAATCCCTACCATCTTTAATCCAAAATATGACAGCTATCAACTCCTCTCATTCGGAAAAGAGACTAGACGGAAAAATAGATTATAATATAAATTAGGCTGAGCATATAACTGCAGTGTGTAAGAAGGCATCGGCATCTCTCCATGCCCTACAAAAACATAAAATGCTCTTTCCTGTCCACCTGAATACTTCTAATTATTGATTAGAGCGATTTTATTCTGCAAGGCCTATTTCAGGAAAGATCACAGTACCTGGAACTGGTTACGAATACCTGCGTTTCTTATATCTGTGATATTCAAGTCTTTGAATGTATGTCATCATCTTATCCACAGCTATCCTAGCTGCTTACGACAGGCTCAGAGATTTCCATACATTCTGCCTTTCCTGCTGCCTTACCAATGAGATGAACACTGTGGTATCTCTCATCGACCTTAATGCTCTTCCTGAACAACACGGCAGAAACACCCGCTCCCACGACCCCATCAGAGCAAAATTACCTCTGACCCACTTCATCATTCAGCCGCTTATCTGTAGCAGGAACCGGACTTTGGAATATTCTCTCACATTCTGTTAGAGAAGCGAATATCGTCTCTAGCTTCGGAAGACAGCTAATGACATATACTAAAGCAACAATGAGATTACGATTGTCCCTGTGTGCACGCCTTACCTTTTATGTCCTTCTTTCCAATCTTATCTTCCCCATTTTGCGGTATTCTTACCCAATGCAGCCTCCTTCAATTTCCTTTTCGCAGAACTCGCTATATCATAGCTCTGTTTTGTACACCTACAAATTCTTCTTATATCTGAAACTACCATTAGTTTTAGTATTTTCATTGCTAGCACTATTATCACTAATTGTGGCTGCAGCTGCAGTAGTACAGGTACTGCCTGTATTAATTTTTTTCATAGTTAGTACAGTCACTCATACTACCACTGCAGACAGGAGTATATGTCATGTGAAAATTGTTGTTTCTTAGGTAACTACTATGTAATAAAAGGTTCCGTGTGTGTGAAACTCTGGTCCGATGTAAGATAGGTTATGATGGCCCTAAATAGATCAAATTAAACAAATAAATAATATGTTAATAATAAGCGTGCTTTCATGGTACAAAATATGTGATATGGGACTCTTCATGTGTTTTTAAAGAATGCAAAATTACAAACAAAATATTCAGACATTCTAACACAACCTGTTATTGCAGGTGCGTTTTTCCTTATACAGAACAGCATGCCATGCAGATGCAGAGTGCACCGAAGCCGAAATCGTTATAGGTACAGAAAGCTGGTTGAAGCCAGAGATAAATTCTGCCGAAATTTTTACAAAGGTACAGACGGTGTTTAGAAAGGATAGATTGCATGCAACCGGTGGTGGAGTGTTCGTCGCTGTTAGTAGTAGTTTATCCTGTAGCGAAATAGAAGTGGATAGCTCCTGTGAATTATTATGGCTGGAGGTTACACTCAACAACCGAGCTAGGTTAATAATTGGCTTCTTTTACCGACCTCCCGACTCAGCAGCATTAGTGGCAGAACAACTGAGAGAAAATTTGGAATACATTTCACATAAATTTTCTCAGCATGTTATAGTCTTACGTGGAGATTTCAATTTACCAGATATAGACTAGGACACTCAGATGTTTAGGACGGGTGGTAGGGACAGAGCATCGAATGACATTATACTGAGTGCACTATCCGAAAATTACCTCGAGCAATTAAACAGAGAACCGACTCGTGGAGATAACATCTTGGACCTACTGATAACAAACAGACCAGAACTTTTCGACTCTGTATGTACAGAACAGGGAATCAGTGATCATAAGGCTGTTGCAGCATCCCTGAATATGGAAGTTAGTAGGAATATAAAAAAAGGGAGGAAGGTTTATCTGTTTAGCAAGAGTAATAGAAGGCAGATTTCAGACTACCTAACAGATCAAAACGAAAATTTCTGTTCCGACACTGACAATGCTGAGTGTTTATGGAAAAAGTTCAAGGCAATCGTAAAATGCGTTTTAGACAGGTACGTGCCGAGTAAAACTGTGAGGGACGGGAAAAACCCACCGTGGTACAACAACAAAGTTAGGAAACTACTGCGAAAGCAAAGAGAGCTTCACTCCAAGTTTAAACGCAGCCAAAACCTCTCAGACAAACAGAAGCTAAGCGATGTCAAAGTTAGCGTAAGGAGGGCTATGCGTGAAGCGTTCAGTGAATTCAAAAGTAAAAATCTATGTACCGACTTGGCAGAAAATCCTAGGAAGTTCTGGTCTTACGTTAAATCAGTAAGTGGCTCGAAACAGCATATCCAGACACTCCGGCATGATGATGGCATTGAAACAGAGGATGATTCGCGTAAAGCTGAAATACTAAACACCTTTTTCCAAAGCTGTTTCACAGAGGAAGACCGCATTGCAGTTCCTTCTCTAAATCCTCGCACAAATGAAAAAATGGCTGACATCGAAATAAGTGTCCAAGGAATAGAAAAGCAACTGGAATCACTCAACAGAGGAAAGTTCACTGGACCTGACGGGATACCAATTCGATTCTACACAGAGTACGCGAAAGAACTTGCCCCCCTTCTAACAGCCGTGTACCGCAAGTCTCTAGAGGAACGGAAGGTTCCAAATGATTGGAAAAGAGCACAGGTAGTCCCAGTCTTCAAGAAGGGTCGTCGAGCAGATGCGCAAAACTATAGACCTATATCTCTGACGTCGATATGTTGTAGAATTTTAGAACATGTTTTTTGCTCGAGTATCATGTCGTTTTTGGAAACCCAGAATCTACTATGTAGGAATCAACATGGATTCCGGAAACAGCGATCGTGTGAGACCCAACTCGCTTTATTTGTTCATGAGACCCAGAAAATATTAGATACAGGCTCCCAGGTAGATGCTATTTTTCTTGACTTCCGGAAGGCGTTCGATACAGTTCCGCACTGTCGCCTGATAAACAAAGTAAGAGCCTACTGAATATCACCAGCTGTGTGGCTGGATTGAAGAGTTTTTAGCAAACAGAACACAGCATGTTGTTATCAATGGAGAGACGTCTACAGACATTAAAGTAACCTCTGGCATGCCACAGGGGAGTGTTATGGAACCATTGCTTTTCACAATATATATAAATGACCTAGTAGATAGTGTCGGAAGTCCCATGCGGCTTTTCGCGGATGATGCTGTAGTATACAGAGAAGTTGCAGCATTAGAAAATTGTAGCGAAATGCAGGAAAATCTGCAGCGGATAGGCACTGGGTGCAGGGAGTGGCAACTGACCCTTAACATAGACAAATGTAATGTATTGCGAATACATAGAAAGAAGGATCCTTTATTGTATGATTATATGATAGCGGAACAAACACTGGTAGCAGTTACTTCTGTAAAATATCTGGGAGTATGCAAGCGGAACGATTTGAAGTGGAATGATCATATAAAATTAATTGTTGGTAAGGCGGGTACCAGGTTGAGATTCATTGGGAGAGTGCTTAGAAAATGTTGTCCATCAACAAAGGAGGTGGCTTACAAAACACTCGATCACCCTATACTTCAGTATTGCTCATCAGTGTGGGATCCGTACCAGATCGGGTTGACGGAGGAGATAGAGAAGATCCAAAGAAGAGCGGCGCGTTTCGTCACAGGGTTATTTGGTAACCGTGATAGCGTTACGGAGATGTTTAACGAACTCAAGTGGCAGACTCTGCAAGATAGGCGCTCTGCATCGCGGTGTAGCTTGCTCGCCAGGTTTCGAGAGAGTGCGTTTCTGGATGAGGTATCGAATATATTGCTTCCCCCTACTTATACCTCCCGAGGAGATCACGAATGTAAAATTAGAGAGATTAGAGCGCGCACGGAGGCTTTCAGACAGTTGTTCTTCCCGCGAACCATACGCGATTGGAAAAGGAAAGGGAGGTAATGACAGTGGCAAGTAAAGTGCCCTCCGCCACACACCGTTGGGTGGCTTGCGGAGTATAAATGTAGATGTAGATGTACTGCCTAACACATGACAGTAAGAAGCGTGAATCTAGGAAGAACTAACTGTCGGTGTGTGCGGCACAGTAGAGTGTTTCTCCAAGTTCTCTGCATCTCTTACCTACATTATAATAGCTGAAAGTTCGATGCAAAGAAGAAAGATACTCTGCTGAAAGCTGTTTGTCGTTACATTACTTTGCAGAAGGCATATCGTTTCCAGTGAGCTGTGCTTGCATCACCTACGAATGTGAACGAAGAATAAGTAAGCAGATATAAATTGAGCATAAATGTCTTAGGGTTTAGAATTGCCCATGGGAGGAAAGACGATAGATGAAGATGAAACTAATTAGTCAAGAGGTAAGCAAGGAAGTTCACAAACAACTAATACACTTGTCCTCCATCGGACCACGTGGAAATATAATAGCACATATTCTCAACATACCACAGATAAGGAACCTACACATTTTCACATCGCCGTAGTGATATCAAATGAGTAGGAAAGTAAATATGACCTACATTCACAGATAGCTTGGTGAAAAGTGAATACTGCAATTCGTGGACTTCATGTTCCCAAACAACGATGGAATTTTTATGGATGCCAATGCGTCGTGTCACCGGTGCACAATTGCTCATGATTAGTTTGAAGAACATTCTAGACGACTGGAGTAGATGATTTAGCTACCCAGATCGCTCGACATAAAACCCATCGAACGTTTATGGACATAATTGAGAGGTCAGTTCGTGTACAAATTCCTGGACCAGCAACACTGCCGTAATTACGGACGGCTGTAGTGGCAGTATGGCTCGATGTTTCTCCAGGTGACTTCCAACGAGTTGTTGAGTCCACGCTAGATCAATTGCTGCACTACGCAGGGTAAAAGGAGGTCAGACATGATGTTAGGAGGTTCAAAAATGGGTCTGAGCACTATAGGACTTAACTTCTGAGGTCATCAGTCCCCTAGAACTTAGAACTACTTAAACCTAACTAACCTAAGGACATCACACACATCCATGCCCGAGGCAGGATTCGAACCTGCGACCGTAGAGGTCGCGCTGTTCCAGACTGTAGCACCTAGAACCGCTTGGCCACCCCGGCCGGCTGTTAGGAGGTATCACTTGACTTTCGTCAGCTTAGTGTATGTACAAGGAATCGCCACACATTAGTCTCGATTCAGAAATCTTATCTCCTACCTCCAGAAAACGAAGACGGATTGTCAACTCTGCTAATGAGTCATGCTTGAACTCGCAGAATGATGTTGTGTTTGTTGACACTTCCATCTCGCCTTTAATACTTCTGCCAATTGACAGGAGTGACTGCTTGCTTTCCTCAGTTCGTCGAGGCTGCTGGTTTTTGTTTTAATTGAGAAAATAATATACCTCGTTCCATGTGTAAATAGTATAAATTATTTGTTTAATACTTGTGCAGAGTTAACTCTGAAATCGAGAAAAATGGTAACCCAACCCTCCTGCAAAGAAGTGCTACTAATTTTATTTGGGTGTAAGGTTGGCCATAGCGTCAATAACTCGTCCGCCCAACACCCAACACAAGTTATTCGTCAAGGCAGGCTGGTTAATAGGGTCACGCATGGATCACTTGCTAATTCCACGATTCCTCAGGAACGAGGAAGCCACTGAATGGACAGTTATTTTTTTCCTGACAAAAGCCGATGGAATCGCCTCTAGAACAAGAAAAACTGTGTAATATCCTAACTTACCGTGTAATGTAAGGCCTTTACGTGACAGTGAAGAGTTGTCGATACCAGCGGCTCTTGAGAATGTGGCAGTGAATGAAGACGTAATACACTGACGAACACGCAGAAGACAGGAAAGGCAACCCAACCGTTAAGGTCCCCTGTGAATCAATGGGCCTTACCTTTTATCTCAAGGGGATCTCAGCGACACCGTACGTAATGGAATTTTATTCTTGCGGTACTAAGGTGAGTGTTTATTATAAGTGCTACGGTATTTGTTTTCTGAATATTAGTCCAAGAAAGAAGATTTGGTTTTTTGTAACCATGTCGGGTTTCTTACGGAGACTGTTGGTCGTGATGTCAGTGTAAATGAGTGACGTTTGTTCGTAGATTCAAGCCGTTCCGAAGAAAGCATTACTTCTCAGCAAAGGGAGTCCATTCCCCTTGTTTTCATTGGTGATGCAGTCAGTCTGAAGGAGACATATGAGAACTTTAAACTGATACACTTACGCATTTTCAGAAAAACGGGTGAAATAACTGTGGGGATCTCAGGGTAATTGCAATTCTTCCCGACGATGAAGCTCGGCTACGCAAAGCATTGCTCGCTTGCTATGCAAGAGCGAGAACAAAGGCAGAAAAAAGCAGCTTACTCGCAATGAACTTGTAAGAGGTCCATGATTAAGGAATTTGTTGCTAGCGCACTCGAGCAGATGGATTGCTTACGCGCTGCCTGCGATATGCAAGGTATAATAGAATCGCTGACCAGAGAGTAGTGTTGACTGAGTAGGAACTGTGTAGCTGTAGCAGTAGGTTGTTGCTAGCTAGTCTGGTCTGGTGTATCGTGTTGGCTGGGCCGGTCGTGGTGCAGCGATGGCAGAGCCTGAGCGTTATAGTATAAGGTAAAAGCAGCCTCGCGCATATCTAGTAATGTTATGTGAACTCCCATGTAAATCTTTTAAAAATGTCCTAATAATAATCTTTGTCATATAAAGTAATTTCTAACAACCATTCATTTCAATTTAGAGAATTTACTAATTTCTCCAATCCATGATCATTCCGATTGTTGCAAAAGTCAGTTGTTTCCTTTCATAAATGACAAATCTATAGGCCAGCATTGTACAGAGCTGTGCCGGATAAAGCTATTGTAAGAGCAGATAGTTGGCGACTTTATTGAGGTAAGAATTTTTGCTTTTCATTCAGAATGATCTTACAGGGCCATGACGCAGCACTGCTGTCGTCCAAAATTTACCAGGTTACTGAATTTATTTTTTTTATTACGAGGTTTAGGAATTTTTCTGTTTCGAGCTTACATTAAATGAGAAA